>NC_138942.1:23473457-24673457 GCF_965226115.1 Aulonocara stuartgranti | reverse complement strand
AACCGACCCCAACACCCCTACCACCGTCAGCAATCGTTTTCTGCCACCACTCCTTCTAGTCGTGTAGCACCCACGCAGTCACCCACTCGCACCCCCGCTGCTGCCCCCGCAGCTACCCCTGCTGTTGATACCAATGTCGCTTCCAATGTGTCTGTTGTCCCGGGTCTGCCTGCGGCGCCCTCACTCCCAGCCACGCCTGTGGTTCCAGGCTTGCCTGTGATGACAGGTGTGCCAGGTAGAATAAAAGGATGTGTGTTAGGTTTTCCAGCATGTTTGGCCTGAAGTGTTTGGGCATGATGGACTCCTTTATTTCTTTTTTCTTTAATTAAAGCCAGTTTCAAGTTTTTTTGTGTTTGTTTTTTATGTGGGGTTGCAAAGTTCATTCGTGTGGTTTGTTTTAAACAGATAATTCTGTTTCTTGTGCTCTTAGTGCAGCAACAACATAACAGTTATATGTTTGTGCTTCTCCAGGATCGGAGCAAGTGGTACTGACTCAGCAGCAACAAGCCATCATCAACCAACAAGCCATCATTCTGGTCTGACATCATTTCTCTGAACAACTCTGATATTAAAACCACTGTTCGTACTGGGCGATACAGTTCTGTGTAAAAGAGAGACTGTGCAACACTTACACCTAATGATTCAGTAGTTTGTAGGAACACATCTAGCAGCAATAACTTGAAGTAATCATTTTCTGTGTGACCGGTTTGTCACATAGTTGTGGAGGAATTTTGGCCCGCTCTTCTTTACAGCGTTGTTTCAGTTCACTGGGGTTTGTTTATGCTTTCTCTTAAGGTCACATCACAGCTTTTCAGTCAGGTTTCACTGGACCATTGCAACACATTGATTCTTTTCTTTTTCAGCCATTCTGTTGTAGATGTGCTGCTATGCTGGGGATCAATGTCCTGTTGAATGACCCGGTTTAGGCCAAGTTTTAGCTGCCTCATGTAGACAGACATCACATTGTATTTTCTTTCTGCACCAAAAATATGACACAACAATCTAGTTTTTTGTTTGTTGGTTTTTTAGACTTGTTCAGTATATTTCCAACTTACCTAATATTCATATTTAACATGCTAACTGATGGCTGCAGAGGCTTACATGTAGCTAATGGGTGTTTTGCAGTTCTTCTGAGTATTGCACTGTCTGACCTTAACTCGTGAATGCACCAGAGCAGCAAAGCGCCAAAACATCTGATTTTATAGATGTGCTCACACTTGCTGATGATCAGCTAATCCATTACATTTGATTTGCTGCTACTTACCCTCTCAATTTCAATGGAAACATTAATGGTGAACTTTTTTTACAGGACTGCACAGTCTTTTTCACATGGCTGTACGAGCAAATGAAGTATGATAAAACTGTCTTTATGCAGTCAAATGCTAAAAAGATAATGCTGCACTCTGAGCCCTTAAACTAATGTTTAAGTGAAAGATACCATAATCAGTACCACTTTCACATTTGTATGTCACAGTACACATGACGCTAAAGGCTGTACTACCAAAATACTTGGATAATCTAAGCAGTTAATTCATTTATTGAGTGAAAATTGACAACTTTACAAATGTACCACATTACTTTACTGACTCCTGACATCAAATGTCTTGCCTAAACAAATGATATCAAGTTACAAATTGACACAGTTAACCTAAACATTAAGTTAAACCATAAAAGATGAATATGTTTTAAACATAGGTATAAACTGTTGTTTACTAAATATTGAATATATGTTGGATTGTTTGTGTTGCAGGCCCAGCAGATGACGATGCAGGCCATAGCAATCCAGCAGCAAATGTTGTCTTCTTTCCCCCCAGCTGCTCCAGCCCCACAGTCACCACCCTCATACTATCACGCGCACTCACAACAGCGCTCACGCACAGCCAGTCCTGTGAGTAAACACACACGCTGCTGTGTTGATGTAACGTTCAATACACTTTATGCATGCAAATCTGAAATATAATCTTGAAGCCGTATCACTTATTGTTGTTTTTCCTGCAGACCAAAGAGAGTGAGGCGTCTCTGCACAAGCCAAGCGCTGCCGCTGTTCAACGGAAAACGAGTATGTGGTACACTTGCTGTGCGGTTTCTGAATCAAAAAAGAGTGGAAATAAAAATATTGGTGCATTGCAGCATAGTGATTTGTGGTTGGAAAGCCCACTGCAATAATTGAACATGCAGAATTGAGTAACTGTCCTTAAATAAGTATATGATTATCACTTTAAGGATTTCTCCCTGTGTGTCATGAGTCGCTGTGTGGCAGGCAGGAGTTGGACCCAAAATGCAGGCACTCAGGCATGAGGTTTAAACACAAAAAAACTGAGCTTTATTTGCTGGCAGGGGAAAGTCATAAAAAAACAACCTAAACTAAACTGGAAACTCATAAACAAACCTCACAGTGAGCCACAGGGAGATCCACACAGCATGAGGGACAACGCAACACTGACTCAGAGAAACACAGGGTTTAAATACACTAGGAAGTAACGAGGGGAATGAGACACAGAAGGAGAGCACAGCTGGGGGAAATCAGAACTGACGAGACAAGGAAGCGTAACCTGAACACACTGAGATAAGACAGAGACCTTCAAAGTAAAACAGGAAACACATAACACAGACTGAACAAAAGACACAGACTCACATGCAGGCACTACAACAGAGGGAACAGAGACGTGGGACCAGGGCAGACACAGACACTGACTGGACACGGGGATATAGCGGACAGGGGAGACAGCAACTAAGGATTACACAGAGACAAACCATAAGACATGACTCTAACAAAGAAACCAAAGACTAGAAATGATAAATAATATATAAACTCAAAACCCTGGTTCAACGACCCAGGCATCCTAACACTGTGGCTACAGGGGTTAGGGATGAACCCTGAACAAACCGGGTTCGTGTGTAATCAAACTTTTTATTCCAGGTCCATTACGTGGCCCCCCTCCTGAGGATGTGGTCCGCTCCACTGTGAGTAACACTGAGCACTTGGACCCCAGCCATGATATTAAAGACATTATCAAACAGCACCAGCCTGAAGGCACAACATCTTCCTCTGGATCTCCCACGCAAAGGTTAACACACACACACACACACACGATGATGTGAGATATTGACGACTGTCATACTCTGTGGTATTTAATCTGTTCTGACTACTGTGGTGTGTGTAGGAGAAGTGATGGAAAGTTGTTTGGAAAGAAGCCAGACCCTCATGATGAAGCGATGGAGATCCTTAAAGATCAAATGGCAAACCCACCACAACCGGTATCCTAACTCCACACCTACACACACACACACACACACACACACACACACACACACACACACACACACGGCAAAACAATATCTAACCATTTTCCATATCTCAGACTCACAGAAAGACTTCGTCCGCCCAATCTAAAGAAGACAGGGGACACAAGACTAGCCAGAAAGCCAAGCCTCGCCCCCAAGGGCCATCTAGCTCCAACATAAGCCCCGCCCCTCCTCCAGGTAAATTTACACTGTAGAAATACCTGTGAATAAGCTCCAGATTAGACTGATACAGGTGTGTATTGTTCATGATATAAATAAATAAATGAATGTTCTTGCTTCCAGTCTCCAGAGAGTTGCCAGTTGAGGAGGAGATCATTCAGACTCAGCTCCACAGCAGAACCAGTGATGAATATTACACTTATTCCAACGTCCCGTGGAAACTCTACATGAGGAAAGAGGTTTGTTTTTACCTCAGTTTTTTTTTAGCTAAGTACAAAAAATGGAGCTGTAAACCCCAACGTCAATATAATCATTTACATAAAAATACAGTTTATTTATGTCTGTCCTCCATTTACAGGTTTTTTATCCTAAAGAGAACTTGAACAATCCACTGATCCTGGATCTGATCTTCAGACAGGTTGGTTTATAAATCCAATAACTGTCAATATTCATCATCTTTATTTATTTTGCTTTTATGCAATTCTTTGTGTAAACTTGTGTAAATTATCATAGAGACCTCAGGGTGTCTTCCAGCTGGTCTAGTTAACAGTAATTATGGCAGTAGTTCAGATGGTCATGATTCATTAATATTAAAATGCTAAAATAGTGTCTGTGATGTAGTTATTTTTCACTCCAAGTGTTTCCCATTAGCACATTCCTATTCCTGGCTGTGTCTTCCCAGATTGTACATGACACCTTTTCTGAGGCTTGCATACGCATCACGCAGGAGGAGAGACAGAAGATGAAAGACCTGTTGGGTATGAAACTAGCATGCATGCTTTAAGGTTTATGACTTACTTGCATCTATGTGACGCTCTCTGTTGGTTCTCAGGAGTTCAAACCTTTACTGATCCTCTGTTTCTGTGACAGCGGAGAACAAGGTGGATCAGGTTTCAGGAACATACAATGAGAACGTGAAGAAGAAGGTGGTCACCGTGGCTAGAGACGAATGGGAGATCTACTTCTCTCGCCTCTTTCCAGCCTCTGTGAGCTGTTGTTTTGCTTGGCATAGATAAACTGAATTAATAAATAGTTTCATGTGTTTATATTGTGGTGTGTGTATATGGTTGTGTGTGTTTTCCAGGGCAGTGTCGGGACAGGTGTGCAGGTGTTGTCCGTGTCTCATAAAGGTATCAAGCTGCTGAAGATGGTGAAGAGCAGCTCTTCTGCTTCAGACTACTTCAGAGTGCTGAGGCCTTACAGGTGAGTCTCATACAACATATTCCTGTTAAAAAACCCTGTAAGTTAGATTGTTTTAAATGCATTTTCTTGTTTTAAAAACACAAATCAGATGCTAAAAAGAAGATCTGGCCATAGATCTTATTTAACTTTCTGTGTATACATGTCAAATGCCTGATTGCTTTGAACTATGACTTTAAGTTGACTTCCTGGTTTGGCGTATCACTTCCTTTGCAGCTATTCAGACATCCTGTTTGTGTCGATTCCATCTAAGAACATGCTTGAGTTCAACCTGACTAATGAGAAGCTGATCTTGTTCTCCGCCAAAGCCCCGCACGTCAAGCATATGACCGACTACTTCCTCACAGAGCTTAAGAAGGTCAGAGGAATGTTGTCAGTGTCTGCGTGTGACGAAGTGTGAATTATGAATGGATGAGTTTTTGTAATGCACACTGATTGGCACAATTAAATTAGATAACATTACTGTGTAAAAAAAACTCATATAATTTTTTTTTAATATATGTATGCATGGGCTTTACTCCATGTCCTCTTTGATTTGAGTGTTTTTTTATTAACTTTCTATTTATTTATTTTTTTACTTTAAAAAGATGAAATTTCAGGTGTAATCCAAATATATACTGATGCCATAACATTGACATCTAAGCGCGTTCACAGGGTGTGTAGTGCTCTTTATCCACGTGTGAAACTGGCTCAGTTTTCAGTGTCTTAAAATTATGTGCAAAAATAATTTTTTTTAATATTTTGCTTCCAAGAAGCCAGACTTTCTTGTATTTTTTTTAAAGTGGTTTTGAGCAATACTTTTAGAGTTTTTCTTTGGACATTTTCTTCTTTTTCCCTCATTTTCACTCCTTGTACCTGACCATTTTCAGAGGAATTTTTTGTTTTGTTTGTTAAGCCACTTAACACTGACCTCTGAATCATTCAAGCACCAAAAAAGGCGCTTGAGTCAAAGGATAAGTCTGTATTTTGTCTACATGTGACACACAACTTAGCAAAAAAAAAAAAAACAACAACAAAAAAACCAAACAGGCACTTTGTTTCTAGCAGCCTGTAAAAAAAAATAAAAAAAATGAAAATCCCCATTTCTGGAGCTGGATCTTCAAAAAATTCCAAAGACAACAGACATGAAATAGCAATTAGCAATTTTACACCAAACAGGTCCTTCCCAAAGAGCTGCTAGCTGAAACCTGGGTGTATACCGGCATGGTGTGCAGTGTGTCCTGACACGTGACCTCATCAGAAATGGTTTGAGTGGAAGCCATTCTTAAGGAACGGAAACGGGGAGAAAAGACTGAAGTGTGCCAAATAACCCAAGAAGTGGACTAAAAGTCAATGACAACAGGTGTTATGCACTGATGAATCCACATTTCAAATGATCGGTTCAAATCATCATCAGTATGTACGGAGGAGGAGGTCGGGAGAGATGTACAACACTGAGCGTCTCCAGCCATCTAAAGCATGGTGGAGGCGCCGTCATGGTTTGGAGCTGCAGACTACTTAAACAAAGCTTGCCTGATGATTTCAGGCTGTGCTGAAGAATAAAAATGGTCACACAAATCCTGTATTTCTTGTATGCTTGCACATGTTTCAATAAATCAATGCACATATTTCCCATTTTCTTTGTAAAATACAAAACCATGAAGTGTGGCTTAAGACTTTTATACAGTACTGTATTATATGGCACTTTAACTATAAAATATCACTACCTTTATTTCTTTATTTTTTACTTATGGAGATGTGATCAGTACGCAGGAATAACTATTTAAGTTTATAAACTTTAAAACAAACCTACAGTGAGTAGCGCTGACAAACCCATGAATTCAAAGTGGACATTAAGCAGTGAGTGAGGAAAGGGATTTTCTTGGCACAAATGTTCTTTGGCTCTCTGCTGGATGTCAGCGTGCCCTGTCTTTGTCAGGACTCGGAGTATGTGGTGGCAGTGAGGAACTACATCACTGAGGACAGGACTCAGCTCAACTTCCACAAAGGCGACATCATCAGACTCCAGCACATGGACGGACTGGAGGCTGGTGAGATACAGGAACAATCCAACACTGAAAATTGTCACAGTGATAGATCTGCGTTCTGCCTCTGAATTATTTCACAGTGCCCATTTCATTGTGTGGTTGTATCTCAGGTAAACGTTATGGCTGCATTGTGAGGAAGAAGGTGATGCTTCTGGAGGAGCTAAAGAGAAACACCGCTGAGTTTGGTGCGTGTGGCGTGACCTTTCTTATTCTAGCTTTCTTCTAACATTTTGGAGTTTATTTATGTTGGTTGTGTGACGCAAAATATTTACGACATTGAAGAGTCTCTATTTTGTGTGCAACCTTTTACTTATTTTGTGTGTGTGCATGTGTGTAGGCTGGCGGTTCGGCGCCGTGTATGGAAAGTCTGGAGTGTTCCCCAGCGAGTTCATCCGTCCTGTGGCTGCTCCGGACTTCTTGGTCCTGCCTCCTGAACGCGTGGAGCCCCGAGACCGGCAGGGACGAGTCGCTGCCTCTGCTGCTGTTGCCGTTGCGATGGGCTCAGCTGTAGCTGCTCATGAGCTCGACCTCTCTACCGAGGTGCTAACTGCATTTTTTTACTCTTTTTTTCTGCTTTTTCAAGCTTCCCACTGTCAGAATAATAGATTAAAGGCTAGTGTAACCTACAGAGCTCAACATGAAAAGTACCCTTACATTATGGTATTAGCCAGTGTTTATACAGCATACATTGGAATGCTTTGGTTAGCAGAAATGGAAATATTTTTTAGATAATTACACTGTTGGTGCTCCCAGTAAGTGGCACTCTTGCTTTTGCTCCTCATGCTGTGGATTTGTGTGTGTCTCAGGTAGTGAATGAGATCTATGGAGACAGCCTGGGTGTCGAACTGGACGACCTGCCTCTGCACAGCAGCCAGTACCACATGGTTGAGTTTGCCAAGAAGTACTTCCGAGAAGCGCAGAGGAACAGGAGGTCAGACACACATGTGCAGTGTCAAAAACAAAAAAGAGTTAGAAGGGTTCAATGTAAAGCTAAAATTTGCACTTACGGTGATAAATAAATAACCAAGAGTTGATTGTCTGCTTTTCCCCACAGTGATCAGAAAGCGAAAAAGGGGAAGGAGCTCAGGGACCCTGCTGACATGGTCAAATTCTCCAAGGTAATTCAAATCACAATCATGTCTCTGTGTTCAAATATATAGGATATGTTTCTCTGTGCCTGTGCACAGACATCTAAAATGTTTTTCTTGCCATCGTGTTCTGGTTTAACATCTTGTTTCTCTTTCTAGTCTCCAATCCAGGAGTCACTGATCGACTTCTCAGACAGTGGGATGAACCGAGTGGCTGCTGACATCTTCTTAGGTGAGAGCAGAGTGTGGAAACGAAAAGAAACATAGGAGGTTGAAGCAGAAGATAGCAGCATAAAATACGCATATATTTCGTGTTTCTTTGTGTTTATTTTTAGTTTATTTTTAGTATAAAAGCATTAATGTGCTTTAAACGAAATACATCCGAAAAGATGTGGTCCAGCTCCTTCTGTTTCTTTTGCCCAGCTATAATGAAGTTTATGGGAGACTTCCCAATGAAAGGCCAGACCGAGCAGGACCTGGTCACCACTATATTAAAGGTATGCTTACATCAGCAAATTGTCTATCCATTGTAATACTAAGACGAGGTCTGTGTGTGTGATTTTATGTTTTTCTTCATGCATGTGCTTAAACAAATCTAGTTAAGTGGTGACCATGGCCTGATGAAGGATGAAGCCTACTGCCAAGTGATGAAACAAGTTACTGTCAACACCAGCTCCAAACCGTAAGGCTTCCAGCGCTCGCTTGTTCTTAAAGAGCGGTGACATGATCGTGGAGAGGCTTTAATCTGTGGCTGTGTGCGCGCTTCTCTGTGTGCAGGGACAGCTGTCAGAGAGGATGGCGGCTGATGTATATTCTCACATCTTTCCATCGGTGCTCTGATGTTATGAAGCCGTTTCTGTTGACGTTTCTCCAGGATGCATGTGCCAGCCCTGGTTTGCAATACCAAGGTGGGCATCGTGTTCATCAGTCCATCTCTTTTGATCTTCACTGGTCTAAAGTGTTTACTAGCTGCTCTTCCAATTGACAGGTATTGCCAAGGCATGCGAGCAGAATCTGAGGAGGACTTTTCAGTATGGCGGGCGTGTGCAGTATCCCAACAGCATGGAACTCAAAGCAATGATGGTTAGTTTGTAAATAAGCTACACAGTGTTCCTTTGTGGCTTGAAATATGTCAAAATTGTAGGGATTGCTAACATTTATTAACTTAAAGTGTCAACAGGTGTTTAAAAATACGGAAAAACAATCGGGATAGTCCTGTATAGTCTCCTTTATCAGGTAGATCAGGCCGTGCTAATTAATCTACAGCGATATCTTTCATATTGTGGTGTCTGTCTGTCATGTTCAGATGTGACTTTGCTACATGACTTCTCAGTAACAGCTGTGGATAGCAGTGTGTGACGTTTCCCTCTGATTTGTTGTCCGTGTACAGGCCGGGCGTAGCTCCAAGAGACAGCTGTTCCTGCTCCCAGGTGGCATCGAAAGGCACTTAAAAATCAAGACATGCTCTGTGAGTGGAAAACACACACACACACACACACACACACACACACACACACACACACACACACACACACAGAATGGCTGCAGTCTCTAAATGTAAAACACAGATGCCGAATTTGTAGCCTGTAGTGGCATTTGCTTTTTCCTTATCAGGTTGCTTTGGATGTGATCGAGGAGCTTTGCTTTGAGATGGGACTCCAAAGAATGGAGGCACTGGATGAACATGCCGTCTTTCTGGTCACACACAAGGGTAACAAGGATCTCTTGTTTTAGTGGAGCTCTAAAATGCTAACATTTCCTTTTGCCGAGTTAGATATTGTTACACGTTTTGGATAATAGATGGTTACTAAAGTGTCTTTCTGTGTAGGTCAAAATGTACGTCCCCTGAACAAGCGAGAGTACATCCTGGACATCGCTACAGAGGCCGAGCCCGTGGATGCCAACTACAGTCTTTGGTTCAGACGGGTTATATGGAGTCTAGCTCTCAAACTTGACAATGAACTTTATGTCACCATGCACTATAACCAGGTATAAATCTCATTTCACAGAGCTGTAGATTGAAGCAGTCCTGAAATTTTAGCTCACGTGCTAAAAATTTGTGACATCCTAATATTTCATTGGATAGCTGACATCTTTTTTTTTGTGGCCACATACGTCATCACCACCTGATGAGGGGTTTTTTTTTTTGTGGTCGGGCGGTGTGCATAGAAGTACATCTTGTTTCGTCTTCTCATCAGTTGATATTTGTCATAGAAACAAGACGGACTAATGCACATTGTGCATCTCTTTTCAAGGTGTTGCCAGACTACCTGAAGGCCTTGCTGAGTGTGGTTCCTCAGGGTAAGCCCAGTGAACAGCATCTGCAGCAGATTACCAGGCTGGCTGCCCTACAGCATCGTGCCAAAGACACCATCTACCTCCCCACCCTGTAAATATATCCATTTGTTGTTGGAAACCTTTTGCATGCTAATGTACCAACTCACACTTGCATATCAATTACTTTTGGGCAAGTTACTAGTGATACAAGGGACAAATTAAAGGTAGGTTTATGTTGATTTTTTGTCACCCATCATATCTAATCATATCTATGCAATCAACATGTGACTGAAGTGCAGACTTTTAGCTTTAATTCAAACGGTTTAATGAAAGTGTTCCATTCACTTTTTAGGAATTAAATTGATTCAAAGTGATTTAAATTAAAGTTATCTAAAGAAACCAGTGATTGAGACTTTTAGTAGCTTAATTTTTTCCAAACAGTAAGACATGGCTGACTTACAGAAGAGCACGTTTGGCCCAGATATCCCTTTTCTACTATTTCTGATATTGTGGCTATATCACAAAGGGCTGAGAAGGTTGCTGCTGCATCCAGGGACTAAGTTAGTTACCTAAGGGTTTTATATAACAACACTCTTTAAAATGTAGTAAGACAATAATAGTAGACCCAGGACTGAACCTTGGGGAAACCTACAGGTTGGAGAAGCAGTGGAAGAGAATGTACGGTATCCCTGAGAGGTCAAACGTACTGCAACGTAAAAGAACACAAATAGAAAAATGTTCCAAAAGCACACAAAACACAATGAAAATTCATCAGGTTAGACCATTACATGGTATGTTGAACAACTAATATAAAACATTCATCTACAGTGTTATATGTATCATTCAATTACAACTTTACTTCCTCACAACAGCTACAAATCCTCAGGTTCTGTGTCTCAGTCGAATCCTGTGGATGTCTCTGTTTCTCTCATTTCCACAGCTGTTCTGTAAGATTTTCTGCTAAAAAAAACACTTTTGTTGTGTTTTGGGAGCTTTTTCCCCCCAACTTCCACTGTGCTATTTATCTTTTTATTTTTTATTTTTGCTTTACATCTGTTGTGTGTTTCTTTTTTAATTTCATTGTGCATTTTTGTGTTTTTATGTGCTTTTGTAGCATTTTTGTATTTTTCTGGCCTTTTCTTATGCTGCAGTCTTTTTGACCTCTCAGGGCCACCATACTCTGCTTTGCACATTGTCGGCTTGCACAGAAAAATACACCTAACATGCACATGTATAATTTGATCTGCTGTCTCTCAATTACACCTTGTTCCCTCTTTGTGTGTGCGTGTGTGTTAGCCGTGAGGTGCAGGAGTGTATCCCTCCGCAGTTCTACAGCAAACAGGGTTCACAGCAGTGGCTGAACATGACAACACAACACATGCAGCAGGTCCAGCCCTTAAACCCACACCAGGCCCGTGCGCAGTTCCTTGGTAAGACAACAGTTCTTTGTGAGTGTGAAAGATACTCACAATTTGGCCATTTAACTTTTACATATGTCCTATAATATTAATAACTTTTGTATTGTTAATAGCAAAGCCCATTGCATGTTCTGTCACAATTCTATTAGGATAAACATCTGAAACATCTGGTAAACAAAAAAAAGGCTTATTCTGATCCCAAATAGCAGTTCTAAGTTGATATGAGTGCAGCAAGGTGTCTTCTTAGAGCATTTTTGTTGGACCAGTGGGAAAGAAAATGTTCAAAAGCACGCTGAGTTGTCGCGACATTTTCTGTAAACATCTTTACCTCGCAATTTGAATGCGGCAGCTTATCAGAAGTGAGCTTTGGTGTGTTTTTGCCCAGGTCTGGTCAGTGCCTTCCCCATGTTTGGCTCCTCCTTCTTCTACATCCAGAGTTCTGGCTCTTCGTCCGTCCACGCCCCATGCATCCTGGCTGTTAATCTGAACGGGCTTCATTTTCTTAACAAGGACACACATGTGAGTCAAACAAGCATTTTACCCTTTTACTGATCTATTGTGATTGAAAAATACAAAAAAGGCAGGAATTTTATTATATTTCAACAAAGCTTTTGGCTCCCCCTCTTGGTTATGGTGTTTACTGGCTCTCCCATCCATCATTTTTTAATAAAATCTAAATTACAAATAAAAAAAAAATCTGTGCAAGAGAAAATATAACCTTTAAAACTTGAGATATTTAATTTTATATTTTATGTCTGTGTGTCCCCTGAATGCCTATTTATATGCACATTGGTGTGTTTGTGTGTGATTAGGAGACTATGGTGCGTTTTCCTCTGAAGGAGATTCAATCAACTCGCACTCAGAGGCCAACATCTGGCTCCAGTTACCCATATGTGGAGATCATGATAGGAGACCTGCTTAACCAGCGTGTCACACAGCTGCAGCTGGAGCAGGTGGGTGTATAAGACATAGATGGAAGATTTAGATGTGTGTGTGTAACAGTGTCTGTATTTACAGTGACACATTTCTGCAGTCAACATGTGACTGAGGTGCAGACTTTTAGCTTTAATTCAAGGTGTTTAATGAAAGTGTTGCATCAACTTTTAAGGAATTAAAGTGATTTTTATACGCAGTACCCCATTTGCGAAAATCTTTCGCAGTCAACGACAGCTTGAAGTCTACAACCCAGGGTCATCACCAAATGCTTAGTTTTCTCTCTTGAGATGCTCCCCCAGGCTTTTACTCCAACCACATTCAGTTGCTGCTTATTTGTGGGTCTCTGCCTTCAGTTTTGCATTTGAAAACTGAAGAGCATGCTTTATTGGTTTCAGAAAGATATCCCATTTCTTTGCCTTGAGAAACTTTTGGGTTGCTTTTGCAGTTAATGTGTTATAATCTGCAGTTTGAATCTGCATCAATCTGAAAGTCTGGACTTCAATCAAATATTGATTCATTTGAAATTCACTCTGATGGTGTACACAAGAAAAATTACAAAAGGAAAAAGTGTCCACAAACTTTTGCCCCTTTTCGCCCCTAACTGTACCACTGAGCAGTCTATATTCACTCTTCATCTTAAGTCCAGTGTTGTTTCTTTAAGGGTCTAAATGATGTTATGCTATATGATGTTTTCCAGGGCCTGGAGCTTTGCCGAGTCATCGCCATGCACGTGGAGAACATGCTGTCAGTCAGAGAGAAGAGACTCACATTGCCACCAAGTGAAATCACCCTCCTATAGCACAAACACGAGGATGACATATACATAGAAATCACAGTTTATGCCTTAAAAATGTACTCTACCTCTATTCGTAAGACAGGTTATTTTTGTATGTAAAGGCACTGTTATGTAAGTTGATAACTTGTTTATTGTGATGATTTTGAAAAAGTGCTTTTCCATTATGGCCATGAAAATGTTATTTTTTCTTAATTGATCAGCTGTTTTCTTAATGAATGATTTGGCACATAAAATGTCATTCATGTCAGTCACATTCTAGTTTTAGGAGAAACTTGAATGAATGCCTTAATCTTTAATGTTTATAGTTTTACATAATCATCCAGAAATGTTTAAGATCTTGTCCAATATAACTATAAGGGTTAATGTCTCCTTGTTTCCATGCCCCCTCTTTAGAAGAATAGCATGATTTGCTTTGTTCTTGGGACAACATTAATTTAGTGTAATGGTGGCGCCAGTTTATTGCTGTATAACAAACAAACCCTTATAACCTCATCTTGGTTTTGACATTAATGGAAACTTTTGGTTTGATAGGATAAAGAACTTTTTCTGACACATCTCTTATTCTCTGCTTTGCCAAGGGGCAAAGTCTTTTTGGCACATAAGCTTTGAGGCCACATCACTAAGAGTTTGCACTAACTTAAATATTTTATTTTTACAATAAATTTTTTTGCAAATAGCAGTTTTACATAATTATTGCATGTGAATAATAAATTAAAGCTTTAGTATAACAGTAGTGGTGTGTGAGTACTTTATTTTTTAGCAAATACACAGCAATGTATATGAGTTAGGTGGAATTAAAGAGTATGGAAAATCATTGGTGAATACAATACTACTAAAAAAAAACAACTAGTAAAATATAATTAAAATAAAATATATGCTAATTATAACCTTCAATTAATGGTCAGAGTTACCATTCTTTTCATGTTTTTCTTCCTAAACAGGACGTATAATCATGTTTGAAGTAGTCATTCAAACATGATTGAATCTGTCCGCTTCCATTATTTATCTTAAACCCAGTTTTTGACATCTTAAAAAAACAAATTTACAATAGTTAAGGTAAAATATTTACATTTTCTCCACAGTTTCGAGTGAGAAAAGTTAGCCGTTATTGGCTATTTAATCTCTGGCCGTTCCATTTTGTTTAAAGGAACTCCCAGTTGTCGCAGTGTACAAACTCAAGCAGCTGGGACATACCGCCGGTGTATCCTGTGCTACAAACCGAGCATCCGTCTCGCGAGCCCTTGGTTGTGTAGGCGTTGCTGAGTAATTGCTCGCAGATTTCCTCGTCCCTATTGGTTACCAATAACGGGATCCGTGTGAACCGGGAAGAGGAGGGAAGGGAGGGGGGCTGCTGTGGTCAAACCCACCAGGACCTAAACAGCACCAGGAGGGAGAGGAGGGAGGAGAGCCGCAGCAGAGGCAGTAGTGTTGTACCCCCGCTTTCAGCCTGCATGGGCTAGTCCGTTAGCTAGCTTAGCATCTTCCGACTGCGCCGAACCGCCTCTAGTCCCGCCGAGAAGCTCGGGTTGATACCTCCGTGTTACCCTCTCTGTCCCCTCGGTCCTGCCTCCCCCGTGACCGGCTTGAAGATGATGAAGTTTAGGTTTCGTCGGCAGGGCACCGACCCGCAGAGAGAGAAGATAAAACAGGAGCTTTTCGCCTTCAACAAGGTAAAGTAACGGGACAAGAGGAAAGAGAGGGAGATGGTATTCCTCCTCTCGCCTGGTTCCCCTAAACTAACAGACTTATTTTTTAAGTATGGATATATAAAAAAGCCAGTACTTTGCAGCTGAAGTCCGGCCACTCCTCTTGCGCTTGCTGTTTTCTGTCCTACTTCGCGGACAGAAAAACAGATTAGCTGTGAAGTGCGGGTGGTGTGTTTGCAGGGCGCTTTGTTGATGTGTGTTTAGTAGCTGTTGAGTTGTTTTCACGGCGTGTTAATTACCCCTCACCCAAACCAGGACCTCGCTCAAAGTGAGCACCGAGCAGCAATCAAGGAAAACTGTAGCGCTAATATTGCTGTAATTAACCAGCAACAGAGGATTGTGTGGGTGTTGGGGATTATCAGCATGCAGATTAACGGGATTAAATTACAATACATGCTTTTCCAGCAGTTTGATGCTTCGTGTGGTGTGACCCATCTGTCATGCAATGAGCAGGGGTGTCTCTCAGCGTGATGGCACTTTTTACTCCTCTCGTCTGGTTTTAGTAGAAGCTGCCAGAACTCTGCGAGCAGGTTTTTTTTTTTTTAAATCTCTGCTGCTTTTTGTTATGCAGAGTCCTCATACCCCTTGTTCCAGTTCTTGGGGGTCTTTGGGTGCAGCCACGAGTGTCAGGTTTCATGCTGGCATCACATCCACATGGATATGAACCAGTTCATGTACAGTAAATCTGAGCGTCCTGTGGTAACATTCAGTGGTGGTGATAGTGGGTTTCCCCTCTGGACAGTCAATGTAAGAGCTCATTTCAGTTCCACTTTCAGTATAAGCTGAATCTTGTCACCCAGATCACTGTTGCTCCGCCGGTGGGAACATAAAAGCAGCTTGCACCACCCAGATCTGTGGAATGTACTGATAATTCTGCATATCCAGTGTCAGCTGTAGTAACTTACCTAACAGGTTGTTTCTAAGCTCATACTGAGCACTGCAGTGGCCTTGAACTCAGGTTAGATGAAGGCATGGTCTGCATGCTGTGTCTCAGAAAGTGTCCCAGAGAGCCGGGCTGTCTGAACCTTTTAAATGTTAAAAGAATCAAGTTTGTCCTGCACGCTGGATGTGATAGTGACATTAACCCTTCTCAGCAGGATTGTTTAGGACTGCGGTGCAAACAACACGATGATGACTGATGATCGTTAAGAATCAGCACTACAGTAGATTTATTTCTCCAGAATTAAGTACTTAAAGTCTGAAGTAAAAAGAGTCCTCTTTTAAGCCATTTTAGCAAATGAAAGAATAAGTAATATAAAAAAACACGAACCAGCACATGTCCTGGAAAATATTAATCAGCCTTTCGTGGCTCCTAGAGTCGTACTTGCATGACCTTGCAGACTTGGGTAACCTCAGTTGTCTGAGTAGCATGAATGAGATTGCTCACTGTGGCCAGCACAGTGACATGAGCGCTTTGACAAACTGTCCTTACACCATCCCGCCTCAGTATCTGCATTCCAGTCGAGGCCCTCATTGAGTTTGCCATTGAACGGTTTTAGATTGTGGCTTTCCTTAGAGCCACAGCAAATAGTCGATTTGTCAGCTGGTGGATCTGACTGAAAATTAATCAGCAAGCATGTCTTTTGGTAATAGAATGATCAGGTGTTTGTTTTGTTCATTTAATTTAGTTATGGGATAAAACAACTCTCACAAATTTGAAAGTAATTGCTCTTGTTAACTTCTCAAAAATGAGGTGTGATCAGTTATTGTTTTTTTTTTTCTTTGTTTTTCTGTTACTTATTCCTGATGATATCCTATGTGGAAGTAAGCTTTTGTGTGAATGTGGCTCAGGCGGGCAAAAACTCCAGAGCAATCAGTTTGACATCATTGTTGCCGTTACACAGCTATCAGAAATGTGTTGACGAGAGTGATTTAACAAGAGTTGGTGTAGTGCCGAGTCATATCTGATAAATATATTTTGTATTATGTCTAACCAAACGAGACATCTGAGAGAATCGCCCACTAGATAAATGCCTTTGTGGTAGGAGAGTACAGTTAGGGCCATTATTTGTTGGACAAAGACATCATTTTCTGTTGTAGTTTTTCTTCCATACACCATCACAGAGGATTTAAAATCAAACAACCGGGATGTGGTTGAAGTGCAGACTTTCAGGGTCATTTTAATAGGTTCAACAAAAGTGCTGCGTTAACTATTTAGAATTCACAGCCATATTTTTCACAGTCATCCATTTTTAGAGACTGAAAATAAATTGGAAAAAAAATGAGGGATTTAAGGAATCCATGGAGATCATGAAATGCTACGTTTCCCACCATGAGACGCTCTCCTCGGCCTCTGCTGCAGCCAGCTTCAGTTCCTGCTTGTTCAAGGGTCTTCCTTCAGTAACTAAAATGACATGCTCTATTGGGGTGAGATCAGTTGATATTTATTTTTCCTTGACAAACTCTTGGGATGCTTTTGCAGTCTGCTTTGGGTCATTAACTGTCTTCACTGTGAAGTACCATCTGGTCAGTTTTCAGCTAGATCTGAGCAGAGGCTCTGGTCCTGTACATGTCACAGTTCATCCTGCTGTTTCTGTCAGACTAGACTGTGGCGATGATGCACCTCCCTTCCAAAGGAGTGTTCTTGTTGCTCGGTTAGATGTTGAAAGTAGTTCTGTCATGAAACATTTTAGTTGTCTTCTGTGGTCTTTGAGGCCTTTCGGCTTTTCTAAGTATGTGTCAGATTGTTTGGTCACTTCTAAAGTTTTTGCTGTTTCTCTAATTGGTTTATTTTACTTTTTCAGCTTTCTCCTTCACTTGCACTGACATCTCTATTTATCTCTTACCCATAATTCCAATAAACAGGTACCAAATGGGACATCAACTACTGATCTTTTATCTGCTATTTTGTTATGGAATAATGAGGGAACAGGCTTCACCTGCCCATCCAATTAATTTGGACTCTCTGAAAATGAGGGACTGTGTATAAAACTTACTGTAATCCATAAACAGTTAATGCAACACTTTTGTTAAACGCCTTGAAAAGAAAACTGAAAGTCTACACTTGAATCATATCTTCTTTGAGTTGTAAAGAGGCCAAAGCTGCAAAAATGTTGTCTTTGTTCAAATACTTACAGACCTCACAGACACTTAAACAGCTTATGTTCATGTTAGCCAAATGATGATTCTTTGTTTGAATCTCTGATGAAAGTCCATGGACTGTTTGTTTTGCTGTAACACACACACACACACACACACACTTTTGTAATGTTTGGCAGCAGCTGCCAGACTGTCACAGACGTTGTCTCTCTTCAGGAGGGTTGTTTTGATGTGACTGTGTTTGTGTGATAGAGACAGATCGCACTGCACCGGCACTTTAAAGACAGAAGGAGTTAATGTTTTACGTTATGTCTGAGTTCAAGCAAACAGCCAGGCTCAGTTTTTTCAGTTAGCCATGCCGAAACCTCGAAGACCTCCACAACCTGTTTTTAAACCAGTTTTAGGTGTCTCTCTACTGGTTTCTGTTCCCTTTTTCTTTGTTGACATAAACACTTCTCCAGCTGTCTCACCATCTCCTGACATGGGCTTGGAGAGAAAAAAGCTGAAATTTTATTTCAACCCAATTTAACAAGGTCTGCAGCACATTACAATAAAGCAATGCTGCTGCCATCAGTACTTTTTAAACTACTTTCCTGTAACTTTATTAAGGGAGTCCTCCCTTTTAGACGCCTCGCTGACTATATTCAGTGAGTCTGATGAGCAGAAAATGACACGCAAACTCTCAGACAGAACTGGGTGCATTTATGGAGGAAAGTCTGGAAAAATAAATGCAAGTGTACTTGTTGTTGTATTTCTTGTGGCATTTGATAAATCTGTCTCATCAGTTTGTCTTCTCTACCCTTTCTCTGCCTGGCTTTCTCTCACAGACTGTGGAGCATGGGTTCCCCCATCAGCCCAGTGCTTTGGCCTTTGACCCCAAGTTGCAGCTCATGGCCATCGGGACAAAGTCAGGAGCCATCAAAATGTATCCTTCTGTCAGTGAGCTCATGCATCTGCAGAAGTTGTTTTGGGGGCTTGGTAAGGATTGACATTTTCAAATAAGAAACAACAGCATCACACTTTTTAAATGAATACATCGCATTAGACTAGATTAACAGATCATATTGTAGTCCAAGTCTCAAAGTGGTCATGCTGTATTAGTTAAGGCATGCATACTACAAGTGATCTAACACAAAGCTGAGGTGACTGACTTGTGTTTGTGTCAAACAGATTATAATTTATCATATTTTAGGTTGTGTCATGAAGCTGATAAAGATTTTGGGGACAGGAAAAGATCTAGGAGTACCTCGGATAAGATTACAGAGACTGTTTCTTTTTCACTGCTGTCAGTTTACATCTTTTGAAGTGCTGCTCTGCTTATCTCGC
This sequence comes from Aulonocara stuartgranti, assembly GCF_965226115.1. Taxonomy (NCBI): domain Eukaryota; kingdom Metazoa; phylum Chordata; class Actinopteri; order Cichliformes; family Cichlidae; genus Aulonocara; species Aulonocara stuartgranti. Next base: position 24,654,179 of record NC_138942.1, on the reverse strand, counting down.
TGCAGTGCAGATACCGTTTTGCTTTAGCTGTGGGTTTGTGGCAGAAGTGTTTCATGGATGTGTCTTTTTTTTCATGCTCTTTAGTGAAAATGCACATGTTGTGGGATGACAGCTAGTCATTCTTTCAGCTGCTGTTATTACACCAGGTCTACAGTGATCATACTCTTCATTGCTTTTCAATAGAACTATATCTTATGGTCTGTCTTTCTCAAGCTCCACTTTTTTTTTTTTTTTTTTTTTTTAATGTGGAGGAATGTCTGATCAGTCGGGATTTGCAGAAGAGCTGTTTACATAACATCAGTTCGATAGAAGTGTGTGTGGGTGGGTGGGTGGGTGGACCAGTGTGTCTCTAGATTTTCATGTTCCATGTTTTTGTTTTTTTTGTTTTTTTTAAGTTGTGACATTAGTCACATATATTTACCACGCCAACTGTGTTTCTAGAAAGAAGCCTACCATGTGACGCAGCCTGTGACCAGAGAAGTTGTGAAGAAACCCTCAATTTTACTATAATTATTTCTCTAAATAACTGAAATTTTACTTGCACTCACATTCTGACAAGTGGGTTATAAGATATGATTGAAGTGGGGGGGTTATTTACCATCAGTAGCATCATCTGGTCACATGTACTTGCATCCCCAAGTAAGTTGCTGGCAAAAAATGTCATCACAGCTAGGGCTGGGCCATATTATACCGTTCACGGTAATACCGGTATAATGTTAGGCAACGATAGGAAAATGAAATATCGCGATAGAATGGGAGTAAAACGCGCATGCGCAGTGCCTTTGTTTTCATACGCACATGGCCGATTGTTGAGTGAAACAGATGAACCAGAATTGGTTTGTAAAAATGGTGCAACTTCCGTGATGTGGAACTGGTTTGGTGTTTGTCCGTCAGATACACAACAAAGCACATTTTTTTGCAGAACATGCAAGCGGCCGTTCTAAGATGCTCTTAAATCTGGGAGTAATCTGGGTCCTAAACTCCGTATACTTCAGGTCAAACAACACTGCAGCATCACTTAGAGTTAAAAACTGTCTAAATTCTTTCATCTTTAATAAAACGATCAGCATTGCTGCTTTACCAGGTGTAACTATAAAGTTTAACTTCCAGGCATCCATGAAAACAAAAGTTATTACATTTAACGGAGTTAGAAGTTAGCAGGAAGCTAGCGGAAGTTAGCTCGCTAGTTTCGCTAGTTACCTAAGCATGATATAGCATGTTCTGACGGAGAGATTTCTGAAAAAAATCAAACGTACAGCTCTGCTATCACTTCCAACATAAATGAAGACAGGAAACTAAACAGCAGTGACGTTTGTAGGGTTACTGAAGTTGGGCTAGCTGGTATATAATTATGTGCTACGTGATCGCTAGCGACACAGCTATGTTAGCATAACATAAACAGTGAAGCTGGAGGACGAACACTAACACTTTTCCACTTATAAAAGTTAACGTGAAGGTTCTTCATGGTTAGAGACAAATGCAATCGCATGGCAGGATGCTGTAAACGGACCAAACTTCAGTCAGGAGAACAACTGAGATAATCCATCCACAATACGAGGTTAGTCATTAATATACTGCAACAACATGGGAATAGAGCAGCTGCCAGAGAATTCAACATTAATGAATCAATGGTACAGAAGTGGAGGAAGCAAGAAGAATGAGTTTAATAAAGTTTGATTTATCTGACTGCTTTGTTTCGCTTAATGTGCCTTATAATCCCGTGCACCTTATGGTCCGAAAAATGCGTACTGCACACTGCAGTTTAATGTTGCAAAGCACCTCTTTTTAACTTCAGTGGATATTATACATGGTTATGCTCAGGATATGTCAGCCCATTTCTACTGGAAATGCCTTTTGGTTAAACTTTCAGCAAGGAATTTGCATTTGCACTGTTACATTTTTATAAAGCTTTAATGTACATAAAAACCAGCTTCTTGTTTAAGTGAAAATAAATGGAAGGTTGTCTTTTTGCGCTAGTAATGTTGTGGAGTTGTATTTTGTCTCGCATCAATTATATCGTCGGTTATATCGTTATCGCAAATTTTCAAATATATATCGTGATAAATATTTTTGGCCATATCGCCCCGCTCTAATCACAGCCAAAAGGATGGTCAACAAGAAGTATGAGACTGACACAAAGCCTGGAAAAGAAAAACTGATAAACAACATCATCTTTGTTGCAACAGAATTTAGATGCTTGAAGAGGATTTCATCCTCAGACGCTTTGAATACCTTAAATGCATTTCTTGGTGTGCGGTCAGTGGGGGAATCTTAACCCCCCGACCCAGGGAGTGGCAGTGTGACGTTCACTCTGTTTGAGTAATGCCGGATGAGCCGAGTGAAGCTGTGCTGGGAATCTGTATCGGGTTTGGCTCATGATATGCATTATGACAAAGCCATAATCTGGCTCAGTGTGTCGGTTGTGTCAGAAATTCCAGCAGCTCTGAGGCTAGTGCTTCATCCACACCAGCAGCTCCGTGACATGTTGTTGATGTCTGTTATCTCTGTGGCATTCAACTCTGCCGTATTTATGCCGTAGCTTCTAGAGTGAGTAGCAGTCTGCTGCTGCGGTGTTGTATTCAGGATTGCCCAGAGTTGGGCTTTCCTCCCTTTCATCGATCAGACAGGTGAACTTCACCAGAGTAAGACCTTAGGTGGAAAACGAAACGCTGGGATATGTTAAAACTTGCATTAAAGGTGTTTCTGCGCAGATTATAGTAACTGCGTGTGTGTGTGTGTGTGTGTGTGTGTGTGTGTGTGTGTGTGTGTGTGCGTGTGTGTGTGTGTGTGTGTGTGTGTGAAGGGAGGCTGCCGGCTGTGTGTGCATTATGCTGGAGAATCGACTCTTTCACATTCAGATGGGAGGAGAGAGAGAGAAACTGGTGGTACCAGGCACTTGCACTGCAGAGAGGGATGGATCGAGGGGGGAATGGTGAGATGGAGATAAACGGCAGCAGTGAAGACAAGGGAGTGTGAAACAGACAGTGGGGGGGAGGCAAAAATAACTCCAGTCCACGGCGAAATGTCTGTATCTAGCAAAACGAACCTGCCATCACCCTGCCTTTTAACAAGATTCCAGCTGCTGGAGAACATTTACCTACATTGCATTAGAACTTCAGCCTGTGGCTCAGGACCACCTAAAGCTGGTTAACTTTCCCAGGTAGTTACACGAGACACTGTTTTAGAGGGCTGGACCAATAAGCTAATAAAGATATAAAATTAATATTGAGGTCAGCTTTTTGGTGCAGTCCTCTACAACATCCCAGTTTCTCATGTGGCCCCTTGGGCGAATTAATTGCCGACCCCTGAGCTAAAGTTGTAAGTTGTTTAAAAAAAGTTTTATGGTGCCCAAATCTGAGAGTTCTCCTAAATGTTAAAAAACTAAACACTTGATGGCAGTGAGATGTTTGTTTGTTTTTTCCCTTGGAAGAATGTTTGTCACAAAGAGCTGCAGCTAATGATTTTTATATTAAGCTGATGGAGTTACAGTAATGTGGCAGCTGTGACTTTTGGTGTTGGATGACGTTTGATCTTCAGTAGAGATTCTTAGAAATGAGGGGTCACAGAAAACTTGGCCAACCCGCTGGCTAATCACTGCTTTCCATTCAAGCAAGAGAAAAAAAGAGCCAAACCATACACTACAAGGACAAAAGTATTGGGCCACACCTCAGTCTTTGAATTCAGGTGTTTTCAGTTTCGTTGCCACAGGTGTATAAATTCAATCACCCAAGTCATGCAGTCTGGCTTTACAAACATTTGTGAAAGAATGGGTGGTTCTTAAGAGCTCGCTGAATTTGAGTGTGGTGTTTTAATAGTGTAGGTTTAGTTGTAAATGCTTTTATTTAGACCGTGAGAAGCTGAGCAGGAGCTTTTTTTTTGTGTGGAGGTGAAACACCATGTCCAGCTGGTATTTTTTAACAAAGTGGCAGGTTAATTATTTGTAGATTTCCATCTGGTGGTGTTCCTATCTGTAGATCCACCACATTTGGTATCAATAAGAACAATGTGAGAGCAGCAGCACCAGTTTCCTTAGGTTTGTTGTTTTTCGTGAGTGTCCTGTTGTCTTTGAGTCTCAGCCTCCGGTCATCTGCATCTTGTTTTCTGTTTGATTTTAACTGCGTGTCTAAGATCTGGTTTCTTCAGAGAATTATGAGTGAAACAAACTGCTGTTTACTAATGAATACACTGGTGTTAAGGTCATCTTATGGTTTTCCCCAGAAACTCTTCATTTCCCCAAATCTCTGTAGACACTACAGGGATCTGCATGACACTTTGAGCCACAACAGCCACTTTAGTGGGAAATTCATTGGAATTTCCCTTTAATCTCTCAAAGCCTACTACTTGTTTGTTTTAACATTTACAGTGATATACAACAAATAATAAACTTGAAGAAAGCAACACCGTTTTATTCCACTTCCGAATTCAAGGTTGGGGGTAAACTAGACAGACAAGCAGTGAGAATGAGTTTCAGGTTTGTGTATGTGAGTGAGTGTCCACATTCCTTGTTAATCTGACAGGCTCACTGACTTTGGTTTGACCTAGAAGTGGTTGCCAGCATACCTGTACTGTAGTACGCATTCACAGCCCTGTAGAGCCAGATGTGCAGTCCTGCTTTCTGACGCTGATGCCTGAACTGTGCAGAGAGCGTGCTGAGTAGTAGGACTAGAGAGTATTCACAAAAGAAGAGTAGAAAATTGCTAAATTTGAGGTACTCGTTTCATTTGAACTCATGCTCTCCGTCCTGGCACCACGTCTCCTCCTCTCCTCTTGTTCACATTCAGCCTCTCGTTCAAGTTTCTCACTTGCTCCCTCTCCTTTTCTCCTTCTCTCGTTCTGTGTTTATAAAGGCAGGGTCATATTACACCCTCAGAGTTTCTGCTTCGACCACAGACTGGGGCTCAGCAGAGGGAAGGGGACAATGTAGCGTGGAGGGGTTTTTTTTTGTTGGTTTTTTTCCCCCCCCTATCATCTGTGGGGGTGGTGGGGCGACTTAGGAGTCTGTCTCCTGTCATGGAATGCATGTTGCGTTGCCCTGGGTTAACCCTCCCTCATTGTGTGTGTGCGTGTGTGCAGATCGGGTGAGTAAGAGCTTTGTTGCTGAGTCGAGTCTTAATAAAGGGCGCTTTTGAAATGGTTTCCAAGACGACCATTGCAGTTGCCTGGGATGAGAAGTACTTGCACACTGGAGGGGTTTAAAAGTCTGCAGCTAAGCACATCAGACATTAGAGTTTGGTAAGAAATGCATCGGTTAAAGGTAAAAAGGTCAGAAAATGCTGCCTACAGTATTACAGAACCTCTTTGCGATGAACACATTTATTTCAGAATGACAAGTCAGGGCTCTGATTACGTACGTGGTACGTGCTCAGTCGCACAGACACTCTGACCATTTATCAAAAGGACCGGCCATCTAGCAGCCAGGACGAGCTAATATTTACACACTCGGGCAGCAGAGCTTTGATCTGTGTGTTTGTGAGTGTGCTCCAGCTGATGGCTCTGCATCTGTCTCGCTGACATCCTGCTGGTCAATTGCCTGTTGTTGTTCTGATTCATCAGTTCCTATCTGACACTTTATATTTGCATCTTTATTCAGTATTTTTATCTGTACTGAAGTCACCATAGTCCAGCTTAGTTTAGACCACAGGGTTGTTCACTGATTTTTTTTTTTTTCTTTTTTCTGGAATTCAAGAGAAATCTGTCTTTAACACCATGAGTCATGCACTGTTGCAATGTCACACTGACTGGATTTAAAAAAATAAAAAATAAAAACAAATCCCTGTTTTCTTAATTTCTTCTCATGATGAGTTGATTTTATTCTGACAGCTGTTTTAGTTTAATGCGAGTGCTCATGTCTGTGTAGTTGGTGGTGAAAACGGTGCATTTCCTTTGTGCTTGTTGGTGCCATCAGTTTCCCTTCTAATTGTAGTACAGCTTCAGCTTCTCCTGCCATTTCCCCATCATCAGTCTCCAGCTTTTGATCAAGTTATATGCATTTGTGTTTTTATGCACAACTGTGTGGTCTGTGTTGCAGGGGAGTCTGCAGAGAGGGTATACCATTTTATGTAAGCTGCATTATTTTTGTTTGTGTTGAACAAATCAATGCAAGTATTCATTGGTATAGTTGAGATCAAGTTAGACTTTGATTTAATCTGGAACACTCCTCCTATCCTTTACCTCCTACCTTCTCCTCCCCCAATCACCCACACACAGCCTACTCTCTGCTTGCTTATACGGATGTCTTATAAAGTACTTTTCTCTCTACAATATTTTTAGTTTCTCCCTCCTCCTATCATACTTTTGTCTTTGTTTTTTCTTTTTCACTTTCTGTGTCACTTGGTTTCCCGACTATTCCTAGCTCCTCATTGATATTCCTGAAGAATTGCAGGACCTTTTAACCCCACCCCTTCTGCTCTCTCTGCCTTCACCCTCCTCACGCCTCATTCTCTGCTTTTAGTCCCTGCCTGCTTTTACACCCACACACATGAATTAATGTGCACACACTCGCTCGCCCAGTTGGCAACAAGTTGCAGGAGTCTGTCTGCGGGGATAAAGACTGTGCGGGCTTACCAAGTAGAGCAGATTGGATGGGTTGTATAATAGAGTTGAGGCATGAAAAGGAAAACATTTATCTGAACTGACAAATCAAAGTTGTCTGATTTGCTGAATGAGCAGGGTAAGGTGACTGAATTAAAGAGAGCATTATGGCAGCATTAGCTACTTGGTAGCTTTACTTTGAGTTGTATTTGTAAGCCATTACCTCCCAGTGTTACTGGCTCTGGCATTGCAGATAATAAACCTGTTAAAGCTATGTTTACATCTTTACATAAGTAACACTCAAAGCACAATTTTTATTAATTTTTTTTTAAATTTCCTTTCCTTTTTTGTTTTTTCTTTTGTGAATTAATCGGCAGCTATGCTTCTGGGTTTGAGGCTGTAATTTCAGCCAAAAAAAAGACTAATGACAACATTAACATGCCCATAGTCACTATGTCCGAAATCAGGTGTTATTTACAATAGAGTAGTGTAAAGTTTCAGTCAGTGTACTGCAAACCTGGTGACCTGCATCACCTAAACATCAGGAATTGTACAATTTTTAGTTAAGTTTATTTTAGGTTTTCTGTACGTTAGCTTTGCTAATGTATCTTGTTGGCTTTTGCCTTAAACTTGCGTTCTTTTTAAAGGTGGGATTGTTGCAAAACAAAAGCCCTCAATATGTTGTACATATAAATAACATCCTTTTCTATTTCTTTTTGATGTTACTTTTAGTAGAGGGTTTTCTCTAGCTAGACCTGGCTTAGGTAGAAATGCTCTACTCGAATTGCTGGACTTGTGCTGTTTGTTCCTGCTAATGATGTTATTTTGTTCAGCTGATCTTCTTGGGACCATTAATGTTTGCAGTGTTAAAATAAACCGTGTACTGTTTTGTAGTGATTCTCCAATGTACATGTACATCCACTCCTTCAGGTTTGACTGCCTCGGTGTGACAGAACGTGCACTGAGGGGGCTGCACAGAAAGGGGAGTGTGGGAGGTGGAGAGGTACTAGCAGAGGGAAAGGATGCAAATGAGACAAGATTGTTTCTCTAGTGGGTGGGTGGAGTTGTTTGGCTTGTCTTGTTGTAGACTTTTGCCAGACGTCTGAAGAGTTTGTGCATGTGTTGCTATGCATGTAGGGAGGTGAAGGAGTTAGAAAATGCACATAAATGATGTCTTTCATCAGTTCAGCTTCCCTGAAAGTCTGAAACATTTAGGAATATATTTTTTAAACCTTTTTTAGGGCCTTCATTCTCTTTCTGTGTGTGATTAATTTGTACTTCATCTTTAGGTCTAGTGATGGGGTCAGGCAGGAAGTAAGAACATATCTTCTGTCACTGTTTGTGGGTGGGTGGGTGTGGGTGTGTGTTTGCTGCTACCTGTGTGTCCACATGGAAGACAATGCCTTCTGTTTGTCTGTATTCAGACCGTGAAATCGCTTTATCCTTGCTAACGCACTCTCTCTGCATCAGCGGGCAATTGTGCGTGCGTGTGTGTGTGCGCGCATGCGTGTGTGAGGACGAGACAGTGATTCAGTGATTATAAGTTACTGTAGGCCTCCATTGTGTGCTTTTCTGTCCTCTGGTGAGCAGTGAAGCAAACCTTTGCATGCTACAAACAGAACATATAGATCAGTTCAACCAGTCTGTCATTCAACAGGTGTCGTTCTTTTTCTTTAAAATTTTCTCTAAACCCTTGGCATGCTGTTTAGGAGTGGTTTTACACAGCTGGAGTGTCTGTTTATACTTTTTTTCCAGACTGGATGGAGGAGGACTTTAAGTTTCTGCTTTGAGTCAGCGTTTCATTCTGTTTACGAGTATTAAAGTCTGACTCCCTTTAGTTTTTGCTGTTAGAGCCTTGTGTGTGTTCGAAGTGTCGATGAAACTTCTGCCTTATCTGGTGAGGCACCCTGAGACTTTGCAGGCGTTCCTCTTTACCTTATCCTGCGTTTGGTAGGCACATAGTTTAACTCTTTCCTCCATAAAGATGCCGTTTGATGTCCTCCACCTGTACTCTTAATGACAAGCTTTGACACCTCAGTAATAGATCAATAAAGACATGGTTCAGGTTTTCCAAGGGTACCTCCATAAGCAGAGACCACCCTCACCAACTTCTGATGCTGCTCATTTCAAAAAAGAGCTTTCAGGAGGTAAAGAGCTGAGCCTCAGAAGCGTATTTTGTACATGATAAAGGAAGCACTTTCCAAATTACCTTTTACAGCACATGTTCCTGGTCCCCAGAGGATAAATCCTTACATATTTTATTACAATCCTACTTATTTGTGTATCAGCATCAATATCAAGTCATGGGTATAAAAATAAAATGTGTGCGTATAATGGGCAGATTGCCATGTCTTCGATCTGTTGAGCACATTTGTGCTTCCCAGAATACAAAACCATTTGAGGATCAACACTGCAGCTCCAGGGATATCTAGTGAGCCTTCTGTGTGTGTGTGTGTGTGTGTGTGTGTGTGTGTGTGTGTGTGTGTGTACATTATTCCTATAAATGTTTAATCAGTTCCCCTCTGATCACTTTATTCCTGTTGGCATTGCTTTATCTTTTGTCTTGCTGGAAATGAAGGTATTGGATATCAAATTACCTGATGCTTCTGAAGGGATCAGGACTAGAGTTGATGGGGAAATTGAATTCAAACACATTTTAAAGAAACTTTTATTGAAATCAATAATATATGTAGGTTTTTAATATTTTCTTTTCAGCTCACCTGTTTTTTTTGTTTTGTTTTTACCGTCAGTGCTTTGTTTTTTTTTGTTTTTTAAGTGCGATTTCTCAACATTTTAATGGTCCAGCTCTTCTGAATAATAATCTAACGACATTCCCAATCAGCCTTAGTCACACTTGTGGTTTGTGCTTCTTGACAAACATTTGCATGTTAACAGGCTAAAGTAAGACTATGATCATGGTGAACATTATACCTGCTAGACATCAGAAATTGTGAGCCTGTTAGCTTTTGGCTAGTACTCAGAGGTGCCACCATGCCTGTAGACTCTTATGCTAAAACTTCTTAATGTTTATTTTAAGTTTCGTCATTAATCAGAGTTTACTGGAATGAAGATGACAAAGCTGTGAGCACAGGCACATAGTTGTAGAGGCAGGAAGGGTGACACATTTACTCACTTATTATGACCCCACAGCTTTTGGGGGCTTGTATTATTGGCCAATGAGCAGACCTCTTGGGGGAGGGAGCTTAATTCAGACATGCACATAAACTTTTAATGAGGTCAAAGCAACAGGGTGACATCATCCCTGGGAATCCCTCTACCAGCTGTCTGCTGACACACCAGGAGCAGGAAGTGTGTGTGTGTGTGTGTGTGTACACATTTTTACTTATATATTTTTCTAACTGCTCCTGATTGATAAACGTTTTTATTCCTGGTTATGTGGTGTTGGGCTGGTTTCTGTCTGAGCTGCTACAGACCAGCCAAAAGTCAAGTCTCTGACAGAGTCCTAAATATTAGTGGTCTTCTTTTTTTTTTTTTTTTTTTTTCCCCCCTCAATGTGCTGACAGCTTTCTTTGCACTCGTTTTTGCGTAGCCAACCTAAATGTGTGGGAGCTGCGAGATTTGTGATGAATGAGCTGTGGTCACCATGACATAGCTGGAATATATGCACAAACCGCTGCTGTCTGTCTGTTTTTCAGTCCCTCTCATCTTTCCCACACAGCTGTGATTTTTCTCCGTTCACTTATTCTCCTGTCGGCTTTTTCACTTTTACCTTTAAGTTACAACAGAGCACTTTTAATTTGTCCCTCGGTAATTTACCTTTCTGTGGAAGCTTATTTCTGCTGCTGGAGGGGAACAAAATGCCATCCATAACTTAAAATTTGGGTATCTCACAAGTTTAATTTAGTAAGATTGACGGAGCTAACACAAAATTCAATCCGGAAGCTTCACAAAGGAAAGCAGATGGAGCAGCATGCACACTCAAAAGCATCAGAGAGCTACCAGTGAACGTGAACAAAGACCAGGATGAGTGTGTTCATGTCAAACTGTTGGGCAGCGAATACTGTCAGCCACCTCCTTGTTACCTGCTTCCAGATGGCAAGGAGATGACATATCTTCATAGACCTTCCTGATTGGGAGAGCTAACTTTAAATTTCAAGTTATTATTTTTTTTCCTCTCCCCATTGGCGGTAATGCGGTTCTGTACCTTTTTGCCATTATTGCTCCTCTTTAGATCGTGATGCCTACGCTGCTCATTGAATCTGCTTTTAACACAGATGTTGTAATGCAGCAATTCAGTCCTTTTAATATTTTAGCACACATGCTGTTGTGCCACGCACAAATTGACTCACAGCTTTGGCTTAAAAAAAAAAAAAAAAAATCTGCACTGGCAGTTCATGACCCACAAATGAAAGCCCTCCTCACACCTCCACCTCCAGCTGTCTGAGACTTGTTACTGCCGTGTATAAAACACAGGGACAGGAAGTGACAGCACTCAGGAATGCCAGTATAACACCCAGCTTGGTCTCCGGGGGATCGGCGTCGTGAGGGAATGAAAAAAAGGGATTTAAGTTCTTCCTGATGGAAGAAGACAGCTTCCATAAACAAGAGGATGGAACTTACAGTTATGAAAGCTGTAGGAGGATTTTTTTTGTTTTTGTTTTGTTTGTTTTTTGCACCCCCTCGTCTGACAGTAGAGCAGTAAAGCAGTGAGAATGATGATGATCGAATATCTGTGACTTTCTTAACAAATTCCTGACTATGGGGATTTGGAGTCCTGGGAATAGGAAGTGAGGGAAAGAAACGTATAAATTAATGTAATTATAATATTGATCTTTTCTTTTTCCTCAGATAAAACAGGAATGTAGAAAACCCGCTGTGCACACAGTAGAATACAAACATGCACTCCCCAGATTTCCTCTTATTTTTCTGCATTTTTAATCCACATTCCTACAGGCTTATGTAAGCAGTGTGCTGAAGTGTGTCGATATTGCTTCCAAGCACCACGTGTGTGTGTATATGTGTGCAGCTTCTAGTGAGGAGTGTGTGTGTATGCGCGCTAACTCACAATTTAGTCCTATTTAGTGCAGTTGTCGTCACAGATCTTGAGAGTAATCTTTATTTTATCAGCTCGGCTTCATTTCCTGGGCTAACAAAGGGGTGACTGCGGAGATTGCCGCTGATTACACACACGCTCAGACGTACATATATGTACACAGTGGTGGTTTCAGGCATCTGCGTCATCTGGTTTTGATAATTGCTATGAGCTTTGTTATAGTGTTCTAATTCCACCCCTCTATTACACCTAAACTGTGTGCGTCTAGTTTACAGCTCAGAATTATAGCACTCTGTCCTCTTACTCACTAGTTTTGTTTGTTTGTTTAGTTTTTTTTAAATAAAGTGAGATACTTTAAGGTACTCCCCTCTGCCTGCTGGTGTGTACGTGCATCTTTTTTTTTTTTTTTTTGTGCCGTGATTGTTTTGTGTATTCACATTGTCTTGTAGTATCTGAGGACGCTGAATTTTGTTACAGAATATATGCATCTAAACAGACAGGAGGACACAGACGACTATGTTATGGTCCCCTCTATCTCGTGACCTTTCTGAAAAACTAAAAATATCCACAGTTTGGTTATCTGCTTTTAACAGCACTGGTGTTCCGTACCAGTCATGCATATTTTTAAACCATGATGGGAGTCTAATTGCTTGCCCTGGCAGAGTTGGCGCCACGCTTGGTGCAGTGTTATACTGATGTGCAGGGAAATGGGAAGGAGTAAAAGAATGATATTTTAAACAGGAATGTTAATTTGGGCATGTGACAGAGAGGCAGATATATCCAGGTTTATGTTTTTAAACCTCTCAAGCTTTGTTTTAGGAGTGTTCTTCTTGTGTATAACTAGCCATTGACTTAAAAAATAAAATGTGCTTTTGCCCGTCTCTCTGCTGAGACCACTCAGTGTCTAATAATTCATGCAAGTTTTTTGCCTGCAGAAATTATATTATGTCTTGCTGCACCAGCTGTGGCCAGAGGCATCTTCTCTATAATGTGATATCTCAGGATACTGAAAAAATGTACTTTTCTGATTTTCTATGAGTTTGAACACGAAAAATAAAATGATGACAATTTGTCTTTTATGCAATGACACGCCATGGGTTATGTCTTTGTCAGCAAGACGATTGTAAGACTGATGAAATTGCCGTTAAAGGTTCAAATTTTATCCTCCTCCGTTTGAAATGACCATATTTTTGAAAGACCAGGAGCAGCCGGGACCCCCTGGCAATATGTTTGACACTCCTGGTCTAAAAGAAAACATTATACATGGAAAAAGCCAAGCCTGGAATGACAAAGAGGTAAAATGCAACTTTACTGACTGGTGGAAGCAGAAAGTTTAGTTTGGATTAAGGTGGAAACTTGTAGTATATGAAGTGTCTTGGTAAGGTGTGCAGCCAGAACAGCCTCAGTGCACGTCTCTGGAGGGATGAAGGACCATTGTTCCAAACATTTATTGATTTGCAGTGAATCTTCTCTTTAAAGGGAGTAGTGGACACAAATTATACAGAAGAACAGAGATTCCCTCCTTCCAATCTTTTTTTTTTTCCCCTCCGTGTCTGTAGCTCTAGACAATAAGTATGCTGCTTTGTGACATCTTAACTTTAGCCCACTGCTCATGCCAGTCTAAATGTCTGAATGCCAAGTTGTGTATTTCTTTAACGGGATACCTGCAGCTATGGGGCGCCTGGTGTGGAGTTCACAGGTCTGCACAATGACACCACTGCTGTCACACAAATCCACTTCCTGCCTGGACAGGTGAGCTCAATTTTCTCCTGAATGTTTAAAAATGTTAAAAAAAAAAAAACCCCTCCAAAACATTAAAAATTAAGTTAAGGTTTCGGCAGTGAGTCATGGCACACATCATATATTAATTCTTTTCTCCCAAGGGTCGTCTGCTGTCACTGTTGGATGACAACACAATCCACCTGTGGGAGCTGGTGGCCGGACCCCTGAGAGAGGTCGGTGGGGTTAAGAAAGAGGGCGTGGTTTCTCTACAGGAAGTGAACACCTACAATCTGCCCGGCAGACCTGGCATCGAGAGCTGCAGGTACACAAGAGTCCTCTTTACAGAAACCTGAATGAAAATTGGGAACTTTTGAAAGTCTGTAATCATGTCTCGCCTTCTTTCACACCCCAACTTGTTGTTGGTTGTGCCTGTTAGAATTTTGAGTATCATAAATTTTCCTAATTTCCTTTCTCTCAGTGCCACTCGGGTGACTGTCCTCCTCTTGCTGAAGTCATGTGACCTCCTCTGCGTTGGAACAGAGGGAGGAGGCGTCTACTTCCTAGAGGTGCCCAGCCTCTCGCTGAAAGATAACCAGACACTGCTCCAGGATCAGATCACACACAGGTGAGATTGTTACACAAAAGGAATTAATACAAAAAAACATGAACAAAGAGACAACCCAAGTACAGATCAAGCAATAAATCTGTGTCTTTTTTTGTTAACTTACACTGTTAAACAAAAGAATCTGGTGGATACAGCAGCTAAGCTGATATTGGAATGGAATACATAGCCTTATTGTCTAACTGTCAACACATGTGGAAGGGTTATATTTTTTATTTTGCAGATATTTATTAGAGAATATGAAATTATCCTTGTAAATAGCTTCACATGCTTAAATCTTTTGACTTTTCTTCACCATCCTTGTTCTCCACTCTTCTCCGTCCTCCATCACAGTGAGCGTTCCTGTAAACATTAAACACTTCAGCTTCCTCCACTCACAGCTCCAGCTGAGCAGCTCACACACATGCGGATACAAATATCCCCACTGACCCTAGCAGCAGCAGGCAGGTCAGGTTCACTGGGTTCAGGCTCCATTAAACGCTGTCAGATGTTTTATATATTAATTTATTTAGCTTTTAAAAAAAACCCAAAAAAACCGACAAGTCAAAAATAATTACACACCGTAGTGTGAGTGAGGAGCACTAAAAATGAAGATATGGCTGCTTTTACTTGCAGAATAAAATGATCAAATCAGTCATGACAGTAAAGTTGACCTAACAAAGCAGCCTATTACCTAATTTTGGCTTTGTTCCGGTAACTCACTTGCACAGTTTTTTAACAGACATGTTCTGTGAAGCTTATTAAAAATGTACGTGTGTTTTTTCCCTTCAGCGCTTTTGTTTTCACATAGGAGGTTTGTGTGTGTAGAGTTCATTTGAACAAAGGTAATGTCACATAATGGATTTTTTGTTTGTTTGTTTTAAACCAGTGCAGATTAGAAAACCTTCTTTAATTATGTGTGAGGGTTTTCAGCTTTAATTCTTCATTTTCTGCCATATTATGACAGTGGTTTATATAATATAATATTATTACAGTGGTATTAAATATGGCCAAAGTTGAGCCTCATTTTTGTGGGTTTTTTTTTTTCTTCTTTTGTCTAAGATATCAGAGTGAGGGGAATAACGTTAATATTGGTCCTCTCAGGCTGTGGCTGTGAGCACAGTAGCTCCAACCACCTGCTGATGAAAACCTTCTCTATGCTAATAGCAGCCAACCATTAGAATTAGAAAGGTTTAGAGGAAGGGTGGCCTTAAAGAAAAGCTAAAAACGCCTTGTTTCAGACTGGGGGTTGCACCATGATATCAGTTGTAAAGGCTGCAAAGGAACTTGCTAACAAAGCAGTGTTAACTAGATATACAGACACCTGAAAGACGGCTATGTTACTTCAGGGCTGTTATTTGTAAGGTGTTTTTACCCCCTCCCCCTTAATGATGGTGGAGCCTCACTGTGGCAAGCAGTGATGTGAGAGCTCAGCAGTGAACTAGAACAAAACACAGTGAGAGTGGAGCACAAACACCGATCATCACGCACGTAAAGGAATTCAATTGTTATCATAGAAGAAAGGAAATGCAGAATGTTGTATGATATCTGACAGAAAACAAACGTGATTTTTTTTTTTTTTGCCTCCCTACATACCACAGACTACTTTGTGGTTCGTGCTTGAGCTTTGCTGTGCTGCCACACTGGCTGTGTATCAGTACTACTGTTGTTTCTTTTTCATTCTGCTGTGACTGTGTGACTGCTTGGCCAAACCCCTCATTAACCAGGCTTGTCGAGGGAAGTAAGCAGAACTGAAGCCTAACGAGGGCGCCGATAAGGCGTGCGTGCGTGCGTGCGTGCGTGCGTGCGTGCGTGCGTGCGTGCGTGCGTGTGTGTGTGTGTGTGCAAAGGAGGGGAGGTTTTAGACAGTAAAGCTTTGTACCAAATGCCAAAACACAGTATTCCGGTTGGGGAAGTGTTTCAACACACACACACACACACACACACACACACACACACACACACACACACACACACACACACACACACACACACACACACACACACAAGCGTACACAGGATCATCTCTAGGACTCTATGGCAGGATGCTGGATTCCCTAAAAATACTTATGAACAGGGCGACAGAGACAATGGAATGCTTTGTTGGGAATGTTTCTGCCGCTGTGCTTCCGGAGAGGATCTTCCTCAGTGAAGCCTACAACAGCAGACAGAAGTTATATATGGGGTGTACGCTTCACCCGGCGCTGCTGTTCATTGATCCTTGTTTCATCTGCATTAAAGTCCATAAAGCTGCAGTACTTTCTTTCTTTATCACTTCATTTTCTCTCTCTGTCTTGGCTGTTTCGTCTCCTTTCTTCTTCCTTCGCTGAGGGAATCCTCTGACATCTCAAGGGTGTGTCCTGCTCTACATTCCTGCTCTGGCTCAGAGAAATGTCTTGTTCTCAAACTTCAGCAACTTGGGTCTTTGCTCTGTGCTGATTATACATGTTTTAGCACTTTTGCTTTGGGGTGTTTCGGTGCAAAGAACAGCTTTGTGTATTTGCTGCAGTGACTTCAACATTTTGTATAATCTCCTTGCACTGTTTCCGAAACTCTGTTGCGCCGTATGTGTACTGCATTATTTACCCTCTCCCTCCACACACCATAATTTCAGATGATAACAAACACTAAACCAGTTTGAGGATGTAGTTGTTGTTGTTTTGTTTTTCAAACTCAGCTGTTTACTGTGTCTGTACAGTGTAACCAAAACACAGAATTTCTCTCGCATGGAACCAGGTGACTCTGTCCTCTGGTATCTCTCGTGTCATTGGATAATTGTTTCATCAGACAGATGTCTGACCTCGTCAGGATGTGTAGATAAATGTAATTTACAGCCGTGTGGATCACAGTAAAGCGGGAAGCTACAGATGTGGGATAATGGATAATGTTTGTTTTCATTTTCCCAGTCTGCCAGATGACTACAGATGTGGGAAATCTCTGGGGCCGGTGGAAGCTCTTCAGGAACACCCTCAACAGTCAGGGAAGATTCTGATTGGCTACAGCCGAGGCCTGGTGGTCCTGTGGGATCTGAGCATTCGTCACGCTGAGCAGCTCTTCCTGGGCAAACAGGTACCTGTTACAGTTGGTGCTCATTGTTCTTGCTCCCAGTTTTCAGGGTGATGTTATAGCTAGATGACCTGCAGTGATGACTGTGTGTCTATGACCCTCCCCCCAGCAACTGGAGAGTCTGGTATGGGAACGCTCTGGAAACTTATTTGTCTGTTCCCATAACGATGGAGGCTATTCAGTTTGGGCTGTTACCAGTGGCAGCACCTGCAATCACCAGCCAGTGTCCTCCACTATCCCCTACGGTGAGAAATGCACACATGCATACATCACATGTCACACACTCCACACATTTGCATTTCAAGTGTAGGAGTGAAACATTCTCAGGTCTGGAGGACAGAGTGGAACCAGTGATGGACAGTGGACTCCACAGTGATGAGAATAAGTGCTTCAGCTGAGAGCTCGCTGTGGCTCCACACACAGGCTGTGTTAGATGCATTTTTCCCAGTCATGCAAATTGTTTTCAGAATCTTTTTACCTGTCATTTTACATTTCTTTCATGATCATAAACATTTCTAAAGCATTTAACTTTTGTTCAGTAATGAGCTCTAACGTGATAAAACTCTGTTCTGCATCTTAGTTAATTCTCTCTACCACGCTGCAGACGTGTAGAGAATAGATGAAGAGCCACAAACCATATAGAGACTTTTCATGCTTACCCTTTTATTTTTCCTGTAGTAACAGAAGCATTGAAATAAAATGGACTAAAACTTCACTTTAAAGAGAACCTGAGAGAACTTCGCACCTAAATTACTTTGGGTGTGAATGCTGAACTTGTACTTCTATTACAGTTATGAACTCGGAAGAACCCTTCCTGGAAAGTGTTACAGCTTCCTAGAGTTGTGGTGGATTCTGTAATGGTTTTGCTGCTTAAGATTTGATACTATGTTAAGAACAGACCACTACTAGTGCGTACACGGTTTCTGCCTGTGTTGGCTGTAAATTATTTAATATTCCCGTGGAGTACCCTGAGTGCTGTCTAACAGACGGCCCCTTTCATTTGCCCTCTCTTGGACTAAAAAGGATCTCTGGTAGCTTTTAATAGTCTTCTTTTTCTTCTTTCTTTTGTAATTGTCTATCACAGGTCCATTTCCCTGTAAAGCCATCAGCAAAATCCTTTGGAGGACAACACAAGCAGGGTGAGTGTTAAACCTCGTTTTGCAACCTTCCTGTTAAAGTGTGTTTGAGTCCTTCTATCAAACAGGTCATTTGGAATCAGCGCTGGCGAATTTTCACTTATGACTGTTTTCTCAGATTCATTTTCATTTTATTTTTATTGGTCTTTTCTTTTGCATCCCTATATTTATGCAATTGCTGATTATTTTCCTAGTTTTGTAAATCTAAAAGGTATAATTTACCACATCATGTAACTATTATCTGTGGTGAGAAAAATACTATTAAAACATAATAAAGAGAGAAGTTAACTTTTTGTTTGCAAGTTAATGTAAAAGAATGCAGTGATGCAGAGTGAAAATTGTGCGGTAGAAAAGTAGCTAATCTGTGTTTCTCACTGTAGTTCTCCAGTGCTTTTATACAGTGGAGGGATGCCCAGAGCCAGTTATGGTGACCGCCACTGTCTAACGATCCAACAGGACAAAGATCACGTCACCCTCGATTTCACATCTCGAGTGATTGATTTCTTCACCGTCCACAGTGTGGAGCAAGAGAGAGGTCAGAATCTGACCTGTGTTAAAGATGGTGTATGTAAGGTAACATTTTCACGAGTATCAATCCTTTATCCCCTGTGTGATCTTTTCTTCTTATAGAGTTTGATGAGCCATCTGCTGTAGTGGTGTTACTAGAAGAAGAACTGGTTGTAATTGACCTCCAGACCCCCGGATGGCCCTCTATGCCCACTCCCTATCTTGCTCCTCTTCACTCGTCAGCCATCACCTGCTCCTGCCACATCTCCAGCGTCCCTCCTAAACTCTGGGAGAGGCTGGTCAACGCTGGCAAAGCACAGCAAAGCCGGCAGCACACACACAGGGTAAGAAGCTCATTGGCACTGTGAATGACAGGATTATTTAGCAAATTGGTTTATACATGGCAGTACGGGATATTCAGTCGCAGGAAATCCGAGATCCTCATAAGAGGCTTAACCTGAAAACACCTTAGACAAAGTCTGACCCATCAGCTGACGTTTTACTTGGATTTATATTAAAATTGCTTGTTTCAAATCTCAAAGGCAAGAACAGTTGTAAATTGATCAGAGGAGGCTATTTGCATGTAAATGGAAGTAATAAGTCACAGGCTCTCAGCCCAGCAATGAGAAGAGGAAACAATCAGGAATGTAACCATGAGCCACTGGTAGTGTGTGAGCTTTAAGAGCAGGTGTAGACAGTTAAAGGCTTTTCAAAAGCTCTGTGGCTTAGATCGGTTGTGCGATCAGTGGGAGATTAGCAACACACACGGACACACAGCTGTTACGCTCTTCATCATGGCTCTTTGTTTGTCTATGTGAGGCCAAATCAGATTGGCAGATCCTTTATGAGAGTGTGAATCTCTATGGTACATTTTTCTGCTCTAACTTTTAAGACGAGTTCATGAGAAAATATGTTGATGTGAAAAATGATGAGTCCTAGCTTGGTTCAGAATGATTATTTATTTATTGTTTGTGTGTACAGAGCTGGCCGATATGTGGGGGGAAAAATCTGGCACCTCCACCTAAACAACAAGAACTGCTATTGACAGGGTATTTACACACACACACACGCACACACACATACACTCTTTGCACATGTCTACCCTGCAAATGAATTCAGGTCTCTTGTTTTTTCCCATAACGTAAATCTGATGCTTTCTAGTAAGATTAGGTCACTAAAAGCAGCGTGAAGAAAGGATATCCTGCATTCAAAAAAAATGGTGAAGGGGAAATCCCGTGAAACTGTTGGTGTTGCCAACCGCACACTTGACAGAGCTTGCATTGGCCTAAAGTGCAATAAAAAGAGTTATGTAATAGAAGTGGTTTAAAGACAATTTGAAAACTGAGAATAGCGTGAAAGCAGGAGGAGAATTTTGATGCCGCTGTTAGTTTTGTTAGCAACAAACTGACTGATGTTATCCTTGTTTTTCTCTTTCTTTGTCCTTTGTGTTTCTCTCCATTGTTTAAAGTACAGGAACTTGTTTCCATCACCAAAGATGAGTTAACTAAAAGCAATGGATTGCAGCAGATAAACACTTATATGATTTTAAAAACTTGATGGTCAGAAAGTGACAGGTTTGAATAGCTAGCTAAGAGTATAAATAACTGTTGAAGTGGGTAGTGGATAAATTGGTTAGTGTATCTATTAAACATTTTATATAGCGACCTAAAATTCAGAATTAAAAAGGAAATTATTACTTACAAGTTTGTTTAGCATAGTGACCAGCTGGTCATGCAGAGGTTGAGCTTGCAACACTCTCAACCTCTGGGTAACTTTTTTGGATTGCAATGTGGTTGCACAGGTCGTTGAGAAATAACATGTCTGCAAACCATCATGCTCTGACTGGGACTGACTGCAGTCACTCTCATACAGTTCGGTGAAGGCAATCAAATAAATGCTGACCAATTTACAAGCACGGAAGGATTGCCAACATGTTGCGATCAATTTGATTAATGAGCGCAACTCGTCTGGGCTGCGCTGCTTTGCTGCAGGGTACTCGACTCAGCCAGTTGCCAGCTGGTTGTATTTTGGTTATTTTCATATATAAAAGCAAGTTACTGAGTGCTTGTGTTATTCTGCAACAACTGTACCACTACGTGTGGAGGATTTTCTCTGACTGATTGTAATGTGTTGACAGTCTGTCTGCATTTATAAATTAGATGGTGATTATTTGCAAACTTTTGCCAGTCAGTCTGAGAGTGATTCCAATCGATTCACGTCAGACCACGAGTGCTTCAACTGCCATAGCAGGCAACCTGAAAACTAGCAACTACGTATCCAGCCAGTAAAAGTGGAACAAATTCAGTCATTGAGCAGACACTGATTTTTATTTTTTTATTTTATTTTATTTTTTTCACTAGTGATAATGAGGTTGCCATCTAATTTTTACTGCAGTATGACTGACCCATGATTTGATTGTCTCTGTATGAACACGGCAACTTATGTAGTCATTTCTATGCCAGTTTTTCCCAGTCAATCGCCACATTATCACGTGATCCCATTCAGTCATAAACTGATGGAATCAGGTGAATCTGCTATCTTATTGCCTTTTTATTGCTGTCTTGATGCACCAACATCACTTTGAACATGGCACCTGACTAGCTGGACATAATAGACTAATAGTTTAAACTGGTCACTAGCTGTTATAGATGGCTGTTAAAGGGAGCAGTTGTTGAATTTTCTGTGATTGTTATTTATTTTAAATCTGTTGTGATTACAGCCATGAGGATGGCACGGTGCGATTCTGGGATGCTTCGGGTGTCGCCCTCACTCCGCTGTACAAACTCAGCACAGCCAACGTCTTCCACACCGACTGCGACCCTAGCGATGACCCGCAGGACCCCAGCAACGACCCCGATATGCAGCAAGAGGAGGAAGAATGGCCTCCGTTCAGGAAGGTGAGAAGCAATGAGGCTTTTCACGAAAGGAGGTGAAATGGACATAAATATAAGTCTCTCCTCAGAGTTCAGACACAGGGTCTGGTTTTACAAGCTGAGGGAATAAAAGCAATCTGTCTTTCGCACACATGCAGCCCTGTAATGCTGCATCTGTGGCCCTAATTTTCTGATTGTTTTCATGTGTTTGGATTTGAGACTGACCCACCCCATTGTTCCTCTTATTAAAACTCGACTCCAGCGTAAACCGCAGTCTGTTTCTGGTTTAATGGACAGTTTTCTGTGCAGAAATACATTCAAATGAAGTGATTCACAGTCTGGAGGCAGAATTTTGTGTCAAGGGGAATCTAGCTGAGCTGTTTGGCTTCATTAGTCAGGAAACGGAGACGGGAGATTTTAAAGAAACGGTTTCTACAGTCAGAAATGTTTCTCAGTGCTCGGGCATGTGATCAGGATAAGAGCACATTATATCTGGGATTTGATATGAATGGAGAAAAAAAATAGAGGCATCACACCAGTAGAAAATAGATGAAGTATTTGTACATGCTGATAGACAGAATGGCAAGTTCCTTCTGCTCACTTCTTTTCTTCCTCTTCGCTCTTTAACTGCCTTACAAACACATCTCCTCGTGTATCCTGTGGTAACAGAGCTGCATGTTCAGGAATGTGGCCCTCATATGGGATGAAGAGCCTTTCCCTTTTTTCTCCTCTGTAATGAAAACCAGACCCATCATCCCACTCTTTCTGCTGTGTGTGTGTGACAAGCTTCTCTTACTCCTTGTTTTGCTAAGACAAAACTCCAATGTGAGAGGGATTCCTACTGTGTGCGTGTGTGACGGACAGATTAATGCGCATTTGCAGAGACTGTCAGGGTAAAGTAGGGACTGTCCTGGCATTTGGTTGATAGTAAGAGGAGAGAGGCCTTTAAAGGAGGAGGAAACCATCAGGAGGGCATTTTGGCATTAAACTAAATTTGTAATTGGGCCATTAAGACAAAATGTTTTACACTGATGATGCAGTTTTTACAAGTTTCCAAAAAAGGTCTGCTTGTGAAGTCAGGTAGAGTTTATAAGATAATTTCTGACATAGGTACATTTCATTAACTGATTTGCAGCTCACTTCCTAGCACTTTTCCATGGGGATATTTATGATGAACTTGAAGTGTGTGGGAAGTAATCTTCAGTGTAACTTTGCGTGGCTTAGTGTCACTCACTGCATAGTTCAGTTTTGCTTTGATCATCTAGAAAGGCACAGTATTCAAAATGGTTTAATGTTAACAACTTACAAGAAAGTGGTTTTATATTCAAATGAATTAAATCCAATGTGTGTGTGTTTAGGTGGGCTGTTTTGACCCCTACAGTGACGACCCCAGGCTTGGCATCCAGAAGATAAGTCTGTGCAAGTACAGCAACAAGCTGGTGGTGGCCGGAACCGCCGGACAGGTGAAGATCAAAAACACACTGTCACAAGTTATTAAAAAAAATAAAACCAACATTAAGTAAGTTTGTTTCATTAATTATATCATAGAAAAACTGAAATCTAATTTTAGTCATTTTCCAAGTGTTTGCTTATAGGGCCTTGTGTGATTGTTGGTTTATTTCTTTTTATTATTGTGAATTGGGGATATGTAAACAAAACTGAATTGCTTGAAAAAAAAAAAAAACCCAAAATGAGCCACTGTGTTTCTTTACTGTTTCTAGGTGATCGTGCTGGGTCTGAGTGATGAGCGTTCGGACCACTTGGTCGACGTGTCAGTGGTTGATCTGCTGTACGACAGGGAGGGCTTCACCTGGAAGGGCCACGACAGGCTGGAACCGCGCTCTAAACCCGCACCTTTCCCCCCGGGCTTTCAGCCGCTGGTGGTGGTGCAGTGCTTGCCCCCGGCCTCTGTGACGGCAGTGGCACTGCATGCCGAGTGGAACCTGATCGCCTTTGGGACGAGTCATGGTTTTGGCCTTTTTGACTACCACAGACGAAATGCTGTGCTGGCAAGGTTAGGCGCACACAGTCATGTGATTTGTATTCTTTGGTTATCGGGCAAAGCCTGAGTATTTTTGGCATAATGAAGATCTACTTAGTCCCTGCTTAACCCATTTTCCCGCTGTCTTTACATTCATTCTGGTGCTCTTTATGCTCTCCCAGGTGTACCTTACACCCTAATGACTCCTTAGCAATGGAGGGTCCCCTGTCAAGAGTCAAGTCCTTGAAGAAGTCCCTACGACAGAGCTTCAGACGCATCCGCAAAAGTAGGGTTTCAGGAAAGAAACGCACCATCACTACGCCCACCAGCAAGGTGAGAGACTGTGTGTCTGAGAGTAAACTGTCCAAAAAGAACACTGTCTATACTATTTATACTATGTATTGTATGTGTGTATAGGTTCAAGAGGCAAATGCTGCTCTAGCGGAGCAGGAGGAAGTAGCTCCGGTGCAGAGGCGGATAGAGCCGCGGTCAGCAGATGACTCGCTCTCTGGAGTGGTCCGGTGTGTCTGCTTTGCAGACACATTTCTACGTGATGGTGCGTTTACTTACTTTTCAACATATTTCCACTCTGTCTTTACTTCATTCACTTTTTCTTAAACTGTTTGAACTGCATTTGTTTGTTGGAGAAAATGTCAGGATTGAGCTAAGGAAGGTTGTCGTTTATCGTTTGTGCCGCGCTAACAACACGCTCGGTCTTACTTAGGTACACACCACGGCCCCACGCTATGGGCAGGCACCAACTCGGGCAGTGTGTACGCCTACGCTCTGGAGGTGCCCGGTGTGGGTTCGGGGCGAGTGTGTGAGCGTGGCGGTGCGAGTGAGAGCAGTGTGTGCGTGGAGGCAGTGCTGGGTAAAGAGATTCAGCTGATGCACAGAGCGCCTGTGGTGTCGATCTGCGTGCTGGACGGTCGGGGGAAACCTTTACCAGACCCGTACGAAGCCTCTCAAGACCTCGCCATCGCGCCTGATATGACCAACGCTCACTCTGTCCTGATCGCTTCGGAGGAGCAGCTCAAGGTATCGTCTGGAAACAACATCACAAAGTCTGTATTTACATTTTTATCGTCATTTTTTTTAAGTTTGTAATGGATCTGGGCTTAAAACGTGGTCTGTTACTTGTATATTGTTTTAAATCGTACCTTTCTTCCTCCTCTGCTTAATTCCAGGTGTTCTCTCTTCCCAAAGTCAGCGCTAAGACTAAGTTTAAGCTGACTGCACATGAAGGCTGTCGGGTGAGGAAGGTTGCCATGGTGGTCTTCAGCTCCACAGCTCAGGAGGATTACAGCGAACACACACTCGTCTGTCTGACCAACCTCGGGGACATGCACCTCTTTAGTATTCCTGCCCTCCGACCACAGGTGCAGCCTCAGGGTTTGATCAAGAGCTTGACAGCAGCGTGTGCTTTCAAATGTGTTTTTGTGAGTCATAACTGTGTTTTATGTGTCCTCAGGTGCGTTATGACTGCATCCGTAAGGAAGACATCAGTGGCATTGCATCATGTGTCTTTACCAGGAATGGACAGGGTGAGAAGAATATGCTTGAATTTAAAGTGAAAGAAGTTATTTCAAGACACCTAAAGAGCAGAGTGGGATTTCTTTCATTATTATTTTTTGCTTTTAGATTTTCATCACGATAACATTTGCCTCCTTGTCTCTGATATATACACACACATGAGGTAGTGCAGGAAAAAATTAAATTAAATGTGGAGGCAACATAAAATGAAAGCTATGTATGTTCAGAAAGGTCAGCGTATGACTAAAAGGATGGTTTCACTCACTAATATAAAAAAATTGTTCTTCTCTGCAGGGTTTTACCTGATCTCTCCTTCAGAATACGAGAGGTTCTCTCTCTCCGCCAAGGTCCTCACTGAACCGCTCTGCTTCGTTCAGCTCGACCGACCATTAGAGCCCACACCCACCAGGTAACACACACACACACTCCGATTGTAAGCATCATTAAATCTCAGGCTGCTTTTACTCTGTGATTATGAGCGAGTGTGTTCAAAACTTTAACGGGTGTGTTATGAAAAGGCGAAAGGGAAGCAGATCCTTCTTTGCTGAAATTTGGTTCTAGATCTGAGGATCCAGTTAAACTAGGGTTGGCTATATGGATTAATCCTTTATCAGAATATACGTGCTAATAAATATATCATAAATAATAAAAAAAATTAAAAAATTCAGTGTCATTGTTACTGATTTGCAACATTTCCCAGGACCAGTGTAAGTCCCTGGGAGGTCTCTGGACACCACACTGAAAACCACTAAGCTGTGACTGTTCATTATGATTTCTCATGTGAAACCAAAGAAATGATCATTTTATTGTTATTGCTGTATTATTCCATCGACTGCCAAAGTAAATGGTGCATGCTTGTGTGTGTGTCCACAGCGATGGTACGACAGTGCAGCCTCAGGCCAACGGAACCCACAAGAACCAGATGGGTCAGGCTGAGGGTAGGTCTGGGGACACACACACACACACACACACACACACACACACACACACACACACACACACACACACACACACTTCTTCCTCCTGCCCTTCTCTCCTTTTTTTTTTCTTTCTCCTCTCGCTTATTCTTCCTCTTCATCACTCTCTCTTCTTTCTGTAAACCTCTTACAACCCTGACCGTGCCTTAGCAGGGGTCCCCCCCCTCTGGTCTCCACGGTAACCATTCAGTATGCCCCACTCGCCTCTCCTATCCAAAACCACCTTCCACAGCAGGAAACTGTGGTTGCTGTGGAGACCAGCAGGCCTTTCACCTGGGACTAGGTCATTAAGAACTTTACACGCAGGCACCAACACATTATCCTGGATTATGATACATTGGGGCAATTTTTACTGTCTTTGTACAAGACAATGTCAATTTTGGCACATCAGAGCAGCTCCAGTGTCTTCAGACAGTGTAGCAGGGCGCAGATGTTTAAATGTTTTGATCACATGCAAATATTTCTAATGAGGAGAAAACAGTAAAATCCAGCTCAACACACAATAATGAGCAAGTTACTGGAGGAGAGAGTGGTGGTGGTTTGTTTCCGGTTGTTCAGATGTGGCTTGTGGTTACAAGTCTACAGAATACAGTAAAGTGCTTTATAAATATCAATCTGTTCGCCATATTTAAATCATTTGTTTTCTGGGGCGACCAATCAGTCACTCTCTGTCACTCTCTATCGGACGTAGATGAATCTCTGGATTTGTCCCTTGCAGGGCAAACAGAAGAGCCTCCCAGCTGCTTGTCCTCGCCAATCCTGGACACCCCACTGGACTCCCCCCTTAGCTGTGCTGACCTCACCCTCGACTCGACAGCAGAACTCACCGTGGAAGACGTCAGGGATTTCCTAACGTAGGTACACACACACACACACACACACACACACACACACACACACACACACACACTTATTAAATGTATTATCGGCAAAGACGATAAATAATTTGCGTGTCCGTGCTACAGAAGTGTGGACGAGGCAGAAAATAACCTGAAGAATATCAAAGAAGAGGAAGGACGATCGACTGGCATCCTCATCAACTGAACAGGTGAGAAACATTGGTTTATTAACCTCATAGTCCTTGAAGCCCGTCCACCTCTATGGTGAGGGTATCAGAGCGAGTGGACACACACACACACACACACACACACACACACCTGTTTCTAATGGAGCGCATCCAGACTGTGCAAACTTCAAAGAGCCGCTCTGTCTGAGCGCTGCATTCCAATAACGAGCCGTCCACACTGTTTCCACCCAAACTATGTGTCTCTGAAAGCCAGTCGAGCTGAAAACCTTTGCACCGAGGCGCACTGAAGCTTCAAGCTGTAGCTCAGTATTTTTGGTTACTGTCATTATAAAGTACACGGAACGGGCTCATGAACTTTTTTCTTTTTTCCTCACTGTTCTGGTTATTATTTCAAACATTTGCAACTTTTACTTCACATCAATCAGATTTTCTGCAGCTGTGACCAACACGAGTGTCCTCAGCGGGTTTCCTTAAGACACTGGGGTTTCACAAATAAGAGCTCGTTTACTTGATTTAGATTATAAGCTTATTATTTATGACAGGATAGTATTTATTTTAAGTCTCTGCTTCCCTCTTGTGGTGCTCAAAAAATATCTTTGCACAGATTTGACAAAGGAAACTCAACATCTGTCGTCACCCCTCCCAAAATAAATAAATATGACTTCAGGTTTTTTTTTGTTTTTTGTGCAAAGCAAGATTGTCAGTCGTACTAACAGTGTGACTGAAAACTGCTGTAAATGTTGCCATAAGACGGTGTTACACTGCATGTAATTGCCAACTTGACCCCATTCAGTTGCAGTCTGTTTCAGATATTACAGCAAATAACTGATAAATCATTGAAAATCACGTGTTGCGGTGTACACAGACAGAAACATTACATAAGTAAACATTTGGAAATCTTTTCTTCTTTTGTGGATGTGAGACGGCTGCTGTTCAGTATTTATTTTTTAATTCATTTTTTTCCTTGTGTGACTAAGTCATTAGCTTGTTCTGAATTAGGAGTTAGCTTCATGGAGCTCAATGTGTTGTGTGTTTGGTTTGTTAGTTGAGCCGATTTATTGTGAATTTGCTTGTAATTATGTATTTGTTTATTTCAGTATTACAGGGAGGGGCTCAGGTGGTCGTGATGGATTGGATTTCAGTGCTGGACCACAAACATCTCCCATCAGCCCACAGTGGAGCCCCCTGCCAGCACTCTGCACTCTCTTGTTTACCTGGCACAAGCTGGGATGAAAGTCTTACTCCAGACACAGAATCCAACGTTAAAAACACTTGTTGTGGTTCCTCCTGCTGGAAGAACAAATTCTCTATTGTCTTCTTCTGGAACCCCTTTGGAAACATGTCGTTTCCTCCGATGTGGAGACACAAAGTGGGCACAGTGTGGCGTGGGGTCGGCCTTGGAGCTGATGGTTCTGATTTCAAGAGCTCAAACTGAAACGTCCGTCTTTGAGGTCTTTGTGTTCATCTGTTATCGGCCCTTCAGCTCAGCATTCGAGGAAAGAGCCGTCACAGTCTACAGCGGAGACTCGATGGTCACTTTTTTCCCTCCACCTGCAGCCTGTGGCGCGCCTGGCTCGGCCTGAGGTTTTGCAGTTGCCAAATTCCCTTCTTGATCTTCAGCACATGAGCGGATGCGATGGACCGCTCTTCCTGACGTGTCCTGTGAATAACCCGTTTAAAAAGAACCGAGATTGTCCAGCAAAGCCTGAAGGAGAGCACTGTAGTGTTGAAGACAGAATAGCAAATGAAGTATTTTGAGTATGAGTCTTAAAGTTGTAGCATTTCTCTATAGGTGCCAACAAAGGCAGCTGACTTTTTCACCTGTGGGGGTCGAGGCAGCGCTGAAATCGGCAGCAAGCTCTGAGAAGCTCTCTCCACTCTGTGGGTACTGAAGAGGAAGCTGAGTGTGGGACAGTGGAGGTGTTTTTGTATTGCAAACTTTTCTATGGCTTTTGGAGAAAGTGAAGATATTTTCATTGATGAATGAAGTGAGGAAATATTAAAAATTCATACTGTGACTACAAAGGGAACCAGCTGGGGCAGAGGGCAGATTTTGGTGATTTATTTTTTTAACTTTTGAAATATCTTTATTGCTAAAGAGCCGGGCAGTGATGTCACAGGGGTAATAAACACAGAATTACCATCCTCGTGTTAGTGACTGTGGCAGAACATCTGCTTTCCCTCCCACGTTAACACCTCTTATAAAGGACCCCCGTGGCATCACTGTCCCCGACTACAGTGGGAGTCAGCGGGGCCATGTGATGTGAGGTTACTGTGCAGTGTCAGCCTGTTTGAAATTTAAAATATATTTTGTCAATAATTCAAACATGTGGATGAAGGTGGAAAGTGGGTCTCTCTCCTGAACCCTCCTCCTTCATCGCAGCATGCAGAAACCTTCGGGCGGGACTCAGGGAAGTGTTGCAAGCTAAGCAAAGTTAGCGTGGAAGTGGAGTGGGACTACTTTTTTGGAGGGGGGGTCTCTGAGTTGGTGCATTCTGCATAGTGTTGGTTACACACAGAGCTTTGATTGCTAGTATTTTTACCCCCCTTGTGTTTTTTTTAAAAGACGTTTTACTGTATATAGAAACAAATGTATACAGCATCTATATCTGGGTTCACACAAGAAAAGAGGGAAGTATTTGAAACTGTCATAACCTTAAAACCACTCTGTTCCCTCACTTTAACACACGTCACCACTAACTAATTTAGCTCAGCAGGTAGGAGTCATGTTAATGCCTTTTTAAAATGTTAGCTTTTTTCCCCCTCTCGGCGTACTGGTTGATGCACATAATTAACCCTTTCATGCTACAGCTGGCACGATTTACCTTCTTAATCCACATTTAAGATGAATCTGTTTCTATTTTTGTCAGTTTCGTGTGTAGGAATTTATTAATCGGGTCATTTAGCAGTTTGGCTGATGAAGAATTGAATGTTAATAAAATTATTTACACTCAAACTCAAGTTTGGTTTGTGCTTACAAATCACCTCTGCTTTATTAGAGCGCTTAAGAGGTTTGACACCTTGCTTGAAAATGCCTCAGTTTGAAGAGCTGATGCTTTAAAAAAAGAAAAGACCAGATGGACAAAGATGTGATGTGAAATTTTATTTTTATATAAAATACATAAATAAAGCATCTGCAGGTGGCATCAGGAGCATGTGCAAATTTTCAGATACACACATGTATGTGTGCAGGACTCAAACACACAGACAGGCATACACCCCACACAATATTAACCAAAATGATGGAAGTTGCAGCCATCTGGGAACAGAGACTGGGTTTTGCCTGCACCAGTGCCAACATCCAACACAGGTCACATGATCATTAGAAGCACTGCAGCAGTTTAGTTTGACGGCGCCGGCTGCAATGATTTTTAAAAAGTGCTTTAACAACTCAAAGATTAGCAGAACCAGAAGTCACGATACAATGCTCGAGCTCTCCCATTTCAGAGTTCTGTCCCAATAAGGAAGCTATTTGAAAAGCAAACATGCGCCTAAAGTTTTAAACCTGTAGCATTTTAAATATCATGCATTTACTTTTTCAAATGTAGGTACACATTCTATTTTTTTTTTTTTTTTTTTTAAATTTGGAAAGAAATATCTTCTTTCTTCGGATTCTCTCCAGAAAATAAACATTTGACAAGTTAAAAGCAGCCTGTGATGAAGAATACAGTATTGTTCAGTTTCAGAAACTCCCGATCTTCACCAATTGCACAAACATCAGTCCTCAAACATTACAAAAAAACCAAAACAAGACTTTGCTCTGACCTTGACAAGATTTCTTTGGCCAAATAAACGTGACTGTGTTACTTTACTTCAATTACTGTCCATCATGCTCTTAACAGGATCAGGAGGTGAGCGCAAAAGTATACTAATATGATGACAGGAAAGGGGATGACCCCATTTCAGCAAAGGCGCACAGGGTAGACACTCACACTTCATGAAAAATATATAATATATAAAATGACATTCCTCAGAAAAACTATTATAGTGCTGTTTCGTGTTCAGTCCCTCAATGACGACGAGAATACACACTAGTCCCTGCCTTAAGCTGCGTGAAGAAGCGCCTAGCCCTCCCCGCTGACGACCGTCGACCATGCAGCACGAGCCACGTGAAAGCAGCAGAACAGATCGATATGTTAGATGGTGCAGCTCCCTTAGGTTTTCATAAAGCCCATTTTTATCTCAAAACATAATTCTTTAATTCAGACTTGCTAAGAAAATAAAAAAGCTTGGGGGAAAAAGGGGAGGGGGTAATTTGCAGTCTATATCAGATACTTAGCAGCCAGCAGCCGCTTGACCAAAAAGGCTGCTGAGCATGGATGGAGGGGAAGGGTCTCGGGTAAAGCTGGGATAGATTTCTGTAGAGAACTCTCTGGCAGTGTGTGTGCACGTGTGTGTGATTGGGATAGTGTTTGGCCTATGCAGGGGGAGTTTTGAAGGGTCCCCAGGCGTGGAAGCAGCGCGTGAAGCAGTGAGGCTCGTTGCCCTTCCTCACCAGCCGAAGCTTCCTCGGTTGTTCGGTTTCCTTGGCGCGCATGTGCTGGATGTAAACCTGAGAGGGAGGAGGAGGAGTTACAAAGATGTGGATAACACAAAGCACGCACACAGAAAGTGCACTCCCCCTACTCACCTGGCAGGCTTTCAGACTGAGTTTGATCTCCACCTGGCTAGTCTGGGTACCAACCCACATGTACACCTGAAGGAAAAATGATATCAAGTATGATGATAAAACCTAACAAAGTCCATCAACACACCAATCCTTAATTGTCTCTACCTCTTTGCCGTTATCCAGCAACATGATGTCATCATCAGCCAAGTCATCCTGGCAGAAGTCTGAGCACTTCTCTGACACAGAGAAATAACCTTTCTCGTTTGAACACCTGAAGCAGAAGAGTAGAGGGGAAAGGAGGAAAACGCCACAAAGATAGAACCAATGTGATGAGTGAAAGAGAAAAGCAGCTGTTTCATACTGTAATGTGTAAAAACACGAACAGTTACTCACCGGAAGAGACGAGCGTGTTTCATGTACTCTGCGTCTTCATCATAAGGTTTCTGAGAACCAATGCCGACCCAGAAGAAGTTCTCTGGCTCCTCCCCTTCATTAATCACCTAGGAGACACATTAATGATCTGTGACTGCATTTCCACTGCTGAAGGCACACAATCTTCTTTAGAGAGTTTAAAAGAGAGGCCAATGCTTCCATTAGTCACAAGTGAGTCTCTCATTTCCTGTATGATCATTTTTACCCGCACACCTGCCGAGCTGCTGGGGGGGGGGGGAAACTGTCAAAAGTGGCTACAAACAAGTTTTTGGAGGTAAATCTCAAAGTGACGATGCTGTGAAGTTTCATCACTGCCGAGGAGACGTATGAAGCAGTCTCAGAAAAATTAAAGATTCATTATCTTGCTTTTTAGCGAGGATGGATTTTGTTTTATCGAATGACTCATAATGCCAGCAGCTGTCACGTCCCAGCTTTTGAAGAAGGCCCCTGTGAGTCGGCTGTTTGGTAGCCTACTTTCAGAACTTGCTGATTTGTCAAATCTGGTAAAGGCCTGACTTTTTGTTTTCCTCTTTCAAACACACGACACGCAAATAGGTTTCCATAGCAACTGCTGGGTGTAGTTATTTGTGAGTCCTTAATAAGATAATGTTACAGTATATAGTATACAGATTTTGCTAACACGGGAAGTTATAGAGTGCCCTCTGGTGGACAAACTATGCAACATCAGCACCCGTAACATGGCTGAAGGGTGTTCCTCCTGCGTCTTTCTCACTTCTACAGATGCTGATACAGATAAATAACAAATATCAGCCAGGTTACGAAGAATTAAAGACTAAATTGAAATTAAATCATGTTCTATAATGTAATGGAACATGTAATAAATCAAGAATTTATAAAAAGGTATCTGCTGTGTAAGCACTGAGCAGCTGTAGTAAAGGATGAAAGCACTTGAACTCAAAGTTAAAGGTTAAGTGTGCAGAGGTTTCTACTTGACTGTATTAGCTGTATGCAGAATAAATAAATAAACACTGGCGGGTACCAGTGGTCCCCCTCAGCCTCCCAGTAGACACACCTACGGTGTCAATTTCAAACTCCTATTTTGCCTTTCTCTTGAGTTACCGCAGTCACAAACTTGGGTGCCTACACCGCCTGTCTGTCTGGAAGGGTGACGACAATACCCGTGAAGATCCATGCTTGCACATGATCTCACCTGCTTGCTGTACGTGTCGTCGAACATGCTGTTCATGATGTCCTCGGCCAGCTTTCCTTCATCGGGATCGGCGGCTCTGCCCACCCAGGTGTAAACGATGCCCTGATTATCTGTGCTCTCAAACGGTACCTGCAGAAAGCACATTTTGGGATTGGATCCACATGAAATCATGCTTTGTCTTTATTAAGTTGCTTGAATGACAGATGTTCTTTTTTTATATCCAAACCTTGAGTATGTAGCAGAACTCAGAGTTGAGATTGCCGGAATCTGTACCAATCTGGATGGTTCTAAGAGAGAGATGGAGGGAACATGTTTAGCTTTAAAAAAAAAAAAAAAAAGATCTTTCTGGGGGAGTGGAAGCTGGCATGCGTCAAAACATTCAAACTTTTCTGAGGACAAAAGAAGCAGGTTTTGCATGCCTGGTGCAAAGTGCGCTGCCATTGGTGCGTATGTGGTAGAGGGAGGGCTGGGCAGAGTCGGTGTTCTGTTTCCTCTTCCCTTTGTGGATGATGAACTTCCTCTTAAAGTGGGACAGGAACTTGAGGTTCTCCTGCTGCTGAGTCATACGCACCACCTAAACAACAAAACAGGACGTGACTGTCATTGTGATGCTGATGGATGTAGTGTGGTAAACATTTTTTTCTTATTTTGGAAAAACAAAATTCCAGAAACTAGATTAAACTCTTTGCTCGTACTTGCAGTTTTCCAGGGAAAAGACTCTCAAACTTCTTCTGCAGGGAGAAGGTGAAGGTGAGCCAGCCCATGTTGGAGGCCTGCCTGCCCTGCCAGAAATAAACTACACACTGGAAGTCCTCCTCAGGCTGTTTGTCCTCCTCCTCCCCATCTCCCCCTGCTCCTTGCTCACCCTCCTTCTTTTCCTTCTCTTCATCCTCGTACTCCACAGGCACCCAGTATCTAACAAAGCACAGAAAGTCACCAGTAAAATGAGGTTTTTCTTCATCTTTGAAATCAATTCCAGCATTACAGCCCCAGAAAGACTTGTCTACCTGCAGAGGAAGACATAACAATCTTGGGTGTAGAAGTGCCCAAACTCCTCCTCGGGGAGGCGAGCAAACTTCTTTCCCTCCAACACAAATCCTTCCATGCCATCCAGGTCCTCGTTCCACTCCTCCATCAGCTGTTCAGCCTACACAGGTAATACAGTAAATATGTGAGATGTAAATATGTTGTTTTACTGTGCTTTACAAAGTCAACAACAATCAAAGGTAGAAATCAACTGCACTGCGTTGTTACCTCAGTGAGGGGCATGGGTGGCTGTCTGGGAAGGAAGAGAGCTGTGAGGTCAGCTTTCATCTGGTCTTTCTGCTCTGCATCCTTCTTCACCTGAAAGAAGAGCACAGTTTAACTTGTGCATTAAAAACAAAACAAAAAACAGTCTGATGCTGGTCAGCATGTGTCACTGACCTTGCCCTGCAGATTATCCTTCTGTTGCACAGTCTCCGCTGCTCTGGTGTAGTCCACCTTCAGCACATCATCCCAATTCTTAAACTTGGACTTGAAAACCTGAGGAAGAGGATGAAGCAGAGGAGAGGTTAAGCAGGAAGAAAATAGTTTTAAAGAGTGTAGATTAAAAAGTGACAATGATATTTAAACCGTATTCAACTGCAGTGGCTTCAGTAGACGTTTACCTGGCACTCTGTGCCCTCCAGGTTGCGGGTGACACATGCGTGTTTGGGCCGGTGCAGCATGGAGCACAGCTCCTGACCAAGCTTTAACGCGGCGGCTCGGACGAGACGGGGAGACTTCCTCCCGATCCAGATGAAGACGTCAGACCAGCAGTCCAGGATGTAAACGCACTTTGTGTCCAGCAGGGACTGCAACTGAGGAAAGGGGCAGACATAGAAGGAAAGGAGGGTGAATTTATGGAGTGCACCATGAAGGGAAGAAAGGTGAAACAGGACTTTACTGCTGCTCATTTGCAGCAGATGGACGTACCAGTCTGAGCTCTGGTAGGACGTCCAGTTTGACCTTGTGATCTTTGTGCTCGACTGAGAGCTTGTAGTTAATCTGAGGCAGCTCCAGGTAGCCAAGACCCAAGCCCACCTAAAAGAGAGATTAAAAAGTAAAAGCCACTGATGAATCTTTGCTTTGAGTCTTTCTCATATCCGAGTAATGTCTAAGAGCTGTAAATTAAATATGGGCTGTCATGCAGATGATTTTTCAGGCTACAGAAGGGTTACGGTTAACTGATGTAAACAAACAAACAACCCCCCCTCCAAAAAACCAAACAAACAAAAAAAAACCCCACATGCAGCTTCAGGTCTGCATCCCCTACAACACTGACCAACACACTTTACACTTGTGCCACCTTAAAACTTAATGTGAAGTTCAACTAAAAGATATGCACAGCATGTAAACATCAATAAATATTTACTTTATATAGTTTAGGTCTTATTGGAGTGAAGTCATCTGGCACGTGTTTCTTTATCTCCTCTGGCTGCCCTCCCAGCGTCTCCCAGAATCCTGGAGGCTCCTGGTTGTGCATGAGGGTGATGATCTCTGACTTCCCCTTACGTTCGTTCTTATTTATCTTTTCAGCAAATAACCTGGAGGATGACAACAAATCACATGACATTTCACCAACTTTCTGGGCTGTAATAATCGGTACAGTGTCTCTAACACCGTCGGTTAGCGTCTCACCTGGCCTTGGTGGTGGCGCTGAGAGTAGCGTTGGCTCCTCTCCAGATAAAGATTTCCAGGCCTGAATCCAACAGGAAGACGAAGCTGCCGATAAGGAAAAACGCAGAATGTTATGGACACAATGCTCCGAGTTCCAATAGGAGAAATTAAAGCTTGAAGATTAAGGATATAAAGAGGATGATGATTGTGTGTCAACTGTGCTGGAATGTGTAGAGAGCTGGTGGGTGTCAGAGAGTGTTGCAGCAAGAGTGTGTTCAAAGTCACCGTGGATCGAGGGACGAGGCCTTTACAGGAACAGACTCCAGTTTGATGTTTTTCTTGCCGTAGACTCTGTACAACCTGATAAACACATGAAAGCATTCGAGCCTGTTAAAGTGCTCTGAGCCTGAGCAGACGCAGTACTTTGAATTTACCGCTGATACACTCACAAAATTAGGCTCAACATAAAGATATGAGCAGCTGTTTAAAGCTAACGTGTTTCTGCACATTGCAATGAGTCATTTTCTAAGTAAAAAGGTGCTCCAGCCTACCTTAGTGGATACTGTGTCTCTTCCACAGTGTAAAATCCACTGGCTGTTCCTCCCTCGATGTAAGAGATGTCATTGTTAAAAACCTGAACACAAGAGAAGGTCCTTTATGACAGCACAAAGCGAATAACTGCTCACACAGGTACGTGTAGTTGTTTTAATGTTTCTACATACGGCAGTAAACTCGTCGCTCTCGTCTCCCATCTCTTCCCTTATCGTCCTGCACTCTGCTCCCAGGAAATTTCTGAGGTTGACTGCATGGATTGCAGAGCCGGCCTTCTTGTCCAGGGTGGCTTCCTGACCAATCCAGTAGAAGATCTGCCAGTTTAATGCCCCATTGTCATCCAGATATGTCTGTAATTGAAAATTGTAAGATTAATGACTGGAATATTGTTTATATTGCACATTATCGTGACCAAACAGACGAGTTTATCCCGCTTTGTTTTGCTGATCAGACTCCTCTGAGGCAAACACACTTAAATGACACGTTACCTTGAGGATGATGTAACAGTCGGCCTCGTAGAACTTGCCGTGCAAAGCTTCGTCCACTTGTAGGGGAATGAAGTTCTCTATCTGCCACACTGTCACACCTGGAATCTGGAGAAGAACAACAACAGAAATATGTAAGGTTACATTTAGTTTAGACCTCTAAACTGTCGACTGACCACTTTTCTGTCCCATTTAAGGGAGGATGTGGCTCAACAGGGGGTTTGATCCCCAGTTCGCCCAGTCTGCATGTCCTTGGCAAGAAACCCAGCCTAAAACTGCCCCCAGCTGTGTCGGAGTGTGGAGAGAAAGCCTTCTGAGAGAATGTGAAGTGCAGCATACAGCACTCTGAGGAGCCAGCAGGACTCCATGTGATGCAGACTGTAAACAGTCATTTAAACACAAATAGGAAGTAGGAGTTGCTGATTGTTGGAGTTAGGTGTTTATACACACACACACATTACCTGCCCCACATCCTCCATATAGAACTCCGAGTAGTCCAGCTGAGGCTTCTCTAGGCTCTTGTCCCAGCGCCGGACTTTTAAATCACCATATTTCAAATCCCCGTTTTCCTGCAAAATTAAAGGATTTCTTTGTAAGGATTACGCAGCCATTTCTTCTACCAGTCGTTTAGATTATGTTTAGATGAAATATAAAGACATTCACACGACAACAATTACTTAATATAGCCGAATAACCTGACTTTAAGTTGGAGTAGGCTGAACTTACTCACTTATCAGATTACTGTAAACCTTAGGCCTTGATTATACTCTGCTGTGCACACAGACAAACAGTTGGAGACCCAGCAGCTGAGCAGTCATTCCTACCATACGAAGTCCACCGCCTGGACCACATGTATAGTTGGTACAGTGTCATTAAATTCTTTGCAGATAAGTCCAAAAAACAGACATCCATACTGACCATTGAGCTCACTGTCTGATGATTACATTTAAATCACGTGGATCTGAGTGGACCTGTGGACGTGTGAAGCACAACCCCAGCTTTAGGTGTGTTTACACCACAGGGCTGCAGTAATCTGAGGGAACCACTGCGGGTTGTTATCTATATCACAAATCATGATGTCATCACATTACCTAACAACCACCTATCAATAGGTTTAAAATACCCTTCTGTTGTATTTACTTATCCTGTATAACACTGTATAACCTTCCAACAATAAAATCTAAGTCATAACCACCTAATGTTATTCTGATGCAATCATGTTGCTTAGTAACAACCTACCAAAGGGCTAAAACAACTCATTTATAATATTTATGCACCTGCAAAACATTTATTGCTAACCTAAATAGCACATTTTACACATATTTAACAAATGAAATTAATTTATATCCACAATACTTGCATGTTACATAATATATTAAGACGCCATCATGTTGCCTAGCAACCACCTAACAACTGATGATTAATGACTAAACTCACAGGCCAAATAATCCTGAAGCATTACTAGTAAATTTAATTCCAACAGCTTCCAATAACATGAATAATAACTGTCATGCAGAACTTAAATCCCTATTTCTTCTGTGTGAAGTTCCAGGATCTGTTTGATGTCCTTAACTTGTCTTTTGCCTTACCTCCAAATTCTTCTTCTCATGTGCGACATCACTCATGCCCTTCAGCACTTGCTTTGCTTGATCATCCTGAGAACAGTCCTTCCTCCTCCTCAGTCGCATCCTCCTTGCCATGGGATCCCGGGGGCTGGCTCCTGGACAAATGTGTACAAAGATGCAGATCTGAGCCTCCAGGAAATGATCAAGATGTATGCAAAGAAGGAAACAACAAAACATACTGTTGTTACCAATACATTCATTCATATTTAGAAGCTGTCTTACCTCCTCCTGCGGCTGCAACGGTAGCAGGGGAGGCTCCGGCCAGACGGAGCTGGTTCTGTAGGGAGAAGTCAATGTTGTACCACTCTGCTGCGCGGTCGACTGGTTTAGGAGGCATCACGAGGTTGGGGTTCTCACGCACATCAAGCACCTACAGAGAGAGACGGGAGTGTGTTTGTGAGTGCGTTTCAGGCAGAGATTCTTTTCCTAAATTACAGCAGGGGAAAAAAAAAAAACCAAGGCATATTTAATAAACCATTTGTTTGTTACAAGGTCAATCACGATTCTAATTTGTTTAAGAAAAATATCATTACATAGTTCCATCTCATTACATTCACTGCTCAAACTTCTTCCTGGACTGTCTCTTCAGTCATGACTCAAGCTTGCTGGGGTTTTTTCCGCCAATAAAAGGATCACAACCACTGTTATGCTCCATTTAGCCAAATATTACAAACATTGTGTGTAAAGGTATTTTAATTTTAATATAATCTGATTACTTTACTAGAGTACTGTACCTCTAAGTCTGTCAAGAAGTGGATAGCCTCAGGTAATGTAACCAGACGGTTTTTATTCAGCACCAGCTTCTTCAGCTTGCCACACCTGGACAACACAAAAACACAAGATGCTTTAATATTTCTTGGTGTAAACTGGAATGAGCAATGTAAACTAAATTATTTTAAGTGTCAGCTGATTGCCCAAAAACTGTGTGTTTGTTTATGGGTTAAACTGACCTGCAGAGTCCCTCAGGGATGAGTTCCAGGTTGTTGTTAGCAGCCATGAATTCAGTGAGGTTGGACAGTTTGCCCACTCCGGGTGGAACCCCATCAAAGTCCAGTTTGTTGGAGTTGAGGTACAGCTTCTTCAGTTTGGACAGCTTGCAGATGGCAGACTGGTTGGAGAAAACAAAACCAAACTTTATATTATGGGAAATTCCACATGAAATACATTTCTTTTTCCTGTGTCTCCGCTTCCCCTCTGCAGGATACTAAAGCAACAAATTTGTTTCTGCTTGTGCTTCTAATGTTAGTTAACAGAATAGAATAGAATATAAAAATGGCAGCTGCCTGCTCATGGTCCTTACAGGCAGTGAGGTGAGCTGGTTGCGGCTTAGGTTAAGCGTCTCCAGCTGGGTCCACTGGTCGATGCAGAGCGAGAGCTCAGAAATCTGATTACTGCTCAGGTTCAGCCTCTTCAGACTGCTCAGTGAATACAGGCACTCTGGTACTCGAGTCAGGTCATTACATGAAAGGTCAACATCTTGGAGGGAGAAAAGAATAGAATATGAAACAGAGAACACATGTTTGCAAAACGCCGATAGGTGTGTGTGTTTATGGTGTTACCTGCTAATTGTGTTAGTCCCTCCAGGCTGGTGGGCATGTTGCTCTGTGTTCTCTGGGTGTTCCTCAGGTGCAGAGTCTGTAATGCCACCATTGCTGGGAGCTGACTGCTCAGACAATAAAAGAAGAAGCACTAAAATCAGTAAGGAGGTTTAAAAGATAAAATCATCCTTTCTGGATGTTTGTTTAAAGGTATAAGGTGACTGTTAAATTGAACAGAGGTTGGCAAAAAATGATGCAATATTAAATCTTTTTTTTTTTTACCGCAACTGGGCATGCATCAGCGGGTTGTTGTTTAGAATCAGAGTCTGCAGGTGCACCAGGCGTCTCATCTGGGGTGGCAAGCTGTCCAGTTTGTTGTCACTCAGGTCCAGATACAGCAGGTCTGTCAGATTGATGAACAACTGGTTGGGGATGGAGTCGATGCTGTTGTGGCTCAGATTGAGCACCAGCATGTTCTTGCTGTTCTCCAGGTCCCTGGGGATCTCTGTCAGCTGATTGTAGCTCAGGTCCTGGTGGAGGAGAATGTGAATAAATAAAGAAAAAGTAGTGGACTGGAAGAAACCGATTCATGCTCAAAATGTTAGTGTTAAATTTAAGGGTATGTTGAAAGTATGAGAGTTAAGAGACGTTTGTGTACCAGCACAGAGAGGTCATCGAGCTGAAAGATGTCATCTGGGACTCCAGAATTTTTCAGATTGTTGGCTCTGGCTACCACCGCCTGCAGACAAAATTTAGAATACTAGATTACACACTGGTGTACAAAGAAAGAAGCAATCATGTGGCAGGAGCTCTGTTTTTTAATGTATGGGTGGAACATCATTTCCATTTTTTCTATTTTTTTTTAAAGGCATGCGGTTTTTATGTTTTTTTAGTTACCCGTAGATTCGGTAAGCTGGACAGTTCCCCATGTAAAGTGGTCAGGTTGTTGTGACTCACTGAAAGGTGCTCCTAAAAAGGGAAAATACACACAGACACATGTCACTGCTATACTTTGGTCTTCACAAGTCATGAGAATACAGGGTATGTGTGCGTGTTTCACAAGCAAATCAATCTGCTGATTGCACCCTTGTAGTTACCTGCTATCAGATTAAATACTTCTATGTTTTGACTTCAAACACAGTTTAAACTTGTTCATGTGACCACAAATACAAAGTTGAATCCAGCAAGGACAAAATGAAAATATATTGAGCTTTGATCTGTCTCATCTCCTGTATAAATAATTTTCTTGCACGAATATCTACCTCACTTGATAAAATAAACAGTTCCTTGATCCTTTTATCTTTGGAAAACTGCACAGTACAGATGTAAAACAAAAAGACTGTGGCCATTACAACGAGGTCTACTCACAAAAAATTCTTATCTAATTGAATTTTAGATGCACATACACACATATAATGACATAAATGACTTCATGTATGAGGATGCTCCTAACTAGTCAGGATGTCTCACCAGCTTCTGCAGAGAGGCCAGCTCCTCTGGGAGGTAACACAGTCCTGTCCTGTTCAGTTTCAGCCATCGCAGGCTGCTCATACACTTAACGTGCTCTGGGAAGTATCCACCCTGAATGAGATGACACAAAAATACATGACTTTTGACAGCAACAATGCAAGAACTTACTTTGTTATAGCGCAGGGGGGCTGAATTTTTCAGGATTTACCAAAGCACTGAAACACCTGAAACAAAATCGCAGACATGCTACCAGAGAAAGATTATATTTTTAAACAACTTCCCCCAAAATATACTCTAACAATCTCATTGCCAATTATAGGAACGAACTGCACGCATGTTCAGGTTGCATAAAAAGTGACAGTGGCACATTTTCATACAAATGGGCAGATAGCATTAATCTTGATTTTTTTAACAGATGAAAAGTGCACACATCAAGGAAGAGAAATGCTAGGTCTACATATGCTAAAGCATTTGGAATATAAGGAAATGATCTCTTCATGTACTGGCAGATTTCAATCAAAAGCCACCGATCGACTAACAGATAACTCAGTTGTTTAAGCAGCATATTTCCAATACTTTGACGGGGATACGTAAATAGTTGTGTCAGGACAAATACATGCCAGGTGATCGCAGCTGTCAATCGGGCTGTTTTTTCCACTCTCCCAAAATAAGCTCACAAAAGGGTGTCGCAACCTAAAATCAACAGCAGGCTCTATTACTTAGCTGACGCTGTTTGTCAACTTCACTTTCTGACAAGTTACAACACGGAGCTTGAGCTTCTGTAACAGACATTTAGTTAGCCATAAGTGTGGCTAGATTACTTAGCTAACATGACGGTGAAAAGAAGACCTGGCTCATCAACAACTTCACAAAAATAATATTAACGCTAGCTGACGAGCTAAAAATATATATCATTCGCAAACCAACACGTCAAATAAGAACTGTGTTAACCACCAAACTGGGCGGTGGTGGCTGAGAGCAGACTGTGTCACTCTGACAACTGGCTAACGCCCAATGCTAGTAACGTTAAGCTAAGCTAGTTTATAGCTAGCCCTGCCGTTTGTTGCTCTGAGAATGACTGAAGTCGCTCCAGCCACGCTAACGTCGTATTTACTAAACATCGGCGGGTGTGAAAATCAGTGAATGCTGTTTAAAAATCCTTACTTTAAAGTCGTTTCCACTGAGGTCTACCCCCCGTATAAAGGGAAGAACTCCGGTGGCAGCCATTTCTAACTATTTGATGTCTGCTGCTCTATTTTGGTCAAAAGAGGGTTGTGGCTGAAAAGACTGCCGTTTCTTTTTCTTATTCTTTTTCCGTGTCGCAAACCAACGCGATGAGTGGCATGTCGCCACCTAACGTACATCCACTGAGTAACAGCTGTCCCAAGCATGGATGAGTGGAGTACCAGGAAGGGCATCCAGGGGAAAATCTACTCCAAATCTAATACGCGGATCATCAAATGATTAAATCCCCAAAATTGTGAATTTGCTGCAAAAACAGTAAAAAAAAAAGTCAAACACAACCCCAATAAATACATAAGAAGGTCAACAATTAAAAAGTAAAAATCTAAAAACAATACATATATATATATATATATATATATATATAAAAAACACCCAGCACGCCCCTGCGGGCGGTTTATCCTTCAAGCTCGGGTCCTCTACCAGAGGCCTGGGAGCTTGAGGGTCCTGCGCAGTATCTTAGCTGTTCCCAGGACTGCGCTCTTCTGGACAGAGATCTCCGATGTTATTCCCGGGATCTGCTGGAGCCACTCGCCTAGCTGCACCTAGTGCTCCGATTACCACGGGGACCACCGTTACCTTCACCCTCCACATCCTCTCGAGCTCTTCTCTGAGCCCTTGGTATTTCTCCAGCTTCTCGTGTTCCTTCTTCCTGATATTGCTGTCATTCAGAACCGCTACATCGATCACTACGGCCGTCTTCTTCTGTTTGTCTACCACCACTATGTCCGGTTGGTTAGCCACCACCATTTTGTCCGTCTGTATCTGGAAGTCCCACAGGATCTTAGCTCGGTCATTCTCCACCACCCTTGGGGGCATCTCCCATTTTGACCTCGGGACTTCCAGATTATACTCGGCACAGATGTTCCTGTACACTATGCCGGCCACTTGGTTATGGCGTTCCATGTATGCCTTGCCTGCTAGCATCTTGCACCCTGCTGTTATGTGCTGGATTGTCTCTGGGGCATCTTTACACAGCCTGCACCTGGGGTCTTGCCTGGTGTGATAGACCCCAGCCTCTATGGATCTTGTGCTCAGAGCTTGTTCTTGTGCTGCCATGATTAGTGCCTCTGTGCTGTCTTTCAGTCCAGCTTTGTCCAGCCACTGGTAGGATTTCTGGATATCAGCCACCTCCTCCAGCTGCCGGTGGTACATACCGTGCAGGGGCCTGTCCTTCCATGATGGTTCCTCGTCTCCCTCCTCTTTCTTGGGTTTCTGCTGCCTGAGGTATTCACTGAGCACTCGGTCAGTTGGGGCCATCTTCCCAATGTATTCTTGGATGTTTGTTGTCTCATCCTGGACTGTGGTGCTGACACTCACCAGTCCCCGGCCCCCTTCCTTCCGCTTAGCGTACAGCCTCAGGGTGCTGGACTTGGGGTGAAACCCTCCATGCATGGTAAGGAGCTTTCTTGTCTTTATGTCAGTGGCTTCTATCTCCTTCTTTGGCCAGCCTATTATCCCAGCAGGGTACCTGATCACGGGCAGGGCGTACGTGTTGATGGCCCGGATCTTGTTCTTACCATTCAGCTGACTCCTCAGGACTTGCCTGACCCTCTGCAGGTACTTGGTGGTTGCAGCTTTTCTAGCGGCCTCTTCATGGTTCCCATTCGCCTGCGGGATCCCCAGGTACTTGTAACTGTCCTCTATGTCTGCAATGTTGCCTTCTGGTAGTTCAATCCCCTCAGTTCTGACTACCTTCCCTCTCTTTGTTACCATCTGACTACACT
The DNA here is from genome assembly GCF_965226115.1 of Aulonocara stuartgranti. Lineage (NCBI taxonomy): Eukaryota > Metazoa > Chordata > Actinopteri > Cichliformes > Cichlidae > Aulonocara > Aulonocara stuartgranti. The sequence goes on along the minus strand of NC_138942.1, from coordinate 24,609,720 downwards.
TCTCCAGTCCGAATGACATTCCAATGTCATTGCTGTATAGCCTGGTAGTGTGGATCAGTGAATCGATGTCTCGTTCACTCTTGGCATACAGCTTGATGTCATCCATGTACAGGAGGTGGCTGACAACTGCTTCGTTCCGTAGTCGGTATCCGTAGCCAGTCTTGTTAATGATCTCACTGAGGGGGTTCAGGCCTATGCAGAACAGCAGTGGGGACAGAGCATCTCCTTGGTAGATCCCGCAATTGATGGTGACTTGTGCTATGGGCTTGGAGTTGGCCTCTAGTGTTGTACGCCACATCCCCATTGAGTTCCTGATGAAGGCTCTTAGGGTCCTATTGATCTTGTACAATTCTAGGCATTCCAGTATCCAGCTGTGGGGCATTGAGTCATAGGCCTTCTTGTAATCAATCCAGGCAGTGCACAGGTTGGTCAGTCTGGTCTTGCAGTCTCAGCTGCAAGACCATATATATATATATATATATATATATATATATATATATCTCGATCCTCTCGAGCTCTTCTCTGTGGAGGGTGAAGGTAACGGTGGTAATCGGAGCACTAGGTGCGGTGACTCCCAAGCTAGGCGGGTGGCTCCAGCAGATCCCGGGAACAACATTGGAGATCTCTGTCCAGAAGAGCGCAGTCCTGGGAACAGCTAAGATACTGCGCAGGACCCTCAAGCTCCCGGGCCTCTGGTAGAGGACCCGAGCTTGAAGGATAAACCGCCCGCAGGGGCGTGCTGGGTGTTTTTAAAAAATATATATATAATACTTGGTGTATTCAATTAAAACCAAGCATGGCAAATATCAGTCAACATAAAAATGGCTCACTGTAACCCACAAAAGTACATTTTTTCTTTACAGTCTTTAGTGCAGAGTGAAAATAAAACATTTGCTCTCATCTAATTTCTTTTTTCGACCCTTCATCCCAGTTCCTGCAGTTTGTTGCCCTTGTTTAATATCTGTGTCCCACTTCTTCTGCCAGGAATCCCACATTGCCTCTCTTCTTAACCAGGTCGAATTTTCTAGAGAGAACCTTCATAATTTCTTCCTCCTAATTGCAGCACTTTTTTTTGTATAATTTCACCTGCTTTCTCAAAAAAAAAAGGGGGTAAGGACGCAGCAACCTCCAACAAGCTGTATTCTCTACATTATGGAGAAAAATATCCACCAGTCAGTCATCTCCTTTTATTTCTGCTGGATTTAAACTAATATGGTCTGCTAAAAAATGTAAACAAATTACAGCTCCCTCGGGGCTAAACTTCTTATCTATCATCATTTCCTTTGCACACACGGCCATTGTCTCATATCTTGTCTCGGAATACAGCGCCCTCCAGTGGTTACCACTGATCATAACAAATCCAAGGACTCACTTGTGTCCCATTTTTTCTACATTTTTCTCGCTAACAAGCCAAAACCTGTAGAAATCTCTGTATAGAGGTGATATATTTATATATTGTGGTCCTTATTTTTGTTTAAATAAATAAACGAATTTTTAAAAATATATTTTTAAAAATGGCTCCCTTTTCTGGGTGATATTAGTGTCAGCTATCAGGCTACCGAAGCGTTTATTTAATCTTGATAAACCTTGTAATTATTTTCTATTCGAAATAAAAACACAAGCTTTGTGTTATCAAATTAAAATTCTGTCAAGTCATTCACAGACAGCGAACTAAAATCGGAAGAGCCACAGAGATCCTTCAAAATAAAGCAATTTCACAAGAAAACAGTCGACCTTTCATTAAAGATTCTCGCCAGCCGTTCTTATTTTGAAAGCAGTGAAAGCGGAAGTGCTTGGGCTATTTAAAGGCCTGACATCATTCCTTTCGTTTAGAACCTCGCAGGAGCGTATGTTGAGAAAGCTCTGTGGCTTAGCTAGCTAAGGAAAAATAGAAAAATAAAATTTCTGAGTTTGAGTTATGGACAAGAATCCTACGCGATACAATGTACAACTGTATATTTATGATTTGTCCAGAGGAATGGCTCGGAGCCTTAGTCCTATAATGTTGGGTAAGTAGTCTGCAGACAAATACTGATGCAGTCTGGCCTTGGGGGACAAATAAGTGATGATAACCGGCTGGAGAAGCCTTCTTTGACGGTCGTCTAAAGTAGATGTTGCTGTTCTCTGGTTAAAATATCAAGGTCAAGGGACTTTTATAAATATTGTTTGGTTTAAAATAAATGGCGAACTTAATCGACTTGCACCCGTACATCATTAGAAATGGCTCATCTCTTGTTTTACCGGCTTCTTGCATTAGCGACCATCTCCTGCCTTGCATGCATTAATCCAACCCCCCCCCCCCCCCCCTTTCTATTGCAGGAAAGCAGCTGGATGGGATATGGTAAGTGTAACCTCCTTATCACGAAAACACAGCTTTTACTGTAGATACATCAGGTGTAGGCCACTGACCTAATTCTGGTCCCAGGGAAGACGGCAGTGGCATTAAAAATGGTCAAAACACCTCCTGGTGGTCTGCCTGTTTGTATTTATTAATGAAGGTGTCTGGGGATGTATGTGAACTGACCAAGTGAGCTATAATTAAAAAGATTAGGCAGATACATATGATATTTTAACACTAAATAAACAGCTAGTTGCTCACTCATCCACTCGTCTGTCTATGGATGGATTTTTAGTCCTTATAATTGTTGTATTCGGTAGTTTGTAAAATGCACCGTGACTGTATTGTGTTATTTGGTGTGCCAAAGTGGATTAAGCGTCATGAATGGTGCTAATGTAATTTTAAATATGCTGTTATGCCACTGAGATGCTCTGACCTGGATTTACCAATGTAATAATTTTGCAGGCACACAGCTATAGTGGCATATGGTGATGAGTTCTTCTTTGGAGGGGAGGGGATCTCCAGCTGTTCTCCGGTAAGGATGTGACGTCCATTTCACTTATATCACCAAACACCTCAGCCTTCTCCCAGACTGCTGCACACATGTGGAAAATAATTTTTGAAGGTGTTTTAGACGTGTGTCGGCTGCCTCTCATTTCTGCAGTACCTTTCATTTTTGCAGGACTTACAAAGTATACCCTGAGTTTTGAAATGGTTGTTGTCCCGAAACAAACATTTGTATGTTTGTCCCTTGGGGCCACAAATGAATCGACCAGATGTTTGTGATGTCATGATAGCGAGCAGGGGGAAACAAAGAAACAAACAAAAGCTGTGCAAAGAAGGCAAATCACAACGCCTGAGACCAGTGTGACACTTGTCAAGAAAGAAAAAGTACAATTGGGTAGGTGATATTCTACAAAAGAACTCAAGAAATGAAGTTCTATCCATTTTCTTTATTTATTCGTGGGGTGATGGGTTGAGGAACCTATGTGGGGTGATGGGTTGAGGAACCTATACCAGCTGCTGTTGGGTGAGAAGCAGGTCACCAGCCTGCACAACGCTAACACAGAGAGACGCTTCATACCTACATAGAATTTAACTATATCTATATGTACTACTCATACATATGAAAGTAGTACATACCATTTTTTATATATATATATATATATATATATATATATATATATATATATATATACACACACACACTCACTCACACACACTATCAGTAAAGAAATGTTCAAATTTGCCTAATAATTTAGATCATAGTATATCGTATAATATACATTTCATACATCTATGGTCTGCTACCACAGCTTTATTATCATGACAAAAGTCCACCTATTAAAAATAATAAATTAGTTAAAAATAATATAAATGGGTTGTTTTAATGTTTTGGCTGATTGCATATTCTTACCTGTAAGTTGAAGTATTTTACTTTTTTCCAAGACCAAATAAATGATGTGAATTCAATCATCTTTTCCTGATTTTTTTTTTTTTTTTAAATTTATTTTTTTCCCCCAAAAAAACAAAAAACAAAACCTCAGTCATAACAATTAGCTTATTAGCTTAGCATTTTTCCCACCTTGGAAGTAAGGTGGCTTGCTAACTAACTTAAGCGTGTATCACAAATACAGAAAATTGACTCAAGAAGACCTCTTTATTTTTTTATTTATCTAACATTTCTTTATGCAGGTAATCCCATTTTATGCTTACTAGCGAGAGTTGTTTTATACATGCATAATAAAATTAAAACAATAGAAGCTAATAGTGCAGCAGCTTCCTCAGACCATCACTGATTTACTCTTTAATCATGTTTCTGTTTTATGACACATTTTCTTTGTTTTTGGCAGGGTGGGACTATGCTGGGGCCTCCTGACACAGTGGTGGAGCTCGGTGAGACTGAAGTCTCTGAGGAGATCTTCATGGATTACCTCTCTTCCCTGGGAGAAAGCACATACAGGTCAGTTTCTTTCCCGCATACAGAAAAGCTCCAAGCTCCTTACATAAGTAATGTATAATCAGGAGATAGTCAGGTTTATTATTTGAACTTTCCATGTTACTGAGTTTTTTTGTTGTTGTTGTTCAGAGGTGACAGGTATCGTCTGTTTGAGCACAACTGCAACACTTTCACCAACGAGGTGGCTCAGTTCCTGACTGGCAGGCCTATCCCGTCCTACATCACCGACCTTCCATCTGAAGTCCTCTCTACGTGAGTGAAACTCGGGCTGTCAGCTTACATTCGCTTCATTTGAGTCTGTGGTATTAATAATGTCCCTGCTCACCACTGCTCACCCCATGACTGTGAATGTGTCCCATTGAAATCTGAACAAGGCGGCAAGTCTTTGAACGCCACATTAGTCGTCTAGACCTCCAATTGCAGTGAAGTTATGTACTATTAGTCATGATCGCAGCTAAATTATGAAATGTTGTTTATTATTAAGCATTAATTATAAACTACAGTGTAGCTTTGATATGTTGCCATACAGTCTTGGATGAAGAGGAAGAGATTTTAAATTTGCCCACTAAATGTTAATATAGTGCAGCCTGCAGTGGAGTTGTTTGTACTTTGCCCTGGTTGAACTTTTTGTGGTATTTAATTATTATGAAAGCTCAGTTTGAGCCTTTTTTAGCCAACAACAAGGGCAGTCATAGCAGAGGCACAAGCTTTTACCACAAATTCAGTGTGACTGCATGAAAAGGGAACAGGCAGCACTACCTTAGGCTGTTGCTATTGCTCCTATACTTTAAACATCCCTGCAGAGATTTGCTTCACATCTGCTGATGCATAAAAGTAAATATGTTGGAGGGAGTTATTGGGTTAAAAATGGGGCAGTCATTGTGCTTATGTGTTTTTAAAATGTCAAATGAAATCTCTCCATCTTTAGACCATTTGGACAAATACTGCGGCCCATCCTGGACTCTATTCACATCGCCCCTCCGGGAGGAAACGTCATCAACGGGGGACGAAACATGTAACCTGAGAGAGTGCAGAGTAATCTCGAGGTATTCCAGTGTAGTCAGGCAGTGTGAAGTCTCAATCGTTCTTTTTTCTTTCTTCATATACATCACTAATATATAATATAATGAATGACTTTGGATTGGGGGGGTATTATTTGACACTTTAGCTTTTCAGGAGTGAAAAGCCGTCGAGTATGTTGAGTCATGTTTTGTATAGAAGAGGTTTGAAGCACTGAAACATTGTTTTGACTTTAAAAAAACAGACTTTGTAGTATTAAGAACAGCTCATGTGGTAGCTGTAACTAATCCACCTACGATATAACTTAGTTTTGTACTGAGGTACAAAATGCTCTTTTATCTTAAAGCTGAAATTCATTTGGTCACATGTTTGATCACAATTTTCTCGCTCCGTTTGCACGACTAATATTTTTAATAACACTCACCTCTGAGGATCTTCTGCTGCTGACTACAGTGGATTGAAATCTCAGCATATCAATTTCCAGTGGATAAAGACTGACATGAACACAATGGCTGATTAATGGAGAGGTTTTTTTTTTGGTTTTTTTTCCATTTTGGTCAATCATGTTTTGATTTTGCACTTTTATGTTGTTAATTTTCCATCTTCTGTTCTTTTGTACCTGTAATCTTTGTCTTTGTTTGTATTTAGGTCAACTAATGTGGATGCCTACTTACATGATCGCTCCATTTGTCACAGAGTGCGATGTAACATACAGCAGGTGATTGATTGTCTATACCACGCCAAGGTTGTAAGACTAGAGTGTATAGACTGTATATAAAATATGATTGTAGCCGTGGTGGTGGATTGGCTTGAGAGGTCACCAGTAGAAGCCTCCAATTGAGCGTTTTGGCCACACCCTTTTTTGTACCCAGACTTGTTAACAGTTAAATTCCGTGTTTTGTTTTTGTTTTTTTAAAAAGACCGTAAATGAGACTATAAACTCCTCAGACAGTGTTTACTGTGATAATAGATGATGTGATCAGTACTATAATTCTACACAGTCAGGCTTCTTTTACCTGACTATGGCTACGTTCACACTGCAGGTCTTAATGCTCAATTCCGATTTTTTGATCAAAGCCAATTTTTTTTTTTTTTTTTTTTGTCTGCTTGTTCACACTACAACTAAAATGCGACAGCAAACGCGCTCTACTGTGAACCCTCAAAGCGGCCCGCATGCGCAAAAGAAGACGTCACACACAACTCGCTCTGTTTAGACCCAGAGCAAACAGTATTGTTTGACTGATGGCCCTTAATATAAAGACTTCGGACTTTACGTTTCCCAATTTTTGCTTTAAGTTATTTTGTTATTTACATAATAATGTAGATAACCTAATAATGATCCTTATTGCTGTTTTAGAGGAGCGGTGCTTCAAAGGATAGTTGCAGATTTCTGTCAGAATCTGCAGATTATACAGTACAAATAAAATGTTCACGTTGTCTTCCCAACAGTTTCACTAACATCTACACTGGATGGCCAGGAAGCGTTCACGATGTGTTCTCGGGCGCTACTCCGGAGCTGATAATTGGCGTCTGTCTTGTGTTGGTGACGTAAAAGACGGATTTAATTCGACCTGACCGTTCAAACAGCAGTCGCTTTCTAAAACATCAGATATGTATCGGATTCAGTACTACATACGAAAGTGAGGTCGGATTTGAAAATATCGGATTTGTGCCGTTCACACTGTCATACCATGATCGGATATGGGTCGCATAGGGTCAAAAAAATCGGATTTGATGCGCTTTCGCCTGCAGTGTGAACGTAGCCTATGAGTCGCCTCCTGCTGGCGATTAGAAAAGAAATGCAGTTCTGCTTCAGTCGTCAGATCTGGAGGCTACATCTGTTTTTATATACAGTCTATGGAGTTGACTACTGCTTAAACTTGTTCTTATGTGTGCACATCTACAGCAGGACTGTAAATTCTCTGTATATGCAAGTAATCCCTGGCTTTCAATAGTTAATTGCAGAGATGATTACAGGCAGCAGAGTTCCACAGTGCTGTAAACTAACTTTCCACACAGTCTCTCTCTGTCTTCTTAAAAACAAAGAACAAAGCAGTGCGTTTGGCTGTTTCCGATTAGGCCGAAACATTTTGAGAAATAACCTTGTTTTGGTGTCGAGTCTACTGAAAGCGATGCGCGTCTCAGTCCCGCTTTGACAGAAAGTTGTCATAGGTGCTTCGTGGTCTGAATTAACTCTAGAAATAGATGCTGATCATAGATACATTTTCTTATATAGATATATTTTTACAACTGCCTGTGATCCAGATGCCATGACAGTAATTCCAAACGATAGCACATCCACATTTGCAGGCAAAGTTGACCTGTACTCTTAATAACTTCCCGCTCGAGTCCTTTAACAACCACCAGAGTGTGTTTAAAAATACAATACACCTCTGTGCCTTCATTCCCCTCTGCTTGGCTGTAGTTACACTGTTGGCAGGTGACGTGGTTTCCATATAGCACGCAAGGTAATGCGCCGTGCAGGCTGCGTTATAAGCATCTGATCCTACGTGAAGAGAAAGGAACTAAAAGTAGTAAGAAGCAACACTCATTAGAACATTTACCGTAAACTATCAGAAATATTCAGATTTAATATCAGTAAGTGCACACACAGCTAACTTCAATATAATGCATTTAGTAGGTGTCAATCTGTTAAGCCGATGTTAAACACGTAACCCACATTTGAACTTACTAACTTTTCTCTGCTTAAACAGAGTGATGGGTGAAAGAAGCACAGAAAAAACAAATTCTCACCGAGTGATTAAACCAGCATTAACTCTCCTCACGTGTTCCTGTGATAAACAAACCCTGCACACACTATCTCCATCACTTTGGCACGGCACCTGTGGCTCGACTCTTTCTTTGTTGCACGCGCACAAGCTAACTGGACCTGCAAGCTTTTTAAAACTTTCTTTTAGAGTTTAAGCTGACCTTTGCAAAGCTTTAACCGTACACGTTTGGAATATTTCTCTTCAGCGAACTTTTGAAAAACTCAGGTGATTCTGAGTTCTGTAAATCTGCCTTCTACTAATCAACTAACTCATATAATAACCCGACCGCTGAAATGTTTTTAAAAGTCACCCTTCGTTGCTCTGATTTTTGTTGTTGCTGGCTGCTACCTGTAATGTGAACTTGCAACAGATGTTTATGGATATTATTTCCTGATTTAACTAATAACTATGATAGATATATTTATGCATATTGTTTGTATTGTTTGTGTGATTGTTTTTTGTAATTCTACCTATACATAAAGCCATTGACTGCAAATACTAGTTGTATTTTCTTTTTAATTATTTTACCCCATAAATGTAGCATTTTGCCTTTTTTTTTTTAATACTTTTTCATAGGCATACATAGATCCATAGGACCTTTCTCTCCCACAGCTGCACTGCCGCTGATGTTCATTTCAGCTTTGGCCTCTGGGGGCCTCTGGGGGCTTCTTAATGTAAGCCTGGTCTTTACCCTATTCAGTTTGATGCTTTCTGTTTCAACAGGAATAAAACCCAGAGTGAGAGCACGTGATACCACTGTGTACATCTGTGAGGAAAGTGCTTTAAAAAAAACACGATTAACGCTGTAAAACTGAATGTGTGTGAATGGAGGAGCCAGAGTGGCAAAATCAGACAGCATCAGACTCTGACTATACACATGCAGAGACACAGATGGGAGAAGATAACAAAGAGTTTATGAATATACAGATGTTCAGCAGCTGTGTTCGCTCGTGTGTTTGTGTTTTACGTACAGTTCTCTAACAGGATGCAGGTACTGGACCATGTCGTCAGCAATCTTCAGCACATTATGCTTGAGATGATGATGATGATGGCTATCAGACAAGCTGCAATGCTACCATCTATTCAGTAGGTGGTAGATTTGCCCTCTTTTACATATAAAAATTGAATGTGTGCGGTGATAATATACATTCACGTGAATGCTGGGAGACTGCAGTGTGTGAACAGGAGCTTACTGGGTTTGAAGGAGTAGCAGAAAGAACAGTTGCTGTTGTTGCCACTGTGCATAAAACCGTAATACTGACACTTAGGCCGGCATTTCAAAGACTAATAATGATAAACAGCACAGAAACATGAAAGTGTGGAGTGATTAAACCTTTGGTAATCTCTTTGCATGAACTATGCAAAGTAGAGTGAACATGTGCAGAAACTACATTCATTTAAGTTTCTATTAAGACGTGCTACACAGACTGTTCAGTTTGCTTCACAGCAAAGATGTACTATATCGCCTAAAGTATTCACTCACCCATCCAAATCATTAAATTCAGGTGTTCCAATTACTTTAATGGCCACAGGTGTATAAAATCAGGCATGCAGACTGCTTCTACAAACATTTTGTGAAAGAATGGGTCGCTTTCAGGAGATCATTGAAATCCAGGATGATACCAGGATAGGTCCACCTGTGCAACAAGTCCAGTCGGGAAATTTCCTCACTACCTATCATTGTTTGCAAAGCACGCTACCACTGGACAGTAGAGCAGGGGACATGCGTTCACTGGAGGGATGACGCTCTGGTGGTTGCCAGGAGAACAGTACTTGACTGCATCGTACCAAGTGTAAAGTTTGGTGGAGGGAGGTTTGTGGTCTCGGGTTGTTTTTCAAGAGTTGGGCTCAGGCCCTTAGTTCCAGTGAAAGGAACTCTTAATGCTTCAGCATACCATTTTGGACAATTTCATGCTCCCAACTTTGTGGGAACAGTTTGGGAACCTGACTGCACATGCGAGCCAGGCTTCTAGTCCAACGTCATTGTCTGACATCAAAATGTGCTTCTGTAAGAAATTTCTAAACCTTGTGGAAAGCCTTCCCAGAAGAGCTGAGCTGGCATATTAAACCCTAGGGAATAAGAATGGGATGTGACTCAAGTTCATATACGTGTGACGGTACAGCAGCAAATACTAATATAGTGTATAATGGCATGAACAAACACTAACAGTTCCTCTGGAGATAATTTCCTAATGAAGCATTTGGTCTTTACTTGCACTTTGCTCGCCTGAGTCTTTGGAATTATGATTCACTGGAAGTGATTTAAGTTCACTGATCAGCAAAGCCTCACAGCACAGTTACACAAAGGTAAACTACAAAGAAGATAACAGCAGATTGATTTTTAGACTCAAAAAGAAGTTTTTCTTTCATTTGGCCTGAAGCATCCAACAGTTTCAAGCACCTTTATCAATAAAAGTCTAATTACACCTGTCACTACCTCCAAGTGTCTCACCTGTCCCTGGCTCTCTGTGCCTGCCTGCCTGTACATGTGAGATGGCAGCATAGTGATGGGAGCAACCATGAGTGGAACTTGCTGTTGAGACAGAGGAGGAGCTGATCTCAAGCAGGTGTAGCTGCACTCGGACAGCCACCCACAAGATTTAGAGGAAATATTTTTGTAGAAACCGTAATCATGAGTTAAAAGAATCAAGTGTATTTGTTTAGATTAAACAACCTGAGTTTCAGTTATTTTAAAACCATCTATGCCAGTGCTTATCAAAGTCATTCAGTGATGGTTCAGTTTGTGTTGTAAAATTGGGGCGACCGTGATTCAGGAGGTTGGGAAGCTCATCTGTAACCGGAAGGTTGTCGTTCCGATCCCCCAACAAGACACTTTACCCTACCGCCTACTAGTGTGGCTGTGGTTTGCCTGCACCAGTGTGTGAACGTGAGAGTGGAACTGTAAAGCGCTTTGGGTGCCTAGAAAAGCGCTATATAAATGCAATCCATTATTAAAATGTTTGAGTTCATCTAAATATTTCATTGGATTCCTGTCCATTTCTCTTCACCCACAATCATCATCATGGTGGGATCAACTTCCATGGAGACCCCCAGCAGTTACTGGACCCCCACTGACCTAACAGTACTGCGAGATATCGCTATACACTTATTTCCTAAAGCTCCCAGGTGTGATGCTGATGATTTTTGGACATATTATATATTTAATAAATGAACTGACTTTTAAAGTAAATTGCTTTCTTGCAATTCATTGCAGTTATGCAAGCATCTGCCAAGTGAATTAGCGTTGGGGTGAGCATGGCAATTAAACTGCTAATTGCCGTAAAAGGCCCTCAACCACTAACAAATGACTGATGTCCTACTGAGCAAGTGCTCCATCATAAGTGTGAGCTTTGAAGGTCAGTGATCCTCAGCAATTGTGGGTCATTTCTTGGAAAACGCAGAGTAAAAAAGGGAAAATGCACAGAACACACATTAATGTGTGAGCTTTATACACCTAAAGCGCTACGGTAATTTACTTTTAACTTTTAAACAAAACTCATATGCAACAATTAAAGTTCATCATTCTTCAGCAATTTAACCATCAGCACAAAAATATACAAGACCTCCTCTGTACTGTGCTGTCAGTTTGTCAGCTAACCCCTGTGCTGCGTGTTACGATGGCAAAAAAGATATCACTTTTCCAGATGGCCGACTTCTCGCTGTGGAGCAAAACTGTTGTGCAAACAGATGTGCAGCAGACTTTCTCAATGGCCTTTCGACCAGCATCCCTGCTAAGTGAGAGGAAAATAAATGCATGCAGACCTAGCCCGTCCTTGCTCCCTGTGGCTGGGTAGCTGAATCAGTTGAGTTAGTGACACGATTATAAGAGAGCGTGTGACATTTGACAAACGTTAACCTTCTCTTTTACTTCAAGGATACTCTCAGGCAGGGCCAAAGTTGTAAGCATGGCACCTGTGTGATAAAAGCTGGTGAGTCACACCAAACCTCCTGCTGTGGTGACACATCCTTCCATGGCATACAGAGGTGACTTGGCTTTTCTTTCTTTAGGGTCTCTTATAACTGTGAGTTGTTCATTTTACCATTATCATTAAAATATGAAATGATAAGGCTGAAGATTTTAAGCCAAACAAGTTAATATATTTAATGTGGCTGATAAAATAAAAAAAAGAAAGAAAATATGACTTATAATACAGTAACACATTATATAGTACTGCACAAAAGACTTGAGCCACCCCTCCTTTCTCAGAATATGCATCCAAGGATCAAAACTTTGTCACTTTTTAAAGTCGTCTTCAGCAATAGTTCTCCAGGCTTTCTGAAGCTCTTTCAAAGTGTTCCTTTGAACATCGGTTGATTTTCTTTTTCACTTATTTTCAGTCCAATCTTTGTACCTGATCATTTTCTGGTTGCCACTTAACAGCAATCTATGAATGATTCATGCATTAAAAAAAGGCAACTAACTCAAGGGATGAACCAATGTTATATCATATAACAGAAAACTTAGCAGAAGACTGATTTTAAATTGTAGTTCCATTAGATTTGAAATGCCTGATTGGTAATGGTTTTCTTTTTCAGCATGAGAGGAGGACGGCGTTTAATCTCGCTGATCAAATAAAGTTATTTAGATATAATGACGCTATTTTCTCAATTGCTTTTTTGACAGTTTGAGGTGTAAAGTGCAAATGAAACATGTAAGATGTAAAACTACACAAACTGATTTTGCATAGACTTAAACATCACAGATCTGTAATGATCTGTGATGTTTAAGCTTAGAGAGATTGGGATCAGAGGACAGGTGCAACGGCAGGCTATAAGAGAATTAGCTAACACTGCTGAGAGGACCAGTCACTGGCTATGGCTAAAAAAGGCTGACATCACTTGGGCAGCTAAGGCAGTCAGCTAACCGCGAAACACCCGCCCAGGATTGATCAACCCGTGGCTGGTCTGCCTCAAGGGGGCGTCAAAAGGGTAAAACACAACATTAGAAGTTTTGCTGGTTGACTGATACAGCTGTCTCAGGGCCTCCTGGGGACTGTGCAGTTAACCTCATGGTAGTGAAACTAAAAGGAGGAATAAAAGAAAAGAAAAGAAAAATGTTCCGCTCTTCTCCCCTCTGCTCTTCTTCCCTTTTCTGGGAGCCAGTGGGGAGGTAGGGCGTACAGCCCGATCCAGGGGGAGGTGTGGGAAGCCAGATCCGGCTCTCCTCTCTGCTCTCTCCTATCTTGTCCCCTTTGTCTTACTTCTCTCTATCATCTATTCTATCCCTTTGAAGAAGTGAGGCTCCATGAATGTTAAAGAGGTAAGTATTACTTCTCAGTTGCAGTGAATAGATAGAAGAAAATAAACTGTAGAAAACTAAAAATTTTAATATGACAATCTAGATCAGATCTCTAATCTAAGTTGGGAGTTGTGACTGCTTATCCATAACAGGATATGGTGAACTCACTCTGTAGTACAGGGCCCTGATTTGCTCTACCAAGTATACATGAGAGCTGATGTCTGCATCAGGGTGTGAGCAAAAGTAAGAGACAGGGAACTAGTTTGTAAAAGCTCTCCTGAAGGTTTTGCAGGGGAGATCCCCATGGCCTAATGTTTCATTTAGCACTGGTGTGCATAATTAAGGGATTCATGTACCATTTTTGAAGGTTACCCTGCAAGAAATAATTAATGAACATAGCAGCGGAATACCAAGTTCCTGGTTTTGGGGGTAACTGAATGTGGTGTTTTGCAGGAAGGCAATCCAAATCTTATCTGGAGCACTTAAAAAACACAACGTGTTGCAAAATCGTCTGCACAGCGCAGCTTTGAGTCTCTGATTCATCACATTCCAGCAACAGGCTCAAGTATTTCTGGACACCTACAACAAAATATTGCATTACTGGACCAAATTACTTACACACAACTGAGGCAGTAGAATAAATGTGTCTGGCGTTGAAATTATTCATTAAAATGTGTATTGCTTGTAGGTACTTTATTGTGTGGTTACAACAGCTTTCTCCACATTTATTAGGCTGTTCTCAGAGGGATCAGGCTAAATGCTGTAGCCACATCAGTAAGTGCGATGATTATTCTTGTCTGGCCACGCTTGACCAGACATGGTTTCATCTTTGCTGTAAGTGTCACTTTAAATGACTGTCAGTTTGTCGCAGCCCCTGTAGTCCCTCTTTCCACTTTTCCAATTCTTTTCTTTCTACCATACATCCCTGTGTTTACAACAGTCTCCCTCTGAATTCGCTCTTCAGCATCTCATCAGTCATCTATTTATTACCGGCATCTTTTTTTCAATAACATACCTTTAGCAAACAGTGGATTACTTACCTTCTTAGTCTTTATTTCTTGCCTGTTTCTCTTCAGACCTTCATTCCCTTCCTTTGCTTTGTTTCCCCAACTCCATTCTTTTTCCATCCTAGTTGACTTTTTCTCAAAATCCTTAATTACCTATGAGTTTCTGCCTCGCTGCACCTCCTTCGCTTTCTGAGCCTCCTCTCATTTCTCTACTTGCCTCCTTCTCCTCCTCTAACTTCCTTGACCTTGTTCCTCAACCTGTATCATTTTCTATTATCCATTTTGGTTTGTAGCTCTAATGGCCTAAGACTTTTCAGCCATTACAAAGTACTCGAGTACACCATTTTTAAAAGAAAACTCTGAGAAATGCAGTTATGCAAAGTGCAAGCATTTAAGGTCGAGAGTTTCTGAATGTCATTGGGTTTATGGCTGTTGCATGGTCAAATGCAGAGTTAGCTCATTTCTGAGTCCTGCACAAAATTGCGTCTTATGTGTTTGCATAATGCTCTAAGACATTAATTTTTTTTGTTAGAATAACACTGAAATGAAAGCATGTTGCCAGAGTTTGACACAGTGTTCCACAGGAAAGCCAAATAACACGTGTGACCCTTTTGCTTTTTACCCATCATGCTCTGATGCTGTTTGTCTCTAGGTTTTCTTGAATCCACCTCTATCCACCTTCTCTATTTCCTTAACCACCTTGTCATCTCCCTCTGAGGGCAGCCAAAGGGGGGAGGCCCACCAGCTGGCCAGGTCACGGATTTGAAATCACTTGGGTCAACAGCATCTGTGTGCTCCTTGTCTATGTAAAACCAAGGCCAGGATAAGTGCCATGTCCTCGCATAAATACATAGATGCATAAAGGCGTGGACACGTGAAGTGTCCTCAAGGCCTTCTGCTGCATCAGTCAGGTTCCTTGAACGCCCTTGGTTGGTCCCAAGTGGAAAATGGGTATGAACTCAGGTGTTTTTACCTGTATACCCATCTGTGTGTGCAAGAGATTAATTCTGTGTGCTTTGTGTCCTATTTTGCCATCTTGAAATTTGATCATCATAATCTTGCTTTAAGAAATAACACTGATGCAATCACTGATAACGTGCTTCAGCCAGGAGCCAGTCAGCTGCTGCTCCGTACTTCTACAGATAAAACATAAATGTGCTAATAAGAGGGCATTGGATATGATGGTTAGTGAAGCTTGATACATTTGAGCACTATTTGTTTCCACTATTTATGCTAAGCTACCCCAACAGACTTCCTAATAAATGGGCAAGCATGTCTTCATGTAGCTCTGCACCAATTTCCCACTATGTCAAACATATTCATTGCCTCTATTTGGCAGAATAGTAGGAAAGTAGACAGAGAGCAAGAGGGAAATGCTCCAGGGCAGAATAAACACTCAGTCAGTCATCGACTGCATATAAAAGATGGATAACTTTCAAAGATGTGAAAGTGCTTTAAACCTGCATGCTTCTGCACATCCAGCAAGAGGCTACTACAGGCTGGAAACATCTAAAAGAATGGAAGTTAAATGACCCTACTGCTCACTTAATTTATAACCTCAGTTATCATTTAGAGTAAAATCCACAAACGTTGGGTCAGTTTTTTATGTGCAGTCTATACTTAAATATAGTACATAGCTAATTTTATTTTGAAAAGAAAAGAAAATTTATTTTGAAAATATACAGTGTAACTTCCAATGCAGTTCAAAAAAGAAAGCATAACAGTATCTGAGACTTGCCTTGTAATTAACCAACAATACATAACGACTTGTTTTATGTAGTTAAATAGAGATAAAAAATAAAAATAAAATAACAAGACTGTATCAGCCATGTCGACCCAGTAATAATGTGCTTTAATCCACAGAGTAACTTTGTAGGATTAGAGCAGCAGATCATTTTTCATTACTCTCATTTTCCACTTGATGGCACCAGCTCAGAGCAGTAGCTCCCACATGTAATGTTCTGGGCACAGACGTTGCAGCTGCTATAGTCATCGTTACATTAGAACAGGGTTGTGTTTTTATGGTATCATTATAAGATGCGATGTGTCCTCGGGATTTGTAAAAAAAAATCTCTACTTTGATAAGGGCCACTGAATGCTTTTGGAGGCAGATTTATAGGACAGAACAACCCGGCAGGGTAATGTTTGTATTACAGCTGGAGCCTGAAATTGAAAACACTTTTCCCATAGACCTAAATGTAATTTGAACATTATTGTCTAATTCTTGGCAAAAAGGGGAAAAGGTCTCCAGAAATGCCAACCTGTTCTTTTAAGAGAGGACAGTACAACAGTTCTATACGTGTGTGCATTAAATTTGGAAGAGCACAGTATTTATTCATTTAAGTCGGCCGACTTTCTTACTTACATTCTAAAGCAACGCCATAACCTGACACATCAACAGCATTCATGCCTTGTGCTCACTGATGTGGACGCAGCCAGAGAGGCTGAGAAAGATCTCTTTGCACTCATGCAACCTGTAACTAGGGATGTCAGTACAAATTTTAGACCCCGTGAAAACATGTGACACATGTACCCTCAACTTGAATGCATCGGATGAATGCACACTGGAGAGTCAGCTGTGAAGATGCTTTATTTGATGGGAGAAGAAGAAGCAGCACTCTGAATGTAGAAGTAGTCCTGGTAAAACATGATGTTAGGTTGGGCCAGAGAAGGCAAAACAGGAGAAATTTGACAGCAGCTTTGCTATAAAATAATCACATTTGTAGCATTGTAGCTTACATAGTTTTGCCTCATATCTACTTGCTGGCTTGCTTCCTCCCTCATTTTTGTTCTTGTTTTTTGGCACCACTATAGTTCAGCTTTTAGGTGCAGCTGCAGACCATCGGCAGGACAAAAAGAATCGTCATTCAGAAGTGGACTGCTGTTAAATGTGTGGGATGTGTGATATGCGAAATCAAACTCCTGTGTTTGTGTTTTCCTGCCTTCACCCTTTCTTGTTTGTTTACTGTGATAAACAGCCATAGACCGCGAATCAGGAACACCACCTGTTCAATAACCTTCACTTTTCCTGTCTGGATTGTGTTTATGTCACGACATTTTCGAACAGTGCTGCAGTGACGATCAGCTAAGATTCCCACCTACACTGAGGGGGTAGTGTCTGCAGCAGAAGGAATATAGAGAAAATTGCTGCCATTACTACCAAAAACAGGCAAAGTTGAACTGAATCATACCACACAGGGAAGGCTAATGTGCAAATAAGAACCAGTAACTAATGCAGGACATTAAGCATGGTTTCATATACTTGGCCACCTGATCCAGCTGTCTCTCCACAGTTAGCTGTGGACTGGTGGATTACCACAAAAACATGTAGAGAGTTTGATGAGTCATCCTGTAATGACTGGTAAAAATATATGAAATACAGTGAAGGAGCTGTAGAAAATGTTCCCTGAGCCCTGAGGTTTGAAAAACAGCCGAAGACAAGTGAATCTCTGACAGGAAGAACATCCCAGAGTCAAAAAGACAGAATTTACAAGATTTTGGAGACATGATGAGCTGTTCAGTAGGGTAGGAGTCCTCTTGAGGACAATCTCTGCAACCCCACATATGAAAAAACCTTGAGAAGGGTTGGAAAAAATTGTCACTGAAAATAGAATAAGGATGAAAAATTGCACACTGTGTTTCCTTTTGTCCTGCAGCATCCGCTACATAAATACTGCCTACAAATGCGTAGAAGTCCCCAACCTGTAATTACCACACTTTATGGAAGGTGCCAACACGGGCGTACGGATTAGCACGCACTTTTAAGGAATAAATTATGCATTGCTGCGTCAGAGTCGATTCGCCGGTGTGTGAAAGATATTTTGGAGGCAATAAAGCTTTAATTCCAAAATGAGGTCACAGAATCTGACAGCTCACATAATACACCTCAGCACCGAGACTGGAAACAGAATGAAAGATAGACTGTCTGTCGCTGTCAGTGATAGAGCGTATTTACATTTCAGATCCTCTATGAAGAATACAAAGACACTTTTTTCATATACGCTGCGACTTCAGATATGTAATTGTGCTTGTCATCACCAACTAAAAAAAGCAGAAAAGTAGAAAATAAAAACCATCCACGCTGACACTTTTTCGCTGCTCTTCTTTCTTCTGTAAGTGGTAGTGTGAGTTGCAGCCTCAGTAACAAAAGATATCACTGTCATGCCGAACTGTCAAAACAATCAAAGACAGAAACGGCTGTGGGTAATGGAAACTTTTCAAACAAACTTTGTACCAACTGTTTGTGTGTATGCATGTATATATATATATATATATGAATGGGAGTCACTATGTTATTGCTGTAAAACATTAAAAGATGATATCACGAGTTTTCCCTCCATTACATTTAGCTGAGAGGATTTTGCATCCACATCACAACATGACACAACCCAGTGGTCTTATAATTAACTCTCGAGGGGTTGATTCTGGGACTTCACTGCTCTTGATGACCCGTAGCGTCATTCATATCATGAACCCAAATGGGAACATACAGAGCCAACCCTAATGCCTCAGCTCAGAGTATCTGCGCATGCTGAACGCTTACGTTATTTAAAATCTGCACATCTAACTGTGTTGAAACTGCATTCATAACGTTGATAGATCAAACACTGCTGGATCTAATGTGATTTTGTCTTGTGCGCTTTGGATCGTGGTTTGAGGAAGGCATCCATCTCAGTCGAGTCGAGCAGCCGCCTCTACGTTTTTCAGTATACCGAAAAAGGTAGAGATGGCTGGTAGAGGTGGTTGTTACATTTACAAAAGTCTAACTTGTAATTTGAATAAAATAATTTCATGTTTCTATGGTGAACGTAATCAAATCATGTAGGATCTGTAAGAAATTCATTAACTTAATTTGTTCTTGTTGAGATAACGTGATACAATCTAGTAAGAGTGGTTAGTTGCTGGACTCATGAAATTCAAAAGATCACATGAGATTTTAAACTGTAAGAAAATCACTGAAGTCAAGACGCAGACAACTACACACACACCAAATGTATGCTATTGGTATTTATTGTGGTTTAACCTGTCAAGGACAAAAACATACAGAAATCATAGCTTTCCTACTTTCATTCAGCCTGGATTGGTGGCATGGTGGTTAGTGCTGTTGCCTCATAGCAAGAAGGTCCTAGATTCAGGCTTACTGGGCTTAAGCCGGGGTCATTTTTTTAGAAGCCCGGGGTCTTTTGGAGTGTAATTTGTTTCATAGTTAGATGCCTTACTGACAACTGTATAAAACAAAAACTGCACACATTATTCGAAGCACATAGCGCACAGTCGTAAATTCTCCCTAATTTTGGTATGATCCGAGCTCAGGCACTAGGCGACTGAGCACAGCACTTAGCATGTGCAGTGTTGCCAACTTAGCGACTTTGTTGCTATATTTAGCGAGTTTTCAGACCCCCTCAGCAACTTTTTTTCTAAAAAGCGACTAAAAAGAGAGAGCTGTCTATTTTTTTTTTTTTATCACTTTCATCAAATTTAAGAGCACATATACAGGGAGTGCAGAATTATTAGGCAAATGAGTATTTTGTCCACATCATCATCTTCATGCATGTTGTCTTACTCCAAGCTGTGGGCTCGAAAGCCTACTACCAATTAAGCATATTAGGTGATGTGCAACTCTGTAATGAGAAGGGGTGTGGTCTAATGACATCAACACCCTATATCAGGTGTGCATAATTATTAGGCAACGTCCTTTCCTTTGGCAAAATGGGTCAAAAGAAGGACTTGACAGGCTCAGAAAAGTCAAAAATAGTGAGATATCTTGCAGAGGGATGCAGCAGTCTCAAAATTGCAAAGCTTCTGAAGCGTGATCATCGAACAATCAAGCGTTTCATTCAAAATAGTCAACAGGGTCGCAAGAAGCGTGTGGAAAAACCAAGGCGAAAAATAACTGCCCATGAACTGAGAAAAGTCAAGCGTGCAGCTGCCAAGATGCCACTTGCCACCAATGACATGGCCACCTTGTTCACCTGATCTGAACCCCATTGAGAACCTGTGGTCCATCATCAAATGTGAGATTTACAAGGAGGGAAAACAGTACACCTCTCTGAACAGTGTCTGGGAGGCTGTGGTTGCTGCTGCACGCAATGTTGATGGTGAACAGATCAAAACACTGAATCCATGGATGGCAGGCTTTTGAGTGTCCTTGCAAAGAAAGGTGGCTATATTGGTCGCTGATTTGTTTTTGTTTTGTTTTTGAATGTCAGAAATGTATATTTTGTGAATGTGGAGATGTTATATTGGTTTCACTGGTAAAAATAAATAATTGAAATGGGTATATATTTGTTTTTTGTTAAGTTGCCTAATAATTATGCACAGTAATAGTCACCTGCACACACAGATATCCCACTAAAATAGCTAAAACTAAAAACTACTTCCAAAAACATTCAGCTTTGATATTAATGAGTTTTTTGGGTTCATTGAGAACATGGTTGTTGTTCAATAATAACATTATTCCTCAAAAATACAACTTGCCTAATAATTCTGCACTCCCTGTACACTAAGCTTATTGTTAATTAATAAGAAAACTCCAGACGATTCCACTCTGAGCTGAAGAAGCTTCTGATTGGTTAGTAGAGTCCATGTGAGTAAATTGGTGGCACACCTTTGGATGCATATAAGGCAAAACACAGAGCCTGGTTCTTTGACATGGGAAAATCAAGAGATGTCAACCAAAACACCAGAAAAAGAATTGTAGACCTCCATAAGTGTGGCTCAGTTTTGAATACAATTTGGTGCCATTTACAATTAAGAAATACAGATAGTTTCTCTCTTTACTCTTAAAGTTAACAAATATGTTTTTTATTTTTATCAATCAAAAAAAAACATTTAGTCTGATTTAATGTTACAATTAAAAAAGTGTTTGTGTTTTGATCTGAAGAGTTTGTAAATATCTGGTTTCAACTGTATATTTGATGATGTTGGTGTTTGGCTTGATTGTCAGCACAGAAAGAAAGGGAGAGAGGAACAGACAGGAAACAAGAGCAGGTGAGACACACATGTTAGTCAAATGGTTGTTTGCCAAAACTCATCAGAACATGTATCTCGTACCTAGTGTTTCTTTTTAGATACCATTTGTTACTTTTCAAATTCTACATTTATTAAGTTATGCAGGCTTGTTTGCACAACAAGGCTAAATAATTATATAAACTTTTCTCAATCTAAATATTGTACTTTGGTAGAATTAAAAAATACCGGTAAGTGTTGGTCAGGTCTATGATGATTTTTAGTGCTACTATCATCTAGTTCTGATTCTGGTTCTGTCTTGGTTACCGTTGTAGTCCTGTTTTAATTCCGGATCAGTTCTGGGTCTGGTTGAATTGGGGTTTAGTCCTCGTGTCTTGATACAGCCCCGACTTTGTTCTGCCTTGCTGCTTAATTAAAACAACTAGTTTAAGGTGTCCTGCATATGTGATATATATATTTTCCTATATGAAGTCATTTTTTTTAACAAAACTCTAAACACAGCCTAATAAATCTTTCATTCATTTCAAAAGCATCAGCTCTAAGAGCCGTGCTTACAGAGTGCTTTGTAGTGAATCAGAAGAGTCGACGCCCATTGAGTGAGAGCCGGCTCCTCACTTAATTTCCTTTCGCTGCTCAGCTCTCACACAGTGGCTCAGCTATGCTCCAATCCCTCCATATTGTGGCCAATCACATGCGAGGATATAGGACAACATCATTATGTGAAAAACAGAGAGGGTGAGAGACGCGACAGTCAAGTGGAGCGTGTGTCTGTCCTCTCAGTAAGTGAGTGAGACAGTAGACAGCGGTGAGGAGGGCTGTGCGAAAGCAACAACACATAAATATGCCTGACACCCGTAAACGAAGCAGCATCTGACTGCAGTTTAAAGACTTTTTTGTCTTGTCTTGGTCTCAATACCCTCTGGTCTTGGTATTGTCTTGGTCTTGGTTTAGGTGGTCTTCACTACAAGTCTAGTAGAGTGTACGAGTACACACATACACACAGAGAAAGTGTCAACCCGACAAAGACAATAACATCATTGCTAACTGAAGTGTTATAGCCATTGAACACGCTCTCACTCAGAGCTAACACACACAATTTCTGTTACAGGTAGCTCAAGTTAGGACCAAAGGTAATCATTTGCATGGGCAGGTGGGCAGTGGATCATTTTGGAGCCTGTCCATTGGAGAGATGAGGGCATGACACGCAACAACATCCTGACAGAATTCGTTTCACCGGGTCAACAGAGAACTGAAAAGCTCTCCCATCCTGGAGTCAGGGTGAGAGGCTGCTAGGTTGGTGCTCTGCATTTCCAGCAGGTGGAATGAGGATTATAAGTGCAGCATTTGACTACTCAAGCAAACTGCGTTTTCTGACCTTTGAGAAACAATTACAGAGAGTCCTGGTGTTGAGTTGAAAGGTTAAACAATATGGAAGAAAAATTGAAAAAGCAAAGAAGACAATGAGCAAAAATGGGTGCCACATGGGTTGCAGTGGTAGGCAACTAATTCTAAAAAGCAGTAGAGACTGATCACAAGAACATTAAAAAGATCACCTGAAAACAATTCATAATAAAGAAATGTCCTTATGACAAGAAAAAAAAGAATGCACAAAAAAGCAAAAGTGAGAAGCAGGAGGAGAAGTCCTGGCTGTTGGAGGCAAAGTATGTTCCCAAAATAGTGTAAAGACAAGTTGTAATATTAAAAAAACAACTTTTGAGAACATCTGTTCCCAATGGATAATCGACATTCTTCTGAATCCTAAATTTCTTGAGTATAAACTCCAAAACAATATGGTTAGAAAAGTTGGAGTCTCATATGTATCTTCTTGTGCTACAAGCCGCAGTCGTCTTACCACAGGAAACCGCACAGGCGTTAATCCAAAGTACCGTATATCATTTGAAAAAGTCTCAGACAGGCTTCCAGCAGTCATGAATGAGTGATGATGATCTCGCAACCACTTTGATCTTTTTGAAGACATTCTCCTTTAGTCAAGACGAATGCATTTCCACACTGTCAACATTATGACACTTTTCAACTGACAAGAGAAAAGTTTTGTTATGAAGCCAAAATATATTTTCAGTCAGACAACTGACCCTGTTCTAACCACCTTTTGCTTACTCTGTTTGGCATCTTTAGCTTCTCATTCTTGCATGACAACAAAGCCCCAAGGAATAAAACTGGGCTTTGAAGTGATTTAAGGGCAGTGGCTGCTGACTGCATTCATCTCAAGATGTACGATGGCCTAAAAAGCATTTTTTCTCACATAAACTATCAATGAAAGAGAAGTGCAAATCGGGTAGTTACTCAAAATTTCCGCACAAATCACATTAGGAATATCATTATATGAACAATGCAGACCAAATTGCATATGCTTTTATTGAATCCTCCATTAATTATTCCTCTCAAACAGTTTCATCACCAAAATATGATTGTTTAGGAATATCTCCAATGTTTTGTTACGGTTAAGATATCTGCCACCTTTAGATAAGCTACAGAGAACATTTTGCAAGGTTAGAACCCCGAACATTATCCCCGTAGAAGCGTCCAAGACCACACTGCACTATGCACTGGTAAAAATGAAGCATCTCTTAATTACCGATCCATGACTGCAGAATCACTGGTTAAGGAAAGGGATTTGAAAGCCATCACTTTAGACAGCTGAGCAAGGTAAATGAAACTGTGGTGTGGTTACCCAGAATGTATGAAACTTTAAACCGGCTCCGTGGAGATGTGTGATGTTTTCTCAAATGTGAGCAAAGAGCCAGGGAGCCACAGAGAGCGCGCCTGTGCTGTACAGTTGACTTTCCTTATGAGCTGTAACAAGTAGCCCTGAGCAACTAAGTGTCAGCCCAGCAAGCAAAAGATACAGAGCCACACACAGGGAGTGAGAGAGAGAGGCAAAAAGGGAGCTGAGTCAAGAGAACAAGAAGAGGGGGACACACAAACAGAATTAAAGAGAGACGCACATACAAACAGACTTGAGGGGGCAGATGCATATGTAAAAAAAAACACAGCCAGTGTTGCACAGATTCAAGTCTTCATGCTATGTTTGGCTGTCTGTAATTATGCAAGGCTTCCCGCACGCTGCATGGCTCTGTCATCGCCCCGCACATCTTCACATTTCTTTGTCATTTTGGTATTTTCCCCAAAGCCTTAATCAACGTGGCTCCCTGCTTTAAACGTTTCTAACAATGTTCACGCTTTAGTCGCGTTAGTCATTTCCTCGTTGCTGCTGCATTGTGGCGTTCTCTCCCCCCCACCTCGCCAAAGCCAAGATCATGCAAGACCAATCTTCCTACAGGGATAGAGGGTGGAGAAGAAAAACAAACAAACAGAGAATCTGATGGCAGGGTTAATACGACTGGCAGTGAGCTGCAGTATCTCTGACTTTGTATTCTGCTGCTGTCAAATGCTGCTGCTTTAATTGGAACTGAAATAAGCCAAACACAGCAGCCGGCTCTTCTCAGTCTGACCCCAAAACAGCAGACACTCACTCTCTCAGCCTGTACACGTAGCCGCCCCCACACTCCTGCACTCACGCGCTCCAGAAGAGGCGGAGAAGTCAAGAAAGATGGAAACGAAGAGAGAAAGTTGGAAAAAACTCAAACGTATTGCAGGATTTACCAGCTGATAAGATGATGGCTACATTTGATGGCTACATTCGTTACCTTCACTCAACTCACTGCTAGCTCTCCGTGTTTTAGATGACTGCTCCAATAGTATTGGCCCGACTTCGACTTATATAACGGCATGTTCCATCCATTCATCCATCCATTTTCTAAAGCATCAAGTATTAAAGTGTTCTGAGCCCCAATCAACAACTATGAGAGGGGGTGGCATCCATTTATTTTCTAAAACAATGATAATTATGTGCTTTAAAGCCTTGGCAATATTGTTTCCCATTTAGCAATCACAAAGACAGTTGGCCTGAATTGATTTAAAGTCTGGTGAATTGGATTGGATTGTTCATTGTGTCACAGAGGGAGCGACAGGCCAACTAATGGCAACGCTGAGTGTAATAAATGAATTCAGCTGTTCACAGGTGCCAAATGTATTGTCAGGTGTGGCTGATTAAAAGGTGGGACCTGCATGGGAAATCAGAGCAACGGCACTTTGTAAATCTAAATGTAAATCTAATCTGACGTACCATTAAAAACAGATAGCGCTCTGAGTGAAAAATGTGTGGGAGAAACGTGACAGATGGTTTATTATGAGCCTGCAGTCTCTCAGAACTCTTGATTAGTTGATTTTTTTGCTTCTTTACTGAAGTTACTGATTTCTAATGTTCATGCAGACGTTTTTATTGCGTACTTGTGCTGGTGTAGCAGGGAAGAGTAGATGTGAAAGCAATTGTAATGTCATTCTAGGAAATGTCTTTTCAATAATGCTTTGAGTGTGGTATTTGTACTGCTAAATACCAAGTTATAGTTAACTTACTTGCTAACTGTTAAAAATAAAACCACTAGAAATGCATGGAATGGTTTAGGAACCTGCTGAGTCCGCCTCCACATACTTTGGCCTTTCTATTTACCAAGCAGACCTTTTTCCTTGACTATTTGAGCCAATATGGATGACCCGTAGCTTTTGTGACTTCCCTGTTGGCTTTTGAAACTTGTTGCAGTGGGTTGTAGTTGCTGCTTTAGACCATTGTTTGGTGGAGACCCTCATGAAGTCTAATGCAAGAACTTAGGCACAGAGTCAGGTTGAGCGCCTGAATGTTCATCTGGCTCATAATCAATTCCAATTCACAAGTTATTGTAATGTATGAAATCCAGAAAGAAAGTGAATGTTCCAGGAGTGATGACAGCCGTCTGTGATTTCGTACCTCTAATCTTATCACTTATCTAATCTTATCTAATCTAATCACTGATGGGGACGACAAGGAGTACAGAGGTCTGACTCAAGACTTTGTGGACTGGTGCCAGCTGAACTACCTCCAGATCAACGCCAGTAAAACCAAGGAACTGGTGGTAGACTTCCGCAGGCACAAGCACTCTCCACTGCAACCACTGAACATCCAGGGTATGGACATTGAGGCTGTGGACAGCTACAGGTACCTTGGTGTTCATCTGAACAATAGACTGGACTGGACTCATAACTCAGACGCCCTCTACAGGAAAGGGCAGAGCAGGCTGTACCTGCTGCGGAGACTCAGGTCGTTTGGAGTGGAGGGCCCACTCCTGAAGAAATTCTATGACTCTGTTGTGGCTTCTGCTATCTTTTATGGCGTGGTCTGCTGGGGCGGCAGCATCTCTGCTGGGGACAGGAAGAGACTGAACAGGGTGATCCGAAGGGCCAGCTCTGTTCTAGGATGCCCTCTGGACCCAGTGGAGGTGGTGAGTGACAGGAGAATGGCGGCTAAGCTGTCATCCCTGATGGACAACATCTCCCACCCCATGCAGCAGACTGTGACAGCACTGAGCAGCTCCTTCAGTGGGAGACTGCGGCACCCACGGTGTGGGACGGAGAGATTTCGCAGGTCTTTCCTCCCCACTGCTGTCAGACTCCATAATAAAGACTTTAACTGATCAAGCACACACATCCATACATATGCAATAATACTAAGTGCAATAATCCTTTCTGGCATCGTTGTATTTTTACTCAGTTGTATATAGTATTTGTATTTGTATTCTATTTTTATCTTATTGTATATTTTTATTTTATTCTACTGTATATAGTATTTTATTTTATTCTATTCTGTACAGTTGTGTACTGTATTTATTCTTATTGTATTCTAATTTTTGCCTCATAACTTTTGTTTTGTCACAGCAGGAAGTGGACAGTGCAAATTTCCCATGTGTGGGACTAATAAAGGTTATCTTATCTTAAACTGAGTGACTCGAAACACTGACAGAACTAGAAACACAATAAGGTAAAACGATAAAATCAAAGCAGAAACCAAACCTCTGCGTTATACAAACACGAGACCACGAAAGAGACATACTCCAAGACACAAGTACAAACTCTTACAACTGTGTTTTGTCTTGATCAGTTTCTTTAGCTGTTAAAATGAGACATTTTTCCACACTTTTGGGCTTTTTGGCTTTGATAACATATGTTTTTTTTTTTTAAACTTGCACAAAGTTGATTGTGTTTACTTTTGTTTTCTTTATTGAACATAAATGGAAATAACTAATATTGTGAATACTGAAAAAATATGTTTTTAAGTGTACAAAATTACATTTGTGTTAACACAAATGTTAGTAATAAACAGTGATAGAATTAGTATTTATGGAAATATTGATTTGTTTAAGTTGAATTTTAATTATCTTTTAAAGTACAAATAGGAATATGGCTATGTCTCTAAATGTGACATTAAATGATGACGTGAAGCAAAAACACTTATTTATGATTATTTTTAATACTTTTATTTGTTTTTCTATAACTTACACATTTTGGACAAATGTGAAGGACACATTTAATCGCTGTATTCGTTAAATACCTTTTAAGATCAAAGGAAAAGAAGATAAATGTATGATATGGTACATTTCATTGGTAGTTAAAAAGATAATTAACATTATATACGCACACTTATTTTCACTTCATTTAATTACAACCTTGATATGCTGAAATTGGTGGTCTCAGAAAATCATTAGTGAGAGAAAAGAAAAAGAAGGGGGGAAAAAAGAAAACTGGGTGTTTTTGACCCCTGACTTGTGTAGCGAGCGAAAGCCACCGAGTAACCGCTAAGGGCCTCTATACTACTTGTGCAAACTTTCAGGCCCAAAGCTCTCACAGGAACGAGCCCAGAATAAACAGGACAAGAGGGTCAATATCAGTCAGATATGTTAAAATTTATTATTTTAAAAGAACAAAAAGGGTTTGCAAAAGGCCTAAAACATCAAAATGGTAAAAAGGTCACTAACGACCACAAGATAGTGTTATTGGTGCAACCTGCCAGCAATGCAACTATCACCTGAGGGCTTGCTCTCCCTTGGCGGTCCCAGATGCTCGTTGCTTTAAAAGAAACAAATCCACCCCAAATAAATACGAGCCCAACAGAACACTTATCGCATGCACTAAGTGCTAGTTCAGGCAATAATCGGTGGCACTAAAAATCACTCTTAATAAAAACTTATTCACTGCAAATCCACACAGAGCACCTCTAAAGATCCTAATTCCCCTAAGGTAAGAGCCCCACTCAGGGATGGCACATTGCCCGACTAATATTGCACCAGCCCAGTAGAAATAAAGACAAACCCGGCATAAAAAAAAAACAGTTTTAAAAGGTGACCCTACCAAAACCAAAAACACAACAACAAGGAGAAGGAGGGAAAAAAAAAACAGCGACAAATTCACATGTGCAGCCTGCCCTGCAGGAGGCAATACAATATAAATTAGATTATAGTGCATCAATATACTTTTTTTAATGTCAAATATATTAAGTTAACATACCTCCAGCAGACAACTGTGTTTGCTGCACACCTGGCTTATCTTGGCTTATCTTGTGAAAATCACTACTAAAACATAAAATACAATAAACATCAAATACATTTCAACAAATTTAAAAAAAAAAAAACACTAAAAGAAAAACAGCCTGTACCTCGAACCTCTGCTGTAGAGGTTTACAACAACTGTTTGTGTAGCAGACAATTAAAACTTCTCAGGCTCTTCACCTACTCACACAACCATTGTTCACAGCCGCTCGTCAGTGGAAATGAAGAGCACCTGCTGCTACTTCCTCTTTTATACCCTCCATTGGGTCCCCTGGGTCCTAAAGACTTCCCCATTACACTTGTAAACTGACTTGTTTTTTAAATGTATTCATTCAGTCAACTGTAATTTGCACTTTAGTCTTTAAAAAGAGCAGTTTTAACTAATCACTATAGGAGACAGGTTAGCTGTTGTGGAGAAGGAACATAAAAGCTTCAGATGAGGCTGATAAATGGTGGCAATTGAGTGGAAAAGTCACTGCTCCTGCAATACTGAGGAGCTGTAGTGGTGGGATATCAGTTCACCAGGAGACTAATATACAAAGAGACTGCGGAGATTGGCAGGATTCAATTATGATTGCATTGTCTTTACTTGTTGTTGAATGTATTGAATTGCTCTGTCGGTTAGACGAGTCTCTCTTTAAATTAAATCTAAGGAAGTAAGACATTTAGATTAAATCTGAGATATTCTTTCTGTTTCCAGTTTCCAGTTTTTGCTAACATTAGTAATAAGAACCTCTGCAGTCAGGCAGTGATGTCAAAATGAACTTTTCTGGCCTTTTCCTTATTTTTTCTTTACTTAAGGATTAGCAGTAAAGTAAATGAGATGTATCAAATACATTTTTATGCTGTACGTTTTGTACTGAGGCAAGTGTTTAGGTGAAGAAATAAGAGAATACATGAGGATACAACTGTTTTTGTGGCTGATGCTGTACTTATGCACACCGGCATATAATGAGGCATGGCAGGTAGTTGGGTACATACAGCAAAATAAAATTCTGTCCGGGCAGCTTCATCTAGAGGAAAAAAAGTGGACATAATGTGGATACTAGAAGAATCCGAAATGAATAGGATTCATCCTCTGGGACCAGACTCACATCCCTAAAGCCACGCTGCCGCAAAGCAAGTCATGAAGGTCAAGTAGAAGTCAGAAGCTGGAGATTTACCAGCAACTTCAAGGATGCCAGGACAGAACTCCCAGCTAGTCAGCAGGAAGTCACACAATATGAGTGTGAAGTAAGAGTGGCTAGCAAAAAAGCTACTTACTGGAAGAATAACCGGTAACATATGGGAAGAACCCCTCCAGCTGACAATCAGGTCCCAGAGAGCGGGCTGTTCCCTGGTGGTTTACTGACTGACTGACTGGAAATAAGGCACTTTGGAGAGCTGATTTAAAACAGCATCCATCAGAGAGACACACAAAAACACACACAAACCCTCTTACACTGTATCTGTGATAAAGCCTCCACCATTGCTGGCTCATTTGCTGATCCAGCCAGAGCAATTATGGATGTGTCCAATCGCCATGAATTTCCTTAAGGTTAATTAATTTTGTGCAGTAAGTCTTGACTCTATCAATCCATCAGGTTTTATGTGCTGCCTTTGCCCACCTCTCCATCTCCTATCATTTCTCCTTTAAAGGACATGTATAGATTCTAGCTTCTTCTTTTTTTTAAACCTTTTATCCAGTCGTCATGAGAGCTTGTCTCTATTTTTCTTTTATATTGCTTTTAATCAGCTCCTGAATACAAATTTAATCTGACCTTTCATAGTGGAAATAAAAATCCAGCTTCCGTAATATAAACTCCTTAATGTGACAATTAAAGACATGAAACGGTCATACATCAGAACTGAACTGCTGCACAAACAGGATCTAATATTTGATAATTAGTATCGAACAGATGATCTAGTGATGTTTTTAATCCCTTATCTTATAGTCCCTCTGACAATTTAAGCATGGTGTGGCATTGAAGAGGGATAGGGCAGCGAATTAGTGGCAAAGCACGGTAGATTTCCCCGTTAGAGCAGAGCGCTGGCTGGAGAGTGAGATTTAGATAGATGGAGTAAGAGATCGTTCCACCTCAGGAGGCCTGCAGTTTAATTGAGTTTATGAAGCAGTGGATGGAGCAGATTGATGGGGGACATCTATCTAAGAGACCTCTGATCCCTCACTTTCCATCCTTCACCTGATCTTTTTTTGCTAACTTTCCCTTTTCTAGCACTATTCATCTCATTTACTGTCCTGCCTTTTTTTAGTGCAGATTTTGAAGTTTTGTGTATATCTGTCAAGCTTTATTCGTGTCCTTTGTATGGATTCAGATACACACATAACAGTGCATTCGATTTTTATACTTTTTCAACCAGCTGCGCTCTTGACTATCAAAGGTCCTCTCTTTATAATCTGTAGTAAAAGTAATCTTTTTTTTTATAGGTATACAATTTTTATGGTAAAGTTACAGTCTTAGTATTTGATTTTACGCATGATATTACAGAATTTTACCATTTTTATTATCACGTATAATGACACTCAACGTACTGTGAAACTTGTATACTGGTGTAACATGTAATCACAAAAGATTTCCTTGATGATATTTACATCAGTGTAAATACAGCAGATTAACCAGAGCTACATATTCCATATATTTGTAATTTTGTTTTGTTCTCTGTCACGATAAGCCTCCATCTTCACAGATGGCTGTAGAAACTTACTCTTGTACCTACCTCTCTCCTGACCTCCCCCGTACATGCTGATGATGATTTGAACCTAAATCGACATTAATTTGTTTAAAAATTTTACATTTGGATTTATCTGTTGCCACTGATTTTCACTTCAGTTCTCGTGTCATTTAGCATACATCAGCATTTTCTCCCTCCTTCCCTTCCTTAAGTACTATCAAACAGACATTCTTATGTTATTCAAAACCATTAATAAGAGATTTAAAACAAAAACACAACCTTATAACAATGATTCAGTAAAGCTGAAGCTGTACTAATTTGTCTTTTTAGGTTTAGGTTCTCACTAAAATGCTGTGCCATTACATCTGCTCAAAAATCAGAAATATCTTATTTTTATTTAATTAGTCCAAAGCACAATTAGCCCTCTCAACCCATTTCAATATTGTCTGATCTGGTCTTACTATACTTAATTATAGTAATTATAAAATAGCTAGTCAATAATTAACAGTCCACTTACAGGGAAATTTCAAAGTAATTTTTAAATACATAAATGCCTCCTCTTTCTTTTTTCGGTATAGGTCTCCATTAGGTATTTTCATTATTGTATTGTTTAACACATGTACTGAATAACTGCCATATTTTATTCTGTATTGTTTTGCAGTAATATTACAAATCCATGCAACACCCACGCACACTTGAACTTATTTTGTCAGCTTGTTACCCTCCAGACTGTGTGTTGACAGCTGGTTGCAGACACACCAGATTGACGGAGCACTTACTGGACAGGCCTGCAGAGCTGCAGATGCTTGTGTGTGTGTGTGTGTGACTGATTAGGCTGTGTGTGGGCTTTTACAAGAGAAAAATGGATTGACTTAAGAAAAAGAAGGAAAAAGAAATGTATGTTTGGGCCAGAAAGAGGGAAAATGATATGCTAATGAGTGCATATTGCATGAATAAAAGAGCTGGAAATGTGTGTATGTATGTGTGAAATGCCAACGTTTCTGCCCTGAGTGTCTTTCTTTTTGTTTGTGCACATGAATTGACAGATGATGATATACAGTATAGCACTGCTGCTCATGTGATTATAGGGCCCGCTCTGCATACATTTGCTTTGATAAAGCAGTTGCCAATATGCATTCATTCAAACCTAAACTTTGCTTCATTGGGTCTTACAAAACAGTGAAGAGCAGTCAAAACAAAAAAGGCACAATTATCATAATTGTGCTCCTAATGATAAAACAGAATAGTGGGAGTAAAAAAATGAAATAAGTAGCATGGGTCTGAAGGTGTTATGAAACAGCTTTGTTGACTGCCCACTGATTGGAAATGAAAGGCACTAAAACCCACATGCTTTTGGCTCTCACTTAGCCTACGGAATCACCAGGCTCAGCACTTCCTCAGATCTCCATGGCCCTATTTCCAGCTGCGTACTCCCCACTAAACCACAGCATTAGCTGGATTAACCTACACACTCCTGCTGTCTGTCTCTCTCCTGCAGCACCAGACTTAAATCTTTCCTCTGTTTCTTCTCATGTCTGCCTTTCTAAGGTTACATTCTGTTAGTTCTGCATGCCTCTTTGCCTTTTCCCCTCTACAGAGCTGGAAATGTCATCTCCCTTTTCTCTCACATTTCTTTTGTCCTTCCTTTCGTCTCCTGCTATTATCTGACGCAGTTTCATTCCTGAGATCATTCTCTTTTTTAACAATATTTCTCCAGAGAGGGAGTATTTCCACCCATTCTACTTCCTCCTCCCACCCTTCTCTCCACCTCCTCTGCCCTTTTGATGTTTTTTTCCCCTCCTTCATTCATTTGGTTTTCTGTCCAGTCATTATCAGCTGTGGTGAGTGACAGTTCCTGTCTTATCAGGTTCTTTCAGGTGCTGGTTAAAATCCATTCTCTGGTGGGATGCACAAAGGTGAGCTGGTAAAATGCCATGTGCCGCCTCCATATTGCAATGGGAAGACTATTTTGGCTGGACATACTGCACTAAACGTGCCTTTATTTTTTCTATTTCAGTTTCAGTCGTTTTTAGTTGACTATCAATTCTTAGACTGTTACTGTATCCCTGCTGATGTGCTCTTAGGCATTCCTTTATTTTAAGTTTACCCATAAATGTAAAAATATGAATGCTACATTGGCTTTCCTAGATAAAACCAATCAGTGTGAAAGCTCTACAGCAGCTAACCAGCACGAACTAATAGTTTGTTGACAAAATGCAAGTTTAACACAACATATTTTTGCTGGGTCTTAAGAATATTTGCATTGCTTTTCAGCCATGTCTCTGGTAAATATATGACAAATGTAAGTCACAGAAACTTTGGTCTCCAAATGTTCAAAGATAATCATCGTGTTGTTGCTAACATTTTGCTTATTGCCTGCTAATCAATGACAGTAGCAACATTAACAGCCAAAACAGTGCTGCTGTGGAGTGTAAAGGTAAAAACAATAAGCCTAACAGTACTTACTCGTTCAGCTTGAAAAGCTGTTAACCATGTTACTAAGATACTTATGGTTGCTTGCTGTTGAGCTAGCAATCTTTGCTTTTGGAGCACCCGGTAGCAAGTGCAATGCACCTTTCTTTACAAACGTGCCCAACAACTTCTGTAACTAAACTTAAAGTAAGTGTCCTTTTTCACAGAAAACAAACTTAACGATAGCTTCTGTTTTGCTGTCCTTACGCTGTGCATGCTGCCTCACTGTGGCTTACATGGGACACTTGAACTGAGCAGAATATTTGTAACACCCGTACTTTTACCGACTGTGACCACTCTGAACGTCTGCTGTGGAAAAAGGGTCGCTGCACAGTTTCGCTTTTGCTGCTAGAGTGCAGAGTCCCTGCATTAGCATTAGCAGTGCGGCTGAATAAGTAATGGTAATGTAATATTCCAGCATCCTCTGACCTGAATAAGAACATTTATACACTGGTACTGAGCCCCAGGATGACTGCCAGGGGCAAGAGAGGCCGAAAGAAAGAGCAGGAGAGGTGAGAGAGAGAGAGAGAGAGAAAGATTGTGGACATGGTTTGTGGCATTTGGCTTTTTGCTCTCTGTGATGGATTTGGTCCAAACCCTTGAGACACACATGTTTATCTTTATTTAGTAGCAATATCGATGACAGACATCCACTGAGTGCCTATATTGTATGTGAATTATTATTTGTGATTGCAGTTGTATAGAGTTATTATTGTGTTGTCATATTCACAGATGTGGTGTCTCCGATTTCATTAATATGAAAGTTTCCTATAACTTCCATTTTTTCACATGTATAAATAAAAGTCAAATTTGTTTGATTTGTTACATTTGTAAGGGAAAAAACCATCATAGTCACGTAAAATCAGTCAAAGGGGGATTCAGTTTACATGATTATATACATACAGGGACAAACATTAAAAAAAAGATTTGACAAATGAAGATTTAAACAGGGAGTGTCAGTTTTTTAGGACTGGGTTCCAGTTTCACACGCCAAGACTGAGGGCTGCACAGAAAAAATGCCCACATCAAACACTTGACTTTTTCCCAAGTACCCCAAATATTTACCTTTATTGAAATCTAGCTTATTAGGTATGCTTGGTTTGTGTATCTGAACAAACCAGCCATTTTTGCTTACTAAACAAAGAGTTCATTGCACCCCAAAACCACACAAGGGTTAACAGCACTTAATGTAAATAAATTACAACTAAATTTTTTAAGCCTTTTTGCAATACCAGGAGGTGGAAGTCATTTATTTCTGTGGAGAGTGCTTTGTTAAAACTTCATTTATTTTATAAGACTAGCTGTCCCTCAGTAACTTATCTACATCCTGCTGTACCTCTCGGCTGGGTTACTTGGTGCAGGAATTGATTGTCTGTTTTGCTACTTGCACATTTGATATGCTTATTTTCCTCCATTTCTTTTGGCCTTGAACATAAAGGACCACATTAGCTGAATGTTTGTATGCACACGGGGCAACATTATGAATACAAAATCTTGTTAGAGTATTGCCCACCATATGTCGTCATAATCTTGTTTTTCTCTAAGTCACTTTAATCCTCTTTATGTACCGTAACACATTTCTTCAGGTCGAAAATAATGAAAGGTTTAATCTACATTATGTCCTTTTTTCCCAGGATAAATGTGCGATCGTATTATCACTGTCAAAATTAATTAAGTTGTTAATTTAAAAGATGTTCAGTGGGTGCTTTGGGTTGAAAATAAATTGAATCAGACATTCTTAACTGGATTTGAGGATGTAAGGACATAACCTACTGTAGAAGCAATTAGTTACAGTTTTTCAGTTAAATATAGTGAGGACTGAATCCAAGTAACTATAGGAAGAAGTGCTGTTGAATCTGTAATTATGTTTTTTGTTCTATTGTACCTCTCAATCTCACGCACTAGCTCTGGCTCCTTCCCCACCCAAGGTCCCTGGGTCCCTCACCCAGGTACCAATTTTCCATGGGAGACCCTACCAGGGGGTGGAAGTCCCCCGATAACATAGCCCCTGGGATCCCCGGGACACACAAACCCCTCCACCACAATAAGGTAGCGATTCACGGAGCGGTCAAACCAAGTTGTAAAAATACCGTATTTTCCGCACTATAGGAGGCACTTCAAATCCTGTTTCTCAACAATCGACAGTGCGCCTTATGTATGAATTTTGGTTGTGCTTACTGACCTCGAACTGATTTTATGTGGTACACGGCGCTCAAAAAGCTGTCAAAAAATGTTTTACTACGACTTTGGTAAGCTACGACGTCACACCGCTTGATGGATTGTCGGAGCGTTATGGCTCACGGAGTAATCTGGGTCCAAAACGCCATCCGCTTCAGTTCCCAAAGTTAAACGGACACTGCGACATCACTGAGAGTTAAAAACTGTCTAAATTCTTTCAACTTTAATAAAATGATCAGCATTGCTGCTTTACTAGGTGCAACAATTAAGTTTAATATCCAGGCATCCATGAAAACAGAATTTACTAAATTTAAGTTAGCTCGCTCGTTTCCACCTAAACATGACATACCATGTTCTGACTGCAAGATTTCTTAAAATTTTAAAACGTACAGCTCTGCTATCACTTCCAACATAAATGAAGACAGAAAACTAAACAGCAGTGACTTTTGTAGGGTTACTGAAGTTGGGCTAGCTGGTATATAATGATGTGCTACGTGATCGCTAGTGACACAGCTATGTTAGCATAACATAAACACAGTGAAGCTGGAGGATGAATGCTAACTTTGTTCCACTCGATAAAAGTTAACGTGAGGGTTCCCGATGGTTAGGGACAAATGCAATCGCATGGCAGGATGCTGTAAACGGACCAAACTTCAGTCAGGAGAACAACTGAGATAATCCATCCACAATACAAGGTTAGTCATTAATATACTGCAACAACATGGGAATAGAGCAGCTATGAGAGAATTCGGCATTAATGAATCAATGGTTCAGAAGTGGAGGAAGCAAGAAGAATGAGTTGAGTAAATTTTGACTTATCTGACTGTTTTGTTTCGCTTAATGCGCCTTATAATCTGGTGCACGTTATGTATGAAAACAGACCCGTTGATCAACAGTGCGCCTTATGGTCCAAAAAATATGGTATATATATATATATAAAACAAAGTGAGTTGGTCACTCTGGAGTTCTTCAAAATGAAGAAAAATTTGGTTATTGGAGTGCAGAATCATTCTGTTTTATTTGACCATAGCTAACAGACAGTTCATGCAAATTACTAATTGAAATTCGGTTAGCTTGTCCTGTGAGTGATTGGTTGTTGTCACTGTGACGGACACGGTAAAACCATTCCTCGCAGAAGCATCAGGCAGCCTACCGTGAAAGGTGGAATCCTCCCTAACGTGCCTGCTGAATGTGACAGAGCTGCAGCGTGTGTCTAATGTTTTGATCGATATCTGATAGAATGCATGCAGGCTACTGAAAATGTGTAAAGTCATAATATCTCTAAGGTACCACAAATAAATAAAGGCAGCTTATACAGTTGCTCAATTTTGACATGGCTATAACATCATAAGAATTAATCGCTACCATATTCCATTAATGCAATTTGGACATATATAAATGGTGGTCACATAAACACAGGTATGCTAGAATATATCAGCACCCCCTGAGCTGTGAGTCATCAGTAGTGTCAGCCTCAGTCCTTAACCAAACTCCAACCCCAGACAATCAGAAAAGATGATTTTGTTTTTACTTGCTAATACCCCCAACCATTAGCAATTAGAAAGAAAACCATCATTGTAATTAATATAATTATGTAACCGACATTTATTTTTTCAACTAAATCTGGTTTGCCATTTCTGAGTTACGGAAGTCTTAGAGTATAGGCCTCAGAGAGTAATCCAGGACACTCTAATAGGAATAAAAACCTTTTCACTCATATTATAAGACATAATAATACATTTTCTCCCCAAAAAATAAAAAGGTAAAGCAAATAAAATATGGAATAATTAAAGTGATATTCTTTGAAATAATGCACCATACTGTCAGTGATTGATCCACTGTTAAAGGTCAAAGCTCTGCGCTTAAGGCACTAGTTCCACAACCAGGCAGCTACAGTAAGCAACCTTTCCCTCCTTGTCTTACTCCCTCGTCGCCTTTGGAGCTGTTCCTCTGGCATGACATTCATTTTCCTGGCATGCTATGCCCAGAAAGTAGATCCTATATTGTATGGATATTATAGCATTAGTGTTTATTAGTGATACAAAGCAATTGGTTTGATGTGAAAAATCTATTACAAGGGACATAAGTTTTCACGTGTGTCAACATAATGGACCCATTTCAAACACTGAATTCTTACAAGTGATGATTTAATAACCCCATATGAAGTATTTTATTTAATGCCATTGATGTGTCGATTACAGTGATTGTCTGTTACCATGACTGGCTTGTCCCCCCCTGCTTCTTTATGCTGCCCACCAAACAGTCGAACCATGTGAAACTGTCAGAGTAACAGTTTTGTGTCATTCTGATTTCAAGACATTGCCTAATCTAAAAATAAACAAAGAGTATCGGCTCTGTACACCAAAATGTGTAATACTTACAAACACTCAAACCAAAATTCAATAAGTAACAGTGAAAACAAAACTTTTCAGTGTATTTGTGTTGACCTGTTTATTACCTTTGGTCCAGTGGCTCAGTAGTAGTAGGTGGGTGGCAGATGTGAAGAACACAGGGTTTTGACCTTTCCTGTTAGAGCCTTCATCAGTGGCGTTCTCTCTCACACACACACACACACACACACACTGTCTTGTCTAGGGAAAACCATCTTCAGTGGTCATTAGTTAAATAAATATTTGCTCTTTTCCTAATTTTATGTTTCCTCTCATCAGTTATTCCTACTGAATTATTCATTTAAACACAAATACAAACAGCACATTCAGGAACACTGACAACAAAAGCTCAATGAATAATAACAATAACAATAAGTGACTATAAGTGTGACAAACAGTTAAGCCATTTCTTTGCATGCTTCGACACATCTCAGGGCGATCGTGGCTCAAGAGTTGGGAGTTTTCCTTGGAATCGGAAGGTTGCCGGTTCGAGCCCCGGCTTGGACAGTCTCGGTCGTTGTGTCCTTGGGCAAGACTCTTCACCCGTTGCCTACTGGTGGTGGTCAGAGGGCCCGGTGGCGCCAGTGTCCGGCAGCCTCGCCTCTGTCAGTGCACCCCAAGGTGGCTGTGGCTACAATGTAGCTTGCCATCACCAGTGTGTGACTGGGTGGATGACTGGATATGTAAAGCGCTTTGGGGTCCTTAGGGACTAGTAAAGCGCTATACAAATACAGGCCATTTACCATTATTGTGTATTTTTTTTATTGTGTTTAGTTGATATTTTAAGTTGAGAACTACTGCACAGAATTTCGTAATGCGACTGCATGATGACAATAAAATATCTTGAATCGTTGATCAAAGTGCAGACTTGGATTATTTTTGCATATATGGATTATTTTCTGTTCACCTCACTGCATTAAACACCTTTTATGAATATTTCCAATTAAATATTTAATGAAAACACTGTATGTTTAACAGGGTGTTGCTCGATTTAAAGATTCAAAACAATCACAGAGCAGTAGTTTAAAAACAAAGGGTTCACTACTCCTCAGTAGTCGGCCTTATTTAAATCCATAAATTAAAGAAAAGATAAACCCTTAATTTAGTAATGCCCCTTTTTTGCCCTGCCTGGGATATTTCTACAACTCTTTTATGAGCAAAACTTAGTTTGTAACTGTTTGCATGACACCCCTGCTGTGTGTTTTTTTGTTGTCTTCTTCTCAGAAACAGCGTCGCTTTCCTGTTTTGACAGCAAGTCTCTTTTGTTCTGTTTGTTTTTGTGTTAAACCCTGTGACAGGTCATCCTATCCGGGTTGCTCTAACTGAAATAGGACCTGATGTGGTAAAGACATTGATATTACCTCCAGGTGAGCCAAAGCACTGGCGCAACCTTGAATAGCTGCTTTTCACCTTTTGCTTTTCCCATACAGCCATACTTAGCTTTTAGTAATTGAAGATAATGGCCTAAGTGAGTAGTTTGTATTAAAAATCGAGATTTGCTCTCAAAAAGAATTGATCTTTTAAAGAGACGAGACAACGCAAACGGTTTCACATGCAGTCAGAGGACGTTGCACACTTAAAACACAGCACTGCCAGCTCGGTTATAACCCACGGCAAACATAGTCAGATCCCAAACAATGTCAGAACAAATTAAATGGCAACACGCTTCTTTGGGAGACCCAGACTTTGTTGTTGTGTGAGACAAGAACGCAGAGAAGAGAGGCAGAAAATGCAGATATGTGAAAGGATGGGGTAAAGATTTTTTACTCTTTTTTTACATTCTGTCCTGCTGGTATGTGTTTTTGTTAGATTTTCTGACTTTCTGTATTTGGAGGTTTGAATGTGTGTCATTTACCAATAAACCTGAGAGAATATTCTGCAGGGATTCATGCTTGGGAACTCTAAACTGGGTCATATGAAAGCTTGAAGCAGATCTTTTGGCGGTTTCCTTGCTAGAGCTGCCACGAGTGTTGTTGTCAAAACTAATTAAGCAGGAAATTTTGGGGGAAACCTTAATTCTTGTGTAATCCTGTACTTATTTTCATCATCAGTTTATGACACTCAGTGCTTATAAGGGTTACGCTGGTGATGAAGTGCTATAATTTACCCTGCTCTTGAACCCATTTCCCTCCCTTCTCCTTTAAGTGACTTAGTTTTTGCAAATCCCAGGATGTTTTCTGACACCTGCACCAACTATGACCTTGTTCAGTTTTCCGATAGATTAGCTGTAGCAGTTGCAATAGACTGGAGGCTGGCAGCAAGTCAAGGATGAGCCCGTCTCTTGCCCTATGATGGGATAGCTTCCAGCCCACCGTGTTATTTGAATTGGACAAGTGGTTAAGAAAATGGATGGATGGTTACAGTAAGCTATACACCAAGAGTCTGGTGCTGGTCAGTTTGAGCTGCCTGATGAATGTACTGATTCTGTCAAGAATTCCAAGATCACAGTCACAAATCAATCTATCTTGTCCAGCTTAAACTGGGGAGTAAGGTCACAGCTACTGGTCTGTTTGAGGTGTGACGTTAGTGAAATGCTTCATCCTGTGAATTGACAGGTAATAGAAGCAAGTTCCATTTTAATTACAAAACTGCAGGAACTGTCTAATG
This sequence comes from Aulonocara stuartgranti, assembly GCF_965226115.1. Taxonomy (NCBI): domain Eukaryota; kingdom Metazoa; phylum Chordata; class Actinopteri; order Cichliformes; family Cichlidae; genus Aulonocara; species Aulonocara stuartgranti. The sequence continues at coordinate 24,568,660 of NC_138942.1, read as the reverse complement.
GCATAGCCCTGCGACAGATTGGCGACCTGTGTTAGGTGTGGCTGTGTGCAGGCAGGAACAGGACCCAAGGTGCAGACTCCGGAGACAGACGTGAACTCAAAAAAGGCTTTAATTTAATACTCAAAATATAACAAAACTAAAAAAAAACTCAAAACAAACTTAAACTAGAGAAATGACAGAACACACAGCTAAGAAAACGGTAGATCGCGACACAGACACAGAGAAACACTGGGCTTAAATACACAGAGGGAGCAATCAGGGAATGGGTAACAGGAGGGAAACACAGCTGGGGCAAATCAGGCCTAACGAGACAAGAGGAAGCAAAACCAGACACATTAACATCAGACATGGACTTTCAAAGTAAAACAGGAAACACATAACACAGACTGAACAAAGACACAGACTCATATGCAGGCACTACAAAGGGAACAGAGACGTGGGAACAGGGCAGACACAAACACTGACTGAACACGGGGATATAGGAACTTAGGATACACATAGACGCGAACTAGACAAGGGGATGCAGGTGATAGGGGAGACATAAGCCATAAGACGGAACTCAAAGAAACCAAAAACTAGACAGTATAAATAATATCATAAACTCAAAAACCCTGGGTCGACGACCCAGGCATCCTAACAACCTGTCCAGGGTGTACCCTGCCTCTTGCCCTAAGACAGCTGGGATAGGCTACTGTTTTAAGCTACTGTGGCTAGTTTTTGATCTTTGGCACATTCTGTGTCCTTATGGATTGTTGTGCCTGGGCTACCTTAGATACTGTTAGACTAGGACATTAGTTTTTGAAAGCTCCTGCTCTATTCTGACCAAACAAAAGATGGATGTAGACTCTGGTTGTGAAAAATGTGGACGTATCTTCAATCTTCATTCTTGCTGCTGAGAAAAAAAACAGTGTTGCTCACTGTGAAATAAGTAAACACATTCCTAATAAATCTGTGTTCTTAGTTAATTGCTTAATTTACTTACTTAATTTCATAAATTGTGGTCAAAATTTCGGTAAAATTACTTACTAAAAGTATACTTAATTTGTGTGACTGCTTTGATACTGATGAGTCAGTAGTGTCTGCCTGATGAATATGCAGTGGATCAACCCCTCATACATCAGGTTTCAAACCCAAGGTGCTGACAGCCAAAATGTCGAACTCAAGGATACAATATGGGAATCTACCAACTATTTGATGGCATCGCAGTATCTTTCATGGACTCTGTGCAATCATTTGCAGTACCAAAATAAATGTAAAAAATGAGGATTTTATATGTTACAAACATACAAGTGTGTACAAGTAAACAAACATGCTATAACTGCTAATAAACATGCTTAACGGTGTGTTCACACCGAACGCGATAGACGCAAACAGAGCGTCAGGTTTACATGTAAAGTCAATGGAAAAGCGCGATGACCCGCGATTGCGGCTCCTGCGAAAATTCGGAAGCAGATTTGCGTCGCGAAAATGCCTGAAACGCGCGTCAGTCTAGCGCGTTTGAATCGCGAAGATACCGGTCTGGCACAACTTCCTCCCACATCCCTCCCACATTTCCGGTTCACCCGCGTCAAAATATGCAATTTTGAGGCGGGATGGATTTTTCTTGGACACACGTTGAGGTGCGAATGTGCACGCGTCAAATTAGGGGCATTTGGGGCGTTTTCGTTCGCGTCTATTGCGTTCGGTGTGAACACACCGTTACAGGTGTCTATTTCCGAATGAGGGTCATAGTTATGGGTATTTTTGTGCTGTTTTTTCTATTGGACGTGATGGTTATCAAAACCAAACATGATGAATTTGGCAAGCGCAGGAGACACGACACGAAGGAGATTTGTCAATCAGGCTGCAGAATGCAATGCTGTACGGTGCAAGAAAAGAAAAAGAAAATCAGCGAAAAAGCGAAGCAGTGACGGATGAGCGGGACCACTGTGTGCTGTTTATTGATAAACAAAATATATTCCTATATGACAACATACATAAAAGCAGAACGGTATTTGTACGTCAGTGGGAAAATAGCGGTGGCTTGCTAGCTTTTGTGCGGCTTCCCCGGGTCAGCGAAAACTTTCAAAAGAGAAATGAATGAACTTACCAGGTTGCCCGATCTCTTTACATATCTTCCTCCAAGCTCGGTCCTTTATATTCCTGTCTCGGTACAGAAAGCAGCTGGTGTCGTACAGCTACGTTTGCTACGGCGTTGATTAGCCTTCCTTCCATTGAAGAATGAAGGGCTTTGGCTGGATCTGCCCCTTTGACTTAAGTCACAGCCACGCTCCTGATTGGCTGTCGCAGCGCGGTTTGACGCTGGAGTTCAGATTTTTCCAACTCGAGCGGTAGACGCGTAACGCGCGTATGCACAAAATGCAACACAAAAACTCACGCGCGTGGTTTTTTTCGCGAGTCAAACGCTCCAAACGCACTAGACTGACGTGCGTTTCAGGCGTTTTGGCGTTTTGGCGACGCAAATCTGCTTCCGAATTTTTGCGGGAGCCGCAATCGCGGGTCATTGCGCTTTCCCATTGACTTTACATGTAAACCTGACGCTCTGTTCGCGTCTATCGCGTTCGGTGTGAACACACCGTAAGGGTCAGTGGTAGATATTGGATTTTCTAACTTTTGTGCAAAGGCAGACTTTTTCCTGTCTTCATGCAAAGTTAAGCTAAATTGCTGCTGAGTTTTTTATACTGTAGTATATACTCCATATGTCAAAGTTAAAAAAAGAAAACTACATGCTCTTTCAGTTTTATGTATAAGGACAGAAAAGAAATCATCTAAATTAGGTAAATACAAAACATATTACACTGTGTCATCAAGATGTAGAATCAGTGTGTAAAGAACCAAGAATATCCTCACTACTTCCATAGGAATTTAGAGGCTAAATAGCAGCCAGATGCTGCTAGTGAAGTGCACTTGATTAATTGATCATCAGCAAGTGTGAGCACGTCTATAAAAGCAGAAGTTTTGGCAGTTTGCGGGAGCATTGAGCTTTATGCCAAGGAGGGAAGAAATTAGCAATGATCCTAAGGAAGCAGTCTACTACCCATCAATCTGGGAAAGGTTAAATGGGCATTTTCAAGTATTAGAAAGTCCATAATTCATTAGAGGTTGTACTTTTTTAAGGACCAGATGATTTTTATTACATCCCATTAGGTAAAACTTTAGAATTAACTGTCTGTTTACCATGCCTGTTATATCATTTAGGCAAATAATGGTGCTAAAAGGTGTGAGATAAACAGTTTCCTAAAGCAACATGACTCTTAGAAAGAAACAGCCAGCAGACACAGGTACGATTAACAAATGCTATATTTCTTGAAAGATTTATTCAAACAAGACACATGGGCCAATGCAGTATGAGTGCCTATAGACATTGTAGTTTGGCAGTCAAAACTTTATTATATAGCATTTTGTATGCGTGAAAATTCTGTTCATATCCCTTCATCCCTAAAAAAACAAACATAAAAACAAAAAATCTGGAGAAATTTGTCTTGAGTTACAGAGTGACGTCAGATTGCCCAGTCTGCTTTTATATATCTATAAAAAGCCCTTATGTAAGCTGAGTAGTCAACGAATTTCACAGCAGACAAATGGTATAGGATACATATAAACACAAGTATTACATAGCAATCCAAGGCAGCCTATTGCTGCCTATTACAAATTATTATGAGACGACGCATTACTTTTTTTTTTGTCTTTGTCTTTTTTTTTTTTTTTGCAGATGCAAAAGCTGTACAAGAAACCGCTGAGTCTTCCTTTCACTTTCAGCGAATGTGTTGGCAAAGCACTTGGATACAATGCAATATCATTTAACATTAAATATATGAGTGCATGTATACCGTACAAGCTTCAAACACATGGCATATAATGTAATTCATCTGCTTGACGTTACATTGTATGGCATGTGCTAGGTGATTGCGAGGGGCGGGGGCAAGGGGTGCGGCCATGAAATCTGGAAGCTCTTCAAAATTTTTCCGTTGGTCAATCATTGAAAAACACCGTACAAAAACGGACAGAAAACAAAGAAACAATCAAACCATACAACATAATCTATATATTGCTCGGGATCATGGAGCCCAAGTATGTCTACCAGGTTGCATTCAGATAACCTGCCGTAGAATACTTGATGATTCTTTTATAGAGAGGAAGTTTTACAAACAACAGTCAGTTAGCTCTGACTCGAGCGAGCAATGCCACAGTCTGTCGTAATCAGGAGAGATTGAGTAAATTCACTCTAAGCTGATGATCCAAAGCAGTCCCAGCATTCTCACCGTTTTGGATGTTTAAGCATCAGTTAGGTGTACTCAGTTTCTCCTGATTCAAGGCTTTTGGTCCTGCTTCATATCACAAAGTTGGAGACTTTGTGTTTAGGATATAAGTAGCGTTATACGTCTGTGGCTCTTGTGTCTTGTTTCAGGTGTGTGTGGATGTTGGTACATGTATGTCATTTGCTTGAAGGGAGTCATTAAGGTTCATCCATCGTTGATGTAAAAACACATCCTTCACTGTCCATTCGCTGTCCATTGGGAAATTAACACTGAAAGGTGCCATTGTTTTCCAGTACATCAGCAAGATTGCAGCTGTGATACGGATCTCACAAAATGAACAATTCAAGAAGCAGGCGTTCACAGCGCTCGCTGTCAGCCATCTCCGCGAGACATGACAGTTAACAAAATCCGAGCAAAGCTTTCAAGTTGCCAGTCTCTTTCACTTTGCTGGTAGCCTGTCCTCAGGCTTTGCTTGTCCTGAAGGACTAACTCTGCTCCTTAATTGCAAATCCTGGAGCCTGTGTTGGCATTCTGTTCAACCTCCGAGTTGTTGGGTAGCACAAGCTTCACGCCCTCTGAGGCCAGGCAGTGAGTACAGGGTCCAGTTCCTGATTTTGTTGTTGTGCAAATCAGAGTAAACACCATATTCGACTCCCAGCTACAGTCACAAAGCGTTTTTGATAGCTGGTTGCTTGAATGCACAGAGATAAGACCCAGAATGAATGTTTTTAGACCACCCAGACAAGTCAGAATGAAAAACAACCATCGCGATATCGGCTGTGTTCGTACAGCCACGTTTCTCTTTTCTCATCTCATCGCCTTCATTTTTTTGTCTCAAGCCCTCTGCACAGCTCATTCTTTCACTCAGCTCTGACGTGGCTAATAAGGACACCCGTGCCCTTATTAGCACCCAGCCTTAAACTCTGAGGAGGCTTCCAAATAGGCAAACAGAAAGAGAGAGATAGGGCGAGGGAGGTTTAGCGCTTATTGCTTCACTGATGCATATTGCTTGTTTACTCGCTGTCATTCCTTATTTATTCTCAACCTCTTATGCATTCCGACTGATTAGGGAGAGAGCCCACAGAACGGTTTGGTAGGGATTTTAGAGGCCAGAAAGCTTTTCATATGAAGTGACCCACTAAAAAATGTGGCACCTCGAGAAAATAAAAGTCAAAGAGATGGTGAAGCCACGCAAGAGAAGCTGCGGCACTGTGGTGCACTGAATACTGTGCAGTGCTGGCGAAAGCATAAGCACAGATGTGTTTGATGCATATTCACAGCATGCATATCCCATTGATGCTTTTGTATTCATGATCCCCATTCTCTACTGATCCCCTATTATAAAAGCATGCCATCCCCTACCACCAGTCCAACAGCTTGCCTAACAGGTTTTTCACATCTTGGAGAGGTAAAGTGGAGAAGCCATTGCAGCATTACAAGCGAGCATTATACTGCTACTTGATTCTTGCTCGTTAAAGTTTTACCCTGCTGCTCATTTTATTCGCTTGTGCACATTCACAGCTCCAATAAAATTGAGATGCAAATTGGGGAATTTGGCTGACTGACATTTCTGCTGGCAAGTAAAACATACAAACAAAATCTTCTTAAAAATTTAAATCTGTCTTACATAAAATCCACTTTACTTCTTTAAGCTTGGCATCAGCAAATCTCCAGATATGAATAATATATTGCAAAGCATTTGGTCATTGATGCCACAGCTTGTGTTTGTGGATGCTAGCTTGTGCATGTGCGTATGAATGTAATCGTTTTTGTGTGAGCGCTTGTGCGGTGTGGTGTAGTGAGGATGAATCTGGAGCCTGCCATGCTTTGACTGGCTCTGTCATTAATTATAGTTTTCTCCTTGTACATGCTCAAACACACTATGAAGACCCAGTGAGGCTATCACGTTTACAACAGCTTGGAGCAGTGGGTACCAAACATCAGGGAGAGTGCTTCGTACCCACTGCTCAACCCTTCCTGGATATGGATGCACAAAGGGAGGTCGGGCAGTAGAAGAAAGTCTGCTAGGACACTACAAGTAAGAGAAAGCAAGTGAGATACAGAGTGAAAGAAGAGAGATAGATGGAGAGACAGAAAGGGAGGGAAAGAGAGAAAAAGTGCCAAATAATGTGCGACTCTGTTAAGCGGTGCTGTTTGATGAGGTTCCACCACCTGCCGGATGCGCTGTAGCATGAGCCAGGCATATGCACTGCGGAATAGCTGGTGTCCCAGTGATAACAAATGAAGGTGAATTCAATCAGTGAGTCAGACTGGCTGTTGGATTGGTCTATATTGAGGAGGAGGAATTGGAAATAAGTGGTGGGATGGTAAGGGATTTTGAAGGATGAAAGCATTATTGCGTTTTTTTATACTTAAGCTATCAAAAAACTGCTATTTGGCAAACTACTCTAGAAATTCTACTTTAAAAAAACAGTATTTCTAGTTACTCCTCTGGAATAGCAATTAGGTAAAGGTACAAAAGGTGCCTTTTATGGTTGGAACTTTTAACATGGGCAAATTTCCATTATTTCCTTGTGTTTAGCTATTGTGCCTGTAAGGGTCATGCCAAATTTATGCTAGCTGACATTGTTGCAAGAATTTGGTGAAAATCTTCAAAAAGGTTTTTCTAAGATTAACTAAAAGTGAAAAAAGAGTTGATGGCTAACTACACTCATGATAAAGCTGATAACTAACATTTGTTTTGTTTAATGTATTTTTTTTAAATGCTATTATTCATGGCTAGCAAGCTAGCTAAGAAGACACAACCTATAAATAAGATAAATTAACAATTAGCTGGTGCAGAACTCCTGTGTTCACCAAACATAGAGAGACAGCAAACCAAATTGAAACAAAAAGGGATTTTTTCTAAGATAAAAAGATATAATTTATTTATTAAAATGTAGAATGAGCATCGACGGGTTGTTACGGGTTGTTACGTTACCACGTATGATTATCAATGGGTATTAATGATTATGGGTATTATTATGATTATCAATGGGTATTAACAATGGGTATTAATTTCTACTTTTGGCCCTTGGTATAAATCTCTCGATTTATACCTGGTTAATTTTTTATGTCAGTATTCAACAGTTTGAAGCGTTATCTCCCAGAAATCCACTGATTTATGCTGCTGTGTATGCACGTGGAAGCAGTTATTAACTTATAGTGTTTGAGCACTTTGTTAAGAGGAAGTGAAGTAAACTGCAGTGTACTATGTACAGTTGGTTTCAGCCTTTCAGATTATGTTAGTTTTGCAGAAATATCTCCATGCATCAAACAGCAGGGAAAAAGGTTTCTGAATGCATCACATCACTCTCTTCCTACATCCAGAATTATGTTAATCATTAGTGTCTAATTATGAAAATGTATCTTTGCAAATGTATGGCACCAAAAATAACAAAGCGAAATTCTGGGGTCAGAGAAAATCCATGTCTGTACTAATGTGCAGGATTAACTGACTTTTCTGTGATGCATTTGTGAAATGGAAAGAATTCACTGACTTTGCAATGACATTTCGGGATGATCCCTTTGCCCCTTTTCTAGGTATTGTAACACATCCTCGGCTTCATGTAGAGGTAAAAATATCCACCACGTCACAAGAGACTGTGACTGAAATTTGCTGTTCAACATGCTGCCACAAATAACTAAAGGGCCAGCCTGTTCATTTGCCCAGTTTTTCGGATGGAGGTGGGGTTTTCTGTGGTCCCTTGACACTGCTGGGAACCTTGTATAATTTTTGACAAGTGTGTAGTATGTACATGTGTATGCATTCCTCATTTATTCTTATCTTTCTCATCTCACTTGCGCCTGGAATGAGATGAATCCCTCCCACACTATCCTGCCCTCCACTCTAGTATGAATTGCGAGGCTGATATCTCATTCTTTGGAGGGCTGGAGGGCAATGAGTGGTGACAACACAATGGCATTGTGTCTACTGATGGGAAGCTAGAGTCTTGGGGGACACACTCCTCTACCCTCCTCTCCTGTCAGTGTTAGAGTCTGGGCCAGTTTGAGGGGTAAAGCGTGTATGAGTTGAATTTGAACATTTGTACATAGTGGAAGGGCACTCGGCACCTGAGCAAAATGTCACCGAGGTACAAGGGGCTTGAGAGGAGACGGAGGAGAGAGCTGTGCCAACTGCCACTCAATTATTTAGAGACGCTGCTGGGTTCAAAGAGTCAAAGCAAATAATCCACTAATCCACCACCTTCACAGCTTATCTGCAACTTATCTGTTTTGCTTTAGTTGTCATAAAAGTACACAAATATCACTCACATTATTGTTATTCTTGGTAACAATGACAAGGAAAATGCAGAGTTAAAAAAATTCCAGATACGATATTTGCTTGCTCCAGCACACCATTATAACTGAGGATATAAAAGATATTAGAACATTTCCCCTCAACTGCTCCATTTTTGTCTTCTGTCTGTTCATCAATCCTGCCCCATGTTCACACAGTGACCTCTGTTTTGCTGTTAGTGGCCAGTCCCTTGTGCTTGGGGTGCATATGCGGCGAATGGCCGTAGCCCAGCGGCTGCGAGAAGAGCTCGGGCAGCGTTTCAATGCTGAACTGCCTCTTGTTGGAGTAGGCCTGGCGCCTGCTGTTCTGTTGGTGCAGTGTCTGGTGCTGCTGCTGTTGGATAGGGTGATGCTGTTGCCCGCCAAGGCCCATGTGGGAGGCTGCCGGGTGCTGAATGTGGCTCTTACTTGGGTCCCATGCTTTGAAGGCTGAGCTGGAGGTGAGTGGGTGAGTGTTGGTCTTGGAGATCTTAGGTTTGGGGATCTGGGAGGCGTTGATGGTAATGGCTAAAGGTGCATGGACATCTGGTGGTGGGAGGAAGGGCTTGTCCTTGGGGTGGAAGTTGATAGGCTGGAAGGTGGGAGGAGACTGGCGGTGGGTGTAGTCTACCATTGGGTAGCTCTTGTAGTAGTCTCTTGGAGTTGTGTCTAGATGAAAAGGACAGAACAAGACAAAGAGGTGGTTATATTTTGATATTATATAATTACAATATTACCATATTCAGTTCTATCCGGTCTTTAAGTGATGACATGATCTTGCTTCTGGGCCCAACCAACTCTGCGTTTAATAAGGCTGTTGTGTTTTGAACATGTTTTCATGGTTTGTATCTTGTTCTATTTAATCTCAACAAGCCCCTAAAACAGTCATCACTGTCGACCTCTTTTGGTTTCTATTACCGCTATTCATTTTAAAGCTCAGTTTTTAAAACCTTATGATGTAACTACAGCCCAGCCCATGCCAGCAGTATATTAATGGCTAACCTCGTATTGTGGATGGATTATCTCAGTTGTTCTCCTGACTGAAGTTCAGTCCGTTTACAGCACCCTGCCATGCAATTGCATTTGTCCCTAACCATCGGGAACCCCCAACTTTTATCCAGTGGAAAAAGTTAGCGTTCGTCCTCCAGCTTCACTGTGTTTATGTTATGCTAACATAGCTGTGTTGCTAGCGATCACATAGCACGTCATTACATACCAGCTAGCCAAATTTCAGTAATCCTACAAAACGACACTGCTGTTTAGTTTTCTGTCTTCATTTATGTTGGAAGTGATAGCAGAGCTGTATGTTTTAAAATTTTAAGAAATCTCTCAGTCAGAACATGGTATGTCATGTTTAGGTGGAAACGAGCGAGCTAACTTAAATTTAGTAAATTCTGTTTTCATGGATGCCTGGATATTAAACTTAATTGTTGCTTAGGCTGCTGCCCCCGCGACCCGTAGTTTTCTATCTTCATTTGTGTCAGAAGTTTGATAGCAGAGCTGTATGTTTAATTATTTTTCTGAAATCCCTGAGTCAGAACATGGTATATCATGTTTAGGTGGAAACTAGCGAGCTAATTTCCTGCTAACTTCTATCTCTGTTAAATTTAATAAATTCTGCTTTCAATGATGCTTGGATGTTAAACTTAATTGTTACACCTGGTAGACAAGCCACATTTTATTACAGATGAAAGAATTTAGACAGTTCTTCAACTCTTAGTGATGTCGCAGTGATTGTTTGACTTTGAGACCTGCAGCGGAGTTTGGGCCCAGACATGGCTAATGACGTTAGACTTAAAGACCGGATAGTGCTGTACTATCCTAAACATTTGTATCAGGCTGTCCAATTGATCAGTAACGGCAACAAAAGTAAATCAAAGACTGATACATTCATTACTGATCTATACTGTTTACAAGGCGCTTTATTACAGTCACTTCACTATGTGCAAAAGTAGACATGGACATATGGAAATGATCAAATTAACCCTGATTGTCATCAAGTTTCTCTTTAGACTCACTCACTATGTAACTGTGCCCATGTAACAACATATAATTTTCCAGTAAATATAGTGATTATTCATGTGTGGATATAGATGATTCAAAGGTGGTCCTAACAATGAACAAATGTCAAATATAGACTGTTTTTGGTTTGATATATGAATGTGGACCCCCACCACCAGACCACCACCCACCTCATATATTTTTATACTTTGAGCATTCAAATATTTATTCATTTTTTGCAATTTTTTTAAAGAAGCTATATGGTTTGTAATGTCAGAGAATATCTTTTTATTATCAGTCACCAAATTCCAGATAAATTAACAGGTAGCCAATAAAAAGAAAGAATTTGTGAGCATTTGTATGATTGCTATTTGCTCTTTGCTCTTTGATCTGTGTGCCCGCTGACCATAGATGTAAGGCAGAAGAGACAAATAAAAATACAAGCAACAAACTATGGGGAAAAAGTGGCATGAGCGAGTCCCGAGCAAAAGGAGTGATTTGTAAGGAATAAAAATAGACCCGGTTCAGCATGTCGAGTCAGATTAGTGTGAGCTCTCTGAGTGGAACTCGACTCTGCTGTTTGGTCATCACCACCGCCCCCAACACCACCACCACCGCCACCACTTCCCTCATACATGCTCTGCCCTAAAGACACTTACAACCTTGTTTGCTTGGCCCTATTTTATCGGTCCCTTTTCCTGGAGAGAAAAAAATATTTGAAAAATATTCTGCTGTATGATTTTTATTATTTTTTCTTGCCCCTTCACCTTTTCTGACTTCATTGCTCTAAATCAGCCTCTCTTAAATGTACATTTCATTTCCTCGTGACGTAACATCATGCTTTCAGCCCCTGTTGTATCAAGTTAGTCTTGTGCATCTGTTTTTCTCGTTATACTGTTGAATTTGACAGTGGATGGCTGTGTGTGGGCGTTTGTGGCTGCAGACCCCAAATTTATTGATTTATTTACTGTATGAAAAGTTTAGCCAAGGGCCACTTTTCTGCTCCATAGCTAAATCTGTCAATTTCAATAATATATTCTAGCCAAGATGACTAAAACCATTTCCTTATGTTTGCCTTTCCAGAAAAACACCTAGAGGGCGAGTCTCACATTCACACATGTCAGGAAGCTGTCCAGCACTATCACAGTGCTGTAATTGCTTATTGAACCCTTTTGTGCGTCCATTGTGTAACTCTAGGGTACTTCAACAGCAGCTGTTGGCGACGAAGACAGAGTTACAGGAAATTATCTACTCCCTCAGAAAAATTCTCCATGCTGGCTCAAGGATTTAAGCAGGTTCTAGCATTTCTCAGTGCACCATCAAGTATTCCAACAGCACTACAGCCATTTTCAGTCTGTTAATTCTGTAGAGGAACAGAAAATACTTCAGGAACAAGAAATGAGTAAAGTACAGGCACTGGGGGCTATTTATAACAAATGATTAGCAGAAGAGTTCTGCTTTTATTTAACTTTGGCACGATACAAATGAGGATTAGTCTGCATTTCTGTGTCTCTGTCTGCAAATATGCACAAGTGTGAACTGTATGTGTGGATTCACACACTTAGCTCAATAATTTGTTGGACCTGTTTGGTTTGTCTGTATTCAATTTCATATTTAATTAAAGCTGCAAGCAGCCACGAGAGGGCCCTTTTTCTCTGGTGCGGTCCAGTCTCGCTGAACATCTCCTATACCATAGGTGTCAAACTCTGGTCCGCGGGCCAAATTTGGCCCGCAGCCTAATTACATTTGGCCCGCGAAGCCATACCAAATTACTATTAGAGCTGGCCTACTACCTATTACCTATTATACAGCTAGTATATATATTGTTTAGTATTAAGCTTTGCTTGTTCCATATTCAGTTTTCCAGCAAAACTTATTTGAGTCCATAAGAAAAGATTCATTCTTATATCTGGAGGAAGATTTTTTTTTCAATAAATATTAATGTTAGCCCGCGACTTTGTTCCAGTTTTGAATTTTGGCCCACTGCGTATTTGAGTTTGACACCCCTGTCCTATACCCACTACAGGGAGTGCAGAATTATTAGGCAAATGAGTATTTTGTCCACATCATCCTCTTCATGCATGTTGTCTTACTCCAAGCTGTATAGGCTTGAAAGCCTACTACCAATTAAGCATATTAGGTGATGTGCATCTCTGTAATGAGAAGGGGTGTGGTCTAATGACATCAACACCCTATATCAGGTGTGCATAATTATTAATGTCCTTTCCTTTGGCAAAATGGGTCAAAAGAAGGACTTGACAGGCTCAGAAAAGTCAAAAATGGGGACTTCCGATGACGTCACCGTAGTGATCGGTCGAGCTCTGAACTGCTCCTGCAAGAAACTTTGCTAAATCCTTAAAATTAAGGAAAAACGCTCCGAAACACGAAAACGAAATACATTATAGACCCACGATGCCTGGACCCGGTAAAACTACCAAGGAGAAGACTAAGTCAACCATGCAAACCAAGATATCGGTGTTTGGCGGTGAAGCTAGCGCGTCTGAGACCTGCGCAGTTAACAAGCCAGCCACCATGAGCGAACACGGCCCCACGGATAGTGGCAACATGGAGGAGAGGTTGCAGCGTGCCATACGAGAGGAGTTTGCAGGTATTGAAAACAAGCTTGCAAACGCGCAAACTGCACTTTGGGACAAGCTGGAGGGCGCTGTGGCCAAGTTTTCCAGCAAGGCAGATGAGGTTGTGGCAGCCATGAACGAAATGCAGAAAAAATTATCTGACTGTGTGGGGAGAGTAGAGCAAACGGAGAAACGCATTTCAAATGTAGAAGATGAACATGTAGTGATGGGGACCACCATTTCAAGATTAGAAAAAGAAAATAAAGCAGAAAAGTCAAAAATAGTGAGATATCTTGCAGAGGGATGCAGCAGTCTCAAAATTGCAAAGCTTCTGAAGCGTGATCATCGAACAATCAAGCGTTTCATTCAAAATAGTCAACAGGGTCGCAAGAAGCGTGTGGAAAAACCAAGGCGCAAAATAACTGCCCATGAACTGAGAAAAGTCAAGTGTGCAGCTGCCAAGATGCCACTTGCCACCAGTTTGGCCATATTTCAGAGCTGCAACATCACTGGAGTGCCCAAAAGCACAAGGTGTGCAATACTCAGAGACATGGCCAAGGTAAGAAAGGCTGAAAGACTGAAAGACTGAACAAGACACACAAGCTGAAACGTCAAGACTGGGCCAAGAAATATCTCAAGACTGGTTTTTCTAAGGTTTTATGGACTGATGAAATGAGAGTGAGTCTTGATGGGCCAGATGGATGGGCCCGTGGCTGGATTGGTAAAGGGCAGAGAGCTCCAGTCCAACTCAGACGCCAGCAAGGTGGAGGTGGAGTACTGGTTTGGGCTGATGTTGTGACCATCCGCCTTGAAACATGACATTTCCTGTTCCCACTAGGTGGCACTGTGGCCATTGTCAAATATTGCAGTTAAAGAGATGTGTGGTCCAGATCGGACCATGTATGTGGTAATAAGAACAAGTAAAAAAATTTACCAAAATGACCAAAATTTAATCTGGTGCCACGGCCACGCCCTTTGACGAAACTTCTGGTGCTTCTATCAGCAGTCATATCTTCAATAAACGCTGGTGACACAGTTCCACTGGCAGCCTTACATACCCATGCCATAACACTACCTCCACCATGCTAGACAGATGATGTGATTGGATAATTAGCCATTTCTCTCCTTATCCAGACTTTTCCCTACTCATCATTCATTTTGGTTTCGCCTGTCCAAAGAAAATTATTCTAGGACTATGCAGGCTCTTTTAGATGGTTTGTTTTTTTGGTAAAGTCTAACCTTGCCTTCCTGCTTGAATGTAACCAGTTATAAACCCTCTGTATTTACATTCACGAGGGCGTCTCTTGATTGTAGATTTTGAAAATGACACGTCTCCTTAAATAATCAATTTCTTGATTGTTGATTATAATCACAGTATCCCTGCCCTTGGTATAAAACACTTCAGCATGAGGCTAGCAGAATTTGACAGATACACTGATTCAAATGTTGCACACAAAGGGGAAAATACTGAGACACAATGAATTAAACACACCCTTGCTTCTCACAACAACTGCTGTTACTGTCCATTTGAGTGTTTCCACACATGTTGCCAGAAGAAGCACCTGACAGCAGGGTCCTCTGTGGCAGTATTACCCACCATCTTGTCCGTTCCACACACTCTCCATCTGCTCTCTCTTTCTCATCCGCTTGTTTCCCGCTCTCTGTTTCATTTATTCCACACTCTTCAACAACATAAGCTTTTGCTCTCTATCCAGTGGCAGCTTGAAGTGATGCCCACGGGCCCAATCTGGGCCACTGCATTATAACTGCATAAATTGGAGCCTCCAAATGATTTCAGTTTGACAATGTGCTGCATTTTTGTGTGGTCTATTTCAATGTCATTTCATTATGTTTACACAGTTATTTCTGCTTTATAAAGGGCTTATTAACATATTGACATTGTGGGAAGGAAAGATCCAAGATCCAGTTATTTCTAGACCCACACACATATTTCCACTATGCAATTCATAATTTTAAAGCTCATTTTAAAAGAACCCCACTAAGCACATATGCCAAAATAAAGGGATATTTCACTCTAACATCAGATACATCTAGTTTTCCTCTAGCTTGTGTTTCTATTCATGAATATAGAGAACTTTGCCTAGTTTTTGGAGATACAAGCTTTAGAGATGTCTTCTCTCTGATGTAATAGAACTCAATTGTGTTTGCTTGTTGTTACTAAATACAAAAAATATTTTAATATACATAAAAAACAACTCTGCAGCCCTGTCTTTATCCAGTAGAGATGACCCCATAACACAATCAACCAACCAACAAACCAACCAAACTTATCTAAAACCTAAACCTAGAAATGTTATTGTGAGCATTTTTACACAAGGTGAGGTTTAGGATGGGGGTGTTTTGCTACCTGTAGCACAAACCCCTTGTCAAAGTCAGATGGAGTATTCAGATAATTATTGTGTGGTGTGGCTGGCAAGTGTTGGAGGCTAAAAGAGACATGAAAGTTTCTAGATGAAACTTCTCACCACAAGGTTTGTGAGGGTTGTGATATCATATTACAATGCTGCTAAGTTTATAAGCTTACCTGTGGAGTAAACGCTCCAAGCACTACAAAGCAAGTGCCAATTAGACCAGTTACACAGAAAAAGAGCAGATATGGTAGGTAACTGCAAAATTAGGCAACTCACACCAAATTAATCTACCTGGATAAATAATAATACAAGTGTACTGAAAAATGCCACAGTTTCATTTTGGGGTGACATTTCTCTGGAGATTTGTCGGCTGCACATCCATGACGTTAATCTTCATTCCCAACACATCCCAAAGATGCTTTATTGGAGTGAGATCTGGTGACTGTGGAGGCCATTTGAGTACAGAAAACTCAGTGTCATGTTCAAGAAAACAGTTTGAGATTATTTGAACTTTGTGACATGGTGTGCTATCCTGCTGGAAGAAGATGGGTACACTGTCAACCAGTGTTGGTCAAGTTACTTGAAAAAAGAAATCAGTAACTAATTACTGATTACTACCCCCAAAAAGTAATCCCATTACTTTACTGATTACTTATTTTCAAAAGTAATTAATTACTTACTT
The DNA here is from genome assembly GCF_965226115.1 of Aulonocara stuartgranti. Classification (NCBI taxonomy): domain Eukaryota; kingdom Metazoa; phylum Chordata; class Actinopteri; order Cichliformes; family Cichlidae; genus Aulonocara; species Aulonocara stuartgranti. The sequence goes on along the minus strand of NC_138942.1, from coordinate 24,552,492 downwards.
ACTTAGTTACTTTTTAAAAACACGATTTACAACCTGAATAGGTGATAAAGCGATCGATCTTTCAGCCCAATTCTACTTTTTCTGCATAATCCATCATACAAAATGTAATCCAGTGGAAAAGTCTCTTTTTAAAACTTGTTTTATTAGTTTTAATCTTTTAACTTTATGCATCAAGCAAAAATTTAATTATATGCAACATTCTCTGACTGGAAGAAATTTGTTTAATATTTAAACCTATTTTCTGCACATTCCAGCACATAAAAAATATTTTTTTGTGTGTTTACATTCACTAGATGCAAGTAACACACAGCAGAAAATAAATAAAGTCATAGACTAGCGGTCCTTTTGCTCTATTTTCACCTGTAAAGCAGGAGTGGGGTAGGCGGAGGTTTACCCTGGTGCAGGTGTGTCGCAGCGGGCAGTGGAAGAATCTGCGAGTTTCTCTGTGAATTTCCCATTACGTCATAGCGCACTCGGTGCTTGCTTGGAAGGGTTTTTTCGCTGTAAAAAGAAGTTTTCTTCCCATGCACAATGGACGCTAATGTTCCTTACAAAGTAAGGTCAGTACTTCCACGCTTTAAACGCTGCACGCTCATACTCTCTCCCGCACTCGATATATGATCCACTGTTGATCTGCACACAGCTGTTGTCACGAACGTCGCACTCACTTACGTCACTATCATGAGACATTCTCGCAAAAAATCACGGTTTTAGTAACGCAGTAACGCAGCGTTCCTACGGGAAAGTAATGGTAATCTAATTACCGTTTTTGCAATAGTAATCCCTTACTTTACTTGTTACTTGAAAAAGTAATTGGATTACAGTAACGCTTTACAAGTAACGCGTTACTGCCTACCTCTGCTGTCAACATAAAGGGATGGACACGGTCAGCAACAAAGCTCAGGTAGTCTGTGGCATTTACACAAGTTCAGTTAGTATTAAGAGGCCCAAAGCGTGCCAAGAAAATATCCCCCTTCACCATTAAACCACCACCACCCTGAACTGTTGACAGATGGCTGGATGGATTCGTGGTTTCATGTTTCTGCCCATCTAAGTGTTACAGCAAGAACAAAAATTCTGTAGTCCCAGTTTCCTATTATTTGCTTATGGACAGTAGAGCCTGCGGACTTCTGGTGCTCTAGCCAATCCGCTTCATGGTTTGATGAGTTGCATTGCATTAAATTAACTACTTAAAATCTCATATTTATATATATATATATATATATATATATATATATATATATATATATATATATATGCAGGACAGTTACAAGTACCTGGGGATCCCGCAGGTGAATGGGAACCATGAAGAGGCCGCTAGAAAAGCTGCAACCACCAAGTACCTGCAGAGGGTCAGGCAAGTCCTGAGGAGTCAGCTGAATGGTAAGAACAAGATCCGGGCCATCAACACGTACGCCCTGCCCGTGATCAGGTACCCTGCTGGGGTAATAGGCTGGCCAAAGGAGGAGATAGAAACCACTGACATAAAGACAAGAAAGCTCCTTACCATGCATGGAGGGTTTCACCCCAAATCCAGCACCCTGAGGCTGTACGCTAAGCGGAAGGAAGGGGGCCGGGGACTGGTGAGTGTCAGCACCACAGTCCAGGATGAGACAACGAACATCCAAGAATACATTGGGAAGATGGCCCCAACTGACCGAGTACTCAGTGAATACCTCAGGCAGCAGAAACCCAAGAAAGAGGAGGGAGACGAGGAACCATCATGGAAGGACAGGCCCCTGCACGGTATGTACCACCGGCAGATAGAGGAGGTGGCTGATATCCAGAAATCCTACCAGTGGCTGGACAAAGCTGGACTGAAAGACAGCACAGAGGCACTAATCATGGCAGCACAAGAACAAGCTCTGAGTACAAGATCCATAGAGGCTGGGGTCTATCACACCAGGCAAGACCCCAGGTGCAGGCTGTGTAAAGATGCCCCAGAGACAATCCAGCACATAACAGCAGGGTGCAAGATGCTAGCAGGCAAGGCATACATGGAACGCCATAACCAAGTGGCCGGCATAGTGTACAGGAACATCTGTGCCGAGTATAATCTGGAAGTCCCGAGGTCAAAATGGGAGATGCCCCCAAGGGTGGTGGAGAATGACCGAGCTAAGATCCTGTGGGACTTCCAGATACAGACGGACAAAATGGTGGTGGCTAACCAACCGGACATAGTGGTGGTAGACAAACAGAAGAAGACGGCCGTAGTGATCGATGTAGCGGTTCCGAATGACAGCAATATCAGGAAGAAGGAACACGAGAAGCTGGAGAAATACCAAGGGCTCAGAGAAGAGCTCGAGAGGATGTGGAGGGTGAAGGTAACGGTGGTCCCCGTGGTAATCGGAGCACTAGGTGCAGCTAGGCGAGTGGCTCCAGCAGATCCCGGGAACAACATCGGAGATCTCTGTCCAGAAGAGCGCAGTCCTGGGAACAGCTAAGATATAGCGCAGGACCCTCAAGCTCCCAGGCCTCTGGTAGAGGACCCGAGCTTGAAGGATAAACCGCCCGCAGGGGCGTGCTGGGTGTTTTATATATATATATATATATATATATATATATATATATATATTTTTTTTTTTTTTTATTTTATTTTTTTTATTTATTTATTTATTTATTTATTTTTAATAACATGACATCAAATGGAAATATCATGCTTGTCCCTTTTCACCATGTAAGTTACATTTCAGTTCACTGACAGAATTGGTAACTTCTGGCTCTCCAAAGCAGTGTTCTGTAGATTTTAAGCAATACTTTCCTTAGGAGTATTCAGCTTTTAATTATTTAACACCAGGAAAGTCCGGCAGAGCTGAGGTGGTAAAACTGAATAAGCTACAAGAAAGAAGAAAATCCCCCCTGCAGAACATCATAGCTCAGACGTTCCATTTGTTTTGAATCAGAAGGTTTCCCCTTTATAGAAACATTGCTGAAGGAAATGTTAAAACTAGATTGCTATGCTTTTCCTCATTAGTCTCTACAGGTTGTTCACTAATCGCTGCATGTAGAGAAATTGCATCATGAAGTGCAAAACGTAAAAAAAAAAAAAAAAAAGCTAAACCAGAGGAGCTGATTCATCTTCAAAGCCAGAGTTTGAGATCCCTCCAGTTCACGTGTCTAAAAATTCACAACACCTTTTTTTCATTATTATTTACATTATGTGTCCTGAAGCATATACTGAAAGTTTCAACAACCACAAAGAGAAAAAAAAATCCAAATTGTAATCTTATGCTGTTCTTCTCAGAAAGCAGATTTTCCTGTTTCCACCCTAATTCTGCATTCACTGGATAATAAATTCATTCCAGTTTATACAAGTGTTGTAACAAAATTCAGATTGACAGCATTTTGTCTGTACTCCCCTTTAAAACTGCAGGATTGTTAAAATGTAATTAAAAACTTCAGGCAGTCTTGGCCCGCAGTTTGGAGACCGAGTGGTTTGGCAAACACTCCTTCACAGCCTCTTTGAGAAAATCCCTCCACCTTCTGTCTTGTGTTTTTTTTTCTTGCTGTAAACCTGACGCTCACTGGTCACTGACTTGGATTTAACTCTGTCAGTCACACATAGGTTTGTAATTGTTTATAAAAAATCCTTGCCTTCACACTCGATTCTGAGCGTCTCCTCTACATGTTCATCTGGTTTCTGTCCAATCACGTTCTCCCTCTCTCACCTTTAGCATCTTTGTCCCGTGCTCTCCCTGCCAGTCCACCCCTACTTCCTCCAGTACTTTAATTAAGTTATCAGAGCTGCTTGATCCTCAGTCCTGCTGCTACACCTGGCAACGGTTTGACGTCATAGTTTCCTGACCTCTTTGACATGTTTCATTCTTACACACAAATTTTAAAATCTAAATTTTTTCCCTTTTTTTAACAAAAAAAGCAGAAGTGAGGTTTTACCTGCTGCAGGAAGTCCAAGTGTGTTAATAAAGATTTCAAAGCTTAGTTCAGATACATGCTGTTTCACCTGGCTGATGGTCAGCTGTCCTGTCCAAATTGTTGGGTGTCCTAGCTATGACTTTGCCCACACAGGAAGGATTTCTGGACCCACTGACTTGTTTATTGCACAGTAAGAGAAGTGATAAGCATGTGTGAAAAGATGATTGGTCTGAGTACATTTACTGCATAGCACTGTGCAAAAGTCTCGAGCTTGTATCTCAAGCCACTTTGTCACTAGCAGCAACAGGCTATAGTTCCCATTTCTTTGGTTGTATCTATGAAAAACACCAAAGACAACAGACAGGCATAAATAAGTATCTATATATCAACAAGATGATACCCACACAGCTATAGGCAAAACTTGGCAGATCTTGGCCTTAAAACAACTGAGAAAATTGGACCAGTGGAGGACAAAATAAATAGTTGCAAGTCTTAAAAAAAGGTATCTACAGCAGATGGATTTAAAAGTCATGTGCTTAGGAAATGAGCAAAGACCTGACGCCAGACCTGAGAGATGGAGTTTACTGTTCACTGTAGCCTCATCAAAAATGATCTCAGTGGACGTGTGGCTGTCAAGGAGCGATCCTTAAGGAAGGAAAACAGAGAAAAGCTGAGGTATGCCAAATTACACTCGAACTGTCAGTGGTCAGAAGATCAGTGGTAACAGGTCTGACGGGGTGACGAATCTAAATTTGAAATTTTTGGTTCAAATCTTGTCAGTACATACAGAGGAGGTCAGGAAAGAGGCAGCGAGCGAGTGTCTAGAGCCATAAATAAAACACGGGGGAGGCTCTGTCGTGGTTTGGGGCTGCATCTCAGGCAGTCATGTTGGGGCGACAGAACGTGTAAACACAGAAAAGCAGATTTTGATCCACTATGCAATACCATCTGGAAAGCTTCTGATTTGCGTAGGCTTAACTTTTCAGCAATGATCCCAAACACACTGCCAATGCAGTAAAAGCATACCTGGATAGAAAAACACACAATGTTACACTGTCAGTCATGGATTGGCCTCCCCAGAGCCCGGACCTCAACATCATTGAAGCAGTGTGGGATCATTTTGAAGAGAACAGAATAAAAAGGAGCCAAAATCCAAAGAAGAGCTTTGAAAGTCCTTCAAGAAGTCTGGAGAACTATTCCTGAAGACTACTTAAAGAAATGAAAAGAAATAGAGAACTCTAAGAGAACAAGCTTCTGAAAGTGAAACAGCACAAGCTGATAGGATTGTTTTTTGTGCAGTGTGAAGAATGAAATAAGGAGGAAACAGCTAGCCTGGCTTTGTCCGAATAAAACACAATCTGCTGAAATGTCTGAAAGACGTGGATCTCATTAGATTGTTGGCAAGAAAACAAAAAATCACATTTCCATATTTGTCAAATTATTCATTCCCAAATTATGCGCCACATCCAGTGATTGTGGAGGAATGAATTGAAAAGAAACAAATTGCTCGAAATGTTCTGACACAATGTCATGATGAAAGCGTTATAACATATGCAAGTCTTTCACACACACAGTTTTCATGTCTCACATGAATGTTGTCACAGAAACAGATTTCTTTTTAAAGCAGATGTGCTCACAGGGCTTTTGGAGAAGATATAGAGGGCATTGCCAGGGGTCGTAGGTTGTTCTGGTGTTGTGTAAGCTTTTAGGTACATACGGTAGTTAAAGAGCGTGGATGATCAGCATCGCTGATGACAAAAAGCAGAGCACTCTAAAACTGTGTGTGTGTGTGAGAGAGACAGAAATAAAGCAGTTACAAAACAGAGAAGAGCCTATGGGTCATCAAACAGTCTTAACTCAATACCTAGACATCGAGTGAAAGAGGAGGTTATTGCACCTCCGTCTGTGAAGGATGTGATACTTTGAAGTATTTTTCAGGGAAATGTGGCTGACGCTCATTGTGGATAGGGGATTGCTGCTGCTGCAGTCGGCCTTTGTCTCCCAGTCACTGAGCAGAATAATGAGATGAGATTGTCTCATTCTTGCTCTTTTTCTCTTCAGTCATTTTCCACAGTCACACCACATTTTGCTGGCCTCAGTTTTTGCGAGCTTAGTGTCCTAATTCTATGTGTTTAATATAAACGATCAACTTTTTCTTCATTCTTGAAAACAGTAGTCAGCACCACGTGGGCTCTGCTGCAAGGAATCACTTACATGTTTTGATGGCTGCAATTAGAAATCTTGCAATATTAAGTAAAGTAAAGTAAATATTTCTCTCTTGTTCAAAGCAACATTTTAGCTCCTGAAAGTGCTGTTGAATGAACTGACTGAATTATAAATGAGAGTTTGGAGTGAGGTGTCTTATTTTAGCCTTACCAACAGGCACATTATTATAGACAACTACTGTCTGTGTATATGCATATGTATGAAGTCCCCAAATACCACTTTCTACAATTTTTGGCTATTACATCAATTCAAATCACTCCCAGTGTATGCAGCTAAACAACACAACAACCAATCACAGTAGATCATCCCACCAGCCGATCCAAGTCCTACACCATAGCATTATTCCAAATGTTTTATACTTAATAATCAGTTCAAATCTGCTGCCAGTGATGGCAAAATCATTTCATTCATTTATTTGGATTTCCTAAACACTGAAAAGTTGCATAATGATACCAGTCAATCCGTTGCCACATTGTTTAGTTACTTTAATCCACACATTAACTACTGCAATAACATCTGCGTTTACATGTCAATAAACAATGCATGCACATGTGCCAAGCTGCTGTTCCTCATCTTTGTCACAGTGTCCTTATCTGTCTGAAGTGATCACATGAAGAAGGTGCGTGTGTGCGCTTTTGTGTGCGTGTCCCTGTTTGCATCTACACGTTTACACTTCCCTCCCTCAAGTGTGCATTTGCATTTGGATGAACAACATCCTGCGTGTGTACGAGTGTGCGATATGTTGGTTTATTCATGTATTTTCACAGGGCAAGCTTGAGGCGTGAACTAGACGCTTCACCCTGCTGCTGGCCAGACTCTACTGTCACTCAGCCAGTCTCTGTCGTGTGTGCACGCGTATGTTACAGCTTTGGTTTTATAATGTGAACCAGCTGAGTTACCATTCCACTACAAGTAAAAGTACATCATCATTACTGGTTTTACCAGTCTCACACTGCTGAGTTATGATCAATATTTCCAGGAAGGACCTGCCAGTATTATACTGGTTGAACTCACCCGTTGCACACAGTACGTTCTTCTTTAATTTAACTGACTTTTATGTTTTGTCTCTGTAAATCCAGCATGCATATTGATGGTTTTCCACTGGTTTTTGCTGTATATTTGGACAAGTTATGTGTGTTATGTGTGTATTATTGATGACAGCGCAAACCAACCCAAGCTTTGCTATCAGCCTTGTGTGCGCATCTGTGCACCTTGCTTCTAATCTCCTGCTCGCCAGTGACAGCTTCTCGGTATAATGTGTCTAATATTTAGCTGCAGAGACCAAAATGAAAGTTTAAGCTGGATGGTGCTACGGTGCATGAAAGAGCCTTGCTAACATTGTTTTCCTCAAAAACTCAATAGAAGAAAGTAGCTTCTTCAATTTCTGTTGCAGCTCTGATTTATGCATCATGGTGGTGAGGATATTGTGGTAATTTTTTTCATTTGTTTTTTAGGCAATTTTCTTCTCTTGTGTAAGTGCCTGCAGTATTTTTCCAACATTAGATCCTTGTAATATCAAACTGGTAGAACAATATTTGAGAATGGGTGATTATTTAAATCATGGTGGTGGGCTCATATGGTCATAATATTTACATCACAGCTGCTGTAATCTGGTGTAACAGGGTAAATCTAGACTCTACCACAGCACTCAAACATGATTCATAACTCAGAATGTCTGGATAAGAGTCAGACTCATACAAAAAACCCATCATTTTCTACTACCGTACACATTTGGCTTCACTGACCTTTGTACAGTAAGTCTGTGTTCTGCAAGTGACTTGTTATGTGCACACCAGCAGCCACATCCATGAGTAAGCATGCAAACATACAGCTGTAAACATGTATGCATGTAGTCAGGTTTAGTATGTGTTACTCACCCACAGCCTTGAGTGAGGCATACTTGTTGAAGCCAATTCCCAGGTTGTTGTGAGGGTGAGACAAAGCCATGGCTGGACCCAGAGGAGATAAAGCTGCATTGTTTAAATGGTTGTGATCTATGAAAGACAGAGAGAGAGAAGCAAATATCAAACAAATATCTAAAAGTTGATCAAAGAAAATGCTAATTGAGAGAATATTCTCAGGAGGAATAAGCGCATTAAACCATACAAAGAGAGAAAAGCAGCTCTCCTCTCTATAACTCTGGCCTTATTTGGCTGACATTTTTTTTATGAATGGATGGGGATGATTTTTAAATGTTTTTTATGTTTCCATTTCCAGAAAGTGATGCAAAAGCTCTTTAAGCTCTTTAGTCAGGAATGCAAGAACGAATTAGTTGCGGGCGTGATTTGTGCACTTCTTTCAGGCCACATTACAAAATGTCCATTTCCTAATCAAAATAACAAATATATTCAAAAAGCTGTTTTTTAATTTAATTAAATTTTTTGTTATTTTTACATCTGCAGGTCAACAAGGACACGAGAAAACACCACTTACCATAGGCCTCTGTTTGAGTGAAAACAAGGACAGCTGACGAGGAAATTGAGCACTCAAAACTCAAGCTGAAAGTTGACAGATTTGTTTACAGCGCTGAAAGTCGGATGAACTTGCACATTCACAGCTGCATCGCTATCGGCTAACTGAAAATGCCCGCTCACAGTCCTGCAGGCGTACAGCTAAGCATTCAACTGTAACTTGACAGCTACTCAGCTGAGGCACTCATCACCCAACCACAACCTCCATCTTATTTAGTTTTGGTATTTTATTATGACGATTGAATGGTCATGTATATTTTTATTTAACCCTTATGCCCGCTTCAAATTTTTACCCTTTCGACACCTTGGTGGACCAAAATGTACACACAAAAAATCTGCCATAAAAAAATCTTTTTCCCCCTTTTTTCACTTAATCAGCTTGAGCCCTTATAAAATGATCAAAACATTCAGGATTTTAACTCTTTAAATACAAGTTTAATTATTCATTATTTAAAAAAACAAAACAAAAAAGAAAAAATTATTTCCCATATTATAAATAGTCGGGGGATGGGGCATCGCTGAGTCTTGGACATGTCAAATATCAGCAAAATCTGATAACAGATACTCCCTCCTGACACCTTCATGGCCAGAAGTGTCTCATTGACTTCCACTAAAATCACGTGTTTTAGTCTCTAGGCCACTGTAGTATAAACCATTCGTCTTACCCCCTCTTTGCATTATTGGAGTGCAAATAGGGAAGTGGAAGAGAAATGATCACCAGCATAATTAAGACATGGTTTAGCATCACCTGATCTTGCTCTAACTATAAACATTTTTAAAAAAATAAAACGTCTTGATTCTAATCTTAAAACTAGACATGGTTTCTATCCCCCAAATTAACCTGGTTCCACAGGACGAACCACAATTAAACCTCCAATCGGAGTGCTCTGTTAGGGTAATACGATACTATTAGGTCTTTAAGATATGTTGGCACCTGATTATTCAAGACCTCATATATGAGAAGGATTTTTAAATTCAATTCTGGATTTAGCAGGAAGCCACTAAAGAGAAGCTAAGATGAGAGAAATATGATCTCCGGGGTCCCTCTTCTACTCTTGCTGCAGCATTTTAGATTAACTTCTCAGGGAGCTTTTAGAAATGGCTGATAACAAGAAATTACAATACTTCAGCTTGTAAGTAAGAAAGGCACAAACTAGTAATTTGGCATCACTCTGAGAGTCTATTTGTGATTTAAGTGACACTACACAGATGAAAGGATGTAGTCCATGATATGTGCACGTTGAGGGACATATTCTGGTCATTTCTCACAGTTTTACTGGAGGTCAAGCTAATGCCATCCAGGGTAAATATTGGTTCGATATCATGTTTCTGATGATTTTAGGGCAACGTGCAATAACCTGAATAAGTCTGAATTTAAAGGTAGAAAATTGACTTCTTGTTTTATGTTGAAGGTTAGTTTCTCATGTGGTTTTTGGTGATTTTACTTTCTGTGTTAGTGTCTGATTGAATCCACCTGTACCTTGTGTGATCTCTCCAGTGTTCACTCTGCGACTATTCATTCTTTATCAGGTCTTTGTCATTAATTCCTCCTGTTCACAAGTTATCCTGGGTTTTTAAAAATGACATTTTTTTGTTATTAAAAAATAATCTTAGAGGAAAATGGGTGACAGAATCCCAACTCTAGTCACCAAAGGTACCTGTTTCTGCAATTAATCATTGGAATCAATGGAATACATTTTTCAAAACAACATAAAAGCAACTGCACTCATCTTTGACAATAACAACACAGCATCTCAAAGACTCTGCAAGCCTTCCTGAGAAACAAGGTCAGGCCAGGATTACCTCCCTTCTCTGAAAGTGTCATCTTTCCAGAAGTACAAAACTTAGCTAAAACTGTTTCCTGAAGAGGATGACGCACACACACACACACGCACACACACACCTGACTCCTGGATCCACCAGCCCCACAATAGCTGAAATGCATCGATGGGAATCAAGCGAGGGGGAAACAGGAGAGCGAGGCGGAGAGCGCGGGAGACGCAGGGAGAGAAACCAGAGAGCGAGGGATGTGACACCAGCGCTGACTGATTGAATTAGAAATAGATCTTCACTTCCCCTTGTAATTGATATGCAGTAATGACACACTGTGTAGCACAGAGTGCAGGGAAGCCCAGTCGTGTGTATGCGTTGTATAGCTGTGTGTGTATGTAAAATATCTTGTGTGAACCATGTATGCCGCCTCTCTCATCACTCATTCGCCTACCTAGAGTTAAAAGGAGCACATCCATCAATCAACCAATAAACAAAAACCCACCTACACTTAAAATTGCTTTAGTTATTTAATTTATGCAGGAATTGCGAACGATTGCACAACATTCAAAGCAATTGCTCCTGCTCTTTAAGTGCCCTACATTTGGATCCCTTGTTCTCAAGCACTCCTTTTGTGAACCAACAACAGTGGAAATAATGAGAGGGTCAGACAGAAAGACAGGGAGTTGAAGGCAGACACAGCTAATTGATGGAAAGATCCCTGGCCACTCTCCAGTTTGACCACAGGGCTGTTCCCGGCCACCAGAAAGAGAGTTAGAGAGTGAGACAAAGAGGTTTATTTTTGAAAGATTTTGTTGTTTTACTCCAGCATAACATGTAACAGTGCGCATACTACTTTTGACTTTTTTCTGCTCAGTGAGTTTTTAGCATCCTCCTTCAGCAACGTTATGACAGACATGGTAATATGCTGAGGCACAGGACAGAGGACGAAATGCAGGATGGGTAAGACAAGTTTAGCTTAGCGTTAGTGTTATTATTCTCAAATAGTTTTTGATGCATGTGTTTATATTTAGAGCGAGATTTATGAACATGTGCGTCCTTAGAGATAGTAAATAGCTGCTGACCTGACTGGAGTAAAAAGCCATTTGCCCTTCAGTGATAAGGAAGGGCACAAAAACAACATGTCACACATTACAAATGACATTTCAAAAAGAACTTCAGGAGCATTGCCATTGCTTAACCATTAGATTATTAACCATATACAGAGTTTATACAATTTTTCAACAACAACTAAACATCAAGCAAGCATGGAGCAACAAAAGCCATAGAAATCAGTGTATGTGCATCCGTGCAATGCAGTGGATTTGTTTCCTTTCTTTTTTTTGGTCTCTTGCCCATTTATCAACAAAAGAAACAGTGAAGAAAAGTAATACGTAATAGTGAGCAAAAAAGAAAGCAGCGGAGCCTTTTAAAGGCTGTAAAAGCCGAGTCCATATTGTCCACAGTGCCACACCTTTTCTATTACGCCTTCAGTTTTATGTCATAACTTTAACAATATGTTAAAAGCCAAAGCCAAACCGTGTCACACTGCTATAGTAAAAATCTGCTTGTAATAAAACGGTTTAGAGAAATGGTCTATAAATAAACATTATTAGCCCTGTTAAAATGATTAAAGCGAATCTAACATTGTAGCTTAACTCACTTTGGATTAGCTGTGTCCTCATTTTAAGCATTGCTTCATTGTTGGCCTTTAGAATAATTGTTAATTAATTTTGCATCAGTCACAGATGATTAATACCTTACTAAAAGCAGGAGTTAAACTGGTTAATTGAACAAGAAGAAAAAATATGAGGGGGCAGTTGCAGAAGGGTGAACATCATTTTCAGTCTGACAATCACTAATTATTTAAAACCCAGCCTTGGAAATCAAGGTTTTTGACATTTACATAGCACACAGGAAGCAGCAGATTAAAAAAGACAAAAAACAAACAAACAAAGAAAAGTATCTAATGCTTGTTTTATGCTACTCTTGTTGTGCCTGTTCATGCTATTGTGCAGCCCTTAAACAAGCTAATGGCAGGTAGCTCAGCTGTGGGTAAGTTTGTGGGTAATGCTGATTGGCTGGCAAAAAGGGGAGGGAGTAACAGGCAGCATGAAAAGTACAGTCAGTGGCTGCAGTGCACACTTTTCATGGCCGATACACAAACAACAGCACAAACAAGAGTAGCCCACAGACAGGCTGTACCACATACTTTGGACACTTGGTCATAGCTGTTGTTGTAGCATGCTAAAATATAGCAAATGTTCTAGTGGCTAACTAGACTTTAGGTGCTAAAATACTCATGTGACATAGCAAAAACTAGCTAGCTAGCTGCTATCATTTTGATATAGTTTCCACCCTCAGTTGCAGAACTTGCTGCCCAAAGAGATTTCTCGCGTTGTGAGGGAAAAATATGTATTTCCTGAGTTGTTAACTAGGTGAAACCATTCACAGAGGTTGTTGCTCCCAAATCCTTGTTGTGAGTAGTTGTCCACTAACACCCACTAACAAACCACAGAGAGGCAGTGAAACTCGAAAAACTGCGACACCTTCAGAGCTCGAATACCTGTTATTTTTTCCAATAATTGGTGGTTACCAGGCAATCGCCAACTGGTCTCTATGGTCTCTTTTGTCCTATAATTACATGGTTCGTATTTTTTTCAGTTGTTTTTAAAAAATTTTCTACCCTGTAATATGCACAGCATGTTGATTGAATTGATTTCATCAGCTGTTTGATTTGATCAAACATGTTGTCAACATGTAGTGCAGCTCGGTTCTCTGAGCATGTAACTCCTTACGGATCCTCCTTCACATGTTTCTTTGAGTTTATGTTTTTCCACTGAGGTAAAGAGAGAGTTTTTAGGAGAAGTCACAGGAGGATTTTCTTTTTTTTGACAATTCATCTGCAACCCCCATGTCCTCCCTTTCTCTTGGTGTTTGTTTGTGTTCCTTCTGTTAGGTTATGTGGCCCTGGGGCATATTTCTTGTTTTTTCTCAGTCACTGTATTTTTGAAATATTTTTTGGACATCACTTGCTCCATCCAGTTCCTGGGTTCCACTTGACACACTTTTAAACTGAGTTGCTTTTGAGGGGTTTTCCCCTTCTCTCTCTGTAACCTGTCTGCTTCTGTAAGTGTCCTGTGTTTGCATCATCCCTCTTTATTCACCTTTTTTCAAACAAAAGTATTTCTGCTATCCTTTCATTTTCACATTTATGAAATATCAGGTCTCTAGTCTGTTTTCATTAATGATTTGCGAAATGTTACCCCTCAGCCGTCGCGATACGATTCATACCGCCGCAAAAAAAAGTGTGAGAGAGATTGAAAAGGAACAAATTATTTCCTGCAGTTTGTATTCGTGAATAAATTCTCTCTGAATGTCCCACATTTCCTCTGCATGTGTGTTCACGAGGCTGCGCGTGGTTTTTGATGTACTGTAGTATGGAGGCCTCGGAGGAAAAGCGCTGATAAGAATTCAAATTTATGTTTATTAAATGGAAGCAGATGAGAAAATGAGGACTTTACCATACATGAATGTAATTCACAGTGTGTAGAGGCGAAAACTGTGAAAGTGATGAAATGTATGTGGACCTGTGTGTGTGTGTGTCCTATACCTTTGTGAGCAGCTATAGCAAATAATGTCTGTTTGGCATGTGCACGCTTCCCTCCAGCGTGTATTTGTTTTGATTTGTATGTGTGTACTTTGAAGCATACCTTGTTTGTGTTTGTGACTAGAGTGTGTGTGTGCAGCCAGGCAGGCAGGCAGGAGAGCACCGCTGGGTGATGGCCTAATTCAGCAGGGCTCAACATCAAAGAGGTTGACTGCTGCAAGGGCTTCAGCCAGTCTTACTCTGAAATGACTACTGTCACACACACACACGCGCACAAACACACATACGCACACACACGCACAGCTAATGAGAGACAGAGAGCGAGAGAGGGAGGGAAGAAGAAAGGGGAATAAATGTAAGAACAGCAGAGTGGGATGGAGAGAGACGAGGACAGCTCGGTGTCGTTTAATGGCAAAGACTCGTCATGAAACAGAAGCCGTTGTCTCAACTTCACCCTTTATACTATAACTTGAAAATACAATGTTTATAAATATATTTGTTAAATTTATTGTCTGATGTTTCACAGTGCAGAGCACTAGCAGGGCGCAGTTTGAGTGATGTGCAGGGTGATATAAGATCATCTGTGGAACTGCAGGGCACTCTGGATGTGTTTGTGGTTGTTTCATCTTATGTGAGAGAAGGAAAGCAAAGACAAAAAAGAGGATTCAGAGGTAGGACAGAGCAGAGGAGGCTTAAAGCTTTGTCTCTTATACTTTGTGTACAGCACATGTAACGCACCAGCTGTTCAAGGGACTGGTTTGTATGTATGCTGATGTGCATATTAGTTTTTTAGAGCAGAAGGTACAAAATCATATATGTGGCCTCACATACTGCAGGCCACTTGGATCAGTGGCCTTCTGTCAGGACAAAGAAGGTGAGCAGTGATTAGCAGTTGCTTAATGAAATCTGAAAATAAACACCAATTAAAACTAAAGTGAATGCGATTCCTCTCCTTTCATTAAGGCTGTTTCCAAGCATTACCGCCACCTTGTGGTCATGAAAGATAGCTGTTGTCACAGGACAACAATGCACACTTTACTTTGATTCCACTGAAATCTAGTGTGTCTCGATTACATTGGGGGTGTCTTGTTATTGACCGCATAAACCTTTGGTGTTTGATGGGAAACTCATGGAAGTTTAGCATGGCAGACAAGATGCTGCTGGCTTCACTCTGCTAAGATCAGTTTTGATCTGCACATTTGCAGAATGTTTTCATGGTGTTTGATTTATTTTTTGATTTATCGTTTTTAGTTCAAAGGAATATCCCAACTGCAATTTTTTTTAAGTTCTTTTTGGCGTTAGTACTTTGTTCTATGTCTTTTGTCCTGTCACCCTTCCTTCACTTGCGGCAATGGCTGCCTCTCACTGGTTCTTCCTGTTAAAAAGGGAGTTTTTCCTTCTCACTGTCACCAACAAGTTTACTCATACAGGGCTGAGTGATGGTTGAGGTCTCTCTGTATTATTGTAGGGTCTTAACCTTTTAATATAAAGCGCCTTTAGGCAGCTGTTGTTGTGCGCTATATAAATAAATTCTATGAGTGTGTTAGGGAAAATGTTCTAAAACACTTCTTCAGTAAAGACTTCAGAGAAGAGAAACACAGACAGTTTTACTTGTTGCTTAGCAAGGGCAGCTCTGAGCTCTCGCACGAGAGTGAGGGCTCAGGGACTCGCGCTCAGAGACTGCCCCGGTCTTTATTTTATAGTTCCAGTGTGTGTGTGTGTGTGTGTGTGTGTGTGTGTGTGTGTGTGTGTGTGTGTGTGTGTGTGTGTGTGTGTGTGTGTGTGTGTGCTGCTGATCAAAGGGTCATAAAGCACAAAAGGTACACCCTTGGTCAGGAAGAGGGTAGTCTCCCCCACCCTAGATGGTTCACCCTTGATAACACCGTGAGGAAGTCCAGCAGTTCAGGCACTTAGACTAGAACAGACGTAGTTACGTTAATCCTACCGTAAAACAATAAAGCTAGGTACGAGCTCTTTCCCATGCTCCCAGGATGTGGGGGTGAACCAAGCCTGCTGAAAATCACACATCCTGTCACTACACAATTGATTATATGCCTCTAAGCATACATGGTTAAACATTTCCTAATACAAATAACTACAAACAGCATCCTACCATAAGCAAACTTATATCACTAAAAGATTATACTGACTACTAAATACAATTTTCCATTGACAGAGTGTGAGAAGAGACCCAGTCCTGTAATTTGTGAGGTGGCATTTTGTCACCAGTTTTGAGTTTTGCTGTTTTCATGCTGTCAGGAAATTGTCCAGTTTGGTGTGATAAGTTGAAGTTTTGAGTTAGTGGTTTTCTTTTTCCATTTATTAACACCATCTATAACTTCTTCATGTGTAGCTGTAATGCTGTTAAACCGCTCATCAGTGTGACAGCTAGTGGTGCTGAGGAAAAAGCTGTTATCAGTGTGATTTTCCAGTTCATGTGGATGATGTTCAGTGTAATGAGAAGCGCTCAGCGCTAGATCATATTGTACAGCAAACTTTTGCAGATTGTAGATTGGTCATTATTTTAAGTCTATGAGTTTTTTGTTGTTGTAATCAGTTTGAACATATGAAATTTCCCCCTCGCCGTCGCAGCTATCAGCTCCGGATTAAACTCTGCATCAGCTCCTTCCTTTTCCTTCTTTTGCATCTGTGAAGTCTTCATTTATATAGATTTTTGTTCCAGTGAGTGACTCAGCCCGCTGTATGGGTTTAACTGTTTGACTGTATAATTATGTGCACTGTCCTTCTTGAGCTCCTGCTGCAATCAGACAGAAGTTTTCTCATTTTTTCCCCTTTTTTGAGCGAGGTCTCTCTCAATCCACAAATCCTTCCAAACACAGACTGTCAGACACATCGAAAACATCAGTTGTTTTTTTCAGTTTGTTTGGCAATTTCTGATTTTATGTCATCCGCCTGCTTTCGTCTGAAGGGTTGTTTTAAGCTAATCTGATCGTCTGCTTATATTTAAAAAAATAGAGTTCATTGTTTTTTGTGAAATGTTTTCTCTGACATAGAAGTAAGAAGATGTATGCCATGACTTTTTATGCCCTTATTTTAAGGGCATAAAATTGACCAAACAGTACCTATAGAGTTTACATATTATGTCTGTTATATTATGTTACATATATGTACTATATACATTATTATATTCTGTTTAATCAGTACAAAAATATGTAGAAACTATAATTTGTTGTTTTATCAGTGGGTAGTGTGGGTTATGTGCTGGACTGGTAGCATTTTATTTTATTGCTATGCTAAGCTAACCATTTGCCTCCCATGGCATCATATTCACATTTAAGATATTTGATTGCACCAGGTAACCTTTAACATATACTGCAAATGGCAGAAAAAATATTTCATGGTACTTACAGTCTTCTTCAGTAACTCTAGGCAAGAATAGGTTAGATAACTGGATGCTGTTTACATGTTAAAGCTTTGAGTGGGTACCATGTGTGCAGCATATGGGCCTCCTTCATTAATATCTCTTCCTGTCTCAGTGTGTTGGAAAAAATACACACAAGCTTTACTCTGTGTTGTTGCTTAGCAAAGCTTTCTGCGTGTCCTCTCTTTCTTCCTCTGATTCTCAAAGTTGATCTTTTTAAAAATCTTTTTCTGTCACTTTTCCTCTGTTACATTTCTTTTCAGGCGCCTCTTTCTACTTCTGCACCTGCCTCTTCCCGCCTATCCTTCCTCCTTCCCTCCTCATACACCTTGTTTTCTCTGCAACCCTGTCTTGCCTAACTCTTTTGTTGTGACGGTAGAACATCTGTTGCGATGGAACGAAGCAGTGAAACCAATATGTGAGAAAGACTCATCTACCTTCATGTTTTCTTTTTGATTTCCCTGCCTCTTTTTCTCTGCCGTAAGTTTTAGTGAAGTGGGAGCTCAATGTTTCTCTACATTTCACTCTTTTCTTTAACAGCATATAATCTACGGCAATACTGTTGTACTGATGAGTACTACCATTATGAGCAAAACACTTCAGTGAATATTCAATGATGAAATAATTTTTGCCTCACTGACCTGCTGACTGTCCAGTGGCCATACTTCTAAACTCTCTTAATACTAAGAGGAACGTGAAGAGAGACTGATGAATGACTAGAAGTACCCGCGCCCTGCTTTGCCCAGCAAATCCCTGCTTTTCTCTTAATTTTTTTTGTACTCTTATTCTTGTTCCTCTGTGTTAAATAGAGTAAATGGAGTCATTTCAGCACACTAACATCAATGTTGAAGTCTCTTTAAAAACTGCTCCGCACGCCAACCCCCCAACCCCCCTTTTCTACCCCTCACACTCTATTTGCAGGATAAATGAGGGCTTATCCCAGGATAACACCATTATTTTCTGCCTTTAGCACAGACAATGAATGTGCTGAACGTTGCTGCTCATTGCTTTGCATAATGCAGTGAACACATCTATGCATAACACACACACACACACACACACTGACATGCTCATGCATGGACAGAGCGGTTTATCTAAATAAATAGAATTAGCTGTGGAAAGCATGTTGACTACAGAGTAGTCCAAATAATAAATAGAGCAAAGTGAAAGCAAAGTGAAAGAAGAAAGGATGAAAGAAATGGAGGTAAATTAGAGGTGAGGTAAAGATTATCTAATGTGTGTTGACAAACGATGATGTCACATCACTTAAACAAGACTTGAAATGCAGTCTTCAATCATGTAAGGTTCATTAAAACTACAAGAAAGATGTGTCAGCAGTTCACATCACTACTGTAACAGCTGCAGATGTCAGAAGTACTATATATATATATATATATATATATGTGTATGTATATATATATATATATATATATATATATATATATATATATGTGTATGTATATATATATATATATATATATATATATATGTGTATGTATATATATATATATATATATATATATATATATATATATATATATATATATATATATATGTGTATGTATATATATATATATATAAAAAACACCCAGCACGCCCCTGCGGGCGGTTTATCCTTCAAGCTCGGGTCCTCTACCAGAGGCCTGGGAGCTTGAGGGTCCTGCGCAGTATCTTAGCTGTTCCCAGGACTGCGCTCTTCTGGACAGAGATCTCCGATGTTGTTCCCGGGATCTGCTGGAGCCACTCGCCTAGCTTGGGAGTCACCGCACCTAGTGCTCCGATTACCACGGGGACCACCGTTACCTTCACCCTCCACATCCACTCGAGCTCTTCTCTGAGCCCTTGGTATTTCTCCAGCTTCTCGTGTTCCATCCATCCATCCATCCATCCATTTTCATCCGCTTTGTCTGGGGCCGGGTCGCGGGGGCAGCAGCCTAAGCAAAGAGGCCCAGACCTCCCTCTCCCCAGCCACCTCCTCCAGCTTATCCGGGGGAATACCAAGGCGTTCCCAGGCCAGCCGAGAGATATAATCTCTCCAGCGTGTCCTGGGTCTGCCCCGGGGCCTCCTCCCGGTGGGACATGCCTGGAACACCTCACCCAGGAGGCGCCCAGGGGGCATCCTTGTCAGATGCCCGAACCACCTCAACTGGCTCCTTTCGATGTGGAGCAGCAGCTGCTCTACTCTGAGCCCCTCCCGGATGGCCGAACTTCTCACCCTATCTCTAAGGGAGAGGCCAGCCACCCTTCGGAGGAAGCTCATTTCTGCCGCTTGTATCCTTGATCTCGTTCTTTCGGTCACTACCCACAGCTCGTGGCCATAGGTGAGGGTAGGGACGTAGATCGACCGGTAAATTGAGAGCTTCGCTTTTACACTCAGCTCCCTCTTCACCACGACGGACCGGTGCAGCGTCCGCATTACTGCAGCTGCAGCCCCAATCCGTCTGTCGATCTCCGGCTCCCTTCTCCCATCACTCGCGAACAAGACCCCGAGATACTTGAACTCCTCCACTTGGGGCAGGAACTCATCCCCGACCCGGAGTGGGCACTCCACCCTTTTCCGGCTGAGAACCATGGCCTCAGATTTGGAGGTGCTGATCCTCATTCCCGCTGCTTCACACTCGGCTGCGAACCGTTCCAGTGCGAGCTGGAGGCCCTCACCCGATGAAGCCAACAGAACCACATCATCTGCAAAAATCAGAGATGAGATTCTGAGGCCACCAAAGCGAAAGCCCTCCGCCACTTGGCTGCGCCTAGAAATCCTGTCCATAAAAATTATGAACAGAACCGGAGACAAAGGGCAGCCCTGGCGGAGCCCATCACCCACCGGGAACGAGTCCGACTTATTGCCCGCAATGCGAACCAAGCTCTTGCAACGGTTGTATAGGGATCGAATGGCCCGTAGCAATGGGCCAGACACCCCATATTCCCGCAACACCTCCCACAGGACACCCCGAGGGACACGGTCGAATGCCTTCTCCAAGTCCACAAAACACATGTAGACTGGTTGGGCAAACTCCCATGCACCCTCAAGTATCCTGGAGAGGATAAAGAGCTGGTCCAGTGTTCCGCGACCAGGACGAAAACCGCATTGTTCCTCCTGTATCCGAGGTTCGACTAACGGACGAACTCTCCTTTCCAGCACCCTGGCATAGACTTTCCCAGGGAGGCTGAGGAGTGTGATCCCCCTGTAGTTGGAACACACCCTCCAGTCCCCTTTCTTGAAGATGGGGACCACCACCCCGGTCTGCCAGTCCACAGGTACTGCCCCTGATCTCCACGCAACATTGCAGAGGCGTGTCAACCAGGACAGCCCTACAACGTCCAGAGCCTTCAGGAACTTGGGGCGGACCTCATCAACACCAGGGGCTCTGCCACCAAGGAGTTGTTTAACTGCCTCAGTGACCTCGCCCCCGGAAATTGGTGGGTCATTCCCCTCATCCCCAGACTCTGCTTCCTCCTCGGAAGACGTGTCAGTGGGATTAAGGAGGTCCTCGAAGTATTCCTTCCACCGCCTGACAATTTTCTCAGTCGACGTCAGCAGCGCTCCACCAGCACTATACACAGTGCAGGTAGAGCACCGCTTTCCCCTCCTGAGACGTCTGACGGTTTGCCAGAATCTGTTCGAGGCAGCCCGAAAGTCTTTTTCCATGGCCTCTCCGAACTCCTCCCACACCCGAGTTTTTGCTTCAGCCACTGCCCGAGCCGCATTCCGCTTGGCCTGTCGATACCCGTCGGCTGCCTCCGGAGTCCCACAGGCTAACCAAGCCCGATAGGACTCCTTCTTCAGCCTGGTGGCTCCCTTCACCTCTGGTGTCCACCATTTGGTTCGGGGATTACCACCACGGCAGGCACCAACCACCTTGCGGCCGCAGCTCAATGCAGCAGCTTCGGCAATGGAGACGCTGAACATGGTCCATTCGGACTCAATGTCCCCAGTCTCCCTCGGAATGCTGTTGAAGCTCTGCCGGAGGTGTGCGTTGAAGATCTCGCGGACTGGGGCCTCTGCTAGACGTTCCCAGCACACCCTCACTACGCGTTTAGGTGCACCAGGTCTGTCCAGCGTCTTCCCCTGCCACCTGATCCAACTCACCACCAGGTGGTGATCAGTTGACAGCTCAGCCCCTCTCTTTACCCAAGTGTCCAGAACATATGGTCGCAGGTCTGCTGATACGATTACAAAATTGATCATCGACCTACGGCCTAGAGCATCCTGGTGCCACGTGCACTTATGGACACTCTTATGTTCGAACAGGGTGTTCGTTATGGCCAAACTGTGATTAGCACAGAAGTCCAATAACAGAGCACCGCTCGGGTTCAGATCAGGGAGGCCGTTCCTCCCAATCACGCCCCTCCAGGTCTCGCTGTCGTTACCCACGTGAGCATTGAAGTCTCCCAGCAGGACAACAGAGTCTCCAGGTGGAGCACCCTCCAGCACCCCCCCCCCCCCCCCCCCAGGGACTCTAAGAAGGCTGGGTACTCTGAACTGCCACCCCCAACGTACCGGCAGCAAGCCGAGGGGATATTAGGATACCCACCCCAGCCCGCCGCCTCTCACCAGGGGCAACTCCAGACTGAGACAGAGTCCAGCCCCTCTCCAGGAGACTGGTTCCAGAGCCCAAGCCATGTGTAGAGGTGAGCCCGACTATATCTAGCCGGTACCTCTCAACCTCACGCACTAACTCAGGCTCCTTCCCCACCAGAGAGGTGACATTCCATGTCCCCATGTCCCTATTATATATATATATAAAACGTGCTAACTGTAACACATTTAATTCCAATTTAAATGCCTCCTAAAAGATTCGATAGTGTCATCCAGCCTCAGTATGTGTTACTAGACCTCTCTGCACATGTCTTTTATTCTGTCTTCATCCTGTCTTCCTTCTCTCACCCCAACCAGTCGCAGCAGATGAGTTCTTCCTTCCCACTGTTGCCAAAGTACTTGCTCATAGAAGGGTCATGTGATTGTTGGATCTTTCTCTGTATGTGTTGTTGTGATTTGGCACTGTATTGAGCATTTTGCAGTAAATGCTTGTGAATTATGAAGTCCATTCAGTCAGTACAGATACACTCGGTGGGGGGAAAAAACAAAACAAAACATAAAGCCCAACAGAAGTTTTACATGCAGAATTCTGCAGATATAAAACATATTCACATAAAACAGACATGCAGAGCCAACGCAGGCAAATAAAACTGATAATTAACAGGATAGAGCATTTCAAGTTTTTAATCACATTTAATCCAGCTCCCAGTCAGCCTTTATTCAAAAGCACTCCAAACTAAAAGCTGAGCCCAGAAAAGTCTTCCTCGTGTCAGCTGGTGCTGCAGCCATCCACTTCCAGACATACTCACAGCAACACTGCTTTCCAAACAGCAGTATAGTAGAAATTATATAAGAGATGGCTGAATGTATGAAAAATGTATGAATCAAAGAACAAATCATGGCAACCAAAACAACAGTAAATACGCAGTCACAGTTTGACTGGTAGGTTTGAGATTCACTTCCATTGATTAACTTTCAGTTAGCTGAATACTTGGACAAAGAGGTCAGATCACCGATACTTTCCTTCACTGGCTTCCAGTCAAATTCAGAATCCACTTTAAAATTCTAGTATTAACATATAAAGCTCTACATGTGCAGAAAAAAGCAATTAAAAAGATAGCAGGAATGAAAAAAGCTGGTGGAAGGTAAATGGGAACGATTGACAGGGAGAGGAAAGGAAAGATGAACAGATGGCAAACAGGATACAGGAAAGAGAACAGACGAGGGCTGCGAACGTCCCTCTTGGTTTGCAGCCTCTCTCCCAGACTGTTTTTCAGCTGGACAGAGCCATTAAATATCCCACTGAGATCGGGATTTGTCTTTTCAGCACCATGGTCAGCATCATTATCCATACAGAACAAGACTCAATCTGACCCATCACTGCTTGGAAAGAACAGCACAGGGGGAACGACTCTGATTTAACTGAAGTCAAACTTCTCATCTTGTTTTAATTCACCCCCTCCTCCAAACACACCTTTTCATTTCCCTTTTCCCTTCATTTACTCATGAAAACAGTCCATATTTTCATTTTATGTAAATGTTATTAATTCAGTCTGGCTGGCTAACCTGTCAAGCAAAACATTAAAAGTTGTGCAGCAACAAAGGGTAAAACAGCTGAATATTAATTAAAAGCCTTTTATTAAAGCATTTATACTTTGCTTTTCTTTGCAGTTGCTGTGACAGTTTCTGGGCATGATAATTAGTGCGTGTATGCATGCAAGAGGGGGTATGTGTATTTCTTTTCCTCATTTGTTTTGGTTGCATTTGTGCGTTATGTAACAGTGAAACAAACAGTGTGAGTGAATCTCTTTATTCCATTATTTTTTATTCATTATCTACAAAGAAGCGCTTCAACTCAAGCGTCTGAAGTCCGACTACTCCCCCCAGCCCCTTCACGCCCAAAGTCACCATGACTCATTCTTGCTCTCCCTCACGCCTTCTCTCTCTCTCTCTAATTGTTCTTCAAGGAACAACAAAGCAAACCCCCTTGTCACCACTTCTTAACTTCAGAAGATTCAATTATTCAGAAGAGGTAATTGTACTGAACTGTTATCTAAAGCTAAGTCGCCTACCCACAGAAATTTACTGATGTTGTAGCCTTATTCTCTCATCTTATGTCTGCGTTTATAAAATGTGATTTATGCGTGTGCGCCAGTATAAGTGTGTTGCATAATCACCTGCAGCTTCTTCGGCAGAAATTAGGAGAGGTAGACAAACCCTTGTTATGCAACAGGGCTCACAATTTGGGTCTCATACACAGAGATTATTTCCCGGTTTTAGTCTTTTATGAAAAATATATTGCAGGACAGAGGTCGTTCAGCATCCTTCTGACTTTATGTTGATTAATGAAAGACAAATAATCGACAACCTAGCTCACTCCTTTGAACTTAAAGGCATACTTTAAGTATGACTCCCAAAATCAGGTCATCTTTGTCTCGAAAGTCAGACTGACTGTAAGTCTTTATAGGCAACTTTTTAGCATTTTAATAGTGCCCCAAAGAGCTTGAATGTAGCATGGCAGCTGTTGCCAGACTGGCTGGCCTCAGTATTTTGAAACTGCTGGGAATTTCCCACATAACCACAGGGCTACAGAGAATGGTCCAAAAAAGAGAAAATATCCACTGAGCAGCACTTTACTGTGCAAAAATGCCTTTTTGTTTTTGGGGTAATTGTAGATTGCTTTGACCTGATAGGAATTCAACAGTAGCTTTAATAGCCACTTGTTGCAACCAAGGTATGCTGAAGGTCATCTCTGAATGCACATGTTGAACCTTAAAGAAGATGTGCAGTAGCAGCAAAGGACCACACTGCTGCACCACTGCTGTCAGCTACCAACAGGAAATTGGAAAAATAAAAGGTTCAACTCAATAATATCAAGATTTAACTACTGAAGGGGCCAGTACAGGTCAAAGGTAATACTTATTACCACTGCAATGGTACATGAAGTGTACATACTACACTAACTAGTGTGGAGGACAAAGTGGCGACTGGGGAAAATCATCTATTTAACTGTAAATACAAAATCAAGACTTTATAAATCTTTAGAAACTCATATTCTAACTTCCTATCACTTCATTATCAGCAATTCCGCGCAGGACAAAGATGTTAAAGTCATGCAAGCTCACTGCTGCATGCTCCCAAACAAACTCCCAAACATGGCAACGGCTTCACTTTAAACTCAGGAATTTCTGAAGTATTGAAAGACTCATTATTGTTACACATGCTGTTCTTCTTGTTTAGCATCTTTCAATCTACTGTCAATAAAGTTGCACGATTGCCACATTGCAGCTACACTTCATGAGGTTGCCATAAACCAAAAAAAAAGGCATACAGATTGCAATGCTTTCCTTTCTTTTTGTGCTTTCCTGTTACTTGTTTTTCCCCCCTTACTGCTTCCATGTACAGTGCTCCTCGGGGAGGATCCTTATAAGACCACCTGGGTTTCTCTCCTCTTCACCTCAGATGTGTTACTTTCAGCTGTTTTTATGTCCTATTTAGCACTGGCGTCCTCCTCATTGACCTGAGTTTGTAGTTCAGTTGCACCTTGGGGCTGAATCCTTGCATCTAGTGTAAATTAGTTTTTTGTGTTTCTTTTTGATTAAAATAATATAAAGATCAACTCTATCATATATACATAGTATTTGATTTAACCTTCCTACCATAAGAGAACCTGAAAGCATCTTCAAGTTTTATTAGAGAAGGGATGTCAAACTCACTGTACATGCTGGGGCACATAACCCCCAGCATGTAAAATGCACCCAGTCCAGTCCCTTTCTTTCAGCATAAAGAAGTTTAACTACACATTTAAAAAAAGAAAAAGATGGCCAACAGTATTTCTTAGTTTTCTACATGATAAAGAAATGCTGCTGTAGAAAATGAAAGAAAAGTGTCAGCATGATTTAAAGAGTAAGAAATAAATGTGTGAAATTACAGAAAAATATCCTTTTTTTTAAAAAATTGTAAACCCACAACGCATCTGTCCAGTGGGCCAGATTGGAGTCTTTGCCAGGCCAATTCTGGCCCCCAGACCTTATGTTTCACACCGCTTTATTAGAGTATCCTGCATCTGCACTTACAGAGTAATAACACAGAGGAGAGTGTCTCTGAACTCATAATTTTCCAGAAACACAAGTAACAAGAGCGCCAATGGCAATTTTGACTTAATTGGTAAATTGTTAAAAAGGATCTGCTTTGTAATTTACTGTTCTGTCATATTTTGTCCAGCAATATAAATCACAACCAATGCCAGCGTGGTTACGAGAGATTTAGTGCATTTCAACTTAATTGCTACAGCTAATGTTGTAGCATAAAAAGAGGGGAGGAAGAAAATTAATTAGGACATATAGTCTATAAATTGAATGTTTTTTTTACAAGCTTTATTCACCGTGGGGGAAGCACATCTATGAGTGATTTTAATGGTTTGGTTTGCTAGCTGCAGGCTGGAACTTGTTATTGTTATTACAGACATGCGTGACCAGTCTGGATTTAAAATGCAAATGCAATGTTGAGGTTTGTGAGATTAATAAAAGAAAAAGAAGCATCATTAGTGACCACAGTAGGCTCATTTTAAATACTTATGAGATCATCAGGGTTGATCTAAAGAATGCTTTTCTTTTCTTGGTTATTTAGCATAATGAGCAACTATCAAGGTCAGTGAGAAGACTCATTGAAAGGTCCCGCGCATCACACGCGGACTTCATTATTTATGTATGCATCCAGACAGGAAGAAAGGGCATGGGCTATGCATATTAGTCTCTCTATGAAATATTACCGAACAGACCTTTGATGCAGCCAAAGGAAGGCAATAAAGAGATACACAGGAAAAGAGGGAGCGCTAAGAGAGAGCGAGAGCATGGAGAAGAGGGAGTAAAAGAAAGTGATATGATGTTTAATAAGTTTGCTGCTCAGCTTAAATAAAAGAAAAAGTTAAAAATAACAACAACAAGAACATAAAAGAAAGCAGCGGGAAAATTCATACATTAGCTGACTTCAAAGGTGGGTTAAGAGCTAAAGACTGACGGGAGAGTCACACGCAGGTTTGATGAAAGAGCATGCACTGCACTTATATTTATACACGTGTGCCTTTAAGAGTTTGTGTGTATACAGTAGATTGTTGTCCATGCTGCAAGGCCATTATTACACAAGAGCTCAGTTCTCTCTGTCACTTTGATAACTTTGGCTACTGAAATGGGCACAATCTCTTGTTTGATCTAATTTGATATATAATGGTTGATGACAGAGATACACAAACGCGTGTGTCCATGTGTGCTTTTCTCTCAGCGTGTCTGTGGGTGAGCCTGTTACAGAGAGCTGAGTGAGCTCCTGTTTGTTCTGCTGCTCGTTTACTGGACGGCCATCAAATACGTTCATACACGTAAAGATTCGAGAACGCGCAGCCACACACACGAATGACTCCATGACCCAGTCATGCTCCGGCACACTTTGCAAAAATACACACTTACACTGACATGTGGGGAAATTAACAACCAGACATTTTCTAATTTGCACGTCTAAGATATTTAGATTTAGACTGAATGTGAGTCTGACAGCAATAAAGCCAAAATATTCTGCGATTTAATGGAAATTGATGATAAAATCAGAGGAAAGAAAAGCAAAACTGTGCTCCCAAGCACAAGCTGTTGTTCTTTCCTGTGGTTAAAAATCACGTGACCCCTATCAGACTGACGATAGCAGCTTTGTAATGTAGAAAACGTGTGTTCAACGTGATAAAAGCCAATCCAGACACCTACCAAACAAGTAGTTGTTTTCCCTAATCTTAAGCAAATTGCAAACGAAAACTAAAGTAAACATCAAACTAGGTTTAGACTTTAGTCATTATGCAACAGTGTAATTGTGTTTGTGCCTCCTCTGCTCATCTCCTGTGCCCGAACACAGATTCGTTTTGCTCTTTGAAAGTGGGAACACTCCTGTGTCATTTTGGGAACACCTCCCTGGGCGATTTCATTCGGCAGAAAAACAAAATGTCTTTGAGAAAAATGGAGACTTACCAGCTGATTGATCAGTTATTGACAAACAAACGACTATTCCATCCTTTCTGATAACTGGTTAGCTGCTTCGGTTGCTTGTCAAAGAGCGTGTGGGCATATATGTGAGGATGTGTCTCATCCTGCTGGCTCTGCCTCCCCTCGGCTCCATGGAGTGCTAGTGCTTCCTGACTAATTGTGGCAGGCCTGTAATGTGATTGTAGAGGCGATATGCCTTGCTACTCAGCCACATACTTCATCATGTTAATTCCCTTGTGTGTGCTTGTGCTTGATTGTGCATTTGCATTTGTGTCAAACCCAAGCCCTTTTCTCTGTGTGTGTGTATATGGACACATTTATATATACAGGTGCGTCTGAGGCCATTTGTTTGTGCGGCCGGGTCTCGTGTGTACTGTCTGTGTGTGTGCAGGAGTAGGAATGATCTCATCCATATTCTCCAGGCAGCAGCAGCAGCAGCGCTGAAATCACTCAGCTCACTGACTTCATGCAGCACCATAAAAACTCAGCAGCCAGCGTCGTCCTTCACTAAACAGCTCCCATTACAACACTCGGCAAGGAGTGACTGTTTAAGAATATTAAATGCAAACCTTTAGTGGGGAAAAAACACTCATCCAGCCTCTTAAAATTACACCCAAGTCAGTAACAAAAGGGTGGAAAATGCTGCGCATTTTTCTTCTCTGCATACACTCTTCTCTCTTCACTGCTAAATCACATGAATCTCTTCTTAAATCTTCCACACAGGCAGCCATTAGAGGGAAGCCATGTAACCAGCATTTACCCTGATTCTGATACACGTTTCACTTTTATTTACTCTTAGGAAGGCAGGACACCTGAAGCAGCAGTTTCTGCAAGCATATAACGTATAACGCATGTATTTGACAGCTAGTAAGGAGTGATGAAGCTTCTGTAATCCCTATATATTTTGTGGATAGGCGCTAATATGTATCTTCCCCGGGCAGCTTGTATCCTCGGATGGGGACGTGGACTGATGGAAGTAAGGGTGAATAATGACTCTAGCACAGATCCAAAAACCTCAAACATGAGAAACAGATTCTATCTCCTCTTTTCGTTTTAACTCTCAAGGTGACACTTATCCTGTTTAATGTAAATGCAGCAGTACAAGAAACTTAACATCAGATCTGTGCTAACCATGTTAATGACAGCTATTCATTTAAATCTTGATATAGCCACAGACTGCTTCAGTCTAAATATCACCAAGTGGCATCTTAGTTGAGTTGGGTGTGGACTTGGAGACACAGTGATCTCTCCTCTGTTACAAAACAGTAAATTCAATTTTAGTTAATTTTTTTTTATATCACGCCAAATCACAACAACAGTCGTCTCGAGGTTGTTTATATTGTAATGTAAAGACAATGAATAAATCCAGAGAAAATCCCAACAATCAGACGACCCTCTATGAGCAAGCACTTGGTAACAGTGGGAAGGAAAAACTTCCTTTTAACAGGAAACACCCCAGAACAGGAACTAGGCTGAGGGAGAGGTCATCATTTGCCATGACTGAACTTAGGGGAGGGAGACAGGGCAAAAGAGACACTGTGTAAGAGAGCCAGAGATTAATAATAACTAAAACAGGTAAAAGGGATTTTATTTGGGGTGCTCAAAGCATTTCCAAACATACTTAAAGCATCTGTTCATCTTCTCTTCCAGTACCAGTAACCAGCACACTATCGTGCCAGCTAATAATAATAAAAAGCACATTTTTTTGCCAGGAGTTGGCTGAGCAGAGCTCCCTGTTACGACTTCACAGGCTACAGGCTACAGGCTAGCTCAAAGACCTGGCTAACTAGCTAAACAGCTACTCTGTTACCCTCTGTCTTTCCTCTATATGACTGTTGGTGTAACTACACTACTGGTTCCACTATTGTGACTAGTTCAGAAAGACATTTCTCTCAACCAAGAGATAACCAGGCTTTACTGCTGCTGGTAGGAGAATAATTTTTGCTTTTTTCAACAAGCAGGAAATGAAAGCGGTATCCATTCCCCAACTAACTTTTAGACAGAAACCAATGAGACACATTTCTCCTAAGGTCAGACCATTTATTTAAAAGTGTCTGCAGTAATAATGAGCCTTCTTTCATAATTTGAACAAAGCAATTATTTAATTAGCCTCACTCATTATTTAATCGCTGGTTGACAGCATCACACGATGTGCTTTTTAGTTTGTTTGAATGAAGTCGTGTTAATTTGAGATGCCGTTTTTAATGCGACACCAATACTTCAAAATGGGTATTTGTAGTGCTCAGGCCAGTTTCCAGAGATTTCTCCAAACTTGAACACGTGTTTATTTGCCTCTGCGATATTAAACTAAATTCAATAATATATTGTTGTTTTGTCCACTCAGACATATATAGATATTATACATATACAGACACTAGATTTTTGATGTAATATGTCACATTACGGTAAAATAACAAATGTTCGACATGTGGCTGAGGAGGCAGATGGCGAGAAAATGTTTGAAACATGCCTGAGCTCCTCTTTTACTCGTCGGCCATACAGACTGCTTTAGAAGCAAGGCGAACAAACATGCTTCCCGCTTGGTCACACTGACTGCCTGTGAGGACTGCATACAAATGCACAACATGCAGAAGCTATATATGTACACACACATTTATATGGTCCTACATTCACACAGAGACACACACACACACTAAGCCACTCCTTCCTCTCTCCCTTTGTCTTGTTGGATCAGCTACTCTGTGTTTCCTAAAGCATGAATCTCTTGCCAGTGTGCTCACCCACCATGTCTAACAGTGATTGATGCTCCACAGACGCACCCCCAGACAGACTCTGTACATTTGGGTGAGTCTGAGTGCATGCTTGTGTTTGACCTTCAGGTCCCCCTTCATCCCAGTATTACCACCAACACCTCTGTCTCCCAACCTCCCTATTTGTGTCTCTTTCTTGGTATGCTCTGACCAACACCCAGTTAACACGGTGCAATGGGTTGGTGCAGCAAAGGCCACCTGGGAGGGAGTTGGTGTTGTCGTGTTGGGGATGGATGTAGAAGGTTATTAGTGTGTTCTGCACAGACTGTTAATTGGCTAGGGTTGGGATTTAACTATACAATGGGAAGTATAGAGAGGCCTGAGGGAAAGAAAGAGAGAAAGACTGCGATTTATCCTGGGATAGAGGTGTGACAGCAAAGAGATAGAAAGATAAAGAGAGAGTAGCACCACATAAAGAGAAACAGAGGGAGCAGATGGCTTCGAATGAGGAACGGATGACATGAGGGTGACAAAAGAACAGGAAACGACATCACTGCATCCAGATGCTGTCTTGTCTTGCAGTGAAGCAGTCTGTCGTCGTTTTAATGTTCTTCTCATGTTTTCAATATTGCCACATTGTCCTTAAGTCCTCGTATCACGTTATAAAGATGAAAATCAACCCATGTATTACATATCCTTAAAATGTTTAGAAAATGATCGCATTTAAAATCAGTAATTTTAATCCTGTTATTTACTAATCTGCCAATGTTGGCCGCCAGTTCCTCATCCTGCATATTCCTCATCCTGCATATTCCTCCTCCTCCACTCTATCTATTTCTACTCTCCCTCCTTTTTTGCCCCCAAGGCAGTGATTTGTGGATTCTGTCATACTCTGGCAGCTGGATCCTTTTTTTGTCCCCCTAAGAGAGGGGAGAAGGAGACCGAGGCAGAGATAAGGAAAGAGAAAGAGAGAGGGTATAAAAGGGACTTAAAGGGTCTGAATAATTACACATCCCCTCTGTCCATGTGCTGTCATCCTTTAGGTAGTGTGAAATGTAGGCCACCATACTAAAAATAATACAAAGTGTTGAGAAGATTTGCTCTCACTTTTATGAATGACTTTGCAATTGTTAAAAAGATCGGCTATTCTTTTCTATGAAACCATGGTCATATTCAAGGAACGCTTCAATCCTTTTATGATTCCAGTGTTTAATTGAAATACTTTTTCAAATGCGATTGACGGTTTGAATCCTGGAGGGTCAATTTGGCAGGTCGTGCTGATCTTGCAAATGCAAAATTGAAATCGAGATTGCCAGTTACAGTTTGTCAAGTGTTCGCCCACTCCCCCAAATTAGGAAAAAATGGAAAAAGGACTTTTTCATCAAAGACATTTTGATACATCAGAAAAATCTTTTCCATTATAACATTATACGTTAGTAGGCAGGGATAAAGCACTTGGATTCCATTTAGCAAGACTTGTTTCTAGAAGGACTTTGAGAGAGGGCATATTCTCTCTGCTTAGGTCACAGTGTGGTCAATATTTCCAGTCACACAGGCCTATACACCTTCTGGCACCAAAGGGGAAAAAAAGGGTATTCCCAGTCGATTCCCAGATTGGTTGGTGAGTGGCTGATAGCAGCTGCTTTGAAATCAATTGCTAAAGCCTCAGACAAACAGGGCTAGAAAACCCAAGGACAGTCACTGTTTGCTAAAGCAAAATTTGTATTCACCTACAGTTTGGCAAAAAAAATCTAATTGCTAGCAGATTGCCACAAGCACCCATAGTTGGCATGGGGCACATGGACATGTTTCTGAACAGCTACTCTCAGAGGAGTAGGAAAATGGAAAAGTGCAATGCAAACTGCTAACACAGACAGTTCGCAGTACTGTTTTAGCAGCTGCAACTTGTCGAGTACAAGTTGCAGCTGTTGAAATGTGTTGATTGCAGTGCTGAGACAAACATTCTCTGGTTTGTGTTGCACTTTTTCAGTTTCACTGCCACTTGTAATGTGTTTGCAGACAAGTTGGCGTCTTCCATGCAAATTTAGGGGTGACCGTAGCAATCTGCTAGCAGCTAAAGCAATAAAAACAAGGTTTATGGCGTGACAATCTTTGCAAATGATTTCCAACAATATCTGCAAACCCATGGCAAACTAGGTAGGGAATATGCATTTTTCACTTCGAATGTCCAATATGGTAATCTGTCCATGACATCACATGAGAAATTGCTACAGGTAAAATCAATTAGCACTAAAATAGCAACTAAGGATGGGAACTATTAAAACTACTGAAATTATTAAACCTAGCTTAAACATTAGCTTGCTATGCCACATGTTTATTTTAGCACCTACAGCCTAGTTAGCTGTGAGAATGTTAGCTATGTTTTAGCAAGCTACAACAACACAAGCTGAATCCTGTCAAAATACTTTAGCGTAGACTTCAGAATTACAGCAGGCAAACACTTACTGTTAGCAGAATGCAAGGTAGTGTGAATGGCCCTGGCATTAGAGGATTTTTAAAACACTTTCTGAAAAAAAGTTAATGAACACTTCAGATGATGTGCTAAAATGTCTACTATAAAAAGATTCTCCTTGTGACCTGTCATCCTGTCAGGTTATATCTAAAGGTGAGTAAATGCCAGCTCTCTTAATTAGTAATTAACCTTATCCTGTCTTTACACCAGTTAAAATTACAGATGCATCTAATTAGACCTCTTAGTACTTGTTTATACTGAAAGGAGTTTCCTAAAAATCCCGTGCAAAGGTCAGTTCAGTTTGGGTTAGAGGGCAAATCGGACAATCACACCCACATAAGGGTGTGCAGAGCCTTTAAGCATCACTGTTAAACACTTACTAATGTAATGTAATTTTACTGCCTTTCATCAATGTCATATCCAATTCATCCATCCATTCGCTTATCCTTTTCAGGGTAGCGGGGGGTACTGGAGCCTATCCCAGCTGTCATAGGGCGAGAGGCGGCGTACACTCTTGACAGGTCGCCAGTCTGTCGCAGGGCTAACACACAGAGACAGACAACCATTTGCGCTCACATTCACACCTATGGGCAATTTGGATTAATCAATTAACCTATCCCCATAAGCTGTATGTCTTTGGATGGTGGGAGGAAGCCGGAGTACCTGCAGGGAACCCACGCAAACACGGGGAGAACATGCAAACTCCACACAGAGTCAGAGTCAGTCTTGCTGTGCGGCAACAGTGCTAACCACCGTGACACCGTGCTGCCTATCCAATTCATTTAAAGGGATAAAGTAAACCTCTTTACAGCAGACATTATGGTTCTCATCACAGAAAAAAAAGAACTGGTGTAATTTATAGCAATAATGACGGCTGTGTCCCACTCACTCAATAGATGCAGTGCGTACATAACATAAAATGGTCATCTAACTTCCAGCTTCCATGTCGATCCACACTGACACCTTCGACCCAAGAGTTTCTAACACATCGACTGTAACTGCAGTAGCTTTACTAGCATTTTGCTCATTTTTATTCTCCAGCCACTCCTGCGAGATGCACAAACTGTGTGGTCAGAGATCAACTCCACTGGAACAAGCAGAGGTCAAGTTTTCCACACTGTACGTTTCCAACTGTACCTTCATGGACTTTCTCCACTGGTCTAAGATTAGATGTTGGACTATTTCCGAGTTCCTTTTCTGTGCATATCTTTCCATTTTAAATTTAACATGAAACATATGTTTAAAAAACAAAACAAAAAACAGACTCTATAAGGAAGAATCGTGACTTCATATGCCAAGGTCAGGAGTTTGACATTTGTAACATGTGATTCAGCCTGTTATTGATGGAGACGGGCTGGGTGAAGTGTACCACCTCAGGGTACATTATAAAACACACTCACAGAGGGCCACATAGCTGCACTAAGCTTAGTGTTTTTGACTGGATTCATAGATATTAAAGATATTATCTAATGTTACTACAACCATACTTTCTCCTCCATGGCTCCTAACCACCACTAACCACTTGTCCAAGATAACCAACGAGAAAGGAAAATTAAAGATGACATTAATGCCGTATGATTTTATAATTTTGCCCACATGCTACATGCAACATTGCTTGAGCATGACTTGCATCCTGACACTTTATATAGCGCACTCTCATGTAGTCAAACAAGTCAGCGGCTTTTACAATGCTTGACATTTCTCTCACTCTGCAACCAGTGCATGTGAGCTGTCCAGTGACATTTCACACAGCAGTTGGAGGGACGGACATGGTGACAGATAGTAGAATCAAATAAATGAAAGCAGAAATAGACAGGTCTAAAGTAGTTTTACTGCCACACATAAACACTTGTTTCCTCGTAACTGCAGCCTTATCCATCTCTCCTCTTTTAAGTCTCACTCCCTGGGCCCCATCATGTTTCTCACCTCATTGTCACCCTATTGCCTCCAACTGTCACACACAGATGCACACACTCATGTCATCTGCACCCACAGATACACACCATGTTGCTATTTTACACGCTCTCTTCCATATGTTTTTTTATTTTCAGGTTCCTTGTGACCACTCCTTTACTCGCTGCTTCCACGTTGTTGTTTTTTACCTCGCCCTTCTTCCCTTCCATCTCTCTCCTTTAAGATGGTAACGACTGAGATGCCAAGCAAATGACAGGCTGTGATTGGAAATCCTGTTTAGCAGAGAGTGTTGTCTCCTCCTCGCTTTCGCACCCCTTTTCTCTCCGCCTCTCTTTTTCCCACTTTCTCTGCCCCCCCTCAAGCATCAGCTCATGCACAGCGGCCAACGCTGGCCTCTGTCTGATCCCCCATAATGCACTCTGATGGCTGTGTCAGTGCTCAGCCTGATGTCAGAGAAGCCTCTCTCTCAGAGCAACAAGCTAAGATCAATTGTGAGGTGTCACCAGGGAACCGTTTCCTCTGTTGGTCTTTCTGCTTTCTCTGCCTGTCCGATTATCTCATTCTCTCACTATTCCTCGCCGTCATTGTTCTTTCTGTCTATAGCTGTGTTATCTTTCTGTCACTTTTAACAACCTTCTCAACCCCACACTGTGCCTTCTCTTGCTATCTTGTCATCTGCTCTTCTGTGATTTATTTATTGTCTTTTTCTTTTTGCTTCCCACTCTTTCCCGGCACACACTCCCAAGCAGGAGCGCCTCAGTGCACATTAAATATCCACTGCGGTTTTCTTCTGTGTGACTGCATTGGGTTAGTGCAGATTGTTCGCTTCTATTTTACAAAAAGGGGAGAAAAAGCTCCAAAATACTCTCGATATTGGGGAAGTGGTAATTTCTTTGCTGGAGTGAAGCACTTCTAAAAATTGATTTTGTGTCCATGGAAAGGCCAAGCTGATGTGAACAAAAATCTTTTGACAGCCGATGACAAAAGCAATGCTGTTAAAAAGAGTGCAGATATAAATATTTGGCAATGTAGTAAGTCGATATTCTAAAATCTTACCATATTTGCATGTCTATGCATACAGAAAGAGACCAGAACAAGTAAACAAAATTCAAGTGAGATCAGCAATAGATGAACAAATCCCACAACACACCAGTTTGGATTGAACTGTGAGACATGCAGTAATTTCACTGGTTATGAATGGTTTACTATTTAACTTAATATAATATATATTCAGAAAATATATGACATGCTAATAGAACAGAGTAAGTCATGTTTTAAGACTTTGAAAGAGTACTTCCATCTCTACTGCATGTGTTAATGCAAATGTTAGCAAAATGCTGGGTTGATAGGTGACAGATGGACATGGTATACAGAGCCTCCACTGTAGACACTCACTGTTGTACCTCTCTTCTGACCTTCTCTGTACACAGACCTGTTGCCACAGATTTTCAGTGAAGTTCGTGTGTAATTTAGCATCCCTCAGCCTTTGCTCCTTGTTACTCTTCTTAAATAAATGCTTCGTGACAGCCACCCTTCCACTGATACTAGTTCTGATAAGGCTTCAGTAAACAGAAGATGAATCAGCCGAAAGGCCAGATACATCTCTAAAGTCGAGTGTTAGGGGAAAAAAGCCATCAAAGACCTATCTTAAAGATGTGTCTTTCAGATATTGTTCATCTGAAAGGCAGATCCTTCTTTTGTCCTCCACTTTTCCATTTTCCTCAAATTTTTTCAGCACACACTGCACACCAAGGCTAAATTTCAGCTAACAGCTGTTTTTGAATTAGCTTGTTGGTGCAAAAATACAATTTTATGCCTGTGAAATTATATATAGATGTTCCTGGCATGATCACTCTTTGCATTTTGCTGTCATGTTCCTCTTCTTGTGCAATAAAAATTAAAGTACTGTTCATACCTGATCAAAGTAAGCTAGTAGTAGTGCAAGTGGGCAGAAAAACTTGCACTATCCATATCCATTTCTCTATATATGATTACTCTGTGACTCTATGATTGATCTTATTGTATTGCATTACAGAAAAAAAATCAACGCGATTACAGTAAAGTGTTACAGTAACATATAACACTTAATGTCACAGAGTCTTTCGTGTCCATCTCAGTCCAATACAGTTTAAAGGCTGCACACACAGTCAGAATGCCACATTTTTCTAGAAACAGACTGTAGAAGTGCATCACCTAATCTTTGAAGTGGCTGCACTAGTTTTGTGAATGGACAAAAGTATTTTGGTGCCATGGGTAACTGTGGCACCAAATACCGTGAGTGTTTAAACACTGCTAAGAAATGTCTTTGACTAAAGCCAACAAAACAGACCTGATGATTGATAACAGGAATTACAATGACAGTGACAGCGTGGTGCTAATAGAAGGACAACTATATCTTTGTTTTGGAGCAGATGGCTGATCAGTAATGGCTGCAACAATAAAGTAACAATCTTATCTCAACTGCGTTAGTTTTACCGTACTGTCATCTGGATTCAAGCAAAAACAGCAAACACAGGGTAGCAGGTATCATCTGCATATAATTTCCAGGTGTGAACACAAGGATGACTTTTTAATAGCTAATTATCAAAATTGCACCCAGATGTAGAACACTTTTCTGTTTGGGGCATAAAATAAGCGATGTAGTTATTTGTCCTTGTGCTGCAGATCTGTAACTGGCACTCTGGGATTGCAGCAGTGTACTCTGACATATGGTGATTGTGTTGGGATGAGAATGTTGCTTTAAGTTAATGGTAGTTAATTAGCATATCCATTAAGGGAGAGATTTAATTTTAATAAGGATATGAAAATATGAGTGTTTACGAGTCTGTGTTTGTGACAGGGAAGAGAGAACGCAAGAGAGCAAACATCTTGCCGTCGGCTGCTGGGAGATAAATGATATCTGTCATTTACACAGCAGTATACTGGCAGTGCTGTATGGCTTCACTTTGTTATATGACAGTCTCACCTTGCTTGTTATACACAGACACGCATGTGTACTGCGAAGGTTCAGTCCAGTGATTGATGTAACTATTGTAGTATCTGTGACACTACTGAACCCAACTAGTCAATACGGCTTTATAGAGACAGAGAGGACTCCCTGGAAAAAAAAAACCCCAAACAAAAACAACAACACAGCGCAGCAGTAGAAAGGAAACAGGCTTCAAAAACTGTGCTCATAAATAAACAAACAAAAAATAACTAAGAAAATAGAAAACTAATGAATATTGTGACGCGTTCGCCTTGAATGAATGCTTGTGCTGCTGTATCGCTGTATCATCTCAGAAGACAATCATGTGTAGGTGTTTTGTTCATGTCTCTGCTGCTCTCAAGTGACCGAAAAATAACTTAATGCTAGTTTAATAAATCAATATTACTGATGTTACACAAACTTAATAAAATAAGGATGTGCAGCAGCTGCATGCTTCTAGAACAATTCACTATCATTGCTTGAGGAAAAAAATCATCCTGGCAAAACATCGATTTTCTGTAAGTTTAACAAAGAGCCAAAGAGCAGTTTTCTTAGACGTCTGGTGTAAATCTTGTTAACCTTCTAACGCCTGATCCATGAAATAATTGGCAGAAAATTCTATTTTTTAAAAATTGAGTGTTTGTTGAACCTGCTGAGAAAATTTAGGAGAAAAATTAATTAAATATAAATGTTTTTTCCATTTTTCTACCTCTGACATTTATTGCTCGCAGTAGCGCCGCATCAGTCTGAACACACATCAGGTTTTTCAGGAAAAAAAGAGAAAAAATCACTGATGATGTAGTGATCACAAAAAAATCAAGTATCGAATATGAAGCAATCGGCATGACAGGGTTAAACTTTCTTCTAAAGTTTAAGTGTAGTAGATGTCCTGATGACACCCAGCTGTTGTTTTAACGGCTAAATGTTTAAATACAGAGTGAACAATAACAAAATGTCCCATGCAGTGATTGTACGTTTGACCTTAACAAGGTTCCTAACAAGGTGAACCAGCTGTTGCATTAAACATATTCGGTCCAGCATTATAGTGCTTCTATTGAACCGTCAGCAGGATGATTGTTATGCACTGTGACAGACCAGAGGCCCATACAAACAAGCTCATGATGTGACGGGGACATAACTTACTCGACAGTCGTACATCAGTGGTATGAATGGGTTTCTTTATATTTTTGAAACGGGTGTCATTTGGCTTTGAGTGGAGGTTGTGTGGCCCTCTGACATCAATCGTCAGTCACATATCATCACAGGCTGTCGTTAATAATGCAGCTGATTGATCTAAAAGTGGTCTGGACACATTCTGTATATGCTTCGCTCTCATCTACAGCAGAATCTCTTGGTATTTATCTATTGTTTCTATTTTTTATATTGTTCATCTCAGGACTTGTTTTCATGATTGAAATCATCAGGAAATAGCACATCAGATAGACTACGGTGTAATACATGCACGCTCCTGTCTCAGTCCCATTATCTCCCCCACAGGTAAACACACAGAATCCACTGAAACCCCTGTGAAGTTCCACGGGACAAATCTGATCAGATGTAAGAGCTGCTGCCCTGATGTCTGTCTGCTCCCAGGTTAGTGATATTGAAATGAAGCGTACAATTAGTCACTCAGTGTTGCCTTGCAGTCCTGTCTGTTCAGCTTTCTTCTTTGTCCGTCCACATGTCCGCCTCTGCTGTCATCCTGCACAGGCCTTTGCCATGTGTATGTAAAGCCACTGTGCCAGTGTGTGTATTGAAGACAGGCTGCTGGTCGGTGCTCTCTAAACCCTGTGGCTGTCACACAGCACATCGGCTGTCATAACAGACCTGACTCTCCCTCTGAGGATCACGCATGGTTGAGTGTGATTAGGTTAAACACGCTCTCTGAAATGACTTGATGGGATGTGGCACTGTGTGTGTGTGTACGTGAGCCTGTGTGTGTGAGAGAAAGAGTATGTGTCATTAATGTGTGCTGTCATTTTCATGTGATGGACTCACGTGTGCAAAGAGGGGTTTGTGTGTCTTTAGGCCCTTAAAGTGTGTTTTTCTGATTGTGATTCCTCACTCTTGTTCTGTGTGTGTGTGTGTGTGTGTGTGTGTGTGTGTGTGTGTGTGTGGTTCAAGGGCTCCCATGTTTCCAAGAGCTCTGGGTGTCGGGTGTGAGACTGATTTCAATCAGCTATGTTACAGCATTGTTTGGCTTAGCTTAAACACACAGGCACACATACACACTAATGCACACAAACAGACACACACACATGCAGACACAGAGCCACCATGTAGAGTTCAGATCAGCCACTGTTTCTTTAGTGATAACTACGGCAATTTAAGCTCACAGCGGGAGCAACCTTCACAGACAGGGGACGTTATCGGTGAAACACCCCCCGTGTTACTTCTTATTGGTTTTGTTTGCGTACTTCTGCTTATGAATCAGTCGTGTCCTGTGAAAAAAAATGACACCTTTAATCTTGCTGTAACAATTTATTTTCCGTCAAAATGCGATATAGCTACAGCACTAAGCCAAATGATGTATGGTGGCGCTGAATCGAGATACAAGGTTGTCCTTTCGTCTGATCTTATCTTTGAGCTTGTAATCAACATTTCGAGCTTGTACAAAATTGCTGGTTGACTAGAAAAAAATTACTCTTGTTGGCAGCGAACATGACAGGAATGCATGTAGAGATTTTCTGAGAGATGTGGAACAAAGGAAATTAACTGGCTGTATGGCACATGAGTAGATGCGTCTATAGTCACCATCCTATCAGAATGCTTGGTGTTTAACAGTTTGCACATGCTTCAGGGTAAAAACCCTAAATGCACTGGTAAAAGAAAAGGTGTAATTCTGGTTATGTACTGTAATGCTTTTACACTTTTAATATGTTTCTGTGTAATATGAAAGGGTGGGATCGCATCTGAAAGATTAGTTCAGCCAAATGCTGTGGCCCCTCTGTCACTCTGAATGAATGGCGGGTAAATGTTAATCATCTGGTACTTAAATTATGCCTTTCTATGCAAGTTGAGCCCTCAAAACATTTTACAGTGTTCCCTCATTTATCGCGGGAGTTACGTTCTTAAAATAAAAGTTACGTTCTTAAAATAAATAAAATAAAATAAAATAAAATAAATAAAATAAAATAATAATAATAATAATAATAATAGTAGGTGAAATCCAACTTTATTTTTTACAATAATTATAGATGTTTTAAGGCTGTAAAACCTCTCACTACACACTTTATACACTTTTCTCAGACAGGCATGAACGTGTTCACACTTTTCTCTTTCGTTTAAACACTTTCAAAGTTCAAACCTTCGTGGAAAAATAAGTCCAGTATTATAGAATGAAACCAAAGGCGGTTGCCTTTGACGGTGCAAAACGTTTCATCAACATTGTTGTGTCTGTTGGGGAGAAAACTTACAAACATACGGTACTGCACTTCAGAGTCACACTGCTAGCGAGCAAAGATTTATGTAAATATGACAAGGAGACACGGCACGAGATTGATTGACAATGGTCTACAGCCAATCAGGACGCAGAACACAATGCGCTGTAGAAAAAAAAGACATGCAAAATTGCACACAAAAAATCTGCAAAACAGCGAGGCTGTGAAAGGTGAACCGCGTTATAGTGAGGGAGCACTGTGTACTGCAAGTGTCTTTTACCTGTTTGCATATAGATTAATAAAAGCTAACATTCACACACGCACACTGATGGATGCATCAGCATCTTGCCCACGGGTACCTCAACATCTGGACAGAAGGAGCCACGCATCGATTCACCAACCTTCTTATTGGTGACCCTACCAGTTTTCTTATATTTAAGATAATTAAAGCATTATCAGGGCCAGCAGGAATAAAGTAATATACTCACACTCTTCCACAAACACCTTAGAGCATCTCGTGGTAGCTAGCTCACCTACAACACCATTTCTAGTGACTGTCGGGTGTGTGTGTGTTAGTTTGTTTGAACTGGAATCACAAGTTTGAAAAACAGTTTTCAGTGATGCTATCTGTGTTTTACATTTTGACCTCTACTCTGATGGGGTGGAGCAGCTCAGGTGGTAGAGCATGTTATCTTCTAATCAGCAGGTTGGTGGTTTGAACCCTGACTGCTCCAGTCTGCATGTCAGATATCCTCGGGCAAGATACTAACCCACAGTTGCTCTATGATACATCAATTGGAGTGTGAATGTTAAGTTCAAAGCACTTACATCTATAAACAAAAGTGCTTGTGTGAATTGGGCATGTTGTTTTAGGTGCTCAGGTAGAGTAGAAAAGCGCTATATCAGAATCAGTCCATTTACTATTTAACTTGGAATTTATCTTCCTAGTAGCAGGGAATCTGCAATTTTGTGCAATGCTCAGAGAAACTGCATGTCCTGTGACAATAATGCACATCACCATATTTGAAAAAAACTAAAAAATATTAGCTCATCATATTATACATCCACAACTCGAGCACAGTGGTGGAGGTTTGCAGCAGTACCTGGGGATTTGGCTGTCATTAAGTTGACCATGAGCTCCTCTGTATACTAAAATATTCTAAAGTCAGGTGTGAGGCCATCTGTCTGACAGCTAAAGCTTGGTCCAAATTAGGTCATGCAACAGGAGCAGCAAATCTCCACCAGAATGACTGAAAAAGAAAAGAATCAAGGTGGTACAGTGGCAGTCCACCTCAGCCTGAATGAAATGCTGCAGTGGGACCTTAAGAAGCAAACCTCGACGAACTGAAGCACAGTTTTAAAGAAGAGTGTCCCAAAATACCCTGAACGATGTGAGCGATTAATAAAGAAGTTAATGCTGCTAAAGGTGGTTCTACAAGCTACCGAATCACGGGCTGTAATTAGCTTTTCACACAACTTCTGCACTTTGACTTTGTTAAAGAAATAATGACATGTTTTGTCATTCATGTGAGGTTGTATTTGCCTAATTTTAAAGCTAAATATTTTATTTTCTAAATTCTCTCCTGATATGTTAAACCCAAGACCTGATAGAGTGTATACTGTATGAAGATATTCCTGCTCTAGAGAACAAACAACTTTTTTGTAACTTTTGCTTTTCTACTTTTGGTGCCCTCCATTGTTAAATAATAAATACATTTGGTTGTGGTAACATCCATAGATAGATATGGAACCAAGTGATGAAACCAACATATCTTTGTCATCATAGTATCCTGTGT
Organism: Aulonocara stuartgranti; assembly: GCF_965226115.1. Classification (NCBI taxonomy): domain Eukaryota; kingdom Metazoa; phylum Chordata; class Actinopteri; order Cichliformes; family Cichlidae; genus Aulonocara; species Aulonocara stuartgranti. Next base: position 24,509,355 of record NC_138942.1, on the reverse strand, counting down.
ATTCTGTATAATTTATGAAATTGTGTGTTTCAACATCCAACCTAGAAAAATCTTAGTCTTGCTGCACATTGGGCCCTTAATAATAATGTTGTGCAGTTTTTAGAGGAATTAAGAAAGAGAAACTATGCTTTTCAGTTTCATGTTTAATCTTCTCTACATAGATTTTTAAAATTGTAATATAATCAGGAAGGCTTAAAAATATTAACATATGAAGTGATCATAAACAGCTGAGAAGACATCAGTTCATAATTTGTGCTTAATATTCAACTGTTTAAACATTTTTTATTTCCAAAGCGGCCCGTGTAAGTCCTCAGTGCTGCCCTCGTTGCACAATTGTTGTCATGTCCAATAAAAAGAACAAAAAACAAATAAAGATGGCCAATCTTCCAAATTTGAACCTTTCAGTAAAGTCTTCCACAAAAACTAGCAGGTGATGCTACACTTCCTGTGCCCAATGCAAGAGAGACAAAGTTTGCATAAGGAGGATGTTGAGCACAACTGCTCGTGTTAATGAACTGTAACTAATTTGTATTGGTTTTCCACTTAACAGAAGAAGTAGTTCTGTGTCTCACTGCGGAGGTGTGGACTGACACCGTATTTTGTCTTAAGTTTGATTGTGCACCAGTGCCCAAATTCAATATTTAGCCTGCTTTTTTTAGTGTGTATATATTGTATTTTAGTTTAATTTAACAGCCAGGTACACTTGGAAATTACTGAAATTATTTTCCAATTATAAGGACCATCAATAGAATATATATTTGCTTCCTGTAACTTTTTTTTTCTTTTTGCTGGAATATTTTCAGTGTGTGTCATCTCCTATTCTGGTAGCCAGCTCCAGAGCTGCACTTGGCCCTAATGCATTAACCAGGAAGCCACTGAGTCCTCTTTGACAGGGGTTATACCTCATTATGACAGAATAACAGAGCCAAAATGGAGTCCGATTCCTTCCAGTCGCTTCATAACAGTAATGCTATCAGTGAGCCTGCAGCAGTCACGGCTAATCCTGGCTATTTAATGTATAGCCACACACTGCGCCTCACTCAGGGGCTCAGCAGAGGCTCCTATCAGTATCCAACAGACACACACACAAATACTCACATGCGCACACATTCACAAGCTCTTTGCATCCATGAAATGCATGCATCCCTCTTTGATCTGCCTTACTCCTCACTGCACCTAACACATAGAAAACAGCCACTTCTTGCTTACAAAGTAGAGCTACAGTAGGTGTCTTTGCATGCACACTCACTGAGCAAATAAAACCTGGAAACACAAAGACGTTACAATTCTCACAATTTCTTCAATGGTAAGATTTGCTGATATTTAATAGCCCTCCAAAAATGATGTCATGAGGATTGCTTTGTTTCACTTAAACCAGAGAGACGATTTTACATCCACTGAAAAATGTTGGTCATTGGGAGACAAATACGGACAACACAACCACAAGCATCACATGCAGCGCTGCTAACTCACACTGCTGCGCTTTTTCTAAGGTCAAATGTGTAAAAATGTTTCAATTCATAATGGTTAACCCCAGGGATGGCTCGAGGCAGGTGGTGACAGACATAACAAAGCCTCCCTAAGCCTCTCTTGACATTTCTAATACTCAACACACACTCATGCACGATAAACTGCACATTAAGACAGCACACACTGGCAAGGTGTTGTCATCTGTCTCCATTGAGCTCCAATTTATAAGAACGTCTGTCCACGCTACCCACGATGCTTGGCCTTGCTATGTCTGCGTGTGGAAGGGGGCTGTTATGACTGCTCGGTGCGTGGTGGCTAAGAGTGGACTCTTATGTCCTTCAAATGACAGAGAAGGAAAAAAAAAGTCCACTGCACAACACTGGAGCAATCCACACAGCTGCACACACTCACACAAACAAGCATCTTCACTCTTCACACACATGGGAAAATAGAGATGTGTCTAAAGATACATTACCCCCCCCCCACCTGTCCTATATACATTTCTAAATTCACATGTCCTCTGCAGCAGCTACAGAGGCCTGAACACCGTACTGAAAGCAGAGAACACAGAAAACCACTCACGTTACATTAACATGAAGTTTTGTACAGACACTGATGGCATCCGAGAGCATGCATCCTACAGATGTTTTCTTTTGTGCCACTATAAAGCTGTACGGACCTCTGCTTCAAGGTTGAAAAGCCTCTAAAACCACCACTCAACACAAAGCAATTTCTCTTCATTTTTGAAAATGATAACCTGTAATTTCCACCCATTTCCACACAACTAAGGTGGGAAAATAACCCGGGATCTTTTTTTTTCCATTCATTGCGTAACTACTCTTTTTTTTTTTTTTTACATAAACAACTGAGTGTAATAGAATTTCAGTACAACAACACTTACAGTGTGTATGTCAGCAAATACTGAAAAATGTTTTATCATTCGATTTAAATGATATAGTGTCTCTGCTCTTTTTGTGGCAGCTGAATTTTACTCCATCTTTAAATGTGGCTGTTTGGACATCATAAGCACTTTTTGGTTTCCTGTATGGTTAAATATCAAGGCGTGAACTTATTCTTTTCTGAGGGTAACATGTTGGTAATGTGTAAAATGTCTTAACGAATAACGGCTCCTGTGAACCTTTAAATTTTGTTCTAGCTTTTTCACAACGTACTTAATCATTATATGAGGTTTCACATGCGATGTCATGCTGAAGAGTTGTCTTTCATACTCGACGTGATGCAACCAGTGGTTGCTAGGGATACATGTGTATTACCCAACTGGTTACCAAGTGTTTCAAAACATGTCCAAAGAGGACACTGCACAAAAAACTTCTTTATGATTATTTTGGTTGCTAAAAAGTTGTTTCGGTTGCCCATAGTTTCGATGGAAGATGCCAACTTGACATAAATGTCATGAATATTCAACTGATTATTGAATACCCATTTCTCCCTCACAACCACGTGGTTGCCATTGGCTGCAGACTGGTCTCTAATCCTGTGTGACTTGGGCCTTATTCACTTAACCCAACTTTGGTTGTCAGAAATCCAAAGTTAAAGTCACCTGGTCAGCGACCACACAACAGTGTTAATTCGCTAATGCTATCATACTAACATACCTAGTGATGAGCTAAATAATCAATTTAGCATATAAACCACATCTAAAGCACATATTTTTCAGTGCAACAAGTATAACAGTTTTCCAGCAGCATGAACAGGCCGAACATTTCGGGAATGCCTTTGTATTAATCTAGGTAACTCACTCAAATTCATCTGTGTGTAAAGACTGTGGCTGCACAAACGCACCATATATTGGCAATAGGGATTGGGATAGGCTCCACCCTCCCTGCAACCCTAAGTTGGATAACCAGTAAAGAAAATCGATGAATTTGTTGTTGGATAGAAATTTTGAGTTGAAACTAAAACTTCATTAGCTGATTTCTCCCCATTATATGGTGGCTTTGCACATCAGAAGTCATTAGAGATGCATATACTGAATTACTGTTAATTATCTTGTGGGCAACGTAAAACCTAACCTGTGCAGAAGATTAAAACAGGACGCCATAAAAACAAAATGTGTTAGTAGCAACTAGAAATACAGAATGAAGAAATAAATGTAGGATTAGGGATGGGTACCGGTATCAGTTCTGACCCATAAACGGTAGTAACCAGACCGAAAAGCAGTGCACATTTCGGTGCTTTATTTTGGTGCTTTTTTTGCCTGAGACGTGATACACTTTGAATTCTAGCCAATCATTTTACGTTTCCGAGGATAGTAGGCGGGTCCAGGTACGTACGTTCTTTTAGAGCAGAGCTACAGATTAAAAATGCCCAAGGCGAAGCGGTCAAAAGTCTGGCTGTACTTCACAGCAAAAGATGCAAACTCAGCAGCATGCAACAAGTGCTTTAAGCTGATACTGTGATACTGTCAAAGGAGGTAACACCTCAAATCCGATGAAACACCTGGCGACGCATAGCGTTTTTTTAAAGCCGAAAAATGCGCCGTATTTGATAGCTTGCTGCGAGACCTCACACCGAGCGCATCTACTGCGAATGGGTTGCCTGTTATCGGACCCGGAGCAACATCCCCCAAAAACCCGAAGAGGAGAGTCCTGGCCCCCAGCCCTGCCAGTGTAGCAGAAATGATGACGGATGATGATGGCAGCAGCAGCAGCCGTTCTTCTCTGCGTGAGTAGCTTAATGTTGTTCGTGTGTAATTTACGTTGAGTAGGCTAACCACGTTATTACATTAATGCATGTAAGGTGAACTAGCGAACACCGTCGTAGTTACATGCAGCTGTCTTCTTGTTTGATGGCAGATACTCCCTTCACCCTGGCCAAAAAGGCTAAAATGACCAAAGAAAAAGTGGAAAACAGCTAAACATGAGAGGTTTAGGACAAAGTTTGTGTTTTTTCGATTGTTTAAGCACTGCTTCCAGCCAAGAGTGATACCATATATCACCACCTGTCCTCAGACATCCTGGTGAACTTCTATCGTTGCACCATCGAGAGCATCCTGACCAACTGTATAACAGTCTGGTACGGGAACTGCTCTGCCTCGGACCGGAAGGCGTTGCAGAGGGTCGTGAAAACTGCCCAGCGCATCGCCGGAGCACCACTTCCTGCCATGAAAGACATCTACAGGAAGCGGTGTCTGAAAAGGGCTGGGAAAATCATCAAAGACCCCAGTCACCCATCACATGGACTCTTCACCCTCCTGCCCTCTGGGAGGCGCCACAGGAGCCTCCGGACTAAGACCACCAGGTACCGGAACAGCTTCTTCCCTACAGCTGTCAGACTCCTGAACTCTGCCTCCTGACATCTGACCCACGTTAACACATGGACTGAACATACACACACCCACAATGGACAACTGTACCCTCAAACACAATAATAACATGGACTGAACCACCACTCACAACCACTAGCACTTTATATAGCCTCTGTAGAAACTATCTACACCCTCACTTATCTTAACTGCACTACTGTATAGCTCTGTGTAAATAATCATTCTGTACATTCAATAATTTTTAACCCTACAACTGTTTACAACTTGCATAGTTCCCATTTCTGTATAGCTGTATATCTCAGATTCTGTAAAGTTATTTATTTCATATTCTGTATAGTTTTTCATATTTATATCCTGTTCATAGCCTGTACATAGCTTGTACTCACTACAGCCTGTACATACTTATAGTTATAGAATATTCACAACATACTTCATACCGTGTACATTATAACATACCATAATAGACTCATTTCTGTAATATACTTACATATCTATATTATTGCTAATATATATTGTAATATATCTATATCACTAAAGCACTTCTGGATGGATGCAAACTGCATTTCGTTGCCCTGTACCTGTGCATGTGCAATGACAATAAAGTTGAATTCTATTCTATTCTATTCTATTCTATTCTATTCTATTCTATATGCCCTATAGCTGCAGAAAAGGCTAACATTGTTATCTTTTTACAAAAAAAACCAGCTGAACAGAGGTTTTTGGACCAATTTTGTGTTCTCCATTCTTTAAGCACCGGTTTGAGCACCGTTTGAGCACCGGCACCGTTTCAAAAGTACCGGTTTGGCACCGGTATCGGATAAAACCTAAACGATACCCATCCCTATGTAGGATACATTTTGTTGTTATCTATATAAAACTTTAACTTTAGATTTGAATTCCACCACACAGTATTCATTTCTCCCTTCAGACCACTGACCCTCTGGTCGGGTTTCTGTCTATCTGACTGCGTGACTTTGTTTGTCAGTTTTGTGTCATTGTTTTGGCCGTTCGCTAAAGCTGTAATCTGCTGCTGCCCTGGCTTGTTAATAAGCTTATTCTGGATATTTCTCCTCTGTGAGTTGGTTGACTTTCAGCAGTGTCAGCGGACAGATCAACACAGAACTAGAATGGATAGAATAAGGCTACTGAACCTGTTCATATGTTTGTTATATGAGTTCATTTTATTAGATATATTAATTTTACACTTTAACACTTTTTAAAAAAAAGATTTCTTTTAAATGAGATAAACCAAAAATACTACATGTTTCCCACAAACTCATGGCTTTTCTTCTGCTTTATCCCAGTGCTTTGCTACTGTTACCTTCAGGTTCTGGCCCTGTAACCCCCCCCCCCAACAAATTTGCTTTCAACTCCATGCAGCTCAACTCCAGAACACCTGAGATCACCAGAGGGGATATCAGATCTATTTATTGAAGCTCTGTGATCATTTCTGGGTGACTTTAGAATTCAGTGAGAAAATGACGGATAACACAGCTCAGTCTGCAGACACCGAGGCTATGATTTAGAGAGCAAAAGAGCGAAGCAGGGAGAAGAATGAGATAAAGGCGAAGGGGACAGAGAAGTGACAGAAAATACCAAAAAAGAAAGAGAGGCCTTGAGGGAAGTGGGACTGCGAGCACAAAGAAGGCGGGAGATCAGAGAAGATTGGCAACTAATGAGAGGGAACTGGAAATACTGTGATAGATAAAATGATACTGCAGTGGAAGAGCAGAGCGACTGAAGCACTATTGCATTATTAGCCTGATTTAAACCTGATTTGCCCAGCAATCAGGGAGGATTTTATTTTAACAAAACAAGTCAGAGACTGATAAGTAACAGTTTTGAAACAGCCAAGAAGGGAAAATTCTTCTTCACAAAACAGTGAAAGTCAGTGTAAAAGACATTCAAGTCAATATGTTCAATAAATTCATGAAACCACCTGCAACTTAGTAGAAAATATAACTGGGATTTTTCTTTTCAAGTACTTCATTACGGGCAGTTTTGGCAGCATCGGTATAATTTCAGCTCGAGGGGAAGATAAAGATATTTTGGCCCGAGGGGAGAGAAAATGAGGTGTTCGAAGTTTCTGTATGAGGGAAATGCAGAATCACATTCCCTAACCCTCTTTCTCTGCAGACAATAATAGATCATTGCTTTCTTCCTCTCGACCATATGAAAGTCGAGAGAAAGAAAGAAAAACTGAGAAGAATGAATAAGCTGCAAGAAGGAGGAGAAAGCAAAACTGGGAGAATGAAGATGACTAAAGAAAATTGCATATTCATATACAGATATAGGAATAAACAGGTTTGACATGGATAATACAGCAAAAGGCTTGTGCTGTGTTCCTGCTGCAGGCTTTGGAATCAACACTTTTAATATTTACAATATTTAGTTCATTTTTATATTTGATTCCTTTCACTTTTAAAACGTGATATTCATAATTTTATCACATTATTTATCAAGTTACTTATTCATAAACTGCACAGCTGAGGATGTAAGGAATGCTTTTAGTTCAGATTTTGACTTGAACCTGATGCAACACAGTGCACACTCCACACAAGTGACCCAGTTCTTCACAGCATCGATTCAACAAGGTGCTGAAAACATTCCTCAGAGATTTGGTCCATTATAGCAACATGGCAGCATCATATAGTTGATCCAAAATGTCATATTCTCACCACATCCCAGCAGTGATTTGAACTTCTAGACATCCACACATCCTATTTTAAGCAACCATGAGAAGATGGGTACACTGTTGTCATAAAGGTATGGACACGGCCATCAGCAATCACATGATAGGTGTTTAAGCAATGCTCAGGTGGTGCTAAGGTGCTCACATTATTCTAGCACCACCACCAGCCTGAACTGTGGAAGGCATGATGGATCCATGTTTTTATGCTGTTTTTTATGCTAAATTCACATTTTTAAGGCTCATCAGACCAGGTAAAATTTATTCAACCTTGTATTGATTGTACTATTACTTTTATGCAAATTGTAGCCTATGTTATCTGTTCTTAGCTGACGAAGATCCATTTGCTTCAAAGATGGATGTGTTGTGCATTCAGAGATGCTCTTCTGCATACCTTGGTTGTAGTGAGGGGTTATTTGAGTGACCTTTCTCTTCCTATCAGCTCAAAGCAGTCTGACCTTATGATTAGTCGTTTTTCTCTGATCTTTGACATTAATAAGACATTTTCACAAAGAACACTGATTCTCACGGTATATTTTCAGTAGAGGTGGTAGTGTGTGAAAATGCAAGAGGGTGAGCAGTTTCAGAAATACTCAGACCGGCATGTTCTGGCACCAACAACCAGGCCATGTTTAAAATCACCTTTCTTCTCCATCCTGACACTCACTTTAAACTTTATTGGATTATTTTGACAATGTCCACCTTGTTGCTATGACTATTTAGATATTTGCATTAATGAGGAGCTCTACAGGTGACCTAATGAAGTGGCAGATGAATGCAAATTTACACTAGATCCTTTTAACTTGTTGTGCACAGGCCTCAGCGATATTTAGTGGGTTGCCGTTTCTGTTCCTGTATTATTGCTGCCAAGCCTGATTAGACATATTCCAGATCTCATAAAATGTGTTGCTCTTCAGGATTAAATCTGGTTGCATGAGGTCAGAAGTTGAAGGCTGGTCAATGGTTACAGCAGTCATCAAAAGGTCAGCAAGGAACTTTGTGGTTCATGCGCACATCCTGTCAGGTGTTTGAACACAACGCCTGACAGGAGTTATATTTCAAACTAATTTAAAAGAAAACTCCACCTGATCTACACGGTGTACAATACACTCATGCACGAGTGCGTGTTTCTGTGATTGTATGAATATTGACTCATACAGACGCACGTACTTCTTAATATAGCCTTAATTCAGTTTTGCTGTGTTTAACCCCCCTCTCTCGTTCGTTCCGTCTCTGGTGGTGTGTTGCTGACGCTCAGCGCGGTTATAATTGGCACCGTCCCCATGTGGCACTGTAGTGACGATCCACAGAAATCAAGGGCACACACAAGTAAACAAACACCCACACAGATGCTAACACACACACACGATCCCCCTGCCTCTATAGGATGTGTTTTCACATAGCACCCGTCCTGCAGGCTGCAGTGATAACCATTTCCTTATTTTGATTTCAATGTCAGGCTGATCCCATCTCTCCCTCCTCCCCTCTCTCTTGCTCTCCCTCTGCATCAAAAGCACAATCCTTCTCTTCCTGCTCCATTTGTTTCTCTCAGTTTTCTCTCACTCTTCTTCTCTTCCTCTTTTCCGCCTCTCTTTCCCTCTAATGTTTTTATTTCCCTATCTATGCCTCCCCCTCCCTTTTTTTTCGGGGCCTCTATTGAAGGCTACTGACATGCAAATTATGCCCCACAAATGCAAAACCATACCCATGTCAGAAGAGACCTCCAGTGGAGAAGAAGAGCTTAGATATTTCCCCTTTTATAGCACAGGGAGTTTTTTTGTTACAAGGTTACCTGTGAGAACTTCTGAATAAAGAATCACATGTGTGCATTTGAATTACTGAGACGGAACAAAGCATGATTATTTAATGTGTTGTAAAAGCGTGTTGGAATATTAAGTAGAGCACAGACATATGTGGCTTTTTTTGTGTGTTTGCACAGATTCATCAGTCATCCAAAGTCTGAAATTGCAGGACATAATTATTGTAAAGCAGGTGTAACATTATAGATATGTACAATATTGTGCAAAAGTCTTGAGTCACCCCTCATTTCCTTATATTTTGCTTCCAAGGAGTCAGACTTTCTCTTCATTTATTAAAGTGGTCTTGAGCAGTAGTTCTCCAGGCTTTCTGAAGGTCCTTTAAAGTTTTCTTTCTACATCGACTATGACTCATTTTCAGTCCATTCCTTGCACCTGACTGTTTCCATTTGTTTTGTTAAACCACTTAACACTGACCTATGAATTATTCAAACATTAAAAAGGCACCAAACTCAAGGGATGAACCGGTGTTGTCTCTACACATAAGAGACGGGCATCCACGGGAGAGATCCAAGGAGAAAACCACTGATGATCAAAAACAAAACAAGGCTCGTTTCACATTTGCCAAAACACATCTTGATGAGCTCCAAGACTTCTGGGAAAATATTATGATTAGATAAAAGTTGAACTTTCTGAATGATTTGTGTCCTGCTACACTCACCTGAGGACCACTAAAAGAAACAATAAGAAAGTTCAAACTGTGTAGAAGAATAAAGGTGGTCATACCAAATATTGACTTTCAAGCACATTAGAACTGTGCAAACTTTGTTTAGCCTTATATAAGTCTATATATGTTTGCATGCAAGACCTTGCTAAAGACCATGTACAGTGCTGTAGCTGTAACAAATCACATGTTTCTATTATAATGGCAACAATCCATTTGTATGGGTAGGTTTCTGAAAATGCAATTCTAAGCAGAAATGATGTTCGCCTTCTTAGGCTGACATTTGCTGACTCAAATTTTGTGCCAGTCATGCTATTATTGGAAGAAATATGGGGGCTAAAAAGAGTGCTCAAAACAGTATCTGTTGCTATTATGGGCCAGTCTTTTACTTCTCTTGAATAAGTTCTGCTATTAAAGCCAGAAAATATAGTATATGCAAAATACAATAAACTCCACTCTGTAAAATTCTTAGACATGCTAGCTCTGTAAATTAAAGTCTAAATGTATAATATGTTTAAATGCTTTAGATTGAAGCTGACTGGTTCTTGCTTCATGTTGTTTTAAGTGGTGCTGAATTCAGCTGATTGCAATTTGATGAACAAAAGAAAGAAAAGAAGCATCTCTACTTCTTTGTGCTGCAGTCACTGTTACAGTTAGGCAACATTTGCATGGCTGACAGCAGCTATAAGTGATCAGGGAGTGTACGCACATTCCCAGCTTTCCATCTTCCTTCCCTCCTTTTCTTCCCTGCCATCTGCTCCTGTCTCACTCCTCCTCCCCTGCCACACTTTCTTATTCACATTCCATCGCCTGATACCCTCTCCACTCGGGTTCTCACTCTTATATAATCGCTCACTGGCTCACTTACACGCACCTTATGTTTTCATTTTACTTTCCCCACTTTTTTTTGTCCTCTCCCTCATTTCTTCAACACTTCACTCATTATTTCTTCGCTTTCTTTTCCCAATTTGTTAACTCATCATCTCTACACTAAATACAAAGAACATTTCCATGAAAGTTCATACCACAGTGGGTACATCGGTATATGCTCAGTTGGCACAGACTGTACGCACGTTTGTAATGACGTGCAAAGCCATGTATGTGCTTTGCCTGTGCATGCCCTGTGTGTGTGTGTGTGTGTGTGTGTGTGTGTGTGTGTGCGCGCAGAATAGGGTGACTGTCCTCAGGGCAGCTCTCCACACCAGAACAGAGCAGAACAGCAGCTGACCAGCTGTCCCCCTCGCAGCTAGCAGCATGTTGTCTCTTCTATCTGTTCTCTCTATGTACCACTGTGTTCATCCTTCCTTCCTCTACCTTTCTTTACCTGTACCTCTCACCGTCTTATTCTTTCTAGCCTCTGCTCTCACTCTTTCACACATTGTTCTGGAAAAAAATATTGTTCTGACCCAACTGTACACTGGATACTTCCTTATTTTCCACAGAGCTGTTAGTTTCTCCACGGCTTTGTTTCTCATTATCACACACACACACACACACACACACACACACACACACACACACACACACACACACACACACACACACGGTGATGCTAACACTAATTTAGACCTCTCTTAATCTCATACAGTGATTATCTCCTGCAGTACATTCAAAAACTACACATACTAACACTAATGTAACACCCTTTCTGAATGGAGGAAATAATGATGCTTTTCGACCTAAATACACACACACACACACACACACACACACACACACAACAGGTGACTGTGTTGCTTGCAGGAGTGGAAAGAGATGCTACATATTACAGGAAAAATAATATCAATTGAAAAGGCCAGTAACATTCAGATTAAGATTATTAAGATCTAAGTTTCACTTCTGCTGACTGTAATTCAGAATCAGAATCAGAATCAGAATACTTTATTGATCCCTGGGGGAAATTATTTTTTGTTACAGTGCTCCATTTTAAACCAACATTAAGACAAGACAGACAATACGCTAACTAAGAATAGTACAATATATACATATATATACATACATACATACATAAGTCACTTATAAATAAATAGTTGGAAAAGAAACATGTGTAGCTGTAGCAGCAAACAGTGTGTTAAGTGGATGCGTTGTACAGGGAGATGGCCACAGGCAGGAATGATTTCCTGTGTCGTTCAGTGGTGCTTTTCGGTAATCTCAGTCTCTCACTGAACGAGCTCCTGTGACTGACCAACATGTCATGGAGTGGGTGGGAGGTGTTATCCAACATTGTCTTTATCTTGGACAGCATCCGCCTCTCCGACACCACCTTGAGGGAGTCCAGCTCCATCCCCACAACATTGCTGGCCTTACGGATCAGTTTATTAAGTCTGTTGGCATCTGCGACCCTCAGCCTGCTCCCCCAGCATGCAACAGCATAGAGGATCGCACTGGCCACAACAGACTCATAGAAAATCCTCAGCATTTTCTGGTAGATGTTGAAGGACCTCAGTCGCCTCAAAAAATAGAGACGACTCTGGCCCTTCCTGTAAAGTGCTGTGGTGTTTTTAGCCCAGTCCAGTTTATTGTCAATGTGTACTCCAAGGTATTTATAGTCCTCCACAATGTCAACACTGACCCCCTGGATTGAAACAGGGGTCAAGTGTTTCCTGGTCTTCCTGAAGTCCACGATCAGTTCCTTGGTCTTTGCCACGTTGAGCTGCAGATGATTCTGCTCACACCACGTGACAAAGGAGTCGACCACAGCCCGGTACTCTGTCTCATCATCCCTGCTGATGCATCCAACCACCGCAGAGTCATCAGAAAACTTCTGAAGATGGCAGGTCTCTGTGCAGTGGCTGAAGTCTGTGGTGTAGAGGGTGAAGAGGAAGGGGGAGAGGACAGTCCCCTGTGGTGCCCCTGTGTTGCTGATCACCTTGTCAGACACACACTGTGGGAGACGTACATATTGTGGTCTTTCTGTCAGGTAATCAACAATCCAGGACACCAGAGAAGCATCCACCTGCATCGCTGCTAACTTATCACCCAGGAGGGTCGGCCTGATGGTGTTGAAAGCACTGGAAAAGTCAAAAAACATGACCCTCACAGTGCTCGCCGGCTGGTCCAGATGGGTGTAGACACGATTGAGCAGGTAGATGATGGCGTCCTCTGTTCCGAGACGAGGCTGATAAGCGAACTGAAGGGGATCCAGATGTGGTCTTACTATGGGTCGCAGCTGGTCCAGGATGAGCCTTTCCAGGGTCTTCATGATGTGGGGGGTCAGTGCCACGGGCCTGTAATCCTGGGGGCCACTGGGACGAGGCGTCTTTGGTACAGGGACGAGGCATGATGTCTTCCACATCACCGGGACCCTCTGCAGACTCAGACTCAGCATAAACAGTTTATGAAAGACTCCACACAGCTGGGGGGCACAGGTCTTGAGGACAAGGGGACTCACTCCGTCTGGTCCAGCAGACTTGCCTGAGTGAAGTCTCCTCATTTGCATCTCAACCTGGTATTGAGTGAAGGTGATGGGTGGGGGAGGGGTGTCAGGAATCTCACAGGAGGTGAGCAGCTTGCAGAGCATGTCTAAATGTTGTAAACCTTATTTTCATAAACCTGCACAGCTCTGTTTTGTGTTCAGTACGTTAATATTAAATGGGTTTGGTAAACAAACTCCCTTTGCTCCACTTGCATTGTAAATCATGATAACAGTCGCTTCTGAGCCCCCCCCCCCCCCATATGCTCTGATTATATCAGACCCTGAGATTGTTTTGTGAGATATCACAATCCAAGCATGTTTTTTTTAACTGTAGCAAGGTGACTTCAATGATATTTGAAAGTTCAGGCGATTTTAAGTGGAGTTACGTGCTGTAGGTGCTTCACTGGGATTATGTTGGAGAAAAAGCAAAAAGGTAGAAAAGAAGAGAAACCAAATCCAAAGAGGGGTTTCAAGAAATTTTCACGTCAACCGTTTTTTTTCTAATTTAAATCAGTTTCACATGTTTAGTCTCATTTGGTTTGGGAGGCAGCTCAGGATATTACCATTAAACGCCTACGATGATGCTTTGAGACAGGGCGTAGACTTTGTTATATTTTATTCATTACTGAAACTGTAGAGAGGAGACTCTTTAGACATTAACAGTGGACCATTACTATTAAGTACCCATTGTTATTTATAGCACATCGCTGCAGTTTTCAGATAGTTTTATTAACATTAATGTGAAGAACTCTTTCTCAGATGCAGTCTTATTGAAAACTGAAGCGTTGATGCAGAACAACTGTGGTCTATTACTGGCAAACTAAGCTTCTATACTGCACCATAATCCTGACTTTTTATTGCTGAATGCTATAATACATGTTACAATACTGTGTTTTTTTTTTATAGCACAGTGTTGCTATAATAAATTAAAGAAGTGACAGCAGTTTCTTGTTCTTTTCCCTCCGCAATATCAGCTGTCATTGGTAACCCCACAGGAACTCTTTGCTCTACACTTTCACTCATTCAATCATTGAAAACAGACCGTGATACTCCTCTCCCCCTCCCCTTCCTCTTTCCTTTCAAATATAGCAGCCTTTCACTTTACATCTTGACACTTTTATGCCTTACTTCATGACTTATATGGTATTAAAACTATACTGTATTGAAAATGAGGAAGCGTAGAGGAGAAAACATGATTTAGCTGCATTAGCATTGTATTCAGGTGCACTCTGAAAGTACAGCCACAATACATCAGTGCTGAAGCTTCACCGAACAGCAGATGGATCCAGTTGAGGTCCAGATGCATCTCTCCGGATCAGTGTCAAGTCTTTGGAGGATTTTTTCCTTTTCCTCAATTTGTTTAAGACACGCTGCAAACCATGTCAAGAGTGAAAGAAATGGGGGCACGTTGTATTATTTTACATTATTCTAATTACAAATTATTGTAATAAGCTGCTATTAAACAAAGCGTGTAAAGAAACATTTTTAAATTGTTTTTTCTAAGTTGTCTGTTATATGTAGATATGATGTTGGTTCATGTCTTGATTTAAGTGTCTTTTTTATAACTGTATGATTCGTAGGTCAGTGTTGACTGGTTTAACAATAAAAAACAAAAATAATTTCTCATTATTGAAAACGTAACCAGTGTCCAAAGAAAACTGTCACAGTGTGTGGAAGTGGACTGTGTGGAGTGTGAACAATGGACCTAAACGCAGACGCAGAACGTGGAACGTACCTCGAATTCACAGAAGCCGAGCCGTTTAATAAGGCTGATAAAAAGGTACAAACAAAGGGCAACGCACACTCATGCAAAACTAAATATTAACCTAAACTGGGTGAACTAAAATACAACATGAAGAACCCTGACATGAAAGTGAACGTGAACGTAAATGTGAACAAACCTGGACATGAATACATGAGACCTGGAAACATGGTGTGAAACAACAGATGACCTGACAAGGAATGAATGAAAACACACAGACTAATGTTAAGATTCAATATTGAGGAAGGGTACAAGAGGTGATCGAAGAATAACCACACCGATCCGGCCGGGTGAAGTCAAACGATGATTTTAATGAATACACGCGTGGGAAGACAACTCTGTACGCAGACAGGAAGTAGTCTTCGACTTAATCAAAGCATGAACAGATATTTTATAGCATCAGGGTTTGTTTACTGACGCCCCTTCATGCGTCACAGACACATTTTATACATAGATCAGATCAACATCATCATGACTTTTCACCCAGAAAATCATCTTCTATTTTCATGGCTAGCCCTTCCTGTCTACCTTTCAGTTCTTGTCTTGTTCCTCTTTCTTGCCGAGACACCAAGAAACGGTTCCTCTTTTACCAAGACAATTTTGCAGTTACAGCCAAACATAACTAACCTCTCCTCTAAATAAATCTAACTTAAAGTGTGTGTGTGTGTGTGTGTGTGTGTTGACCTCACATGCTCTTTGTGTCACCTCTTCACCTACTGTCTGTGTCTCGTCCTCAAATGCTCTTTCTCAATTCACCTGTTGCACTTCTGACCTTTTACCAGACCAGAAGCTCACTGAGACTATGTGTATGTCTTCTACTAAATAAATGTTTTAATCAAGAACCTCTACTAAAACCTTAATATAAAATGACCTGATATAAGTGTTTTGTAAGCATGTATTGCGATTCCTTCTATGGCTCCAAGTCACTTGCACAATAGATTGTCCGAACATCGCGCCGAACAAAGCTTCCGACCCCCAATTAATTGACCGAGCTCCAACTCTTTAATAAGCACAGATATGCATTGTGTATAAAATAGTCATAGCTGCTTAAGGCCTTCTTAAAGCTATCTGTTACATTGTTAAAGCCTCGTCTTAGCCTGCGGCTCAAAATAACTTCCTGCTTTCACTTCTGCATACAACTTCCTGTCAGCCTGCAACTCAGTCTTTCTGAAAGAGACACTGTTTAAACCTTGGAATGCAATATCCATGCTGCAGATTATATTATTAATGCAATGACAATTATTTAACAATAGCAGTACAATAATTTCCCTCCTCGACACTCCCTCTTTTGACCTCTGGAACACCAGAGGTCACAATACATTGTGTCCTCACGCAGACCCTTCTCTGGTGGTCTCGAACCTCGAGATCTCCAGGATCCTCGCCCCTCCTGTGGTCGCCGAGATCGATCTTCTGCAAAGGAAACAAAACACCTTTTCTTGCATCTCCCTAACTTATCCTATCTGGGACTCTTTAATCAAAAGCCTGATCCTAATTATCTTCTTAACTTATTGACTTGTATTTATGTATACTCTTCAACGTTACTCATCCCTTTAGAACTCTTTAAGCCCTGCTTTCACGTCCGGTTGCTCGCTCTACTTTCCCTTATCTGATCATCAACATCCTGTGCACAAGTTGTCGCTGCTGCAAGTTAATCTACTCCAAAAGAAAACAACCACTTTAATCAATTAAGTTTAAGCATATAAGCAATTACTCCTGTATACATTTCATCATAGCTAAATGCTGCCTTGAAACAACTCCTATGTGTTAACACTAACTTCATTTTAAAACCTCACATTTCCTATGTTATCACCTGTTTTGGTATAACCTTTTTATTTCATTTTGCTCCCTTTAATGTAACAATACCTTCTAATTCTAATGTATCAGACTTAACCAAAATATATGCTTTCCTTCCTCTTTGGTCCTTCTTTAAGTTCAGTTAAAAGCTAAATGAATTTAGGGCCTTTTGCCTGGAATCAATACTGTCATGTGTGTTTCTTAACTCTGTGTCTGTAAGCGTGTGCAATCCTTCATGAACTCATATTATCCTCACAGTAGATTGGCTAATCATAGCGCTAGCCAAAGGCTCGTGACCCTCCAGAGACAAATTTGAGCCACAACTCCTTTAAAAGCACAAAATGCAATATGTATAAAATAGTTATAACTGCACCTGAAATACAAAGTTAACATCATCATAAACATCTTATGGTCATCAAAGCAATGGGCAGGGCTGCGACCCAATTTAGCCCTGTCTGCGCACAAATTTTAGCCAACTTGTTTTTCAAATTTAGGTTCATCCTCTCTACCTTTCCTTGAGATTGAGGATGAAAGACCGTCCCGAACTTATGTTGCACTCCCAACATCCTCTCTACCTCTTGCAAATCTTTATTCTTGAAGTGAGTACCATTGTCTGATCTAATTCTCTTGGGAAACCCATGCCTTGGAATGTAATGATTGATTAAGCACTTAATCACGCTTTTCGCGTCTTCACATTTGGTCGCCCATGCTTCGGGCCATCCAGTCAGAACATCCACACACACCAACAAATACCTCACCCCACCTGGGCCTGTATCAATCATGTCGGCATAATCAATCACGACCTCTTCTCCTGGCCTTCCTGGCATGAGAAACTTACCAGCTTCAGGTTTTACTGCTGGCTTTGGGTTGTGTGCCCCACAAATTAGGCACGTTCTGGCCTTTTCCAGTATCATCCTTCTCAAATCAGGATGCCACCATCGGCACAAATTTCTCTCCATCTGTTTCACTCCCACGTGACCAAGCCCGTGAGCCTCATTCACCTTTTGTTCCGCCATTTTGGCTGTTAAAGCGGGACGCCCATCTGGCCCCCTCCACAAACCGCCATCTTGCCAGGCTCCTTTGTTTTCCCACACCCCCTTTTCCTCTGGGGATGTCTCCTCCTGAGCCTGTCTAACTTCTTCCATGCTGTTAGTGCTAACCTCCTCTTCTGGGGTTACCTGCACCAGTTGTCTCTGTCCTTTGTAGCCCGCTGCTTCCTTTGCGGCTTCGTCAGCTTTCTGATTTCCTCTTGCCACCATACTGTCTGCTTGTGAGTGGCCTTTGCATTTTATAATACTTACCTCGTCTGGGTCCTCCAGGGCCTTTTTGTGACAGATGGGTGCATTAGTGGCCGTTCTGAACCCGGCTCTCTTCCACTGAGCCAGTTCCACATGAGCTGCTCCAAACGCATATGCTGAGTCAGTGTAGATGTTCACTCTCATGTTTTTAGCCAACCTCAGGGCTCGAGTTAGGGCTATCACTTCAGCTCTCTGGGCCGACTGTTGTCCCTCGATTTTTCCTTCTTCTTTCACCTGAAACTCAGTTCCTACTCTACAGACTACAGCATAGCCGGCTTTCAATCCTTCTTCATCTCTGTGGCAGCATCCATCTGTGAACCAATCCTCAGCTCCAAGTATGGGCTCTGCCTTTAGGTCTTCCCTGATTTTTCCTTCAACTTGGGCTTTCTTAATACAGTCATGTGGTTCTCCTGACCCCATTAGGTCTGCCATATTTATTCCTTCATGTGTGAATATCAGATTTGGCGCCTCTAAAATTTTGCTGAACCTTTGTTGCGTCAGTGGAGTCATTGTGAATGCCTGTGAGTTCACATAGGCCACTACACTGTGTGTAGTAAGCACTTTCAGTGGGTGTTCCCTCACTATATGTGCTGTTTTCTGAATTATCTTTGCTACTCCTGCTGCGTGTTGTGTGCATGTGGGATGCCTTGCTTCTGTTGAATTTAATCTTATGCTAACATACATAAGTACATCCCTACCTCCCCCTTTTTTCTGAAACAACACACCATTCACAACTCCCTTTGTTTCTGAAACATCAAGATAAAATGCCTCATCATAGTTAGGTGTGGCCAGATCTGTGGCTCTTGACAAATCCTGTTTTAGTGAAATGAACGCTGTCTCTGTGTCCGGCGTCCAAGGCAATTCAGCCTTCAGATTTCGAACACCAACTTTCTTGATCAGGTCCCTTAAAGGGGCCGTTTTACCCGCATAGTTCGGAATGAACTGCCTGCTGTAACCTGTCAAGCCAAGAAAGGAAAGCAACTCCTTCACAGTTCTTGGTTTTGGATGTGTCAGAATTTGGTCTCTGTGTGTGTTCATTAACCCCACTGATCTGTGTGCGATCACCCGGCCCAGGAATGTTACCTCTGGCCGGACCAACTGCAGTTTTTCTTTGCTCACTTTGAAGCCACACTCCGCCAATTTGTTCAACACCACGAGCGATGCTGCCGTACAGGCCGCTGCTGACGGGGCTGCAATAAGAAGATCATCAACATACTGTATTAATGTACAGCCCCCTGGCAGTTGACATGGGGACAATGCCTCTTTCAACACCTGATTAAAAATTCCTGGTGAGAGTGCAAAGCCTTGTGGTAGGCGTGTGTACCTAAATTTGCGGCCTCTGTATGTAAATGAGAAAATGTCTCTGAGTGACTCGTGCAGTGGGAGACAAAAGAATGCATTCGCTAGGTCAATACATGTGAACCACTTTTGGTCTTCAGTTTTGTGCTTCTATTATGGTCTGTTAAATGGTATGTCAGACTTCAGCTGGAACAGGACAGGCGAACAGTTAGCTAGACCTACATCTGTGGGCCCTGCGGACCACAAAGTACCAGGCAATTTTGAGAGCTCAGCTACTGCATCAGGATGATCCATTCTTTCCCTGCCATGTATTCTGGAGATTTCTTTATGTTCTAAGATCACTGCATCGTTGGACAAACAAGTTATGCGATATATTTTACATTTTGGTGCATACCAAACGTTTGGAATTTGGGTGCTTTGCCAGCATGCGTTGTCCAGCGCCCGCTTGACCATTGGTCCCAGATCTCTTGGCCCATGACCCTCGTGGACCGCCAATGTAATGTGAGGGGCTGAATCCTCTCCCACATTGTACCAAGGCAGTTGTTCATCAGTAAATTTCACAGCCGCGGCCACACCTTCTGGTCCAACATAAATGTTATGTGTTTGCACATTCCACGTCTGTCCCTCAAGATCAGACTGGAACTGTTCCCGATAGATATCATTATCTTCCCTATCATAAAAGAGTGTAACGTGGAAAGGATCTCGCGGGGGGGAATAGACGGCCAGGCTCATTATCCAGGGTTTCCACAGCTGATAATGTCTCAGAATGCCTTCTTCCACTAGCCTCCCCCAGTAGATTTCGGCAGTGGGTTGTTCAGAGTTCTGGACTAAATATTGAGTCTTTGAAGGTGATCCCAGTTTCACAAGCAGGTCCCTGCCCATGAGATTTTCCAGGCACCTGTGAGGACACCACATATTGGTGCTTCAAAGTCTGTTTTCCCAGCTTTGTCAATGCTGGATCATCATCATTGACAGCATAGGTTCTGCCGTCCCCACGCTGTTCAGTTTCTCCGGGCTCCATCAGTATTGCTCCCCCTCCCAGCCCCAGTCGGCTACTGGGTACTGGGGGGCTGGTGCTGCATTCGGGTTTGGAGCTTGATGTGCTCCCCTGTAAGCAACTCTTTGTCTTGGGCCTCCTCGTGCCTGGGGTTGATAGCCTCGCCTCTGATAATTTCGCTGCGATTCAGGGCATTCTCGGGACCAGTGTCCTTCTGCTCCACAGCTGTAACAGCCAGTCCAAGACACACTGCCAGGATTCCCCGGATTCCGAGCCCTTTGTCCTCCCCTCACGGATCCACCACGCCCTCTCTGCGGTCCACCGGTCCCCCAATTCCCTACGGGTTGACGCTGCCTTGGTGCATTGGCGGGCCAACGGTCATCAGGGTAGAGACCCGGATCCTGATCTGGCCAGTCAGGCACAGGATCGGGCTGAGGCCTTGCCACCATTATAGTCTTATTTAGTTCTTTCGGTTCTTTTTTCTTCGCATTATATTTTCGCGAGCCTCACCCAGCTGCAGCCTAAGCAGCTGCGCCTGTGCTTCATCTAACTCTTTCTTTTGTTTGTTCGTCAAATCCTGTTCCTGCTGAAGTCTGTGGGTCACATGTCTCTCCCACTGCACCGAGTCTGCAACGGCAAAATCTGGGTTCTTTTCCAAGTCAACTGCAACCTGGTTGGGCAGCCCTGCCAGCACTGCCGAACGAAACCACGCTCTACTTTCACCCTCCTTCCCCGGATGTATTCCTGTTCCTAACAACCATTGTTCCTTTGCTTTAGCTAAACACTCTCTGGGTGTGTTTTTGGGATCCCAAATAATTTTTGGAATGGCTCCAGAGTTAGGAGTTGGGTCCTTCTCCCGAACTGCATCTGCTAAGTCACTCTGCACCTCATGATATTTCAGGTCATTTGCATATCTGGTTGTTTGAGCTATCTGCTCTACATCTGCTAACCCACCACCCAGCATACAACGTCCGGCCAAAGCGCGAAAGTCGCCCAGCGCTAATTCTTCTCCTTCCCAATGTTCTCCCTTGGTTATTGGTGGAAGTTGTTTAACCAATGCTTCCAAATCTCTCACCTTATAGGCGCGATAAACTGGTTCGTTCTTTGGACCTGCTATTAGAGGCAGACTTAAACCAGGGTCAGGAGCTCCTTGTTCAAAACTCACTCTTCTACTCTTCCTCAACTTTCCTTTCCCCTTTGAGCTCTTAAATATGGGCTGTCTCTGTGCTTGGTCTCTCTTCACACTTCTTTTCCTCAAAATTAGGCTTGTACTTGGTTGGGGTTCAGCTCCTCCATCTTCGTCCTCCTCATCGTCTTCTTCTTCTGATGACGTCGCACGGTCTTCATTCTCCTCTTCTGGCCCTCCCTGCATTACTCTCTGCTTTATAACCTCCAATGCCGTTAATGCCTCTATGGACGCACGTAGGGCCTCATGCATTTGTCCATACACTTCTCCTTCAGTTTTTAACACCAAGCTCAGAGGTATTTTATCACCCAGCCCTTTCTGTTGGGATATAATAGGTTTACTTACCTCAACCTCCATCGCTTGGCACTCTTTCTCTGCTGATTTTAATACTCCAGGGGAAGCCAAGCGAACAGCTTTCTTAAGCTGTTCGAGCTGATCCTTCAGAGGTTTGCATCCCCTTTTCCTACTAGGTGTCGCACCCGAGCTGTCAGCCATTCTCTGAAACACAGACTTACCTCTTCCAATGGCGTTGGTCGACTCCACCTTCTTGGTCTAGGTCACCCAGACACGCTTAACTTTCGGTTTCAGTCTTCGTCTCGCTGTTCTCGCAACCACTGGCTCCTCTTCCCCTGCTCGGTGATACACAAAGTTTAACCCAGCACTTTAGACGCTGTCCTCGCGTTCTCAAGCGTTGACACTCAATCAAAATTATTCGCCCTCAAAGTGTTAATATATGACACCAGCAACCCTTATGCGCAACGCGCTCACCTCCGTATACTTACCTCTCCAATAGTTCCTCGGATTAGTGTTTTTTCATTTATTGTAAACCCATTAACGGCGCTGCGCGTCCCTTATATACTTTACAGCAACACACCCTCAAGGGTCCCTCAACTTGTCCCGTACTAATAAGTCTAAAACCAAGAAATCACCTTTATGACATTATGTCAAAGCTTTCTCCATGTTGCACAGCCTGCCACAGGTTTAACAAAAAATCGCTGCCCGAGAAGGCTCCCACATATCAAGGTGGTCGTTTTCACAAACTTCCAGCAGACCCTCAAATAAACAAAAACAACGACCCAGGCAGGCTTCCAGTTCAGCCTCCTCAATTTCTATGCACACCGAAAACTCATGGGGAGATTCTTCTGTCTCCCCGTGTCCTACACAATTCACCTCCAAATGATCCCCTACAATTGAAATTTCAGTGTGGAATGACGCAGAGATTAACATTTCCTTATTTATTCACTATATGTAACCTGAATTTTCTCTCTCTTATCAAATAACAAAGGTTATCTTTACAATTTGTTATTGAACTACTAATTAAGTTGCTTTTTATGGTGTCAGTGATAAACTGCCCCTAAAAAGTCCACTTTATTGCGTGCTCATTGAGTTACTCCTATCAAAGCTATTTAACAAGTTCAATTTACACATACTCATTAATTTGTCACGCTTATTAGTGGCTCATGGTTGCTTAAAGCCTATGTCTGACTTGACCACAGAGTTAGAGCATCATTCAATCCTCTCAGGATGACCACTCCACTTACTCTGCATCCAGTCAGCTCATGAATTAACAACCCTTGCAGACTGTAACCCTTTTATTTTTTGTTTATGCCTTCAAATCCACCTTAAATCTTCTTTACCTAAACGTTGGTTTTAAACACAAACAATTCTTATATTCTATTTTGAAACGCTGTCACCATTCATATATTTACAATGTTATTATTTACTAAGCCAGCATTTTAATTGCAGACATTTATCCACATTTGCAAACAATAGTTATAGAGCTGAATGACACACAAAACCGAAAGCATAGTCCTCTCATGCGCTCTGCATCAGCTGCCTCATTTGCATGCACACACACTCTTCATCTAAAAATAGCAGCAGCATTGCCTCAGACTCCTTTCACACAGAGATCTCTTATTACAAAGACGTCTTATATTTACAACTGCACAGATTTTAAACCTTTTAACACCTATCGAATTTCGACAAATTTAACATAACAGTTTAACCGATAAACTCCCTGAGTTTTTTGCGATCAATTAACCAGTATCAAGACTTTAACTGTTTCTGGCCTCATTTCTAAAATCCCTAACTCAATTTAAAAGCGTCAACCAACCCAAACTTTTTGAAGTTTTAGGTTAAAGTTACACGCCCGAAGTCCACTTCTGCTGGCCAAAAAAGCGCAGATACCGTTTCAAACGGTAAGGAGACTCTAACTCCTAGCTTAATTCCGGGATGCCCTGTACCCCACAGCTAAACCACACTGAACTAACCCTCTTCGCCGAGAGGTCAATGTCGCGCGTCCACGACAAGGAGGGAGCGTAACCTCCGGGCTCTGCGCTTCCTAGCAGACTCGAACTGCCGTTCTAGAATAATTTATAATACTTTGAAACAACAATCAACACCCGAAACAAGTGTATAACTGAAGCAGGTGCAACCTAGTGGTCAAATGGAGACTCCAACTCACAAAATGACCGCTCAGGTCCACTCTTATGACCAAATTTGGACTCTAACCAACACAATAACCAATTCCCTACCAAACTACTTGAGACTCTAACTCAATTTCTTTGGGACTTCAACCCAGTATTTAAACTTTTCTTATCAGACTCTTAACTACTTTCATTTCTTCTTAGCAGAACTCTAACTGCTTCAACTCATGAGATTTTCATCAAAATCAAAACAGACATCCACCAGTAACTTCAGTGAGTAGACTTAAATTTTATCATGTCCAATTTGGCACACTTTGGAAATAATTCAACAGGTAGTGCCTTACCTTTTGGATAAGCCGGCTTATGCCCACTCACTTAGACCACTGGAATTCATGTCTGCCCGTCAGACCACCCAAGACCCCGGATTTCTCCGTCCAAACCTCCAACTCTCCCTCCTCAATAACCGGACGAAGCCCCCAAATGTTAAGATTCAATATTGAGGAAGGGTACAAGAGGTGATCGAAGAATAACCACACCGATCCGGCCGGGTGAAGTCAAACGATGATTTTAATGAATACACGCGTGGGAAGACAACTCTGTACGCAGACAGGAAGTAGTCTTCGACTTAATCAAAGCATGAACAGATATTTTATAGCATCAGGGTTTGTTTACTGACGCCCCTTCATGCGTCACAGACACATTTTATACATAGATCAGATCAACATCATCATGACTTTTCACCCAGAAAATCATCTTCTATTTTCATGGCTAGCCCTTCCTGTCTACCTTTCAGTTCTTGTCTTGTTCCTCTTTCTTGCCGAGACACCAAGAAACGGTTCCTCTTTTACCAAGACAATTTTGCAGTTACAGCCAAACATAACTAACCTCTCCTCTAAATAAATCTAACTTAAAGTGTGTGTGTGTGTGTGTGTGTGTGTTGACCTCACATGCTCTTTGTGTCACCTCTTCACCTACTGTCTGTGTCTCGTCCTCAAATGCTCTTTCTCAATTCACCTGTTGCACTTCTGACCTTTTACCAGACCAGAAGCTCACTGAGACTATGTGTATGTCTTCTACTAAATAAATGTTTTAATCAAGAACCTCTACTAAAACCTTAATATAAAATGACCTGATATAAGTGTTTTGTAAGCATGTATTGCGATTCCTTCTATGGCTCCAAGTCACTTGCACAATAGATTGTCCGAACATCGCGCCGAACAAAGCTTCCGACCCCCAATTAATTGACCGAGCTCCAACTCTTTAATAAGCACAGATATGCATTGTGTATAAAATAGTCATAGCTGCTTAAGGCCTTCTTAAAGCTATCTGTTACATTGTTAAAGCCTCGTCTTAGCCTGCGGCTCAAAATAACTTCCTGCTTTCACTTCTGCATACAACTTCCTGTCAGCCTGCAACTCAGTCTTTCTGAAAGAGACACTGTTTAAACCTTGGAATGCAATATCCATGCTGCAGATTATATTATTAATGCAATGACAATTATTTAACAATAGCAGTACAATAATTTCCCTCCTCGACACTAAATACACACAGGAGGTGATAAGGGAAAGTGGAAACACATGGGGAAACAGCAGACTGAAATGAACATAATTACATAACAGGGGAAGCGAAACTAGACACAATGAACATGGGACAGCAGACCTCTTCAAAATAAAACAGGAAACATAATGAGAGGCAGACATGACAACACACGAAGGGCAAGGGAGACTTAAACACAGTGACTGAAAAATGAATGAAAAATAACAGCAACCTAAGCATAATAGAAATGAACTTAGAGAACCTAATGAGCCTAAACATAAACCATAAACATCAAAATATATTAAAACTCAAAACACTGGGTCAAATGGCCCAGGATCGTGACGAGAGCCTGTAAAAGAAGTTCAGAGAGCCTGGAGAAATCACAAGAAAGTCCGACTCCTTGGAAGCAAAATATAAAGAATTTGGGGTGGTTCGAGACTTTTTTCACAGTAGTTTATTTATTGTGTCAAGTTAAAATTTCTGTCAAAGTTCAAAATCTGCAGTTCCATGCAGATATAAATGTTGACACAGGATTTTGTTAGTTGTGCAAGTTGATATGTGAGTATAGTAAACGCACTACAGCAAAGGTCACAAAAAAGGTTATAGTGGAGCCCACAGGGGACAAAATAGCTGTCAAGTTATTTCACTCTGGTGCAAAGTGATAGACCCACTCAATGAATCAACATTACAGACTGCTGTCATTGCTAAAATGTTTCAATGGCTGGATACAGATGACATTCTAATGCATTTGATTAGATTTGATTACAAATAAACTCTGTTTGGGTGAGTGGTGATTGGCTCGAGTGTGAGTTTGACTCTTTATAACAGTGAAAAGGAGCAGATTGAATAATATTGGAATGAAAAGCTCTATTAATGTTCCACAAAATTCAAACCATGAAACAAAATAGCTTTATTATACATGAAAGCTCATTTACTCAAACTTCCAGTAATTTCTTATGAATTTTCACACCTCTGTAAAGCATCCGGTCCCAGTTTCTCTCTGTCTCCTTCATGCCCCCTCCTCTCTCTCTGTCTTTGTCGCTGTCCCTGTCTAAGTGGCCGGGAGGATTAAAAGTGTTTAATTAAGAGGTGATTATGTGACAGCTGACCCAGCAGGATCAGGAAGGCTTTATTTTATTGTACCCCATTCTAGATGATATACACCACGTCTCCATATGTCTGTGCTTATTTCACACCTCTCTTTCCCTTCCCCTTGTTAGCTTGCTGTCTACCGTATTTCCCGGACTACAAAGCGCACCTGAATATTAGCCGCACAAGCTAAAATCAGGGGAAAATCCTGTTTTGTACATACATTAGCCGCACCTGACCAAAAGCCGCAGGTGTTTCAATGTTGACTTATCATATGTAAGAGAATATGCACAAAGCGAATTGTCAGGAAAGAGATGGCTGTTTGGAGACACACCCCTTTTATTAATATTTTGAAAAACAAGTTATGGGTACATATTTGCACATGTGCTGTGCTTCATAAATGAGTAACAAATGTAGTACATAACAGTAACCTACAGCACACCAGAAAAATAGATTCGGACTACCTTTTAGGCTCAGGTGCAGTGACACGGCTTTAACAAGAAGAAAAGTCAGTCATTCACCACCATCTTCCTGCGCACTAAAACCACCAAAGTCCTCTTCTCCAGTGTCGGAAACGAACAGGCTCAGGATGGCTTCGTCATCCACTCTCAGCTTCTTTCCTTCGTTGTCACTTTCAAAACCAAAGAAATCCTCATTGTCAGTGTCAGAGTCGAACACCCTCTGAAGGGCCGTGGCGGTGTCCTCCTCTCCATCATGCAGCATTCAGCCCTTCGAAATCCGTTGGTGATCGTGGATGTTTTCACACTTTTCCACGCTGTCAGAATCCACTGGTGGTGTTGAGCATAACTTGCTTTTCGCAAGTTTATCGCCGCTGGTCATCCACGACTCCCGCTGAATGCGTAGCGCTACTTTGAAGTTTGTTTTTCGCGCTACTTGTACGGCACTATGTTGCCTGGCGGATGGACATGTGACCAACATACCACTCTTGAACCCCGATCCTTCCGCCAGGCAACGTAGTGCCGTACAACAGCAGAACAAACAAAACAAATCGTCTTACGATATCACAAAAATCATGGACAATCCATAGAAAAGCCGCACCTGACTAAAAGCCGCAGGGTTCAAAGCTTGTGCAAAAAGTAGCGGCTTATAGCCCGACAATTACGGTAATTTAAACTCTGATTCACTGGTTTGTCCTTTTTCCTACATGATTTCTCACTCCCTTAAGAGTCAACCACTCTGGGTTGATTTGAAAGTGTGTGCTTTGTTACCAGTTAGCAAAAACACTCAGAAAACAGTTAAAACCGAGACCAGTGCAATACGCGAAGTTAAACACTGGTGCTGTACATATTGTATGTGTATTTGTTATTCCTTGATAATCAAATGATGTTTTAAATGCTGCTAAAACATGTGGTGCTGTGCGTGATGTTGCACACGTGAAATATTAAAAGAGTGTGGCTAATATGAGCGGGCTAATGTCAAAATGCCTGTGTAGATGTTTGACATCCCTTCTGTCGTGTGGTTTAAAGTTGGTTTATGCTCACACCTGCACTGTTTCTTTAGGTCATTTAGTTGGTTGTATGGTTGTATTTATCTCACAGGTTACATAAAAGAAGATTGATATCAGTACAGAAGTACCTTATAAACCTGGATTGTTTTACAAATAGCAAAAAGGGGCAAATTGTCTTGTTACTAAAAGAAATCCCACTGTAGAGTGAAGTCCTACTGCCTACTGCTTACAGGATTTATGATCTTAGTAGATGCTGTCTTGATGCCTTTATAGTCTTGATCACTGGTTTAAGACAGCATGATGTCCACTTTTTAAAATTGGATCTCATTTAGATTAAAATATAAATATTAGAGTCTACAAAACCAGTAGGTGTTGTCAAGGTGATCCAGTGCTTCCCTGTATTTGTGTTTGTTCATTTGCTTGTCTCTCATTGTGTTAGAGTACAGTTACAGAAGGAGACGATGATGACAGAATAAAGCTGAGAGTTGATAAGCACAGTATGTGGTGAAAAAGATGGCTAAAACTTGTTTACATCAGTGGTGGGAAGATGAAAGTAAAGGGAGAAGTCCCACTAATTCCCCTTTGTAGCTGTGTGGATGAATATTGCCTCTATGGTTTGTGAGAGAAACAAACAGACTTTTACTCTGAAATGCAAATAATTGATGGGAACTAAAGCAGAGAGGAACATCTGGGACATCCTATAGATGCTTTTACATCCAATGAAGCAGCCATCATTAGTGAGTTGTGTTTATTATCATCATATGGCTTCACATCTGCCTCTGGTGCAAAACTACATGATAGAGAGCCAACCTGGATATAAATACAACTGGACAAAAAGGCAACTTTTTCTCTTTGTGTTCGACAGTGAGAGCAGAACTGTGAGCCAACAGGGACCTTTGTCCTTTAAACACGCCATCAGTCTTGTCACAAATGAGCCCTCAGGAAATATGTCCACTAATTTAGGTCTCAACCCACTGAAGAAGCAGAGGGTTATATTAAGCATGTATACCGTGTGTGTGTGTGTGTGTGTGTGTGTGTGTGTGTGTGTGTGTGTGTGTGTGTGTGATCCAAGTGTCTAGAGAAGAAGGCAGACAGATGGGTCACACAGTTTTCCCTCTGTGGGTCTGGAGCTGGAACAGCTAATTAAATCTTAATTAAATATGACCTGTCTGTCCCTGCACGTCCCCGCCCATGAAAGACATGTATGTGTTTATGTGTGTGATGAAGACGCACCAGCTGAGAGTGCGAGTATAAGAGTAAAGTGTCTTTTCTTGTTCACTAGTTTGAAATTAAGAGCAGCACAGAAATATAAATGTGTGTGCGTATCTGTATATTATGCTTCCATGAACTTTGTGCTTAAATGATGAACTTCAGTGTCTCCTGAGCTTGTTGTGTGTTTGAGGATGATGAGTGCCACAGTCAGTGTTAAACTTTGTTCAAATCCTTCCAGTTGATCCAGCCCCTTGTTTCTGAATCCCCTGGACATACTTGCAATTTAGAGGGAACTTGTCAGGCAATATACTTGAATAACAATGATTAGCTAAAAAAAGGATAACATTTGAATAAAAAATCTGATCGATCTAGATATACTGTATGGATCTGGACACAACATAAGTCCTCCATAAAGTTTTTATTATTTTGTGCACACGATTGCATAATTGAAAAAGAAGTGAAAACATACTATGCTCATTTCCACCTCTGTATTGGTTGTAGTTAGCAGCTTTGCACTGTTCATGGTTCAGAATAATCCACATTTAGTTTATCCACTGGCTGAAACAGTTTCTGTTACCTGATTGGCTGACCCTTGCTGTTGAACAGCAGTCAGAGAAGGACTAAGCTTCCCTGAAGATTTCTGGTCTTTTTGACATTATGCAGAGCCAGAAGCACTGCTTGCCACCAGGCAAACAACTTGGGGCCCCAGGTCAATACGGGAGACCCTGAGGGCTGACAAACTTCAAACTTCAGCAAAGGCAATGTGCAAAGTTTACAATGACAGTAGAAGAGACCTGACCTCACTAAGGGGACTTTGCCTGACTCCACTCACTCTGTTTGCAAGTGGCAAGCATAGTTCAGTTTAAACAAACCGAATGACAATGATGAAAGAGTTATACTTCAGGGAGAGAAAAAAAAGTAGAAAAAGGTAAAAGAGGAGAATAGGAATCACAGTTTTGCTATCCCGCGTGATGCGGTGTGGGTTCTCTGTTATTATTTGCTATTTATTTCTTCAGTATGTTACATCATGTTTATCTTTTGTTCATTGTCTGTGTTTGTTTTAAAATGTGCATGTGAGGATGAAATAACCTTACTTGCTGTAGAAAAAAATCTACCTTGGTCTCTTGTGTTCTGGGGGCCTCTGGATGTCTGGAGTTTTGATCTCCTCCATACCTGCTTCATGCCCTGGAGGACGGGGCTGTGGCCCCCCCACACCCTCTAGCAGATCATTACATGAAGGAACCTTTTGAAAAAACAAGCGCGTCCATGCTCACAGGTGTACACACGGGTGATCACACCCACAAACTACACCCTTTTTGGCTCCTACCTCAAAGCACACTGTTCTGTTGATCTTATGTGCTGCACAATAATGTTTAATATTTAGTATTTACTGTCATATTCCCATATATCATTGTGATGTTGTTTATTCTATTACTCTTGTTCTCTTCCGCTTGTTTTCTTTTTTCTTTCTCAGCAGGTGATCCAGGTGATTGATATATGCATTTTTTTCCTTTTTTTCTTTTTCTGCTCATTCTGTTGGTTTTTGTCTTTTGCCCTTCTCCCCCGTCCCTCTTCTCAGCTGTTTCTCTTTCCCTCTTTCTTTCTCCCCTTATTTCCCCCAGTCAAGTCTGTCCCGTATTCAGTAAGTGAAAATAAAATAAACAATAAAAGGTGAATCAAATGGACCATTACGGCAAGGCTGGGATGGTCAATTTGGTAAAGTAAATCCGTTGGGCATCTTTCTTTGCCTTTAGGCAACAATTCTGATGGCAAAAGAGCCAAACGGGACAGGCAAAAAAAAAAAAAAAAAAAAAAATCTACCTACAGTACAAATAAAGCAACCTAGCCTAGCCTAACTTAGCCCAAATAGTGAGTGGAGCAGATAATAATAATTAAATTAATGCTAAATACCTAAATGCTGCGAGTCTAGTCTTAACTATGGGAGAAAGACAGGATGTAATGCAACTTCCACTAGAATCACATTATTTCATGTAAATTATTCTGGCATTTAGCATTAGTTAAGTTAGCTAGCCGAGCAGGAAGTGTGTTCAGCTCTGCTAGCTGGAGTATGACCTAACTGAGCATGCTCATCCAGGAGTCAGAGACACGATACCGGCAATCCACTTGTTACTGTAGCTAGCTAGCTACACTTGCTGGCAAGCAGTATTAACACTTCATAACCAGTCAGTGTGGTTTAGTTATCATTACCAAAAAAAAAAAGGTCTCTGCCATTTCTATTATAATGTGTTGCCTATCAACTTTTATTGTTTCTGGTGTCAGATAATTTATAACAAAGTAGTGATGACGGTGGGAAGGATTTTTGCCCCGGGCCCCAACAAACCCTAGAATCACCACTGTGCAGAGCCAAATTTAGCAAAAACTGAAGTCTGAAGCCAGAATTTTTATCTTAGCTTCCAGACTTTAGCAATTACAGAAATTCTCATCTTATTATTTAATACTATGGCCATATTTATTATTTGCATCCACTATTGTAAGTGAAAAAACTTTTAGTAGTTTTAGTAGTTAATTCTTTGGGGTCTTCATCTGGTAATGAAATCGTAACACTAAATCAATAGTAACTTAAAGTGTGTACAAATCTTTAAAACAAAGTAAATCTAGAAATTGCAGCTAAATAGTTAAAAATTGAATTGGTGAAAATTTTAGCTAGAGCTAAGAGTTCGGTAGCGCCATGTTATCATGTTATCAGCCATGTTCTGTCAGCTCAGTTTGCTTGTATGGTAACTCATACATGCCAAAAAACAAAACTTGCCATTGTTGGAGCGCAGCGCTCTGGCAGAGATGCCGTTTGTGCCTATAGGATGATGAACACCAGTACCATCCACTGCTCCGCCCTCCCCGGGTTGCTTCAGAAGCTCTGTCAAAGTCCTGGAGGGAAGAAGAAAAACAACATTTACACACTTTGAGCATCCTGCACACAATCTGAGACAGTAGACAAACAAATTGCCTAACGAGCTTTCACAAGTGCACTCACGCACATCCACAAAAAGGGAAGAAGAGAGGAGAAAAGTGTGATATGAGGCAAAGATAGAAGAATGAGAGAGAGAGAGCGCTGAAACAAAGAGGACCAGAGGGAGAATGTTTGAAAGATTGCTTAGCTGGGACTGTCAGAAAGATAATAAAAATTGGAAAAAACAAAACAAAACATGGATGTGCATATAATATGAACTGCCATTTTTTTTTTTTTAGCAAAACAACTTTATCTCAACAGCTTTACCTGCGGATAAAGATTATTTACATCAATAACACACAAAATGCTCTGAATTCAATTCAAGACAGTGGAAGTGAAGATAAAAAGGATGAGTCTCTGGTTGTTTGCCAGCTGGGAGCGTCAATCATTTATAAGAAATAAGACAGCTTCCCCTCTTGCTGTCTTTTACTGTTTGATGCCTTTGAACAAGTTCTGATGCCGCTTGAAAACTGGAACACGGGCAGGAAAAGGCCTGCAGATTTAACTCTTTGGGAGCACGCAGAACTTCAGCTGCAAACAAAGACTTGGACTGAGAGTTATATCTGATGCACAGTATGGCGTTACTCTACTTTAAATGTTTTAAAGACACTGGATAATGGCCATGTGGGTGTACTACATCGTGGGGGTACTTCCTTACTTGCTTCAGGATGTGCTGTATGTAAAAATTGTGGAAATGCACAGCTGATTTGGGAAAAAACATCTTTAGTCAGGTATGACAGGCAGGGCTTCGTGTATACTACTGTTTATAGGGTTTACATGCAGTATATTATATGTGAAGACTGCTCTCAGTGGTGTGCATACATTTAATTCATTAAAAATGCTAAGCCTAACCAGATTCTAAATATCCCACTTGTAACTTTAACTTAAATTAATGGACCTTATGTGATGTAATGTCTGCAAGAAGGTTTAGTCCAGAATAAGTCACATGGAACAAACAAGCTGAAAGAGCTAAGCAAAGATTTTTGGAGAAGCAATGGCAGAGAAGATGGAAAAATGACGGAGAAGATGGAAAATGTTGGTTTCAAAACTGCAATTCCTGCCCCGCTTGATCACCATTAATTGCTAAAATCCACTATTTGCTTTTAATAAGGCCAAAGAAAAAGAAACACTCACTGAATTATACACTATGCCACTGCTGACTTAGGAGTCTATAATTGGTTCTTACAAACTTTCTAGTGTTTTGTGTACATGGCAGGAGAAAGCGCGCCATCAACGTGTCGTTTTTGACAAGGAAATTACTGTGACATAGTCAACAAATCAGCTGTGACCTCAGAGCTGCTTTCAAAAGACCCATAAATATTTCCTCACTGTTAATCTCACTGTTGAAACCTTCACACAGCCTCCCAAAATGCATTAAAGCAATTGTCTTTCTATTAGCCTGCTGTGAAATGGTTGCCTGTGGTCATGAGAGCAGTGAGCATGAAAACATTAACATCAGCACAATATAGTGCAATCAAACACAATACACGTGCAAGAGGCAATGAACGCACCCAGCTTTGTGTGTCTTTGCAGGTCATTCAAACTCAATTCATCAAATTTAAATTCTAATAATTAAAAAAGGAAACTCTTATGTGACAGTCACATGGAAAGATGCACTTCTTAATAGGAATTATGCAAAATTTTAATGTCTGTCATTATTTTTTTCATGCATCAGTTTTGTGGCCATTTTGAAATTCCATTATCCAGAAAATTTACTTAGTTCTATGAATCTGAATTGAGCAGTTGACACAGATTGGTGGATGCTTAAAGTCCCTGAAATACTTGTTTGATCTCTGGTAGCAGATTTGGAGGCCTGTAGAAATATTATGTAAAGCAGTTTTACATATACAGTACACGTAATGTTCTTTAAAATCAATTCAAATGAGAAATAAAAGCTTCAATATAAACAAATTATTCTCAGGCAAATCTCAGATGGTCAGGTGGAAAGTGTCTGGTGAACCGACCTGTTGAATAAAATGCTTTTAGTGCTCAACCATAGTAGAAAAACACTATATTAGAAGGAGTGATGACTATGTGTTTGTGCATTTTTCCTGCTTTTTTTGTTTATCTGGTCGACCATCATTACTGTGACCTGTGTCTTATTTCTTTATAAAATGTTCATGTATATGCAGTATATCAGTCTTATAACTAGTAGCCTACACTAGTTACTTACCTGCCTATTTCAATTTAAACATTACTGTTGCTTGGGGTTGACAACTGTCCCGTTTTAGCCAGGATGTCCTCGTCTAATGAGTAAAATTGGTTCGCCCTTTACTCTAACTTAAATATTCCTTTTATATTGACCGTTACCTGGACGAGTACTTGTGTCACAGCTAGGGCTGGGCCATATTATACCGTTCACGGTAATACCGGTATAATGTTAGGCAACGATAGGAAAATGAAATATTGCGATAGAATGGGAGTAAAACGCGCATGCGCAGTGCCTTTGTTTTCATACGCACATGGCCGATTGTTGAGTGAAACAGATGAACCAGAATTGGTTTGTAAAAATGGTGCAACTTCCGTGATGTGGAACTGGTTTGGTGTTTGTCCGTCAGATACACAACAAAGCACATTTTTTTGCAGAACATGCAAGCGGCCGTTGTTATTGTCGTATTTGTCGGACTAAGATGCTCTTAAATCTGGGAGTAATCTGGGTCCTAAACTCCGTATACTTCAGGTCAAACAACACTGCAGCATCACTTAGAGTTAAAAACTGTCTAAATTCTTTCATCTTTAATAAAACGATCAGCATTGCTGCTTTACCAGGTGTAACTATAAAGTTTAACTTCCAGGCATCCATGAAAACAAAAGTTATTACATTTAACGGAGTTAGAAGTTAGCAGGAAGCTAGCGGAAGTTAGCTCGCTAGTTTCGCTAGTTACCTAAGCATGATATTGCATGTTCTGACGGAGAGATTTCTGAAAAAAATCAAACGTACAGTTCTGCTATCACTTCCAACATAAATGAAGACAGGAAACTAAACAGCAGTGACGTTTGTAGGGTTACTGAAGTTGGGCTAGCTGGTATATAATGATGTGCTACGTGATCGCTAGCGACACAGCTATGTTAGCATAACATAAACAGTGAAGCTGGAGGACGAACACTAACACTTTTCCACTTATAAAAGTTAACGTGAAGGTTCTTCATGGTTAGAGACAAATGCAATCGCATGGCAGGATGCTGTAAACGGACCAAACTTCAGTCAGGAGAACAACTGAGATAATCCATCCACAATACGAGGTTAGTCATTAATATACTGCAACAACATGGGAATAGAGCAGCTGCCAGAGAATTCAACATTAATGAATCAATGGTACAGAAGTGGAGGAAGCAAGAAGAATGAGTTTAATAAAGTTTGATTTATCTGACTGCTTTGTTTCGCTTAATGTGCCTTATAATCCCGTGCACCTTATGGTCCGAAAAATGCGTACTGCACACTGCAGTTTAATGTTGCAAAGCACCTCTTTTTAACTTCAGTGGATATTATACATGGTTATGCTCAGGATATGTCAGCCCATTTCTACTGGAAATGCCTTTTGGTTAAACTTTCAGCAAGGAATTTGCATTTGCACTGTTACATTTTTATAAAGCTTTAATGTACATAAAAACCAGCTTCTTGTTTAAGTGAAAATAAATGGAAGGTTGTCTTTTTGCGCTAGTAATGTTGTGGAGTTGTATTTTGTCTCGCATCAATTATATCGTCGGTTATATCGTTATCGCAAATTTTCAAATATATATCGTGATAAATATTTTTGGCCATATCGCCCTGCTCTAGTCACAGCCCTCAGTGACACCCGTCATGTGCACCAGATGTGTGAAATAATACGTCATTTGTGAAAATATGGTGCCGTTTGGTCTGCGTAGCATATCAACCAGGGTACCTGAATCCCCCATTTACAGTATTTTATTTAAACATTTTTTCTTTTTTGCTTATTTTTCAAAGGAAATGCCATATTGATTGTTTTAAATGAGGTATTGATTTAATTGAATACCAACATTTTACTGCATTTTTATTATAAAAATATGAACATAGAGTACATATTTGTATTATGCCCAGCTGGTTGTCCATTGTGCTTCTGGCACGCCACAGTGTCCTTTATTTGATAGCTAAAAAGTTGGCAACCCCACTGTCGCTGGTTGTTCTTAGCAAACCGTGCACTTACCAGCAACAACATTTGCAATGTTGGCTGTGATTGTGGTGCTAGCTACTGCATTTTAGGAACATTTGCAGCGTGTTGTGAATGTAAATTCATTTACACGAAAAACTAATTAATGCTACAGCACATAAAGTGTGTTGCTGTGCCTGCAATGCCTGAAGAAAATCTGCTGTTAGCTCGCTAGCATTATCAGTGCTAACGTTCCTTCAAAGTCTTTGCTGCAATCAGAAGAGAGGGGAACTGAGGACTGAGAGCAGTAAGCATGGAGCATTCACAACTCAGCTCCACTCAGCTGTTATGAGTGCTCTTGGGCAGTTGACAGAGAGAACTTATGTACTCAAAAGAGAATTTCAAAGTATAGAAGTAATAGCAAAAGTCTTCAATAACAAGCGATAGAGTTTAGTTATTCCTTTAGAATTTGTATCCTGTTTTTCCTTTCACATTTATTTTGGTTGAATGTTTTACTGATTTTTTAATTCAACCCAACTTTTTTGCCAAACTTCTGTTTGTTTAAACATCCTGACTCAGTGTCCTGACTTTGATCCTGAATCCTTTATGAGACTTAGCATAAAATTAGCTATACTGTAGCTTATTATTATTTGACACTTGACATTATGTTATAACTGTACTGCTAAAATTTGTGGATCAGTAGTTTTGTTTTTTCTTTTGGAAGTTTGTGGTCTGTTGGAGTGAGTCAGCAGTCACCGGTAATGTTCATTCTGCCATGCAGTGAACATCTATAAAACTGATATTCTAGTCCTACATCTTTCCCTTGAGGAAATACATTCTTCACTTTTCTGTTTATTTATCTTAAGCAAAATCTATTCCAATCAAACAAAAATACTAACTTCACAGAAATGTGATCTAAATTGAAATCTATTCATTAGCTTTCAATATGCAAATCACCCTAAAAACTTGCTCTTCACCTTTGATGTTTCGCAGACTTTAGCCAATCACAGGACTCTCAGGACCAGACCAGATGAGACTATAGAATAATATGACAGATATGCCAGAAAAGCATTTAAAGCAGTATATTGTGGTGGTTTAACAGGTTAGATGGAGTCCTTGAGCCTTGAACAGCATGGCTTAAATCTCAAATCTTGTTTGGTGGGAGGAGCTTAGAACAAAGAGGTGAGAGCTGTCAATTTTTACATTTTGGCTTTTTTTGTGTTGTTTAAAGATGGCTGCCTACGACAGCTACTCCCAGGTGTGAATATGAAGGGAGGTGCTGCTGTAAAGCACCCAGCTCAGCAAACCTCCCCTGGATAATTTTCTAGCCGAATAACTTTTTGTTTTTTTTCTGTTTTTCTTTCTTTCTGTTTTTTTTTATTCAACTTAGTGGAATTTCACATATTACACATGCTCTCTGGGCTGAATGTGATTAGATTGAGCTTACTGTCAACAAAGGAAAAAATTGAGCAACTCAGCAGTTTTATTAGAAATTATTACTTAAATTGTCATCATTTATCATGACTATTAGCTTAGACCTTTATCTCTAGCATTATTTGGTTGAAACTAGCATGGCTAAAAACACAAAGTTTGAAGTTAGAGAACAAGAATGAGATTTCCACAGGGATATTGTGTAACTGATGGCTTAAAGGGACATGGAAGTATAAGCAGTACCCACAGACTAGATGGTGTGTGCCACATAATGTATCCACACATGCATCTCAATTGCCCTTTGATTTTCCGCTTGCTAGCTAATACATTTTCTCATTAATACGTGTCCACTTCCAATCAATTACTCCATTTGTCTTCCTCTTTCATCCCTCCACCCCCACTCACACTGTCTCTTGATTTTCTTCAGCCTGCAGAATGCTTATGAGGGCTATTGTTGAGCACTTGTTGTTCACTGCACCCCCTATCTCCCTGGAAACATCCTCTCTTTCTTTCGCTTCTCTTCTAATTCTGTTTTATCTCCCCAACTTTCTGGGTCTGACTTTGCCCCCCCCCCCCCCCAACACTCACACCCGTTATCTCTCCCACATCTTTATTTTCATTGCTATGAGCCTTTTATCTCTCCCTGTATCACTTCCTCAACCCATCGTCTCTGTCTTCCTTCTCTGTCCCCTCTGATTCTGCCTGTCTTGCACTCTCTCACCGTTGTGTCTGCTCCGTCTCTCAGTCTCTCACCCTTTGGCCCACTTTCTTTTCCAGCCTTTTCTTTCCCTTTAGCATCCTCAGCCCTTCTTCCCTTGCTTCTCTTCCCCTCCCTGAGGAAACTGTCACAAACTATTCCAACTTGCGATATTTGTCACGGCTGGCGGAGGGAGCCGTGTGGTGTGGAGGAAAAGGAGGACCCAAGATGCAGCAAACTGATGATACGAGTGATGTTTTATTTACAAAGGTGGTGGTGACAAAAACAGGCAACGAGGTATGAGTACTTTACAAACGGAAACCTAAACTGGGAGAAACTAAGTGACAAACCTGAGACCATACAAAAGGGGTGCGGGGCAGAGAGCCGCAGAGACAGGAACACCATAGAACGCAGAGGTAGACAGATGAATGCAGACGAGCCGACAACAGGCAGGAGAACACACAGGGCTTAAATACACACCAGTAATCAGGGGATGAGGGACAGGAGGGCAACACAGCTGGGAGAAATCAGAACTGACGGGACAGGGGAAATGTAAACTGAACACACTCACATCAGACAGAGACCTTCACAATAAAACAGGAAACTCAG
The DNA here is from genome assembly GCF_965226115.1 of Aulonocara stuartgranti. Lineage (NCBI taxonomy): Eukaryota > Metazoa > Chordata > Actinopteri > Cichliformes > Cichlidae > Aulonocara > Aulonocara stuartgranti. The sequence goes on along the minus strand of NC_138942.1, from coordinate 24,470,133 downwards.
ACACGGGGAACCAAACAAGACACAGATCTAAACAGACAGCTTCACAAACAGATGGGGTGACACCATAGACAGACAGATCCAGACGCAGACTCAGAGGCAGACCGAATATAACACAGAACTAAAACAATCATCATCATGAAAATGATAACAAACTAAAAGCGCTGGGTCACCGACCCAGGACCATGACAATATTAGCACTCTTGAAATGAGACTGAGTGATGCGAGGACATCGGAGCTGCATATTCAGATTCACAAAAGGGCTCAAACACTGATCGGACTTTGCATTAAAGGCATACGTTTAATTCCTGCTTCTGACTATCTCTACATTGCTGTATGAGGTACGTCACAGCAGCACGGCTAAAACGTAGAGGAAAAATGCTTAAATTGTGGGAAAAAAATTCAGATACCATGTAGACCTCCAATCAGAAGAGCATCCCCCCAGTCTGTACGCTGAGGGAAATCTGGCCCTTTTGTCATAAGGGGAAGAGCGATAAGAGTTGGGTAGATGCATGTGGGTAGGCCTACACACGACACACATTAAGTACACACTATATCCTGCGCCTGCCTAAGTTTGTAATTGAATAAGAACAATTAAGGTTATTTTTCCAAAGTGAGCATTTTGGAGGTTAACCAATATTCTCTGTGAAATGTGAGCTTTAAATTCCTTCATTCATTCATTTCCTAGAGCTATGAGTCCTTCTGGAGGCATGACGTTGGTAAATGGATTTGTGTTTATATAGTGCTCTTCTACTCTTACATACACAGCCATACAGAACTTTATGCTATCAAATATACACTCCAAATGGACTTCCTCTGCAACACATGATGTTATATAACCTGAATAATAAATAAAAGTTCATGCACATGCTATTTAAAAAACAGCAGAATGCACAAAAATATCTGCTACAGATAATACAGATTATTCCAGTGAGGTTTGGAAGAACTTCTGGAAAACTCCAAAGAAACATCTCCAGGCAGTCTGATAGGCTCAAAGCACCACATGCCCAGTTTGTTCCCTAACAGGACTTCCTGAACACCGCAGAGTAAGAAAACACAAAAGCTGCTCCTGATATCTCCCGAAATTATATTTGATAAAACATAATCAACTTTAAAAAGCTAGCAGGCGTGGATCTGTTGAGACTGATAACAGGGACAAATTAAAAGCCCTTATGAGCCCACCAACCAAGCATGAGTGTGTTTTCCAGTCAAGCATTTTAATATGTGCGGTAATTGCTTCAAATGGAGTCAGCCATCTACCGTCGTAGAATCCTTTCAGTCGTGCGCAATTAGTGATCATTCAGACGTTTGCAGGGAAAAGGATTAGTCTCTGGAAATTGCGCTGATATTCACGCAGTGTGAACCCTCTCAAGGGTGAAACATGTGGCGCTTGATTAGTCAGTGTGTTTGACAAGGTTTTTCTCTTTAATTTTACACACATGGAAGCTGAGGAGACTGACAAAGCTGCCTTTAAAAAAAATATAGAATAATGTGTACTGTGATTTTTATAGGGTATTGTTCTATAGAATCAAAGAGACCTCACAACACCAAGGAGTGTGTGATGTGAGTAATTTCTTATAGAAAGAGATCGTTGTTTTACTGAAAGCACATGTTGGTGCGAGACACACTGACAGGCTGATAAGAGGTTTGCACTGAAAGCCACACAAGTTTATAAAAACATGTATATTTTTATTAGGTCAACTCTGTTGATGTGTCACAATATTCATTTATTAAATTAAAGCAGCACATGGGTGTGTGGGTGAAGTTTCCAAGAAAAAAACCCCACTCTCAAATAGTAGCCTTATTTTACCTCAGTGGCAGAGAGAATTCATTTTCATGTCCCTGCGATATTCATTTTCACAGCTGTAATTTCATCAGGAAACAGTTATGAAAGGTGTTCCACTTTGCTTTTTACCTGAAATGGCATTAAACTACTGTTGATGGAACTCCTCTTATCCTCCAGATTTTTTAATATTTTGAGATTAACTGTCCCTCAGCCTTGCCTTTACTCTATTCCAGTGGTTCTTAACCTTGTTGGAGGTACCGAACCCCACCAGTTTCATATGCGCATTCACTGAACCCCTCTTTAGTGAAAAATAAAATATGATTTTTTTCAAATTCAAGACATAGATATGTTTTTTATTGGTGCACAAAATGAGCGGTGCAGGGTCTGCCGAACCCCTGAGACCGACTCACCGAACCCCTAGGGTTCGATCGAACCCAGGTTAAGAACCACTGGTCTATTCGCTCCTGCAGTCGGTCTTCAACTGTAAAAAAACTTAAAATCCTCAAAACATGAAGATAAACAAACCCACAGGATGTGTTGAATTAGAAACATTTGGATTTAATATAAAATGTGATTTGTGTTAAAAGGGATTTAAAATATCAGTGTGTTTAATAATACTGTGAAACATCCTGAGCACCGCTAATTTCTTTATATAATGCCAGACTTTATTGGCACTTTTTAAAAGTGAGCGATCGTGCTCCTTGATCTCTGAAGTTCTGTCAGTTCAAAGGTTTTCTTTGAACCTTGGCTGCTTTTTCACTCGTTTTCTGTGCAGTCCTTGTACCTGACTCATTTCAGAGGAATGCTTTGAATCATTAAAGCATAAAAAAGAGACCAATTCAAGGGATTAACTAGTGTCATGTCTACAATTGTTTGCTGCCTACAAATAGACCAATTTTAAATGGAATTTTTGGTATTTGATCCCATTTTTGTAGTCTATAAAAACACCAAAGATAACACAGTTTGATGGAAATAAAATAGCATTTTTGCACCAACACGGTGACTCTTTAAGAGATATTAACTGAAAAGTGTGCCACATCTCAGCGTGGTGTACAGTGTGCACTTAAAAAATTAAGGAAACTGGACAAGTGGAGGGCAAAAAAGAAGTGTCAGTTCTAAAAAAAACCCAACAAACTATCTACTATCTACTCAACTATTCTGTCTGATTTTTTTAAATTTAAATTTTTTGGTCAAATCTTAACCGAGGAGTTCAGCACTGAGTGCGTATAGCGACCAGTAAAACACAGTGGAGGCTCTGCCATGGTTTGAGGCTGTGTTTCAGCCAGTGGTGTTGGAGATCTTGTCAACAATGATGTAATTATGAATGCAGAAAAGTACCATCAGATATTGATCCACCATGCAACACTATGTGGAAAGCATCTTAATGGCACTGGCTTAATTTTTCAGCATTATGATCAATGATCCCAAATACACTTCTAATCCAGAAGAAAAATATACCTGGATAGAAAAACACACAGGGGAGCAGTCATGGATTGACCTCCCCAGAGCCCAGAACTCAACATTAATGTGTCGTGGTGCGACTGGTGATCTTGCGTTTTGTTTTTTGTAGTCTGAGGTGGAAAGGACGAGTCCTTCTGCTGAGTCCACCTGTGGGAAGGGCTATCCTGGAGTAACACCTTTGCACCCGTTTCTCATTCTGGAGATGTTGCAGTGGTCCCCTGTCAGATCGTCATCATCCTTAAGGTGTACTCAATTACTTTTCTGAAAGTAGCTTTGTCTCTCCTTGCTTCTGCTAGTTGACCAGTATTCCCTCTCTGTGTCCCGGCCTGCCCACTCTCACACTGGGCCACCCAGACCTTTCTCCCCACACATTTCTCTTAGGAAAGGCGACTATCATTACACTGACCACATTGTGCCTGTTTCCCTCTGATCGCCTGTTATCTCCCTGTTTCCTGTTTGACAGATTCACCTTATGTAAATCTGTAAAACTGTGGTTTCTCCGGTGCCCTCTCATTGCTGCTCTTGTTGTTTTTTTTAGTAAACTTTCCAAAACTGTCTGCTGTTCTGGTCTGCTCACTGGGTCTGTAATCAGCCTTATCATGACGCATTAAAGCAGTGTGGGATCATCTAGAGAGAGAACAGAATAAAAGGCAGCCAGCAGCCAGCATCCAAAGAAGAGCTTTGAATTACCTTTAAGAAGCCTGGAGAACTATTCCTGAACACTATTTTGTGTGCATGTGTACATATTTTAATAAATTGCTGCATCTCTTTCCCATTTTTCCTACAAAATATGAAGAAACAATGTGCAGCTCAAGACTTTTGTACAGTTATGAAGCAGCAGAGCAGCTAAAGGCTATCTTTATAAGCTCTTATAAGCAATTATTCTCTCGCTGTTGTGTCATGACAGAAAATTCAAACGGGTGTGTTGAAGTCCAAAATAATCAAGCCACAACTGACTTGCTTGTCTCAATCACTCAGCTGCATGCACGTGGGAATTTGTGACATCAGCTTAACAAGTGGTTTGTGATGGAGTGCAATTTGCCACCTTTAAAGAAAAGAAATATTCAAGACGCACTCTTTCTGTAGGCAATTTCAGCAAAACCGCACGGCTCTCGCTTCCAGGAAAACACAGTTTTCCCTCCACCGAGAGGAAGAAGGCCAATTTTGTTTTTTCATGGTCAAATTGCATATCAAACAGGGCCATAGAGTCAAACACTGTGAAACTAATTCACTGCATCTGTACAGTTGTTTTTCACAACCCTGCCGTGGCCCAGTCCTTGTTGTATAACTAAATCCGCACTATTGTTTTCAATTGTCAAAGAGCGTTTGATGCTAAAAATAAAGTGAGAAAAATACCCCGCGGTCATGTAATAAGACATTCAGTATTGTTCCACACACACGCACGCATTTACTCCCCTGGGTCTTTACCACAGCATTTTGTGGCTGAATCACTCTTCACTGTCACAGCAGGTTAGTTTATATTACAAGGCCCCCCCTCCCCGTGGATGATTCCAGGGGCCAGTAACCTAGCATGAAACAGAGCATGGAGCTGAAGCCCTGCTGTTTCCAACGACTGTATGCTGTATAATTGTGTGTGATGGCGCTTGCCACCTACAGTTGTGCCATTTGACTAACCTACACAAACACTGATTTGTGTCCACTCATGCACACGCAGATAGACACAAACACACACGCGCAGCTGCCAGTCTCCTACCTACAGTTGTGCCTAGGGGGAGTTAATTGATGCCACATAGAAATGTGACTCATCCCTTAATTCCCAGGGGTGGTAATTTAGCGAGGTTACAGTAGGCGGGAATTGTACAAGTGGAAGTGTGTAGTTAGCAATGATTTCACAAAAAAAAACCCTGAATCTTTCAGGGGGGCAGAAAACAGATTTAAAAACTGAACAAAAGAGAGTTTACTCAGGTTTATGACCCCATAAACAGTTTTTTTTTTAAGTCATTATTAATTAAGACCTCAAATTAAACAAAACAAACCACTTCTCAATCATTTCCCAGCTTCATGATGAATATTACATAATGTGCTTGTGTATTTTTTGCTTGTTTTTTTTTATGTCCAGGAAAAATAACTTCACAAGCAAATTGATTACAGTACACATGATTTCCACACTCCTGCACCTTTGCTGTAGTGGTAGGTTTTTTTTAAGCAGCTGATTGTTATGTAAATAAAGTTCAGAGTTATTGTTTCTAAAGTGTTGCCTTTGAACCGGCTGTTTAAAGCAAAAAATGCAAAATGATACCTTTGAAACTAACAGGAGGAGGCAGAAATTTAGATTTACTGGAGTTCAAACCTAGCTCTGTGTGTTTGTGTTTGTGTTTGTGTGTGTGTGTGTGTGTGTGTGTGTGTGTGTGTGTGGTGCGCGCGCTGCATGAATTTATCTGCCTCTTCATCTATCCTTCCTTCTCTTTGTCTTGGAGCATTATGAAATGACAGAGTCAACACTTGAAGTCACTTTTCATCAGTTTTTCACAGCACTTCATCCCACTACTGCTGTCAGAGGAAGACAACACACACACACATGCACACACACGCGCGCACACACACACACACACACACACACACACACACACACACACACACACACACACACACACACACACACACACAGGAGGACAAGATCCCCCACATAAAGGCCACTGCAGTGGGATAAGTGGTAGCATGTATCCTATCACAGGGGTGTTTGATAACCCAGTACCTTTGACACATAAACAGCCACGCATGCATGCACGTATACAGGCGCACAGCAGATATACAAACATGCCGTTGCTGCCAGATAGTGCGCCGTTGTAGGCTTGGTACAGAGCCTGGATCTGTCTCCCACCCTGCTATATTCCTATTAGAGCTGACAGCTGCCAAATAATGTCCCTTGGCATGGCTGAGTGCCTGCTGTGCCAGGGCCTGTTTGCATTCATGCGCGCGCTCTCATCCGCTTACATGAGCGTGTGTGTAGATTTGGACGACCACACTCTGGTCATTGGTCCACTTAGATTATTTTTTAAAATGAGTATCATATTTTGAATAGAAACATCTATTTAATCAGGAATTTAGTTTATTGGGGGCCACAGTGCGGAGATGCACACACAAACTTGAGAATAAACTGAAAACTTTCTGAATGAAGAGCTAAAGCGAGAGGAAAAGAGATGAGCTGAATGAAATAACTCAAAAACTTAAACTCGCATCTTACTTAATCAACATGAGCTTCACATCTAGTTAAGTAAGCCTGTCTTATAGTCAGATATAGCTTCAGACTGTTAAATTTCAGGAAGCAATGGCAAAGCTGATGCTGTTACCGCAGACAGAACCCCTAACACTCTAACACCAGATGGTGTGTGTTGGTCAGAATCTGTCAGCTTCAGATTATTAGTATCATTTGTCAACTTGTGGGTCCAGCTGATAGAGTTCAGTACGAGTCCCTGAATGCTTGAAGCAGATGTGATGAGCCAGAGTGCAAAAGTGCTCTGCTGGGGTCATCCCTGTGGTGGAACGAGTAACTGCGGTAACTGCAGGGCACTAACTGTGGTAACCAAGGAAATGTTGGAGGAGCTGAATGAAATGTTTGAATTTTAAACTGTAGCAAGTAGCTTTATCTGATAGAGCTGGTAATTTATCCTCTTAATCTGAGTGGTGACCCACAAACAGTAGAGTTTGTTTTTGATTAACATCAACAGTGTGAGAACTTCAGAACAACAATTTGAAGTTCTCATGTGAGGTGCCTTTTAAATACAGTTCGTCATATATATAGATATTCCTGGTAGCTACATATGATTATTGAAAATTAAATTTGAATGTGCTAAAGTGCTTTGATAACGCAATAAAAAGAAACTAAGTACAAAAACTGAAAAAGGAAACAAATCCAAGCCCTCTTGCTTCAAGCTGCATGAACCAGTTGCTGGCAGCATCTCAATGCTGAGGCTGTGGTGTTGCTAAAGATGATGTCACAGAAAAATACCATATGTCAGCCTCTGAGTCACTGCCTGCACTCATTATTTTGGGCCATCTTTATTTTAGAAACAACAAAACGCACACGCATGCACACACAAAGATTCACTCTCCTCAAGGGATTTGTTCTCAAACATTCATCAGTGTGACGCACACATAACCCACGCATGAATACACCTCCACACACAGACGCGTGTTTGTCAGCAGAACACCTATCGTCCTGTGAAGCCTTAATATTTCCGACCATACGCAGGTACTTAGCGTGCTATCGACTCAGCGCCGGCCATCTTTGTGTGGACATAGACTGGATGGTATTGATCTTTTCTGCCACATTTCTGTCTAAACATCTTGAACCACTCACTGCAGGAGCTTCTAACATATGCATTCATTACTCTTTTTTTAATATCTTATGTAATATTTAGATTTGTACGCATGGTTCAGTTATATATCTCATATGAAGAGGTTTTAATACGATTGTAAGGGTTGAATTTAACTGCACATTCAACTTGCAGTTGTGCAAAACTGCCATTTGAGTTTACTACCCACCCTTTAAAATTGGATAAAGTCTTCCTTTGTCCATTTTATGAATGCAGTGCCCCATCTGTTCATGGTATGTACTGTGAATATGACACGGCTAAGGCAGCACTGACAAATTAGAAACACCACAGCACTCCCTCGTCTGTCCACAGTGACAGGCTGTAGTAAATGCGTGTGAACCGAGGAGTTAAGTGACCTTGGATTGCAACCTCAGGCACGGACACATGGCACTGGCATGGCCAGTTTGCCCAGAGCGCTGTGTGCTCTGCTCATGAAGGTGAGATACACACAGTTGAAAGAACACAACAGGACGGATGGATGAATGGCAAATCTTAACTCTGCTCGTTTTGAACGCACTTTGCATGAGCAATGAGATGCAGCAGCGCCGCGCCTCCCAGATGGGCGCTATTTGTGGGTGAGGGGATGCAGCTGGTTAGCCAGCAGTGCGAGCTGTCAATGGACATGCACGCAGCACACTCTGATCTAATCGACATGCTTGATGCTTGGATCCAGATGCACAGATGCTTGTTCCAGATTCGTACCCTCTCAGAAATGCTTTTTCAATTAACAATAATTAAGAAATCTCTCAGCTAATGATAAATACAATGCTGCTGCCAAGGACAGCACAGTCACATGGCAGTTTGTGAAGTAATCATAAAACTTAATAGATTGATTTGTCTTCTTGTAGAAGCACATGAACACTGCTTGCCACTCAGTTTATTGTGTAAGACTTCTATACAGTCTGTTGCAGATGTTGCTGCCGGCTGCCAGCTTTAATTTTATTTACAGTATATAACGCCAAATTGCAACAGCATTCAACCTTAAAGCACAATAATACAGGGAGTGCAGAATTATTAGGCAAATGAGTATTTTGTCCACATCATCATCTTCATGCATGTTGTCTTACTCCAAGCTGTATAGGCTCGAAAGCCTACTACCAATTAACCATATTAGGTGATGTGCATCTCTGTAATGAGAAGGGGTGTGGTCTAATGACATCAACACCCTATATCAGGTGTGCATAATTATTAGGCAACTTCCTTTCCTTTGGCAAAATGGGTCAAAAGAAGGACTTGACAGGCTCAGAAAAGTCAAAAATAGTGAGATATCTTGCAGAGGGATGCAGCAGTCTCAAAATTGCAAAGCTTCTGAAGCGTGATCATCGAACAATCAAGCGTTTCATTCAAAATAGTCAACAGGGTCGCAAGAAGCGTGTGGAAAAACCAAGGCGCAAAATAACTGCCCATGAACTGAGAAAAGTCAAGCGTGCAGCTGCCAAGATGCCACTTGCCACCAGTTTGGCCATATTTCAGAGCTGCAACATCACTGGAGTGCCCAAAAGCACAAGGTGTGCAATACTCAGAGACATGGCCAAGGTAAGAAAGGCTGAAAGACGACCACCACTGAACAAGACACACAAGCTGAAACGTCAAGACTGGGCCAAGAAACATCGCCGTCGCTCATCGCGACGGCATGTCTCGCCCTCCACTGAGCAACACGAGGATGCTGTGGAGGTAATGGATTTCGACCTCGAGGAGCGGCAGCGCGCCGCATGCGCACAACTGGAGGAGGAGCTATGGGGGGAGCCATGGCTCGCTCCTCACTACGGTGAGAGTTGCCAGGAGCTCCCGCCTACCGCTCCGCCAACACCCACCTCCTCAGCCTCTGCGACACTGCAGGAGGCCCCACCGTCCACTTCAACGGGGTCCACAGCCAAGAAAAAGCGGTGTTTGCGTCGCCGTCACACCGCCCAACACTCGGAGGTGAGTGAAACTGTTCTGTCACCCCAAGTTACCTCTGAGTGGAAGGCGTGTGAAGTGAATACAGACTTAGCCGGAGATATGGTTAGTAATGAACTATTAACCAAACCACAGTCTACACCATTTTCTCCTGTCTCTGTGAACACATCACTAGATAAGATTTTGGCCTCGAACAATGGTGTTACCACGCACTCACAGCCTGAAGTGTCACCTGCTTCAGTTAATGTTTCAAGTACTGTTTTACCTGTGTCTGTCTCTCAACTCAATATAGCTATCACTCCGAAGTCACAGATCATTACGGGTGCGGGTTCCAGAAAACGCATCTGTCCAACATATCACAGTCATGCTACTACTATGCCATCAGTTAGGTCCATACCTGAGTATTTAATGTTTGTCCAGGAGCCACACTCTGATGGTCTAAGCCTTGTTTTTGTGGGTCGAGTGGCGATTCTTTTTCATATGGTTAAACCAGCCCCTCTGAGCCTTACACTACCATTGATTAAGTCCAACCAGCTTATGTTGAGTCCTCCTGTGACTACAGAGACTGGGCCATTAGCCTTTAAGCCACTTACAACTGATGCAGACTCTGAGAACCTAAAGATTGCTGGCTCGGAACTGGTGGTCATTAACACTGCTCACTTTGACTCCTGTGCTAAGATAGTAAGCCCTATAGACTGTTTTCCACCTGCTCTCTCTCTGTGTGGGATTATGCCTCAACAGCCTGTGTTTCCTCAGCCTTTACCTCAGCTCCCTGTCCAGTTAGCAGCTTAGCTCCCTGTCCAGTTAGCAGCTCAGCTCCCTGTCCAGTTAGCAGCTCAGCTCCCTGACCAGTTAGCAGCTCAGCTCCCTGACCAGTTAGCAGCCTCATGCCTCGTCAGCTGGAGGGTCCGAGGGGCCCGTTCAGCCTCATGCCTCGTCAGCTGGAGGGTCCGAGGGGCCCGTTCAGCCACCCGTCTCAGCTGGAGGGCCCGAGGAGCCCGTCCAGCCACCACCTGCAGCTGCCTCGCTGTCACCTGGTCCTGCTTCTGCTCCGCCTGGGCCAGCCTCTGCTTCTGCCTCGCCTGGTCCAGCCTCTGCTTCTGCCTCGCCGGGTCCAGCTCCAGCCTGTGCTTCGCCGGGTCCAGCTCCAGCCTGTGCTTCGCCTGGTCCAGCTCCAGCCTGTGCTTCGCCTGGTCCAGCCGCGGCCTCCGCTTCTGCCACGCCTGGTCCGGCCTCCGAGCCTTCGTCCTCCACGCCTGGCCCAGCGATTGTCACACCCCCGTCCAAAGTACATCCAGCGCCTCGGCATCGTCGGCCAGTTTCTGGGCCTCCAGCCGGACGTCATCGCCGTCGTGGTCGGCCCCCAGACCGCCTTCGCCTGAGTCGCCACCGTTGCCTTCCGCACGGTTGGCCCCCTGACCTGTCTCTATGTCATCGCCGCCGTTGCCTTCCGCACGGCTGGCCTCCGGACCAGCTCTATCGCCTGTGCCACCCACCTGGTCGGCCCCCCGACCGTTTGACCTATGAACTCTTGTGCCTGCGAGCTCCGGGTCGGCCTCCTGAACTGCACCGCTGCTGCCTTCTGCACGGCCGGCCTCCTGATATGAGATGGCGTGGCCTGTTGTATTGCCGCCCTCCAGGCCGATTCCCTGAACTTTGTTTGGACTTTTGTCATGTGCTCCAATGTTTCCTGTCAGCTGTTTTGTTTCCTGTTCTGGGCCCTCAGTCCTGGTCCCCCGCCGCCTGCCCGGGCTCGGTGGTCCGTTTTTTGGTTTGGGGCTGTCTGGAGCCAGCCCTTAGAGGGGGGGTGGTGTCATGGTCCTGGGTCAAGCGACCCAGTATTTGAGTTTCATGTATCTTTTGTATTCATTTGCACCTAGCTTAGTTCACCTAGTTAATTTCTAGATTGCAGTTTAGTTTTGTTCCTTAGTTGTTTATGTCATCTCCCCCTGTACTAAGTCTCCCTGGTTCATGTGTCATGTCTGCGTGGTTATGTTTAGTTCTTGTCATGTCTAATCTCCATGTTTTACTTTGAAAGTCTGTATTCATTGTCAGCGTATTCAGTGTCACTTCTCCTGTCCTGTCGTTAGGTTCATGTGTGTCAGCTGTGCTCCCATGTGTGGCCACTTCCCCTGATCATCCCTCATGTGTATTTAGTCTCTGTGTTTCATGTAGTCTGTGTCGTGTCGTCTGTGTTCCCACCCTCCATGTTGTCACAGTCAGTCTTAGTATTCATAGTTATGGTTTCCTGTGTCTTCATAGTTTTTTCCTAGTTTTACTTTCTCAGTTTAGTCATAGTTTAGTTTGTCACTGCGTTTCTGCCTTGTCTGCACTCCTTGTCACCAGACAAAATAAAGGCTCGCTTTCAGTTAAGTTTACTCCAGTCTACTCTCGTTGTGTTCGCACCTGGGTCCACCACACACACCGCCGCACGGTCTGCCTCCGCAGATCCCGACAAAAGGTGGCTATATTGGTCGCTGATTTGTTTTTGTTTTGTTTTTCAATGTCAGAAATGTATATTTGTGAATGTGGAGATGTTATATTGGTGTCACTGGTAAAAATAAATACCGTAATTGAAATGGGTATATATTTGTTTTTTGTTAAGTTGCCTAATAATTATGCACAGTAATAGTCACCTGCACACACAGATATCCCCCTAAAATAGCTAAAACTAAAAACAAACTAAAAACTACTTCCAAGAACATTCAGCTTTGATATTAATGAGTTTTTTGGGTTCATTGAGAACATGGTTGTTGTTCAATAATAACATTATTCCTCAAAAATACAACTTGCCTAATAATTCTGCACTCCCTGTATAGGGAAAACCTCAGCAATCAACTTCTAATATTTTACTAGTCTTTTAGTTTCCACGAACTAGCATCTGTTCATTGGACTCGTACTCTTATTGCTTATGGACTAAGCTTTACACACCCTGGAAAACATGAACTGTGTACCAGATATCTCACTAGTAATCTTGTTATAACACCTACATGAACCACCTTCTCCTGGTTTGTTGCCTTCAGTCCCCAAAGACTAAATTAACCTCGTCTGATGACTGCAGCCGGGTTGCTCACACACTGAAAAACAAACTCCGTGCTCTGTTTGATGCTGTTCAATATATTTGATGCAATGCGCTGTAATACACCAGAAATCAACAAAAAGCTTTGCAGAGCGGCACAACAGAAACAGGAGTCAGCAGTCAACCTATGTTTTGCTCATAGCGCATTCACACATGCACAGATATTTCCTTCACAACTCAAAGTTCAGCCTTGTGCACACGCACAAACACATGCGTGGCAAGGCTATGCGCACTACGTAGTTTGTCACAGGGTTTACGGACACACCTACAAACAGTGCAAGGGCACGCTGACAGTGTTGTATAATATACTAATGGATTAGCAGCTCTCACAGCCAGTACTTGCCCCTAATTTGTCATTAATCAAACACTCACTCACACACACACACACACATACACGCATAGACACAAACATGTCTGTGACTATGATCTTGACTTTTCCCTTCACATGACTGAGTGCCGTCCTGCAGGGTGGGTCACATCAATGAGTCTAATCTATCAACCTGTCCAGCTTGACTGCTTTTAATTCCATCCACACACATCTCCCTTTCTTGCTTTCTCTGCGTACCTCTGTACCCAACCCGTCTTTGTCTCACAATTTCATTGAGGTGCTCCATTTCACTAAAGCTGCTTCTGCCCTTACACCTTATTTACCAATTCTCCCCTCTCTCATACTATGGAAGATAACCTGGAAGACTCTCTACCTCACTTCTCCTGGTTTTAGAAACTGATTCAAAACCCATTTTTCTAACCTTAAAACATTTTGTAACCTGCATTGCATAGTCAAAGCTCCTCTGGACTTATTTATGAGTTTCTCATTTTCTTTTTCATTTAATAAAAATGCTGATTAAAAATCACATTAATGCTTACCATTTAATGAATCTGCTCCTACATTTACAATAGAGGAGAGGAAAGGAGGAAAACATTCAAAAGGAGAGGTAGGGAGCCAGATTAATGGAGCGAGGGGATGAAAAATTAACTCGCCCAGTTCTTTCTTTTGATGAAATGCCAATTAACCAATCTCTTTCACCAGTTAATCTCAGTTCCAGCCTTTTCCTTCCAAGTTTTCTGTTCTGCCCTAGTCCACTCTCCATCTCCCACTTCTTCGTTTTCTTTTTTTTTGGCTCTCTAACCCTGACGACTATCCCTCTGTTTCTCACACTTACTTTATTGTCATCCCTCTTTCCTCATCTCCCACACTCTCTGTCCAATTCTCCATTTATTTGCTTGTTGGACTTTCCTGCTGCCTCTCTCTCTCTCTCTGCGCTTAGCTTCACCTGTCAGCTCGGATCAAGGCTCTGGAGCAGCAACATGACAAACTGCCCTCTGATTCACTTATACAAACACACAGATGCACACACAGACACGAGCGTATAAGCGCACACGCAAGCAGCGTCTTCTCAGACTCAAACTCTGACCTAACCACCTCTCGCTCCCTGCGTTTATTTGATGATGCACAGATAAACACACATACACACAATAATACAGTGACGCACAATTTCCAGCCTACTTCTAGTGGCACCTTTAGAATCTGCTTTATGAATTACTCTTGAGAAATTTGAGGTTACTGCCCCTGAAACAGTAAATTGAAAGAAGTGCTCTTGTAGTATCCTTGTACAGCTGTGTCGCTATAAGCAGACTTCATATAGTACGCTGATGTTACATATTCTTGTGTTCTGAGTGAGTGTCCTGGAGCTTGTTTGTCTGTTTTACAGCTTCACACACCATCACAACTCATTTATTAATCTTTTTTCCTCTCCTTTTAATCTCCTCTGTCTTTATTCATATTACAAAAATCTTTCAGATCCTTTGTTCAGTCTTTGGAACGTTTTCCATTTATTTAATCATTGTGTTCATTAAAAGAAATCATTTATTTAATTAAACAATTTATATTGAAGTGAGTCAAGTCAGCATTTCTAGGTGTATGTGGGATTGTGCTGTGCTCACCTCATTAATGGTTGCTCTTCTCTCAAAACAGCCTACATGCCGTATATGCAGGGGAAATGGATTGATTAGGAGTAGTAAAGTTCCTATAGCTGGCAGAGCAAAGGACGGATATAAATCCCCTTAATGGCTGAAGCTTTTAGCATGAGCTAACCGTCTGAAATGCTTATCTCTTTTACAGAAGTAGAGATGAGTGAAGGAAGATAGATTTGATAGACAGAGAAACGCCTTTATGAGGACACTTATTAACATAATGTGAATTTTTCCAACCCTGACATCAGCCAGCAACTGCAGTGCTGTGAACAACAATTTTTAAAGTATAAATGATGATTTGTTTTATTAGGGAAAAAAACCTCTCCAAGCCTACCTGGTCGTAAAAGTTCATTAGAGGACAATCTAAATACTGATAGTATCGATACCAATGCTGGTATTGGTATAGGATTGATAGCAGCGCAATAGGTACTTTGTTTCTAAGCTCCAAGTTTAGTATGTAGCTCGCTGAATTATGTTAAATTATTAATGTTTTATAATGAAAAAATATGCCTCAAACATGCACTATGAAAAACATCTGAACCTTTTTGCCTTGACTGCCATGTCTATCACATATTTATAACCCATAACCGAAGTTGAGCTTTAAAGTCCTTTAAAGACGCAGGCACATTTACGGTCAGTATCCAAGAAAAAAAAAATCAAAAGCTGGAAGTTTATTTTGTTGTGTTGGAAAATCAAAGCCGGTCAGAGCGGACACGCTCCATTTTGCATAACTATTTTTAAATCCCGGTAGCACTGCAACCACGTAAGCTAGCGCAATAATTCTTTTTGCATATGAAACCGGAGGAGTTTTACTTACATCTTATGCCATCAGCTTGTCCTAAGTCACAGTTTCCTTCCACATATAGCTTTACAAAAACTGCATAAAAACATAATATTCCAGAAACACACTTTGCCGATCCGATCAGCTGTTCATAACACTTCCTACGTCCATCAGCGTGAACTATCGCATGTCCGCCATGACTTGCCCAAAACAGGAAGTGACGTCGGAAATGAAACATTTGCGGAAATGTAGTTTTTTACCATCGGGGCATTATGAGCCTATACTTGTGTTTTTAAAAGTTATGTTTGACTTTATGACTTTCTGTGTCGTTTCTGCTGGAAATAGTTTATTTTGATGCAGATGCTGTTATTTTGCAAATTTGCATTACAATATTTATTTTTGTTTTTCCTGCAGTATATAAAAATTGGTGTATTTCAAAAATAAAACTATGAAGACACTTAAAATAAATTTCCTGAAACTAGTTTGTGCAACTTTTTTGTATTTACAGTTTTGAGGGATAAGCCTCTTAAATTTGTCTAACTAGAAATATATCTCCCTTAGAGATAGGGTGAGAAGTTCGGCCATCCGGGAGGGGCTCAGAGTAGAGCAGCTGCTGCTCCACATCGAAAGGAGCCAGCTGAGGTGGTTCGGGCATCTGACAAGGATGCCCCCTGGGCGCCTCCTGGGTGAGGTGTTCCAGGCATGTCCCACCGGGAGGAGGCCCCGGGGCAGACCCAGGACACGCTGGAGAGATTATATCTCTCGGCTGGCCTGGGAACGCCTTAGTATTCCCCCGGATAAGCTGGAGGAGGTGGCTGGGGAGAGGGAGGTCTGGGCCTCTTTGCTTAGGCTGCTGCCCCCGCGACCCGGCCCCGGACAAAGCGGATGAAAATGGATGGATGGATGGATAGAAATATATGTTAAAAAAACAATTTTCAATGTTTTTGTAGTTTTTTTGCACTTTTTTGCAATTTATGTAAGTACTATGCACTTAATGCATACATATTATTAAAATTTGGGCTATAACGGTTGTATTGATGTATATCAACTTGAAATGCTCCCAGAAATGGCACTACAACATGTAAAAATATAATATAAGCTCTGGGGGACTTGGTTCTATGGAAGGTCTTAAAGGGTTAAAACCAAAATTTTCAGTACTTTAATACGGAAATGGAGAAAACGTGAGGCATTAGTGCACCTTCCCAGGATTGGCGTCCTAAAGAGCATACTAAAATGACACCAAGAGTGCATCGACAACTCATGAAGAGCTGCAGCCATCACTTGCCTCAGTTAAGGTCAGTCCCTCAATGCTCTTCTGCATACCTTGGTTGGTTATTTGAGTTATTGACTGGCCATTCCTGTCCTCTGACAGGATATCAACCAGGTATCTTAACTGAGAGAACTGCCTCTCCCTGCATAGTTTCTCTTTTTCAGACCATTTTTGTAAAGCACAGAGATGGCTGTGTGGAAAAATTCCAGTAGTCATTAAACTTTCCAAGTCACTGTAATCCCCTTTCCTCCCTGCCATGTCTACACATCTAATTGCATTGTGTTGCTGTGATCAGCTGATTAGACTTTTTGATGTTAGCAGGCAGGTGAGGGGGCGTACCCGATGTAGTGGATGTCTCCACTGAGCTAGAGGTGTAGAAAAATGTTTATAGCAATGCACAAACATACTGTGGTTAAATGTGCTTTAAAATTGCAAATCCCTGAGTAATTATGGCTTTGGACATTTGTTCTGTTTGGGTTTTTTTTCTTGCACTGACAATTTATAATGTTTTGAGTGTTGTGCATCTTGCTGGCTGGCCTGCTCTTTTCATCTCCAAGCTCTTAGAAGCATTGGAGGTTTGTCAACAGGGTGGACGTGCCTTTTGAAATGGCCTCTTTTTTAAGTGTCTTGGAGATGGAAGAGGAAAAGGCAAGTCAGGGAGGCAGAGAGGTGACAGTTGCATTCAGTCAGTCATTTCAGACATTTCCCATTAACAATATTCAAGTCAAATATCAGTTTTTACATGCAGCGAGCAAGGCAAGTGACTGGGCACTTTTTTTTTAAAGGAAAGGTTGTTTAACTGAAACAAAATCCACAACTCAAACACTTAAAACTAACAGCAAATACTGAAGAAAAAACATTGATTCAAGATAATTTAACCCAGTCTTGTATTTAGAGTCTCAACAGAGAGAACACTGAGAGAATATGTATGCATCCTTTGACCCAATGAAGGTTGCAGTTTTTCATTTTTGTTTCCTACGGGAAGAAAAACAAAGCTTTCTAATACCTTTTTTTTTACATATGCAGCACACATATCACTCCTCCTCTCTCTTAAGATTTATCGCATTCATTTGTCCCAAAGTGAAGAGGAGTGGGAACGTAAGTGGAATGTCAATGTCTCAACACATTTCCCACTGACAAACACGGAGTAACCGAGGGAGTGAACGGAAGATGTGCAAAAAAGGTGAGCAGAGGAGAAAAAGCTCTTAAAGAGGGGGGGGGGGGGGGAGTAGAAAGAGTCACTTCAGGTTGCCTGTTCATTTTTATTGATGATTTTTATGATTTATAATCATTTATGATTTGAAAAAGCTTCTTATTTAACTTGTAGCATGTTGCATGACTAGTGGACTGATGCCAGAATCAGTGACCTCAAGGTCAAGGTCAGAGGTCAAGTGTCCTGACTGCAACAACTTGAGAACCAGGTTGATCTAGTTGATGCCATAAGTGGATCTACTAGGAGGCTGAGGGGTAGCATTTGCTGATGCCAATATTTTTGTACTCTAACAGAGACCTCAAAGGACTTTTTACTACAGCCTCATTCATCCATTCATAACAATTTATTCTGTCCCTTTAAGCTCTATCATGCACACCCTCACACTCACACCCTGATGGTGCAGTTTGGGATTCAGTATCTTGCTTTCCGATTAGTAGATGACTCGTTCATCTTCCTGAGCAACATGAACCCTGCGTCCACTTGCATTTTGTTGACTAACAAGCTGTGCAGGATGTACCGCGCCTCTTGTCAAAAAGAGGCTGGACAGGCCATGTTTGATAGCTACATTATAACAAAAGACACAATTTGGCAAATCAGTGTTTTTTTGGGCAAATTTCATACACGCACTTCATCAAATGCCACTGAGCAGTCCTTATCTTTCAATATAACCTCTTGTCTTCCTCTCCTGTCTTATCTTTCTCTATCTCAGTGTGAGGTTATCTCTCTTTTTTGCAGCTGGACCTTTAGCTAGCAGACACAGTGTGTTGCAGACTGCACACAAACCATTTGTGTGTTTGACCTGCTACTTAGAAAACCTTACTCTGATAACTCTGGTGATTCAGCATTAGGACTGACTTTCATTTTTCACTGTTTAGGCTCAAATTAAGTTTGATGTTTGAACGAGCCTGTTTTGAAAATGGAAGTTGTAGAAAGTACAGGTATTTGTGTGAAATAAAAAAGGTGTTAGAAAAATAAATACGCAAGTAGCTACTACCCTGGATATCGATAATACCAGCCCTGTATTTACTAGATATCAGATCCTTACCAAAATGGTCTCTGCCACTTCTACTAATCAGCTCGCTCGTTCCTAAATTCTCCTCCCACTGATCTCATTGCTCTGTTGCTGATCTCTCTATTCCCTATAAACCCTCCTGTTTGTGTTTTCCCCAAAGTCTCTCACTCTCTTACACCCTTGTCGGCTGTCCTGGGTTATGTAACTGTGTTTCTTCGCCTTCGTGCTCCACTTCCACCAAGATAATAAAGACCCTGTATGTTTTAACAGTGAAGCTAAATATTGGGGAATGAGGGGAGGGTTTATTGGTTATGGGTCTAGCAGCTTTCTTTAGCTGTATTTATTTGTTCCCTGAAGACAAAGCAGGCTGGATGAAGTGTCTTTGTTTGCTGGAGAATTGCAGTTGCACTCAAGAGTGCTTTTCACACATTAGTTTCTGCAAAACCCAGAAGACAGTCATAACATTAAGGGCTTTTTTCGTAGATATCATACCTTTGTGGATTTTGTGTAGTGCCTGCCAAGATTCCCATCACAGTAGAGTGGTATAATAGTTGTGATGCACTGTTGGGCTTTATTTTACTCATAGTAAATGGAAAATAAAATGGAGAGCAAACTGTTAATTATTTCTCAAACACAGAGTTGTGCCAATTTTAGTATTTTTGGATCCATCATGTAGAAAATTTCATTAAAAAAATTATTATTATTATTAGAAATAGCATCCCCTATCTGGACAAATATTTTCCTCTCTGCTTGCCAATTCCTTTCAAATGGCTTAACACACAGCAGCCCGAGTATGTCCCAGACATGCTTTTTAGGAGAATGCACCTCATTCTGTCCTCCAGCGTTTTTGGATGTTACCAGAACCTGGAACAGAGAAAGCATTTCAAATCTGTGTTTCCAGCCCTCAGCAGAGCCTGCCAGAGAGCCTGCGCCCAGTAATGCTTGTTAATGATCTGGTAAAAGTGTTTTTTCTACTCAGCGGGCTCCAATTTTAGTTAGCCATATACAGCTGCAATATACACTTTTAACTGCCACTTTGTTAGGTAAGCCTGTTCAGTTGCTTGTTAACACAAACATCTAATTGGCCAAGCATATGGCAGGAATGCAATACATTTAGGTATCAGCATCTCATGAGATGCTGAAGTTCAAAATGTGTGTCAGAATGGAGAAGAGAGGTAATTTAACTGTCTTTAACACGGTTGTTAGTGCCAGACAGGCTCACCTGGGTATTTTAGGAATTGCTAATCTGCTGGGATCATCTGTAGGGTTTACAGATAGTGGTCTGCAGCAGTTCTTTAACTGACAATGACTTGTTGATTTCAGAGGATGAGAATGGTCTGACTTCTTTGAGCTGAGAGAGAGGCAGCAGTAACCAACCGAGGTATTTGCAGGAGATCATCTCTGAACAGACAGAACTTTAAACTTGAAGCAGATGGGCCACAGCAGCAGAAGACCACACCAGGTGGCACTGTTGTCAGCTAAGTACAGGAAAATGAAGCTGGTCTGATGAGCATCAATTTCTGCTTTGACCTTTTGATGGCAGGGTCAGGGCCTTTAACTCTAAGTAATCATGCATTACTTCCACACATTAGTCTACCTGAGTATTGTTTCTGACCATGTCGCTCCCTTTATGACCACAGTGTAGCCATCTTCAGGTGGATGCTTCCAGCAGCATGTCACAAATCTCAGATCATCTTAAGCTAGTTTCTTGAACATGGCGGTGACTTCTCTGTACTTTAATGGCCTCCACAGTCACCAGAGCTCAGTCCAATAGAGCAGCTATGGTACAGAGACAGTCACACCATGGATGTGCATCCATAAAAATCTGCAGCCAGTGTGTGATGCTGTCGTATAAATATGGACTAAAATCTCTGAGGGATGTTTCCATCACAAGCATTAAGGGGGTCCTCCACAGTACTTAGCAAGGTGTACTTAATATAACGTTGAAAGAGTGTAAATGCAAATATTGCCCTTAGTTACATTAAATTAATGCCATTCATTTAAACATTTAAACTCAGCCTGCTTAGTCTGAGTCACCTGCACTTTTGCCTGCATACTTGTTTCACCTAACAACTACTTAGGTTTTCTGAGTATGGATAAATTTGACATGAGAGAGTGCAGCGACTCATTAATGTTTCAATTCTGATTCTTGTGGATGTGCGATGTCGTCAGTGTATGGGTAAGAACAAGGCTTAGGGTTAAAGAAAAAACTCATAATTAAGTTGTCAACAGGCCACCACAACTGAGTGTCCTGTACAGATGGATGACTTTACAGTCTGCACCATGTAAATGTTAATAAGTTTAGCTCCTGTGGCTAAACTCAAGGCTAAATGTATGTGTATTAAGTGCATTTAGTTATATATTTGACTTTAGAATGTGTTGATCTGCGTATTTTTAAGTAAAGTCTGTGAAAAATCCTCTTTATTCAGGCGTCTAAGACGAAAACATGTTAAAACACACGGACACGGGATGGCCACTGACTCGGAGGCACAGCTGCAGCTGTAGATTTAAAGATTACCGATCGTCGTGCGAGTTCAATGTTGACATTTTAGCAAGTAATATAGGCTCAGACACCTGAGAGGCCCAGACACTTTATGAGAAAGATAACAGAGGAGGCGGGGAGGAAAGGAGGGAACGAAGAAGCATAAAACGTGTAAGAAGGTGATGAATGGAAAAAGAGATGACTGGAGAAAGAGTTCAGCGGATGGATAAGGTGAATTATATTTTGACGATCAGGGCTGTCGTGTAGGGACGACAATTCTCAGATCCCCTGTCATTTTCCATTGACTTTGTGTTATTTCACTGTTGCCCATGGGGAATATTATATTGTTTTCACTCCAGCTCAAGGGCAAGACATCATAATCTCTTTTCCTCTCTCATTCTTCCCTTGTCTATCTAAATGCCAATATGCACCTTCTCTCTCACTCTCTGTGTCTCCCACTGTACTCCACTCCCAGCTCTACCCACAGTGCCAGGTTTCCCTTGGCCGGCAGCACCAGTGTTGCGTCATGCTGACATTGAAATGTTGATACAACATCAGTATAATTAGAACACGTATATCAATCGTTTCACCGCTGCCAAATATGACTGTGTGATTGTATGCTTTTTCACATGTCTGCAGAACAGTCATATTAAGTCAACAGCAATTTTTATGCGATACTTTTCAAGGTAGTTGTTCACTTAAGGGTTAAATTTATCACACTTGTGCTTTTTGCAAGCTTGGCTATCATTAGCCTACCAAAATAGAAGTAAAGGGAGAGGGAGAGATAACAGCGTTTTAGAGAACTGGGCATGTCTCCAGTGATGATGGGAGACTTCCAAATAGCCAGGTAACATACTGAATTTAATACTTGGCTCATTAGCCGGAGCAAGAGACACGGCAGCTCCTGCTCACAGGGGCTCTTGCGGATTATGACAGTGTCGTCATGTGCTGTAACTGCAGGGCACGGTCCTGATTGATTTTCATTATAGCACAGACACAGTGTTATTGTTCCTGAGTGCAAAAAAACACGCAGCCACGGTCAGGGCAGGGACGCTTTCTCACACTTTGTAAGGTGTTTTTGACGTCTTGTAAAAAAAGAAGCTGGCTGAAGTCTGTCTGCAGACTTTTGTACATTTTTTAATTTTTGTATGAAAATTCAGCATAAACTGAACCAGTGTTCTTCCTGGGATTTGTGCTTTGGTGCGTTTGTGTATGCATGTGTGACAGAAGTGGGGCGTGACAAACAATAAGAGGCGGGGGTAGATGTTATATCTGGGCTTTTTAAAACAAATTCGTTTTCAAGGCATTTTTAAAGGCTGAGCATACGTGTGTGTTTGTGCGTGTGTGTGTTTGTTAGAGAGGCAGAGAGAGCGAGAAAGTAAGGTTGAGTGTGTGTGCTAATCGGATACATGTTTGCTAGTTTGCAAAGGCATCAATTCCCTGGAAAACAGCTTGTATTCTTCCAGTCTGCTTTCTTTCTTTCCTTTTTTTAAGGAACAAAGTGCTTCCTTTAGTAAAACAGGAAACTTCTATTTGGAGACGGCAAGTGTGCAAATGGTAAACACAGCTCTGTGCTGTCTGTGCTACTGTAGATCGCTGCTGTTTTCTTATGAGTGTGAATGGGTGTGAGGAAGAAGGGAGAGGTTAAAGGGAGTGGAGCCAAAGACAGAAATGATATAGGAGTGGTATCGACTGTAAGCCCCGAAACTCTGCGGACTCATCGATCATACGGCATGTTGCACCTCTGATATACACAGTAAAGCATAGAAAAATAACACGCTGTAGGAAGAAAACCAGCCTGAACAGCTCTCACATGATTCTGATCTCACACTGTATCTCTTTTAGTTCCATTGCATCACTGAATGGCTATTTAACACACCAGTAACCTCTAGCTGAATTCTTATTAAGCTGCCTAACAGTAATTGAACAGATTCATAACCTTTGCTTGACGTAGAAGTGATTATGTGTCTGATTAATACACTGATTATTCTGTATGATGTGTATTTATGTATGTAGCTCATTTTGTATTCATACATTTTACTCTCCCTCAGCCTGAGCAGAGTCAAGCTGATCTCAACCCCCTAAGCACTCCTTTTTAAAGTAAGAATATCAGGGCGCAGGTGTTGCTGTGGCAAGGTTTAGGCTTTATTAATAGACAAAGCAGGAAGAGCTTTCCTTTAGGATCAGCACTAACAAGGCTTCCTGTTTCGGGGGAGCTGAAAATATTCTGATACATTATAAGAGCCGCAGAGGATCTCAGGGGGCAGACAGGTCACCTGCAGTTCCCTGTTTAGTTTCCTTTCTTTCAATTTTGTATCATCTCTAAGGTTTTCACAACATTTAAAGGTTTTGGTGATGTTTTTTAAAAGATATTTTAAGAAAGAGAGATCACACTGGTATCTGGTGGTTCTACATCGTCTTTGCGTGACCAATTAATCTAATGGCTCTCTCCTTAACTGTTGGAATAACTGCAAAGCTCTGTTGCCAACATGGCTTCCTCTTCTTGTCCTTAGCAGGCGACCAGCGGCGGTGGTCTGCCGCGCAACCAGTGTAGGTGTAGGTGCCGCAGGTTCTCTTGCTTGACCAACGATTATCTTCCACGCTTTTCGATCTAAGGCGATGGTTCTTGCCTGCTCGGGGTCAAGTCGAAGGGCCTTCAAATCATCCTGGATTTGTTTCATCCATGTCTTCTTTGGTGCATTTCGATGCACCCTCCAATCGGTGGGGTAGCGGCTCGGGTCCATTCGACAAATGTGGCCAAACCAACGGAGTCGGCGGCGCTGGATTAGGTCGCCGATCGTCGGTTGGCTGCCGCAGCTGGTGAGGATGGTGTCATTCGAATGACGGTCGCGAAGGGAAACGCCGAGCATGCATCTAAGGCAACGCATTTGGAAAACTTCAAGCTTGCTCAGGTCGTGTTTGAGCATTGTCCACGTCTCTGCACCGTAAAGTAGAATGGGCAGGATCAGGGTTTGGTAAAGGCGGATCTTTGTTGCTAATGAGATGTTGTTCTTCTTCCAGACGCACCAGCGCAGGGAGGCGAATGCTGCCGCCGCCTGCCCAGTTCTGGAGCGTATCTCCGCTGATGATGCCACTTTCTTCTCCTCGACGAGGGACCCCAGATATTGAAATTGTTGGACTTGTTTAACATGGCTTCCAGGCGAAGAGACTTCTTTCTTAGAGGATTTTGATTAACATTTTTCTCTTTTCAACCTCCTAAGATCTGAACTCTTGCATGGCATAGATTTACAATTTCTCTTTGTTATTTGGGCTAATTGGGACCTGATGGATGTAAAAACAAAGAATTACCTGGGTTTTTTTTGGTTTTTTTTTACCTGATTTCTGTTTCTGAGAAAAATGAGATCCACATATGAGGACATTCGTTTTAAATTTTGATAGAACAGTGGCAGTTATAATGTTCTGGTAGGTGGATACCAGGCTCCTGTAGAGCAAAAGCATGTGATGTCCACATATGTTGACGCCAGGTCCTAGGAGGTTAAAGATGATGCTGTCCTTTCTTTTATAAAGATATCCAGCCATCTAGCTTTGCACAAACTCATAACGACAATCAAAAGTGCACCAGCATTTGGCATCTCGCACAAAAATGTACTTTAAAAATCAGACTGAGGCGTGTCATTATTTTCTGTGAGACACAGTCTCAGTCAGCACTTTCAGTTCATTCATTTCTGCATTCTAGGTCAGTTCTCCGTGATTTAGGCAGCCGCAGTGTTTTGTTTCTGATTACAGCAATGAAGCAGTCTGAAGCGGATATTACACAGATTTATTCATATCTTACTGATAGTTACACCATGTTTTCTTGAGCTGCAGTAAATACCAGGAAAACTGCCGCACTGGAAAAATGTAGGAACTTTCCACTTTTCCCTCCCCCTTTCTCTCACTCTCTCTCTCTTTCTCTGAATTTGAGCTTCTGTGGGAGGAAGATGGACAACCCAGCTTTTCAGTCAAAAATGTGAGAAACTACTGGATAGATTGGTCACAACATATATAGGTGCTGGACTCTATGGTCTCTAACAAGATATTTGTGTGTTGTTGTGCAGGCAGGTGCACTTGCATAACGCATGCTGTGGGGAAATTAATCGATTTGCATGCTCACTTTGCCTGCATTAAATATATAACAACGTTATAAAGGTTAGGAATGGGTGAGTATGTAAGTGTTTGCTACTGCTGACAAGAAACAAACATGGTTACGATAAAGCACATTCATTAACTTGTGTAAAAAACACATGTATAATACAGATGGCAGCAATACAATACTGCTCTCTAAAGCAAGGCGTGCCAGTTAGATGAGACTAATTTGTGTCTTTTGATCCTGCTACAATGTTAAGAGAATCACTAGTAGATGATGATTGCATTGGTGTCTTTATTTGCAATAAGAAGAAATGGGAATGAGAGGAAGAAAAAAAGTCAAAAGTGAAAAGGATAAAGACTGAGACGAAGAGAGGACAATGGAATGAGACGAGCACACAAAAGAAAAGCAAATGGAAGCTGAACAAGAAGGGGATGAATGTAGATAGCAAAGCAAAGAAGTGAATTCCTCCCTGCTGTGTTATCCCATTCCTCCTTTTGTGGTTCCCCTCCGTGGCACTCATCTTCCTCTTTATTTCATCTCTGTTCCTGCACAATGTTGAAACTGCACAAAGATTTGAAGGAAGGTATTTTTGGGACTATAAAGCAAACGGACAGATAGAAATGGAACAGTGGGAAGTTTATGTGGGAGAATGATGAAGGGGAAACGATAAATTTCACAGAGAACAGGTCCTTCTCGATTATTTTATCCTCTGTGATGTGTAAGCTTGATAGTGTCTGTAAGATAAGAGCTGAAAGGTCACTACTGAGAAGGACAAGGGCCATGGAAGAAATCAAAAGATGGATAAAAGAATGGGAAAAACACTTGGAACATCCCAAACACCAAATAGTGGCTGGGATCTCACAATTTATAACGGAGAAGTAAAGAAAATTAAAGTTTGTATTAGAATACAACACCTTGAATGAAATAATTGTGTAGTATAAGGTGTATATCCCTATTGCTTGTTATTAGTAACCACACAGACATGCACGTAGGATAATTAGGACAGTGATAAAAGTGTTTGAACTTCCTGTGTTATTGATTGATGATATAGTAACAAGGTAGGGCTGTTCGATATAACGATATATATCGGATGACGATATACAAACATCTATCGTTTCATTTTACGCTGTCGTTTGTTTCGTGGTGTTACAAGATAAACTGTTTACAGCAATATTTTTTCATCGTTTTGATGGTCACTGTAGTGGTTATATTAATTTTCTGTCTTTCTCTTATATTTAATATAACCACACCACCATCGCGTGTCCGCTTGTTTATTTTCCACATAAACCTTTCACAATAAAGCTCAAGATCCTGTTGAGGCTTTTCAAAATACACTGAATCACATGAAAGAGTATGCAGTGTTTACGGATGGGAAGCAAAAAAGGCCCGGCAGGTGCTAAAAATAAACCTTAGACTCAAACGTTAGAATAGGCTTTTCCCTGCAGCACGCCGTGTAATAAATATTCACAAAGAAAACGGCGGCCGTTACAACTTATGTCTGAAAATGTATCGTTTCATGCATCGGTTAAAACATTCGACTCCAGCTACACAACACGCAGCTGGAAACACTTCACGCAAGTCGAGCTGCTCGAGATTCACAGAATTTACAGAAAATGTTACATTTTTGTGATTTATATCGTTATCGGACGATAGATGTCTTATATCGGGATATGAGATTTTGGTCATATAGCACAGCCCTATAACAAGGACATTATAATATGCTAATTAATCATCTATGCGGGCCTCATCAACTGGTAAACATTTGATGAGCTTAATTTTTCAACTCAAATTTGCTCTGTTTACAGATGGCTATCTTCACAGTAGTGAGCTAGTTGTGAATACAGAGCTCCCATGGAGAAAGCTAACTGGATGATACAGATTTTGTCCTTTAACCATTTAGAAATGAATGGCTGTTTTTTTTCTGTTAACTTAAATGACCTAAATATCACCATACGTGGTTTAGTAGCAGTATTTATCACAAAGGATCCAGATGTCTTCCTTTCCAACTTTTCATTAAACCACCATGAACAGCTGTTTCAGTGGAAACTACCATTAACTAAATAAAAAAGAATTAACTGCATTCAGGCTGTGAAGCCTCTTCCTTCAATTTGTTAAATTGCAGGTAAATGCCTGGGCTGTGTTTTGTGACATCCTACAGTTATGAAGGCCATTGCCAGTTATTGTGCAGCTAGTATTTAAAACTGAGGTCCAAGATGCTGTAGAACTATTAGAGTTTGAAAGGGTCTGCTGCTGAGTTCAGTCGATGTAACAGAGTTGCTTCCTTCCCTTTATGGAGATTTGCCCTGCAGAAAGCTGAAAAAAGTGCATAATCGAAGCATACTGAACTCTGCTTTATAGGAATCTTTAGTAGCTGCGATATAGACGAATACTTATTTATCATTTTAAATTGACAGCATTTGGGCTTTTGCAATTGTAGACTATTTGAAACCTTAAGTGTTGAAGTTAAATATCATAGCTGGCCAAGTGGAAGGAGCTTTTAATTAAGCTGTTTGTACTGTTGCATTTGTTTGAAGCAGCCGAAGAGGAAAATATGAGACTGAGGATAACACGCATATTTATTTCATTGAAAAATACATGTTGCAATATGCTTGTAAATGCCGTAGTTAGTTCATAAATATTCTAGATAGATAGATAGATAGATAGATAGATAGATAGATAGATAGATAGATAGATAGATAGATAGATAGATAGATAGAGCACAGGATGAGTGATAATGCTTTCTATTGTGTGCGCTTCAGCAAACAGCTACATGTAAGCAGTTGATATTCTGTCAGGTCGACTTGTAGCCAGCATCAGTCTACAGTGGGACAAGACCATTACTAGGATCACTGGAGTGAAAATAGAGCCCATGCTGGACGGCATGTTCCCAACTCCATGTAGACTGTACACAGACTTATACCCACACAAATATACACAGTCACAAAGAAGCTCAGAGACACACAATGCGACTCACACAGTCAGCGGAGTTTAACTGAAGTACTTTCAGAGAAAATATAGACGTAAGTATATCCACTTGCAATTGTGCCTTCACAAACCTCCTACAGAGCCTCCAAATTGCAAAGTCAAAAGTGACACAGATTGTTGTTAACAGCCCACAGCTAGGCTCAAAAATAAACCTCTCATTATGAAGCGATCACACTCCATTTATCTGTATTGTGGTTTCTCTTTGAACAGACAGTGAACTGTGGTGCTTTAGCTCTTTATGGTAAACGTGCTGTAAACTCTCGTAACGTTGGTGCGCTTATTTAAATGAAAATAAGTCTGTAGGATTGATGTTTTTTGATATAGGTGTTTGCTGAAACATACATAGATAAAGTGTTTTTGTTTTAATCTACCAGAAACCTTGACCAATCAGAAAGAGCAGTCTGTATACAACCTAAAACTCAACACCCAGGGAGAAAGGGCATAAATAACTGAGTGCAACAGAAATTAGTATACAAAGATTGTATCATCTTGAAACTTAAGATGCATGAAGATCAACCTAAAGTAAAATGTGGAAATTACACCTTTGAAGACGTACAGATTTTGCATATCATCTGATTATCTCACATATTTTGGTGCTAATCAATTAAATACGTTTCTTAAAACTCTTTCAACAGTTTCCAGTATTTTAACAGTGTGCATAATGTACACACCAGTACTGTATATCAATTATCATGCACATTTTACTGCCCAGTTTTTGGCACAAAGAGTGTTGATGTTGTGCATGAAACATGAGAGGGGAACCAGGTAGAAGGAGGAAATACAGGAAAAAAATGGGAAGACAAACAGGAAATTAGAAATAGTGAAAGAGAAAGGAAGGGGGACGTTTAAGATTCAGAGAAAGTCTGGCGATCGGCTGATGTGGTTCACAGCCACTGCAGCAACAGTTGAGCTTAAGAACTTCAGGGCTCTGCAGCAGTCTGGTCTCACTGCTGCACTGAGGTGTGGTGTGGAGTTACAATCACAACGCAACTGATACAGCCGTCTCTAATAGGTAAAAAATTCACACCGTATAAGCGGAAATGCAAAGTATTGATAAGCATTTCCAGAAGGATGCATCAACCAAGAGTAGCAATGATGAAAGCAAAACAGTACTCTATTACAAGTAAAAGATATTCATACATAATTTTATGGAAATATAAGCACATAAAGACGTGATATCCAGAAAACTGAATGTGTCAGTCTAGTTTCTGGATAAAACACATGGACCTGATATCCTCCAGAGCAGCATTCCAATAACTGAAACACATGAAAGAAAATTTTAAGGCTGGCACATAAAAGTCAGAGTCAGCTAAAAGCAAAATGTGTGCTTTAGTGCTTTTTATGTTTGCATATTCTCACCGCTTTTAGAGTTGAGCTGCTGGTGATAACTTTGGCATTGTTATGTGTTTTAAACTGTGGATTTAGTGGCAAAGTGAAGAACAGAAACACAAAGTGAAGTCAGTAATGGACTTTGATGGCACAAACAAGACTGAGGTAGAAAATATTCACAACCGTAAGCATCTCCTTAAAGAAGACGATAAAACGGATAAACAATAATTCCTTGCTGATTTGAGTTAGCTGTGCACTTTGGGAAAGGCAAAGTCTATTTTTCATACCGCAGCAGCATCAAAGAATTTATTTTCAGATTAAGCTTTGAGGGAGACGTGCATTTAATGAGCTAACTCAGCCTTGCTGCGTTTTCGAGATAGAAGCCAAAACACGCTTATGTTAATGAAAGGTGAGAATAACAACAGCACTGACAACAAAGGCGATATTAGCACTGCTGCATGCTTTACATCAGTGATGAGTTACAGACACGTCAGTTGGAAGGACCTGGTTTTAAGGCATTCCCTGTGTTTGTCAGGTTTCGTCACTAAACATCTTCATGGTAACTACTTTACACATTATTTTGTTATCAAGTTGTTTTTTCCTGGTGTTGTTCTGCCTGTTGCAGCAGCTTCCATTGTGGTTGTTTTATTTATAATGACTTTATCATGGAGCTTCATGAAGTGTCACAGAGCATCGTGGCGAGACATTGTCACATTCACACTTCTCAGACCACAGTGTGACCTTACATAGCTTCAGGACTTTTTTGGAAAGACAGGGATGTTAATCTAAAAAGAAATATGGAGGGATTGCAGCGGTTGTGATTGAAAAGTGGTGTTATTCCAGACATACGGTGAGTAAAATTAGTATTGAACGCGTCACCAATTTTCTAAGTAAGTATATTTCTAAAGGTGCTATTGACATGACATTCTCACCAGCTCTCGGTAACAACACATCCAATCCACACATCCAAAGAAATCAAGCTATAGATGCCCATAAATAAATTCATGTACAGTAATGAGAAATCACACAGGGAAACAGTATTGAACACATGAAGAAAGGGAGGTGCCTATTAGCTGGTTCAGTCCCAACTGATGGCCTATAAAAACGTGTCTTATTACCAAGGTGTCACACAAGAAACCGCTCATGACGGTTAAAACCAAGACATTCAAAACTGTAATGTTGCGAAACATACTGATGGCATTGATTAGAGAAGAATTTTAAACTACTGCAGGTTCTGGATTATGGCACTGTTGGGGTCATAACCCAGAAGTGGAAAGAACATTATTTCACTATAAATCGACCAGGTGGAATCAGTAAGTAAAAATCTTAAAAAAGTGTGTTTAAAGTTTGCTGAACAACATTTAGACAAACCTAGGAAATACTGTGAGAATATAGTCTGTCAGATTAGACCAAGATTTAACTCTTTGGATGCCAGAATAGACACCATGTTTGGAGTTCAAACGGCACTGCATATCACCCCAAAAACACAATACCAACAGTGAAGTTTGGAGGCAGGAACATCATGGTGCGGGGCTGTTTTTAAACATACAGCATTGGCGCGCTTCATATAATTGAATGAAGGATTAATGGAAAAATGTACCCAGACTTTCTTGATAAATATCTGCTCCCATGTACCAGGATGATGAAGATGAAACCAGGGAAGACAGTTCAGCAAGACAATAATCCCAAACACAGCCAAGGAAACTCAAGTGGTTTCAGAGAAAGAAAAAGAAGCTGCTAGAGTGACCCAGCCAATCACCTGAACTGAATCCAAGTGAAAATCTATGGGCAGAACTACAACTCAGAGTTGTCCCAGAAGGAACCTGCAGGATTTGAAGCCAAAATTAAACCTGAGCAATGCATGCAACTAGTTTCTCCATTCAGGAGGCATCTTTGAGTAAACACATGGTTTGGATTCCTCCATCAGCTGACGCAGCAATCATTAAACTGACTGTAGCCATGATT
Organism: Aulonocara stuartgranti; assembly: GCF_965226115.1. Taxonomy (NCBI): domain Eukaryota; kingdom Metazoa; phylum Chordata; class Actinopteri; order Cichliformes; family Cichlidae; genus Aulonocara; species Aulonocara stuartgranti. The sequence continues at coordinate 24,438,473 of NC_138942.1, read as the reverse complement.
AGTGGCTTATCCACCTGACTACCCCCTATTCTAATTACTGGATGTGCAGCTGATCACTTTCTCCAGTATTCAGTTCAATTCAGTTTTATGTCTATGGCGCCAACAACAGTCACCCTACAATAGAAGAGCAGCCATCTGCTATGACTGGCTGTTGGTGAGGGGATGAAGACAGCAGTGCTTTGACAAGGACAGATACACACAAGCTTCACCATCTCATACAACAAAAACTGCATTAATTTGAGATTTAAGATCCCCTTATTATATTATATTTAGGTTTGTATTCATTAATCTCTCTCTCTTTTTTTTTAACCTTTTTGAGCTTCTTTCTATGACAGTTCATGTTTTGGCTGCTGTAACACTGTAGTGCCCTAAGTTTGGGGATAAATAAAATATATATCTTGTTATTTTAACAAATTTAAGTCTCATCATCACCCTATAGTCTAAGAAACAAACCAATTACACTAATTGCACTCCACAACCCACTAAGTGTTGTTTCATCTGGTTATTGCTTTAACTATTTCAAGAAAAGCAGAAAAACAATTGGAGCTGTGTGCACATATTTATCCAGTGGCTCTAAACACCTGTCAGGCAATGATAAAAAGTGGCACTGTGCCTGAACAATAACTGAAATTGAAAGCACTTTTGATGAAACACAATACTGTAAAGGAGGAGAATGGCCGACGGAAACGGTTGTTTAGATCCCCAGTGTGTCATTCAATCACCTGTAACCTTGAACACGCAGCCCTCCAGTGGAACAATTTCCGATAAGTGGTGCATTGTGCCCTGTGTGTGTGTATGTGTGTAAGTACATCTATCATCCTTACAAATTGGGGGCAACATGTTGCTACTTTCTACTCTGTCTCACTTCTTCTGCCATTCCCATAATTATTTTCACCAAGTTTCATGTGTGCACTTCACATACTCTTGTGCCTGTAACTTTATAACCATATGACATGAGACTAGAGATGGACCGATCCGATATTACGTATCGGTATCGGTCCGATACTGACCTAAATTACTGGATCGGATATCGGAGAAAAATAAAAAATGTAATCCGATCCATTAAATATCACGAAAGCACCTCACAAAACTTGCAACACGCCGTAACTCACCTCAGAACGTTAGCACGTCGGAGCAGTATGCATCACGTGATAGAGCGGCTGTGGCATGCGGGACCTGTCGGTGGTCTGGATAGCATGTGGAGCTTCGCTAGCAACCCGGCATTTCATCTCTGACAAAGTTACCCCGAGAGAAGTAAAGCAAGTGTGTAAGTCCATCTCTGAATGTTTGTAAAGCATTCCTGCGTTAAGCTTAACTAGCGACTGCCTCTCGCTCTCCGGCTGCTACTTCAATCATGAAACTGCTTAATGATCAGCTGATCGGCTTTTCTGTCGCAAGTCCGTGTCTCTTGTTTGTTTTTGGCCCACTTTGCACCAGAAAGAGGAAACCAGCGGCTGAACAACAGCAGCACGTTTAAGCTTGATCAGCTGTTGTTAGAATGTATTTAATATTACTTTCTACTCCAGGATCTTTTTCTACGTAGCTGACGCTGGTAACTGTGCAGGGGCGGATCTAGCAAAGTTTAGCCAGGGGGGCCGATAGGGCATTAACAGGGAAAAGGGGGCACAAAGACATACTTTTCTTTCTTATTCTCATTTAAAATGTCTGGCTGTTATTAAATAATTATCTGAATCTTACACCCAAAGTTTTAATCTGATGTAAAATGTATAGAAGTCCATTATTGTATATAGTAACTGTTAAGTCTAATATACCCTAGTAAGCTATAGTACTTTTTCCTTTGGGAAGGTACCATCTGTGCAGTCTGCAATTTTGTTGAAGAGAGATGTTGAATCTATTTAATATTTCTTGAAAAATAATTGATTTCTGTGCATTTTTTTTCCACACTGCATCAAATTAAGGTTGATTACGTCGATTAAGCATCATGAGGTGGAGCGTGAGGGGTGGTTCCCTATTTTTTATTTATTTATTTTTGTTGTTGCTGGGAGTTGGAACCCTATTAGTTAGGTTGCTTAATATTTATGCTAAGTACTCTTTAAAATACCAGAATAGGGAGGATGGTGCAGGTTTGAGTTTATTAGATTGATCAGTATTGCTGAACTATGAAATATTTTTTTTGCATACAGGTATAACAGAATAGCTTTAGTGTAGTTGTTGTTTTAAACTTGAGTATGAACTTATACAAAATGCAGCAAGATATTTAAAAAACAGTTTTGTTGATTAAAAAACATTATATCGGATTCATATCGGTATCGGCAGATATCCAAATTTATGATATCGGTATCGGTATCGGACATAAAAAAGTGGTATCGTGCCATCTCTACATGAGACACCGGTTGATTCATTTTATTTCTAATATTTACTAAAATTAACATTAAATGATATTCAGACCAGAGCCCACTTACTTAATGCAACTGCAACTTGGACTTTATAGAAAGGTTATAAGAATAGTTCTATTTTGGTTTGTTTCCAGCATTCACCGAAATTGGCACAGAAATGTTAAAAATGGTTTTTCGTTGCATCCAATCAGCACTGGCAGAAAAGCTACCGAACAGGAAGCCGGAGCATGTTTCAGTAAATCTTAATTTACTGACATCAAACGTAGTGTTTGATGTCAGTAAAAGAAAAATTGTACTACTAGACCAGTGAGGTTGTATCAATTGGCAAAAACAGTGGTGCCAGTATAAATGTCCCAGCAAACTTGATATGTATAAAAAAAATATGTGAAACAGTATTAATTGTTGAGAGAGTCTATGAGTTTGAATGCACTTTATTTGACCTGTTTTCATGCTGTGCTTATCCTGCTAACTCTGCCATTAATTCACAACATGCACTCGGATTATTAATGCTGTTGCTTGTTAAGTATTGTTTTATGATAATTGCTTAATGCGCCACTGTGTTTTGATTAATGCTGTACAAATAAACTGACTATAGTGTGCAAGGTGGGCTTACAACAAGGCATTCCCAATACAAGTGCCTTCTAATTTCTGGCATTATCAGCATGTTAGCCAATGTGCTTTCTGCATAGATTATTTGGAGACATATCTTTAGGCGTTTTTTTTTTTTTTTTTTGGTAATGTGATCTTGTACAGGTCCATGAATGGCCCTTGTCTACAGCAACTTGTTTTCCTCCAGCGCCTTCAGTGCCGCTGCAGTCCACAAAATCACAAGCTGAGCTCTTATTAATGTGGTATTTTAATTCCCTCAGATGAATCACGTATCAAAAGATACAATTAATTTTTAATTTTGCTTTGCAGCAGTTCCCACACAACAGGTGCAGACACAGACAGACTGACGGCAAAGCAAAAATACCAAGAACCACGGCGGAGGCGAGAAGCTATGCAATAGAGGAGGGGGAGAGGGCTCACTGTAGGGTCGTAATGAGAGGTTTGTGTGTGTGCCCAGGTGCACATGTGTGTCTTCTGCTCTATCATTGCACCACTGGCTGTTGTGATTGCTTGACCCAGGGTTTCAGCGCATTACCACCTTAACAGCTTTGTGGCTGGATTTATTCGTTGACTGCACACACACATGCACCCAAACTCACATACACGCATAGATTTGTCGCCCGCAACCAGGTGAAGGTGTCTCTTGGTCAAATGTATGCAGGCTGAATATGAATTTTCAGTTGTTGATGGACATGCAATCGATGTGATAAACAGTTTCACGGAGGCGCAGCCTTTCCTGGCAGAAAAGTGTCTCTTACAGACAAAACAGACACTACACTCACTGGCTACTTCATTGGGTACAAGTGTTCAAGTGCAATTAATGCAGATATCTAATCAGCCAATAACTATCTCTACATGCATTTAGGCTTGTAGACATGTTTGACACAACCTGAAGTTTAAATTGAGTGTAAGAATGTGGAAGAAACGTGATTTAAGTGCCTTTAAGAGTGACATTGTTGTTGATGCCAAATGGACTGGGCTGAGTATTTCAGAAACTGCTGATCTACTGGGATTTTCCTGCATGACCATCTCTAGGGTTTACAGAGAATGGCCCAGTAAGTAGTTCTAGTTTATCAGGCAGAAACACCTTGCTGATGCCCAAGGTCAGAAGCCACAGAGCTTTGTGCTAACAGACGGGCAACAGAATGGTCAACAATTGGACAATCCGATTGTTCAGTCTGACGTCACTAGCCGTGTCTGGACCTAAACTCCGCTGCAGGTCCATATATCAAACGATCACTATGGCATTACTGAGAGTTGAAAAACTGTCTAAAGTCTTTCATCTTTAATAAAATGATCAGCATTCTGCTCTACCAGGTGTAACAATTGAGTTTAACATCCAGGCATCCATGAAAATGGAATTTATGACATTTAACGGAGTTAGAAGTTAGCAGGGAGTTAGCTCGCTAGCTTCTATCTAAATACAATATAGCATGTCCTGACTGCGGGGTTTTGGAAACAAATTAAAACGTACAGCTCTGTTATCACTTCCAACATAAATGAAGACAGAAAACTAAAAAGCAGTGACATTTGTAGGGTTACTGAAGTTTGGCTAGCTGGTATATAATGATGTGCTACGTGACCGCTAGCGACACAGCTATGTTAGCATACTATAAACAAGCTAACTTTTTTTCCACTCGATAAAGGTTAACGTGAGTGTTCTCGGTGCTCAGGAACAAATGTAATCGCATGGCAGGATGCTGTAAAAGGACCAAACTTCAGCCAGGAGAACAACTGAGATAATCCATCCACAATACGAGGTTAGTCATTCATATACTGCTGCATGGGCTGGGCTGTAGCTACATCCTAAGGTTTTAAAAACTGAGCTTAAATAAATGATTAGCGGTAATAAAAGCCGAGGGAGGTCAACAGTGATCACTGACTGTTTTAGGAGCTTTTTGAGATCAAATAGAAGAAAATACATAACATTAAACATGTTAACAACACAAAAGCCATATTAAACGCAGACTACTTTAGGCCCGGAAGTAGGATTCATCGCGTCATCACTGAACAACCGGATAGAAGATTGGAAAAATGTTGTATGGTCTCATGAGTCTTGATTTCTGCTACAACATTCAGATGATAAGGTCAGAATCTGGCACTGCCTTGTGGCAGCGGTTTAATGCCGCAGTCTGCCTAAATATTTTTGCTGAATATGTCCATCCTTTTATGACCACAGTGTACCCATCTTCTGATGGCTGCTTCCTGCAGGATAACATGTCATGTCATAAATCTCCAATAATTTTTAAACTGGTTTCTTGAACCTGAGTTCACTGTGCTCAAATGGCCTCAGCACACTCCAATAGAGCACCTTGTGGTTGAACGGGAGATTCACATGGATGTGCAGCTAACAAACCTGCAGCAACCGTGTGATGGGATCATGTCAACACTGGCTGAAATCTCTGAGGAATGTTTCCAGCACCTTGTTGAATATGTCATTAGCTTAAAAGGCAAATGACAGTCCAACATGATGCTAGCAAGGTATACTTTATAGTGGCTACTACTGTCAGCAGGACTGATAGCCTGTTCACACTCCCAAACTATCACATACTGAACCCTGGTCAGGATCTGTTGCCTTTACATTGTAACACAGTGAGTTCCCTTTCAGTGTCATTTTTCAATAGGGTTCGATAGGAGTCCCTTAACATCTGACTGCAGGGGAAAGTGGTCTGCTGGTGTCATCAATAAGGGAGCACTAACCAAAGAGTGTCATGGTAAACAAGTTAATGTCAGAAAAGCAAACAGTGATAGAAATTATAGAACTGAAAAAGAATGGTAGGTTTGTGAAATCGTAGGAGATGCCACCTCACGCTGGACGTCGATATTAAAGAGGTACCTGTGTGTTAAAATATGGTGTTTCTCTGTGGCACATTGTGAGTGAAAATGTCTTGGAATCCCTCTGGATTAATCATTCACTCATCGGAAAAGCTTCCTTTCTCATGGCTTGTTCCTCTCATCCTTCCATCCACCACATAATAATGCTACTACAGACTGTCCTTTCATTACTGGTCTTTGGTCACATCAGTGAAGTGGTTAGCTCATGTGTCATATCTCAGGTTCTCCTCTTTCTCCTATACCAACACACACTCACACACATACTTTGGCAGATATGAGGTAAATGGCTGTGTTTAACAATGGGATAGTAAAATGAGCGAGTCCCCGGTGTGACTTAATATCATCCCTCTGTTCCCTCTGGATATCTTCTCACTCCTGGTTTTGTCCCTCTCCTGCAGTGGTCATCACTCTGTCTCTGACCTCTTTCCCATCCTGTGAGTTAATAACAAGCTTGCTTGGAGACCTTTGCTTGAATCCATGATGTCTGCATTCATTTTGTGCTTCCATTAAAGGCAAGCATGTTCAAGGTGAATGAACAAGTGCTTCAAAAAACACATGAAGACAGATTTGCTTTTACAATAGTGTGAAACTTTAAAACTATTGAATCTGTTAAAGAAAGCAAATCAAATGTTCACCTTGTGTCGCTATTATGGAAATTTTACCTCCTCGCTGACTGTCAGACTCATGTGACATTTAAACACAAGAATATCTTTTCCTGTCTTTTTCAGCTGTCTCTATGATCATGTACAACCCTTGAAAGTTTTACATTCTGAGCATAAACCAAACAACAAGCCCTCATTCCAAAATGCAAAGATGCAAGTAACATGGGCCTACAGCAAACATAAAAAAAAAAAACAGTTTATTACAGTTACATTTAGATCTTCTTCAGTACTGTGCACACTGTCTCACTACAATAGCTTAATAGGATACTTGATTAAATTTTGTTTTTCTGAACTTTTCTATTTCAATATAAGAATGATAAGTTTAAGTACACAGGCAAAATATTGGATAATTATTATTCGGTTCAGAAAATGTATATTATGACATAAAAATATATATTTCATTTAAGAAAAAGGTATACAGTATTGTCTCTAAGATAAATAAATACATTATGGCATATAAAATATCTGATAAAAGAAGAAGATGTGACATGTTCACTGACTTGCTGTGAACCGGAAACTATATACCTCATCATAGAAACAACCTGATAGCCTGACAGTACCAACAGTATCAGTATTTGCTATGATACAGCTATTAACTGTGATAAATGTGCAAAAACTACAGATCTGTTGCTTTCTGTTGCAAATCTGTGGCCATCCACATAAACATAAATTCACATTAATCAGAAATAAGAGAAGAATTATTCATAACACAAGGGAAAAGACCCAGGGAAACCGAGTTAACGATAAAAACCGATAAAAACCCTGAAAACCATAAATTTCACAGCCGAGCCTCAACTCTCATAACTTGGTATCAAACAACTTACGGACCAGTACCGGTTGATGGCCTGGGGGTTGGGGACCGCATAGAAACACATTGAGCTCATCCACACAGACTGACTCAGATGTATTGCACCATGTTGGCAATCGGTGTGAGAGTGATTCCAGTCACTCCAAGTCAAAACGTGATTGGTCAGACTAGACAACCTGGGCAATGGCTTTGCCTTTGCAAATGTACAATTGGTCACCATAACTACTCCAAATGGGTTGGCGAATGCAAAACAATTCACAGCAATTACCGGCAACCCCTTATTTTTGCTGGTCTCAAGGAGGTTATCCTATGTTTACTCTTAAAGGGAGTGAAGCATTAGAGGAGATAATGTGATGTTGCTGTAGTATCTAAAAATCTTCTGTTGGTTGTCTATGTAACAATACGTATATACTGTATGCAGTACTGGTCTTGGCTGATATTAGCTTTGTTTACTGATATCAGCCTAACAGAAAGCAGTGGATGATGTTTATCTGCTGCGTTGATTTATGTCTGGCAAAACTGTGACGAAAAGTAGAAATACTTTAAAACAGTTAAATTACTTTTATAATGAGTATGTTTCCATCTCCTGGCATAACATAGGAAACAAAACCCTAAACTGACAAAATGAGATATTTTATTTTAAAATTAGCCTACAATAATGAACAATCTAACTGGCACTTCTTTGATTTTGCTTTTTTTGGAGGGAGTAAGTGGTTTTGCTTGTTTGTTAATAAAAATGCTGAAAATGAATATTAATTATTTTAATCTGGGGTGATATTTGCTTAGACTTAGAAAATTGACTTGATTGTTTTTTTAAATAAATTTTGCATTACATGAAAAATTTGCACTATTACCATGAAGCTGTTTGCTTTATTATAGGATGGACAGTTACAGTAAATACCATGTGATCAACCTATGTCACTTCTATTCTGCCGATTAAAGGGATACACGTAACATTTCTGAACATTTATTTTCACATTATGCCTTGAATGTGGTGAAGACAGTCAACCAGATTTCCGAAGGATTTCTCAAATAATCCTTGTACTAAAGAATTCAAATTCACGCAGTTGTTTGATTCGGGTAATAAAATGTGCCAAGCGATGCCATCTTTCATTGTGTTATTGGTGGCATGGTGCAGTTTAACATTAACAAGTGCTGATGTCTACTGCTTCTTCCTTCTCCTCCTCTTCTCCTCTTCATCATGCTTTGGGGAGGTTGAGAGGAAACGCGGCGATGACAGGATTTTAAAGAAGCTCTTACTCTTAACACCCAACAGGCTATCCGGTCAAACCAAGCACCCCCTCTCTCTCACACACCCACACATCCACGCACATACACCCACCCCCACCCCCACCCGTTCTCTGTACTAGAATTAGCCACTGGCTGCATTCCAGTCAGATCCGCTCAATATTCCACCCTTCCAAAAAAAAAAAAAAAAAAAAAACCTCTCTCTTCTCATTGCTCTCTGGAGGCCACACATTGCCACAGTCATAGTTGTGTCACAGCAATCAATCACCCATCAATGTGAAACAGCTACACTGATGCAGAGAAAACACAACGCAACCTCACTGTCATTTCCTCCGAAATCATCTGTCCTTTGGAATCTCCATCCTGCTGCCTGACCTCCATCCTGTGGTCTTTCGCTCTTTCCCACCCTATCACCATATCCATTGCTCCCTCGTGGTTGCAAACTTCACACCCATTATCACCTCACTGTGATTCACTCACTTTATTCATTACCGAGCTGGTGACCTTCTCAGCCATGTGTTTTCCCATTTCACATATGTTGAGAATAAATACTTGAACATTCAGAGAATGACTTGGAGACGGAGATGGGATGTTATGGCTGTGAATTGAAATGAGTTTCAAAGACATGTTTGCAAATAAGCAGGGTTATTCTCACAGAAAAGAAACTTTCTTCTTTTTCTGTGATACAACTCCATAGTTTGACATTTCTCTCTGGCTGAGAGCACAGGAACCCCACCCATCATCAAAATCGTTGTTTGCAAGAAGCAACCAATCAGGAAAACGCTGTCTTAAAGGGAGTGCTGTCTAAAAGAGAGAGGATACTAGGTAGGGAGTTGCACAAATACCCAGTCATGCAAAGCTACGCTAGTAGATTTAGTGGATAAAATGTAGAGCTGGAAATTACCAAAATGAGTCTAATAAAATTTGGTTGCACTGCTACTTTGGTTCTGTTGGAGTTGCATGCTAGCCCTATAGTCTGCTAAAATCAGAACCAACTTATTGTCTGAATATGTAGGTGTGGCCAGTAGAAGGTTAGCTTAGCTTCACATAGAGAATACTACCCAGAAAAGCAGCTTTGTTAACTGGCTGCTAGCTTTAGCAACTTTAAAGACATTTATCTCTCATTTGGCAAAAGACTTAATTTCCTCAAAAATATTTTTACTTAACTCTTTAGTCGATGCCCAGTATCATTCATCTATTGCATATCACTTCATTCATTGTTTTACTTTTCTCAGTTCCTACCTAGAGTTGGTCATGTCGGTCTGCCCTCCTTGACTCTTCTCCAGCCCAAGTTTGGTGAAAATCCCCACCAGCACCATGATGGCCACCACTCCACAGATAATATACACAATCATGTGGGTCCGATCCCGGTCCGGTTCCTCCTGGGCTTCTGTAACAGGTGCCACCGGTCGTCCCGTGTTTGCCCACACAGGTGTGTCATAATTTGAACAGGATGTCTGATCCAAACTGTGGATTTTGAACTGGCAGCAGAAGCGGTAGAAGCAGGAACCGCAACAGAACAGGTAGATACCTGCGTTACAGTTAAAAGGTGGGTCCCACTGGCCCATCACATCATAGTAACCCCAACAGCGGTTATCCCCAGTCGGACCTGCTTGCTCCTCTGTGTCTGGTGTCGGGGTTATTAGCGCTGCTTCTGGTGACGTAGATGGTTCTGTTGTCTGGTTGTTGGAAGAGAACTGCGCCAAAGCCTGACCTGACGGCTGAAAGTTCAGACCTCCCAGAGAGATCAAACCCAGGAGGACGGCTAAAGATAAGTTCACCAAGAGTGGATGAATGATGGCAGCCATCTTGGTCTTACTCCAGTATCTTGTGATGTTAGTCCTGATGTGTAAGAGTTAATGACAGTTCCAACTGAAAGCACCTAGGTGTTAGAAATAAAAGAAATAGAGAGTTAAATATCCTCCTTGCCCAGAGCTGTTAGTTATAGCAAATAAATGAATCTTTTTGCTGTGCAAGCAGTGCAACTTAATGAGATACAGTATCAGTGAAACAGGAAGCTGAAGAGGAGAGATCAAGAGATTTTTCCCAGAGTGATAATCTGAAGAAGCATTTTAAAAAAGCCTTCATTAACTAGTTATTAAAATTCCGATTTACAGAAAACTAAACTGTCACTGTGGGAGCAGAACAAGTGAGGAAAAAGAATCTCCCATTTTAACATGCTCCTAGCTAAAGTAAACGTGGGCCCTTGTGAGCGGAAACTCACATGCAGAGACACACGATAGTCCTCGGCAGTTAAATACGTGTAGGTGTGTGTGTCAAAGCGCATTCTAAAATTTCTGTCACCTTTTACAAAGCCATATGTCATCGGCAGACAGCAGAGGCGGTTGTAGACAAATCCAAAGCTGGTGGCTTGGAGGGAATCCAGTTTAGGAGGCCGCGTTACCTACGGATGAACTCGCCTCTGGCATTTCTGACAGTAAGCTCCCCCGCAGAGTGAACGAATAATCCGCAAAAAGTGGGAAGTCTGGGGTCCTGATGTTGCTAGCTGTAAAGGCAGATATCTCTGAAACCTGCAGGCAGTCATGGGTTCCCACGTGGAAAACTTTTCACTCCAAAGATGGACTCATATTCCGGTGTGGGGAAAAAACTCTAATGCTCGGCAATGGAGCCAAATCAGTTGCGATATCATTAAAAAGAAAGAAAAGGGAATAAAAAAAACTCTGATCAATAGTTTTTCACTTAAGTTGTCTTCGTCACCCACTACTCCCTCTTGAGATTTAACTTGCATCCATCATCCTCTTACTCTCACCGTCGGCGCTCACAGAAAGCTTTTTTATTTTTGTAGTGGGCATCTTTTTGCTGTCACCTGAGTCCACTTTGGTGGGTGTTTACTTCCTCTCCTAGAAGCGCAGCTCCAGACTTTCATCCACTGAAGTTTTTGTATTGTTAAATATTCAGCTTTTATGACTAAAGACAGTATTGGATAGTTCCTTTCTATTTCCAGTCAGAGCCAACAGGTAACAACAGCTGTTCTGTTTTTTTGGGGAAATTACTCCAGGGTCTCGTCAAGCTAAAATCCTGTGGTGATTACAGTCCAAAAGCGTCCCTCTTGCACCTGAGGCGTGTTTTCGCGTACACGTAATCTCACATTCACTTTGTGAACACATACAGCTCCAATCCCCCTGGTGATAGCACACTGTCAGTGTCAGTCTCTTTTAAGCGACCCACAAGAGTCCAGTGGTTTTTCGTGCTCTGCGGGCACCGGGCTCCTGTTGCTGCTGCTCTGTGTGTGCTCCACTGAAACCCCTCCTCTCCGTGGATCCCAGGGTCTCTAACAGACCCAGGACACCAGCTGGGTACTCTGTCTATCAGCCCGCTCAGTCCTGCCCTTCAAGTGCTTAGGCGAGGAGAGATGAGAGAGAGGGGGGGAGAAAGGGGAGGGCTGATGTTGTGATCTTAATGTCTTGGTGCTGCTGCAGCCGAGACTCTGGAGAAGCCGTGAGAAAGATAAACCTGTCAGAAATACTTGACCAGGAGTGGAGTGGTTTGTTCTTTAATGGCTGTGTCTGCTCCTGTGTTTGGCTCAGTCTTTTCTTTTCTTTCTTTACACTCTGATCTCGCTCTATCTTCTCTATTTTATAATTTTCTCTTTTTCTGTCTCTTCCACAACTTACCTTACTGTTTGCCCACAGCCTCTAAGTAGGGCTGTTTGTTGTTGCTGAGGAAATATCACTGTGAGGTCAGAGAGCCCGTGGACTGCCCTTTGCACTTTCAGCCAGCGCACTTGCACGAGCCTTGCTGGAATAAATATTCCCGCAGCCCAGCTGGATGACAAAGACAAGTGGAGATGCGACAGCCAAACAGCAGAGTGGCACCGAGGGCAGATCAAAAAATATCCTGTTTTCAAAAGAAGCCCCCTTTTGGAAATATAGAGCTGCGTGCAGCAGAAGAGCTTCGCTCTTGCTGGTTCAACTATTCAGTTGGCAGGTTTTTCAATTTTTCCGTTAGCATCAATGTATATATATATTTTTTTAATTTGTCTTTTTTCCCCACTGAGAACAAAAAAAAAAGAATGAATTACAAAAAAGCTTAAAGCATTAATATGCAACAGTTTTTAAGCAAATGTTGCACATTATCCCCCAATTTTCATACATTTTGCTGTCAATTAAGTCCTTTGTCCGGCTGCAGCTTCTTTGAAAACAGGCATAATTTGATATATATGTATAGGAATTTTATATATATATCATATGTATGTGTTTTCACTGGTGATCTGCTTGTGGGATGCTCCAAACAGAAGTGAAGAGCAAAGGAGACGCTATAAATGCTCTTTTTATTCCATGTTTCCCCGTTGTTGTTGTTGCTGCTGCTTCCTCATCAGTGTGTATTCCATCCTTTCCTCGTCGCCTCACTCTGCTTGCAGCGGGTGTATCCCGTCCACTGGTGATGCTCGCAGTGCTGCTGCTGCTGCTGCTCTGGCAGGACCAGATGACAATATCCCGCGCACTCTCGCTCTCACTCCTCCCTCTCCCAAGTCACTCCTCCCTCTTTTGCTCACTCCTCCCCTCCTTCTCAGCATCTCTCTCTCTCTCTCTCTCTCTCTCTCTCTCATACACACACACACATACACACACACACATCCATACTCACTCATATCTTTTGTGCGCAAATGAACACAGCTCCCGCTTGCTGACTCTCCCTTTCACTCTCCTCCTCCCTCCCTCATTATGTGTCACTGACACTCTCTCCCTCTCTCTTTTTCCCTCCTCCTGATTTTTCCTGTGTTTTTGTCTCGGCCTCGTCAACACTCACTCTTTGTCCCTTTTGTTTCAGGTTACCTCTATTTCTGTCCTTTTTCATCTCCGTTTGCCTTTTGTCTTTCTAACCTTTTCAGTTTCTTTTATCTATGTCCGGTGCCCTGTGCCTGGGTTTTCATTCTTCCATTGTTCCTATGCTTTATCCACTCTCTTTGCCCATTTTTCCATGGTTCTCCCTCCTCTGTGCTGTTTTCCTTTTTCCAAAATGCCACAGTTCAACATATAGGAAGAATTGATGCTGACTGAGCAGCACGTTGTAATGTGCAGGAATGCTGGTGTGTTCATCTGCAATGTGTGCGTGTTTGTGCCTCAGCGTAATTACTGCGCTAATACCTCTGCACAGTTCGTCTTTGTGTGAGCATGTTTGGACCATGCGTGGCACTGCAGTCTATTAGGGCTGATTTAGGGAAAGAGCGAGCGGTGGTTGAAGTGAGAAATGGTAAATGGTAAATGGCCTGTATTTGTATAGCGCTTTTCTAGTCCCTAAGGACCCCAAAGCGCTTTACACAACCTGTCATCCACCCATTCACACACACATTCACACACTGGTGATGGCAAGCTACAATGTAGCCACAGCCACCCTGGGGCGCACTGACAGAGGGTGTAAAGAAGAAAGGAAGGAAGGAAGGAAGAGGAAACAAGACTTAGATAAACAGAGAGGAAGGAGAAGGAGGAGGCAGGAAGAGAGAGAAAAGAGGGGAGGAGAGAAGAGGACAGCGGCTGCCAAAGAAAGAGGTTGGCTTGACAGAATAGAGCAGGGGGAGGGAAAGAGAAGAGGAATTATCATAGGAAAGGGAGGGGGATTAAGAAACATGGAGAAAGCTAGTGGAATAGGAACTGACAGAGGGATAGTAGGAGTGAGGGAGGGAGCGAGAGATATACATAGGAAGGGAGCAGACAGGTAGGAGGAAAACCATCTCAAGGGAAGGTGACATTGGGCGTGGAGAGAAAGAAACAGGAAAGGCAGGAGAGGAACAGGGACGGACAGTCTCCAAGAAAATTTCCAGGATGAACCGAAGAGAGATGGCGAAGCAGACGATTATGAATTTTGAATACTTACAGATTTAATGCGGAATGTGAGCCAGATTTTTAAAGAAGCAAAAGAAGTAGTGCCTTTGGGTCTGGCTTTGAAGGGGCCAAGCATCATCATTTTTGCATAAAAGCTTTAAAGCTTTCCTATACTTTCCTTCTCACCCCCTCTCTATTTTATCTTTGTTTATCTTCTTATCATCCATTTTCTTTTCCCCTCTCTCACACATTCACTACAGACTCTTGTGTTTGAGTCACGCTATCCTTTGTTTTTTTCTCTTTTTTTTGCCCCTGCAAGCCCAAGGCTCATGTTCTCTTGCTGTGTGTACTCTGTCCAACCCTCTCGGCCTAAATTCGCTTAAAATCTCTGGCAAAGCGCGTCAGGAGTTATGTCAAAGAAACACACATGTGCATACTTCAAAGGTACACGAAAACATTCATGCCGACACGCACGCTCCGGTGACTTCACACCACCGCTACGTGGCACAAATCAGCTAATCCTCCTCCTCCGTCCTCCTGTCTGGCAGTGTCCTCAGCATATTTTCTCTCATTTAAAGAAGGTCATTAATTAAAAGGAAAGAAAAAAAATTCAAAGTCAGTGTGATTGAAAGCTTGGTGTGCTTTCAGATAGGCAAGATGCTGCTTTTCAGTGGTCAGAAAGGCAGTGAGACATAGGTGCACAGCGTGTTGGCTGAAGAGCAGGACAGGAGGCAAAGAGGGATGAAAATGGATGAAGAGGTACAAAGATGGCCCCAGGGGAACGATGGCGGGCAGAGAACAGATTGAATGGGAGATCTTAAATCACTTCACTTTCTCTCTTCTTTTCTGCATGGCTATGGTCTGACAGCACGCAGACTCCCATTTCTGCATTGCATAGCTTTGCTCTTTGGTGATGTTACCTAGGATGCATACGCATGTATTATTTTCTCCCTTAACAAGGACAGCCTTACAGTAACATTTAAGGACCTTTGTGTCAGATACTGAGAATGCCAGCGCACACATTTGTGCTCTACAAAAGACATTTGATTTACAGAAAGTTACAATGCACAAAAGTCAACAGCATGAATGTGTTGATTGAACAACTTGAACACATCTCTGCAGAACTGCCGTGTTACAGTTTGGGTGAGTCTGCTCAGGTAACCTTGGGTTCCAATAAAGTAAATTTTGTACTCAGATGCTGAAGATGCCAATTTTTTGTAACCGCATGGACTTTTGGGTTTAATTATCAACTACCATACAGATGTGTGTTAAGTGGACAGACCATCAGTTCAGGTCTGCGAACTAAAACTCTCCTTAGCATTAATTAGATATAGCAGTGTATGTAAAATAAGTTCACCGTGCTGATTAAAAACGTTCCATTCTTTTAATGTAGCACGATGTTTTATTCTGGGAAAGTAAGCACAGTGATTTAGTCAAATAACAGCAGTTTTCATTTAATCACTTAACCTTATTCATTCATGCAAACTCACTCATTGCTCACTGCTTGAAGCTTCTCTTTCCCTTCCAACCAACAGCTCTTTTTGTTCGCACTGTTTCACAGCGAACAGTAATCAGGGCAGTTTGTGTAAAACATGGAAATCAGCTTTTGATTGGAGACAGTTAGCTTAATGCAAACCTGTCAGACTTTAGGAAAATTTGCAGCCTGATTGTTTCCAATCGTACAAATAAGCTACTTAGTTCAGTTACACTAGAGTAGAAACAGGATGGCAACGTCCTTGTGATTAGTGGAAAAAATTAGTGGAGTGTTGCCCAGTGATTGTGTTGGTTTTTCTTAATTGGAAGGAGTTAAGAGAGTTTGGGACCAACTGGTTGATAGTGCAACACCCACAAGCTCAGAGCGAACACTTTCAGAGTCGCCAGCCGCGCACACATCAGCAGCACCACAAGACCTTCATTCTTGTTTTAAGCCAGCGAGGCGTGATTGTGGATGCCGCTCAGGTGCGTCCACCTCCCCCGCAGCCGCAGGCCACGCCCTCCACATTTACTAATACCTTACTAATGCTTAAAAGTGTGACATTATTATAAAGTGCTACCAAAAAGAATTCCATGTCACCTTTACTTTGTGCTATATATTTCATTTAAGGAATCTTAAATTCCTTAAAATAGTCTTTGCAAAATTTGTAAAATAGTCTTTGCAGACAAATAATATAAAGTCTTTCACTCATTTCATTGTGTCTGCATGATGGATGTGAAACTGGAAGCAAAATAATCAACAGCTGTCGGTGCGTCTTTGTGAGCTGGATGAATACGCTGACATGCTGTACAGGCTCGCTTTCATGGGCGTCTGAGTCAGTGTCACTGCAGCACACATGCAGCACTCTTTGCAGATGATTTCTTCTTAGGGAACATTATTTGTGTTAAATCAAAAGTATTTGCAGACAACAGATGATGATCCGCTTCGAGGGACAAGCGCTTCACCTTCTGTTGTGCCAGGCGTTTGATTTTTGTTGCATGTCTGCCTTTTTGCATAGTGTTACTTATCCAGAAAATTGCAGGAAACTTCAAGCTGCACAGTGCAGAGAAGAGCTGTGACCGGCACATGCCGGCATGTGGCAGGTCCTGGTTTAGGGAGCACTCGATTTGCTTTTACTTTGGGTTTTAATCAGCAGAGCACACATTTTCATTATTGCTCCAGAATGCTCATTTGTTTGTCGGTTTGTTTGTTGGTGGTCAATAAAATTAGACATGAGTGCAGTCCACAGTGAAAGTTACATATTTTTGAAAGAATTCATAACATCTGGTTCAAAGTTTTTTTGTTACTGGTAGCTCCGGTTTGCATTGTATAAACAGGAACTGCTGCTATAGTGAAATGAACCTAAGTCCATCAGAAGGATCATTTTCAAAGACAGCAGAAATGTCATCTCTTCTCACTTTTCTCTTTGCCTCTATCTTTTCATCCTCCTCGCTTTTCACTCTTCCCCTCTTTTTCTCCCTTACGTTCCTCATCATTCACTTCCGTTCTTTACTTTCTCTTCCTTCCCTTTTCTTCACCCTTTGGAAAATTTCATTTCAAATTTAAGGAGGATAGAAGCGTTTCCTCAAAGCTAACCTCAGTTTTCATCTCTGTCACCTGCCATCTCCGCTGCCACTTCAAACCACGTCTCCTCTTTACTTTTACTTTATCCTTTCCTGAGTCTGTCTCCATCTCTCACCTCACTTTCTTTCGTATCCTCTCATCAAACTGTCTCCCGTGTCTCTCAGATTCCAGTGCATGTGCAGCACCACGCCACTCCTGTCAGTTCCACTCTGTTTTTCCTTGTAATGTAGCATTCTTTCGGCACCGTGTCACTCCTCTTTTGCTTGCTATAGCTAGGCATCCTTCCTTTAGTCTCTCACTGTCACTCCCAAAGGATTGTTTCAGGGCAGAGTAAATGGATGGAGATACATGACAGCAAGTCAGGCCAGGCCATGAGAGGATGCACGGAAAAACAGATACTCCAAGTTACACAAATTCAAACCACCATGAGCAGTTATTCGGCCTGAGCTAACAAACTCAGTTTACTTCAGTTTACTATTACAGCTAGTTTTCTACTTTTTTTTTTTTCCAGTTTTCAGTTTTTAATATCAAAAATAAGACATTTTAGACTGTCTCGCTGGAGGTTTAAATGTCTTTCTCTGCTCTCATCATTGCAGTTCTCTTTAAATAAAATTTTTATTTGCAGAATGCGTCTCAGATCCCTCTGGGGGTTGCATCAGGAAGGGAATCCGATGTAAAAATCTGCCAAATCAAATATACGGAATTACCCGCTGTGGCGACCGCTCGTGAATAAGAGAGCAGCCGAAAGTATTTTTTTTCTTCTTTTCTTTTTTAGTTGAAGAATCTCCCATGTGGACCAGCTGGGTCTAATTCCCAGCTGTGGCCCCTTTCGTACTGTGATCACTGTTTGTGTGGAGAGCTCGCCCTGTCTGTCTGCGCTGTAAGGAGAGCCCTGTGCTAAACTCACATTAACAGTGTGGATCAGTTTCAGTTTCACACACACACACACACACACACACACACACACACACACACACACACACACACACACACACACACACACACACACACACAGAGTATATGCTATATTTGATGATTTTTTTTTCGAGAAATGCAAACCATTTTGAACCTATTTACCTTTTGACGCAGTTCAGTTTTTGTATGATTTGCAGATTAACATCATCCTGTCCGGCTTCCAGCAAAAAACCACATTCATCCTTCGGGCCAACAAGGTTCTAGTTAACAGCACTTTTTTTTTAGAAATGGCAATAAACAGATGCTTCATCTATTAAACTATATGTTTTGTATAAACATCATCCCACAACTATGAAAGCATTGTTGAGCAACATGCTAACTATAGAAGTATCGACACTGACTGCCTGACTTTGAGGGGCTGTACAAGCCAAAATTCATTCTTTCACTCACACACACATACATTCTTCTGTCACATACATATATTTTCACTCTCACATAGTTTTATTTTAATTTTTATATTTAGATATTTTTATTCTCATGTACACATATTTAACACACACATTGCAATATTGTGCTCTCTTATACATGTATTTCAATGTACATATGTACAAATTTTCACTCTAACATGCAGGCATTTTCATTTATGCATTCCTACATTTTGCTCCCATTTAAATGCATTCAATATGCATTTAATCTCACAAATAATATATGTATGTAAGAAGAGAATGTATGTGAATGAAAGAGTATAGTGGAAACGTAAGGCTGGGTGTCTGTACCGCTGTGATTGGCTGAGAAGCACGCACGGGTCACTTTCAAGTGTCTGACAGCATGGAGGGGGGAGAAGAAACTTGAGTTCTTCAGCAAGCTATCGGGGTGTTAAGAAATATTTTATCATCTCCTGAAAAGGTCACATCGTTGTCCTCGTCACTTGATCGAGATGGGACGGGCTCAACTGCACCCAGTGTTACCCACAGCACAGTGGAAAGTGAGATGAGGGAACTTTTTAGACCAGCTAACATCCAGGTAGCTTCAACAAGCCAAGTAGCTACACGGAGTTCGACTGGAGTGGGGCAGTCGTTTAAGGTGTTATTTTTGTGACACTATTATGAGCGCACGTAAAAAAAAATTGCAGGTGCAAGTGTTGCATTTTAAGGAGAAATTTATTTTGAGCGAAGAAAAGCTAAATTTGAGTGAACAAAATTCATTGCTGTGTGCAAAAAATGTATTTCAGTGTTTGCTATTATCCACACACACACACAATGTTGTTTTTGTTTTGTCTAACTTCTTTAGAACAGTTATATCCATCTGTCACAGACATTATTGATATATTACTCACTATGCTTCAAAGTCAAAGCACACATCTTGTTTTTCTCTTGCAAATTTAAATCTGAAGACCTGACACGAACTGCTGTCAACACACTAAACACTTTACATCTACTTTAATGTAAATACAATAAAAGTAAAAAGTGAAATACACTATAGGGACAAAAGTTCTGGTCCACCTACTCATTATTCCTACAGGAGCTGCTCATGACATAGAAACCCACGTCAACAGTTTTATCAAGATGTTAATACCAGAGGATGCTTACTCTATTACTGATAAGCAAAATTTGGCCACTTTTATGAACCTCAGCGACTCCACTCCATGCGACTCCGTGTGGCCAAGGCGAGAAAAAGTGACTTCTTAGTGACTGCTTCACAGTGGCATACATACATATCTATCTATACACACACACACACACACACACACACACACACACACACACACACACACACACACACACAATAGCAGCCCCTCTTGCTCAGTTTTTGCACTTGCGCTTGCTCGCAATGTGTTGCTCGCGGTCTCAACATTTCTGCCCGTGCGCGCTCAACTCTTTCTGTACACCGCTATATTTGTGCCACAAAACCAGCCAATCACAGACTTGGATGCAAAAAAAATCTGATTGGCTGTTTTGGTCTCCAATCAGCTCGAAATGACGAAATGCAATATCCCAGAATCCATTTCGTCCAAAACTCAAACGAGGCAGTGGCGGAGGAACACAGAGTGGCGGAGTTTGAAATATTACTCTTTCTGGGTCACAAAAGAAACTTTTAAGATATTTTCATGCCAGAATGGTGCTGTGTAAACTTCAAATATCTGCTCGATTTATCGAGACATCACATATTTGCAAAAGTGCTCTAACGTTTTCGGAGATGCCAAAATAAATTTCTCCTTAAAATGCAACACTTGCACCTGCAATTTTTTTTTACGTGCGCTCATAATAGTGTCACAAAAATAACACCTTAAACGACTGCCCCACTCCAGTCGAACTCCGTGTAGCTACTTGGCTTGTTGAAGCTACCTGGATGTTAGCTGGTCTAAAAAGTTCCCTCATCTCACTTTCCACTGTGCTGTGGGTAACACTGGGTGCAGTTGAGCCCGTCCCATCTCGATCAAGTGACGAGGACAACGATGTGACCTTTTCAGGAGATGATAAAATATTTCTTAACACCCCGATAGCTTGCTGAAGAACTCAAGTTTCTTCTCCCCCCTCCATGCTGTCAGACACTTGAAAGTGACCCGTGCGTGCTTCTCAGCCAATCACAGCGGTACAGACACCCAGCCTTACGTTTCCACTATACTCTTTCATTCACATACATTCTCTTCTTACATACATATATTATTTGTGAGATTAAATGCATATTGAATGCATTTAAATGGGAGCAAAATGTAGGAATGCATAAATGAAAATGCCTGCATGTTAGAGTGAAAATTTGTACATATGTACATTGAAATACATGTATAAGAGAGCACAATATTGCAATGTGTGTGTTAAATATGTGTACATGAGAATAAAAATATCTAAATATAAAAATTAAAATAAAACTATGTGAGAGTGAAAATATATGTATGTGACAGAAGAATGTATGTGTGTGTGAGTGAAAGAATGAATTTTGGCTTGTACGGCCCCTCATACCCTGACTGCTTTCAGTCAGACTATGATACAGAGATAAATTCCCAGCCCTGTTCCCCTGCGGTGAACATGTTTCAACGTCCTAACAAGATTTCTTACTCTTACAGTGTTTTCACACTTGTGGTGTTTAATCCCTTTCATTCAAACTCTAATTCATTAACAGACCAAAACAGCTGCATCAAGACCTCTGAACCTGAAAGTCACTGGATGTACAATGAACAAGGCAAAAGACATTACTGGCAAATATGGAGACAACAACAAGCTCAAATAAAACATGAATGCTTGGCTGCAATGCAGGTAACTAGTAGCGTGGAGTTATGAGAACTATGGTGAACTCCATAATAAAAGATCACTTTCTGACTATTTGTGGTAGCATTAACTAAATTTGGCTGTTATAGCTGATAATCAATGATCCGGTGTTCTGCTAATAACTGAACACCACTCTACATTCACTCAAACCAGATGCAATATACAAGCTTAACTCTTGACTGAGCAGCAGCAACTTGAAATTTGCTTGTTTCTGCAATAACTACAAAAGTACTGATTGAAAGCATAAGTATTGAGCTTGCACTGGCCCTTCATAGCATCAGTGCCTCGTGAGTTGGACTCTTCCAGTTGATAATGGATGACTGGACGGCTGCTCAGTGATCAATAATGAACAAACTGAGAACTCCTAATCATCCAACACGAGCACCAAGGGTCGAGAGCTAGTTGTAAAGTCAGCCAGTACAGAGAGCATTATCCTGCTGCGTCGCTACAGGAGGTCTAGGTCATTATTAGCTGTCTGCCTCTGTTTCCTCCTAATGCAGTCTGAATCCCCCGGACAGCCATCCACACACACACACACATCCACAGTGTGTGTGAGTGTGTGTGCGTGTGTTTGTGTGTGTGTTTGTGTATGTGGCAATGGGGACAAACACAGTAACTCAATCACCCAGTCAGAGATGTGATCTGTCTTCGCTTGTGCCTCAGAAAGGGGTTAGAGTAAAGAGGGGTGTTGAAAGAATCTGTGTGTGTGTGTGTGTGTGTGTGTGTGTGTGTGTGTGTGTGTGTGTGTGTGTGAAAAAGATAATAAGGTCACCTACAGATGAACAAAGACGTTAGGGAAACTAATAAGGCAGGAGAGGCTGAAATAAAGAAGAGTTGATGCACAAATGTCAGAAGAGACCCCCAACAGACTTTAAATAGTTCATTAAACTTCCATCCATCTTAATCAGGTTCAGAGTTTTTAGACTTTGAGTGAAATTGATATCCACCTATGTGTTAATGTTTTAATGTGCTTTTCTTCAAGATAATTTAGTCTCTCATTTTGTGCATGTTGTCATTTTATGTGTCTTCGTTTTCATTATGCATCTCATAAAAGACCTCCAGGGTTTGTGTGTGTGCTTTCTACGTCCACCCATGTCATTTTGCATTTCTTTGTGGTCGTTTTTCATGTCTTCGTAACTCCCTCTCGTTTGAATCTTTTCGTTTTGGATGGAGCTAATGTCGACACTCCCCGACTTGCTCTCCCTGCTCCTCGGCTCTCTGTTTCTGTTAAACTTTTGTGACACAAAGCGGATTTGTGAAATCCACTAGACTTTCATTGCAGCTTAGTGATGTGTGCACGCACACGCACATGGCTGGAGGTGTAAAGTCATTAAATTAGCATGTTTGATAAGCTATGCAGTGTCAGGACTGTAAATCACATGCATTAGCACATGTGAAAAAAAATCTCTAACGAATTTGAAAGGATCTGTGCAGGCACTCGTTTGATTTTAGAGAACGTCTGTGTTTTGTATGTGAGTGAATCTGTGGCTTTCAGTGGATTAGCCTAGTTTAGGGCTGATGTTTTCATCACCCAGGCTCCTAAACTAAAAGAACCGCTTATGACATCACCATGCATCTCACAGTGCTTCTCCTCAGAGCTGTTTATCCAACTCTATATTTATCATCTCGCCACACTTCCAGAAACGCATTCCGGCTCTTGTGCAGTCTGTTACATACATGCCATAAAGAGCACATGAGCACCTGGAAGCTTTCATGAAGGAGGGTGAACCAGACCAAATCCCATATAGTGTGTAAATATGTAGCATATTGGAAAACAAATTGCCTCTGAAGGGATATTTTTCCTGATCTAATCTAAAATGTTCATGCTGAGATAGCACTATCAAAGTCAGGGCTTCCTCTTCTTTAAACTTCTTCAAAGGGAAACTAGAGTGAAGTAGGCTCATGGCAATGCCTGAGTTACTTTTTTTCCCTTCTCCATAAGAGAGGTTAGATCAGAGCATGCTTAATGGTTGAGCTGTACACTGGAATATTCAAAATTACCCCCAAATAATTTAATGTATCCATTCAAATATTCATTCAGAGAGGTCCAACATATATAATTCAATGAGACAGACCCGATTTAGTCACGATATATATGTAATTAACAGTTCTAGGCAACATATTTTGCATACATCTGGTGTCAGTGAGCAGTAGGAGTCGAAGCATGTCTGCTTCTTATTGCTCTCAAATGATAAAGAGAAGCAAATACAGCTACTTAACCAAGAGTTTTATTCATTTCCTTAAAAAGATTTCTTTTTTTGTGTTTTTTATTTTTTACCAACAGTCTGGCAGCACATTGAGTGCATCAGAGCTTTCTTGGAACCATAGTTCTGATAAACCCCTGATGTTGACAACACATTTTCCCGACAGATGGAAAGCTTTGAAAACAGTTAGGCTACAGTCAAACCAGCTTGTGTCAAAGTGGATTAAAGTCCTACAAGGTGAAGTCTCCTTTTGGTGTTTCATATTGCGAACTCATTAGTCTTCAGAGCTAGAAACAGCGACAGAAAGGTTTTCTCTGTCGTCATCAAAGCCTGCTGCAGTGACCTCATTATCCCACTCAAGTTTCAAAGCTCTTCTGTAATGGGTTCATCGCAAGAACTATCTCGACCTATCATAAAAATCTGAATCAAAAGGATGTCCTCATGTGTAGCGAACAGGAATATCTGAATCGCAGCTAAGGGAGAAAAAATTGCATCATTATTACATTTCAGTTTAATTCCCTGTAAATATGCTGGAATAGGTTGATACAGTTATTCCTTAAACAAGCTGAATAACTGTGAAACACTTAAAATGACCCACATGAATTTTTCCTGAGATTGCAGCTGCAATTTTCACCACAGACGCTTGCTTCAGCTGTACTACTGACACTTCAGTTTAGCCCTGAGTTGGAGTCATTTATGTTAGCAGTGCACAAGTCCATTTATCTGGTAGTAGGGTGACAGCATATCAGGTTGTATTAATCAGAATCAGAATCAGAATACTTTATTCATCCCGAGGGAAATTAGGGTTACAGCAGGCAGCACGCTAATGGCGCATGCGCACTTACAAAGGAACCTTCTGACCAACTTTACACAAACATCACATTGGGCAGACATGTCAGAAAGGTAGGCTGATAGGAAAAAACAACGAAAATACACTACATGAGGTAAGAGGAGGAGAAAAAAAACTCCACTCAGACTGAGCTCCTAGTGGGAATAGTCAATCCGTTTATTGTTGCAGATAGAGAATAGACAGATAAACCCAGATTTATAAAATAAAAGGTCACCACTGATGCACAGGTTGACAAAGCGCTTCTTTTTCCTTGTTTCTTTCACACCCCAGCCCGATCAATGGACAGTCAGATGCCCGACTGTCCATTGGAATGGTTCTCAGCAAGGTTCTTTGTTATAAGGAAGTTCTTTCTTCCCACCGTTACCTAGTGCCTGTTCTCATTAATACTGTAGCATCTTTACCTGACACTATAAAGCACCTTGGGGTGGCTGTCGTTGTGATTTGGTGCTATATAAATAAAACTGAAGAAAATTTAAAGGATGTTTGTTATGAAGCACAGGAAAAGCCAGCCAAAGACACAGACCGACAATGTGCACCAAAACAGCAAAGGTGATGGCAAGCTACATTGTAGCCACAGCCACCCTGGGGCGCACTGACAGAGGCGAGGCTGCCAGACACTGGCACACAACGACCAAGACTGTCCAAGCAGGGGCTCGAACCGGCAACCTTCCGATTACAAGGCGAACTCCCAACTCTCGCCTAATAAGACATGTAACACAACAGGGTTTTTTCTTTTACAACATCTGGCTCAGGATGTATTTATTACTGATTACAATGGATGATTGCAGCCGACTGGTTATATCACAATCTACCCCTGACATGTATGAAACTGAGACCAAATTATGAAGAACAATTATTGTCTTATAACATCTGAACTGAGTGTGTGAAAGAAATGTTTAATAGAGATGACACTTATTTAACTTTTGAGGATATTTTTTGTGAGATTGCTAATGAGGCCTCCCCAAAGGATTGCAGTGTTTTGAAAATGAAGACAGAGAAAAATGATCCAGGCCACATCTGCGATAGAAAGGCAGATGCTTTTTTTTAATATGCAGACTTAACATCTCCCAGCGGGCTCAGTGCAGACACATCATAAAGGGCTGAATGTAACTGAACATGAAAAATAGTATTTCCTTTACAATAATATTTGCTTGACTTTATACTTGAGACATCTTTAAATAGCAATTCCCATTATTCCTATCACACATACTTCTGGTAGTTTTCACACCCAAACACAGCTTCACACAGAGACGCTTCCACCATATGTCATGTCTGTACAGTGTACAGTATGATGCTGGTGTAATGCTGTGAATGGGATGTGTCATATTTCACCAGCTTTCATTAACAGGAAGTTCAAAATGCATTAAATAAGCAGATGCATGCACAAACGAAGAGCTCGATTTGCATGCTGCGAGCCCTTAACTTATACAATCATTATTAGTCCTTAGCGGGCCATTGTTATATCTATAGTGACACTTGATGCAGAGATACAGTCAGCCAAAGCACGCATAAACTTTCTCTCATACAGAATAATGATCTGAATTTGACATCACCATAAAGGTTTATCGGAAATATAATCAATTGTGTATGAATTTCATTATCTTTGTCATTGCTAATGTAATCACACGATAGCCCGAGAGGACTGTAGCACAATCCTTTATCATCATAATCATCATCGTAATTGTTATTGATGTGAGTGGATGGATATTTAAAGCACAGCGCAGCACTCGTCTTCTGGAAGATCATTTGGTGGGAGGATACGTTGTGAAAACTGTAATATTCTAATTACAGTACTGAACAGACTCTGCTGGTGTCTTATAAAAAGATTAAACATGACATGGCTATAAGTGGATTTTATGTGTGAAATAAACCTATTTCAGTAGGTTTGAACTGGACAGGTTGATTATTTAAAACTTTGGAGATCCTAAAAGAAAAAAGTTGTAAAAGAAACTTGCTGTAGAGAGACTTGTTTTATTGGAATTTTAAAAAATTTAAGGACACTGAGCACAAGCTGGACACGTGTGCCTTAAGTCAAGTGACAATTATCATCAAAGCTCATTTATGACAATTACAGGTCATCAGAGGTAACCCTCTGAGGTAACTTAGAGGTAACTCTGCAGCTTTCTGACAAAAGTCTGAGACTAACTATCAGCGTCCTCATTTGCCAGTGAACTTTCTAGCTCACCAAAGCCTGATTTTGCTGTCCCCCATACCCAAGAGTTGACCAAGCTTGCCATTGAGCTGGATGATTTCAACAAATTACTTCCAAGAGTTAGGAATCTCGTAGCTGAGTTAGCTGACCTCCAAGTATTTAGAGTCTGCCTTCCCAACCAACATCTGACCTGTTCCAGAATGCTACGACCCATCAGATGTTCAACTGCGCTGATTTTCAGCCTCCTGTGTTCCCTGTATCCTGTCCTGAATCATATTTTCACTTCACTAACCTCACAGTTGCAGACCCTGCTTGCAGTACACCTCGAAGTCTTCACTGGTGGCTTCTGTGCTTTTGCAGTAGTCTCCTGAGCTGCTAACCAGGCCACTGTGCTTGATTATATCAAAAGTTCTATAAGTGATCTCCATATAAGTACAGGGTGGGCCATTTGTATGGATACACCGTAATAAAATGGGAATGGTTGGTGATATTAAAGTCCTGTTTGTGGCACATTAGTATATGTGAGGGGGCAAACTCCTCAAGATGGGTGGTGACCATGGTGGCCATTTAGAAGTCGGCCATCTTAGATACAACTTTTGTTTTTTCAATAGGAAGAGGGCTATGTGACACATCAAACTTATTGGTAATGTCACAAGAAAAACAATGGTGTTCTTGGTTTCAACATAACTTTATTCTTTTATGAGTTATTTACAAGTTTCTCTTTGTTCACAGCCATTGACATGTCGAAGAAGTTAACACGTGAGGAGCGGAACGAAATTGTGTTGATATCTGGTGAACGCAGTAACCGGGTCATTGCAGCAGATTTTATGGGGTGGCTGTAGCTCAGGTGGCAGAGCGTGTGTGAATGTTAGATACTTAGCACTTAAGCTTAGAAGTGCTTGTGTGAATGGATGTGATTGGGTGAATGAATTAGTTGTATAAAGCGCTTTGAGTGCTCAGACAGAGTAGAAAACCGCTATATAAGAACCAGTCCATTTACCATTTCAATGCAAGACACCCTACGAGACCTCCCATGCTACAGTCAGCAAACTGCTTGCTAAGTTTCGTGAAACTGGTTCAGTGTTGGATTTGCCAAAATGTGGACGCAAGAAAACTGTCACTAATAGAGAAACACCAGTGGCTGTCCTAGCTTCATTCAGCAAGAGCCCACAGCGTAACACTCGCCGCATGTCACTGGAGAGTGGCATTAGTCGAACATCCCTTTGGCAGATATTAGCTACTCACAAATGGCACCCTTACAAACTCCAGCTACTGCAGCATCTCAACCAGGATGACCCAGATCGGCGCGCAGAATGGGCAAAACAAAAATTGGAACAGGACCCTCAGTTCACGCAGAAGATTTTGTTCAGTGACGAGGCAAACTTTTATGTGAATGGTGAAGTTAACAAGCAAAACCACCGCTATTGGTCTGACACTAACCCACATTGGATGGATCCCTCCAAGACTGTTGGAACAACAAAAGTGATGGTTTGGTGTGGTATATGGGGTACAACGATAGTGGGTCCATTCTTCATCAATGGAAACCTCAAGGCCACTGGATATTTGAAATTGCTACATGATGAAGTGTTTCCCCCTTTATGCACTGAAGCTGGCACGTTCCCTGAGTTTTTCCAGCAAGATGGTGCACCACCACATTATGGGTGCCAGGTCCGAGCATTCCTAGATGAACAGTTTCCTGGAAAGTGGATTGGTCGTTGTGGGCCAGTTGAATGGCCCCCAAGGTCTCCCGATATGACCCCCTTAGACTTTTATCTTTGGGGTCATCTGAAAGCAATTGTCTATGGTGTGAAGATATGAGATGTGCAGCACCTGAAACTACAGATACTGGATGCCTGTGCTGGCATTTCTCCTGCGGTGTTGCTATCAGTGTGTGAAGAGTGGGAGAAGAGGGTTGCATTGACAATCCAACACAATGGGCAACACATTGAACACATTTTATAAGTGGTCAGGAACTTGTAAATAACTCATGAAAGAATAAAGTTATGTTGAAACCAAGCACACCATTGTTTTTCTTGTGACATTACCAATAAGTTTGATGTGTCACATAGCCCTCTTCCTATTGAAAAAACAAAAGTTGTATCCAAGATGGCCGACTTCTAAATGGCCACCATGGTCACCACCCATCTTGAGGAGTTTGCCCCCTCACATATACTAATGTGCCACAAACAGGACTTTAATATCACCAACCATTCCCATGTTATTATGGTGTATCCATATAAATGGCCCACCCTGTACATTCAACCCATTATTCTAAAATATTTTTGTTGTTGTAAACTAGTCGTAGTTATTTTCTACTCTACCTGAGCACTTAAAGTGCTTTAAACCACTTGCCTCTTTCACCAACTTTTTTGCCGCCACTGCCTAACCCGCAGCGGGTCCCGCTTGTTTTGCCGTCCTACAGGTCGGCCGCCAGAACTGTGTTTGCTGCCACTGGACCGGGGGATTGAACTGTTGAACTGTGTTTTTCTTTTGTTGCTTTGTGGTGGCTGTTTAGCGAGTGGTTTTGGCAATATGAATATACATGTTTGTGCATGCTTCCATGTGTTAGAGCCCTGACTTCAGTTCAGGACTTGATGCTTGGGGTGAGGAGGAAGAGGATGAGCTAGAAATGAGGGAGAAGAGAGTGTAGTTTTGAAGAGGAGGAGGAGAAAGACATAATGAGAAACAGAGGATGAAAATATACAAGTAGAAATGTTCAGTAGTTATATAATGTTAGAAGGAGCCATCTGTGATCTTATAACATAGCTTATAAGATGTACTATGCATGTGTCCAGTCTTTAGCCACATACATAAACCCAATTGGGCAGAATGGCAATGGCCATCTCAGATACCTTATTCAAAAGGGGGCGACATGTGGCTTCCACAAACCTATACTTGCTCTTATGTATTTTTAATGGATTAAAAGTTTATGAAATACCAGTTTGTTGGAAGATGTAGTTACTCATAAACCAATCTATATTTATGAGTACAAAGTTCTCTTTAAAAAAAAATCAAATAACAGCAAAAAACAACTGACTGTACCTTTTTAAGAGAAACTATGCAGCAGTCATGAAGCCAAAATGTGAACACACACAGAAACACAGACGATCCCCTTACATTTGTCTTCTGACTCACCAGTCAGCACTCTCACAAATCAGCAACTGTGCATCTAGGTTTTCTTGTGCAAAACTGAAGACTGCTGTTGTCAGGAGGTTTCTTTCATTCGGTGTCTGCAGTTGAACCACAGTGTGCTGCAGCTAACTACAGAGATGGTGCCCAACAAAATAATTACAGGCTCAAAAAGCAAAGGTTTTCATTCCCATAAAAGTCACAAGACGTGAGAAGACATTTCTGTTAAACAGCTTTGTTTCTGGCATAGCAATTAGCAGCATTTCTCATCATTAGGGCAAAATAAGTCTTGTATAACTGCATAATTGTGAGAGCCATTCCCCACATGCGTTGCTGCTGACTGTCACTGTGGGAGACAAGAGGTTGAATCCTATAAGCTGAGTGTGGTGTTGGGACTTAGAGAGTGATTGTATTTGACATCCTGCTAACAATTCCCCTGGTGGTGAAAGCATTTAAAGGTACAAATAGCAAGATGTTTCACTTTAAGCTGGGGGCATATAACACAATAATAGCATCAGCTGTCAGCCGTGAAGACACTGTGGGGGAAAGCAAGCTTTCAGCTTGGTGGAAGAGCTCTTGAATCAATGGAGGCTAAGGCACGAGGATGAGAAAACAGAAAAGAACAGAGGCGCTATGGGATGAGGAAGGACTGGGTGAAAAGAAGGTGCCTTTCAGTTTAATTAGTGTTGCCAAATTAATTAGCAGCAGGATGTGAATTAATTAGTGTTCCACTGGCAGTTTAAAGGCAGTGCCATAAGGAGCCACTGTAGAGGTCCCACAAGACTTCACAGTTTGTTGCAACCCAAACATTATCCTATTAATTAGCAATTAAATGCTTCTAGCACCCTTCTATCCCTCAATTTCTGTCTGTGTTTTCTCTGTAATTTTTGCCTGCGCTTTGTCTTTATTGCACCTAAGAAAAAGAAATTTGATATAGATATTGATAGAGACATTTTGTAATTGAACTGTGTTGCCCATTTGTGCTATTAACGGATCCTGTTTTATGTGTCTACTTTGTGCATCCACCCAAATTATCCCCCTAAGGACATTCTAAGGAGCAACAAGGCTACAAAGGTTTTTTCTAAGTATTTCTGTCTCGAGATTAAACCCGGAAGACGAAGACGAAGAAACAGAATATTGCTTGACATCCTCATTGATTTTTAAAAGCTATCTCATTCCCCGTGCTCTCGCTCTGGTACTTTCTGCTGACTGCTTTACAGCCAACATAACCAGGTTGATATAGATGAATGGGTCAGTGCACAATGAATTGGCCGGTTCAGAAAATGGTTACTGCTTTGCTTTTCTGAAAAAAAAAAAAGATTAAGAACCCCAGTGTCGAATGCACTGATGATTCATTGAACTGAAGGAGGATCATGGGGCTCTCCACACTGATAGGCATGTCTCATAGAAGTAGTAGAGTGGGAGTTTTGTAGGCTTTGTATCACCTATCAATTTCTTCTTCTGTCTCTTGTTTATGACATAAACCATACCATAGCATTCAATATTTAAAAGATTGCCTACATAAAAATATTTTAATACGAATATTTAAAATGGATTAAAAAAAAAGTCATGTCCCTCCCTCTATAATCTCTCAGCCAGGTGAATTCCAATCAAATGCACTTGATTGAGTGATCGGCAACAATCTGTAGCCTCTACAGGCCTCGGTTAGCATGTTAAATGTTAACGTTCATGACAGCACAATTAGAAAAAGACTGAACATTGTGGCTTATTTGGAACGGTTGGATGGAGAAAGACCTTCCCTCTGTGGCTTACATGACAATATGGCTTTATCAATGGCTTAATCCCGAAAGTCGACACAATCAAGTGCTCTCATCGTCACAAATGAGCAAAAATTATCCTCACAAAGTAAGAGAGAAAAACCACCACAACCCGCTCCTGTGGACAAGATCTGCTTTCTGGTTTTGACTGTTTTGGGGAATAGACAGATCATTGCCATCTTTGCCATTATGTAATTCTTTTTTCCTATTCAAGATTATTGTCTCTGGCTAAATACCAACATGACTGTAGCAATGCTAACATGTGACGTTAATATTTAAGACGTGTTTGTGTTATTTAAGAAAGTACAGACGATCCTGATGGGAATGCCGTTAGTTTTGCCAGGTGGCTCTGCAGAGCAAACCGCAGCTGAAATATCTTCCATGTTTGGGTCAGTGAGCTGAATCTGTCATCTCTCTTCCTGACTCAACCTGAGGAAGCAGTGCACCCTCTGCCCTCCAGGCCAAGACGTGATTGGTGGCCTTCAGGTAACCACGGAAACCAAGACAATAGAAAAAAGAAAGACTTCAACACAGTCTTTTGTTTTTTGTAACATGTACTGATTACAAATAAAATGATACGTGAAACCTTTGACTTGAATGTTTCCCTTTATGTTATTTCCGTATAAATAGCTTCCAAAAAATATTTAAGCAAAAAGATAGAGATGGAAAAAGTATATTTATAGGAGCCACCTGTTCCAAACACTCTTCAAATCATTATTGTTATTAAAAAAAGAGGAAAGCAAAGCAACAGCTCCCCAACATGCAGCTCACCTGAGCCTCAGGCTACATGCCGTCTTGTTGTAGACAGCTCCAAGATGAGAGGGAAATGCTGGGAGTGAGCTAACTAAGCAGGATGTTAGGGATGCATTTCTGCCTCAAGGCATAAAGTTGCGGTATTGTTGCTTTCAAGTCTGGCAACTCACTGATGATTTGGGAGTCAAAAACAGTCAAAAGCAGGTGGCTTTTGTTAATTTTTCTCATTTGCGATACATTTGTAAAATGTCAGCAGGCTTTCTCTCATACGTTGGTCTAGCTTGTCACCAAAGCAGCTGGTTTCGGTTGCTCTGTCAAATGGAAAGATACAGCAGAGTTAATGAGACTCCGTTGGCATTAATTGGTTCGTCAACAAAATCAGACATGCTGCTTTAAGACACAACACTATTACATAAAAGCCCTCCAGTGATAACACTGAGTACTTGCTACAGCTCTGCCTGGTTGTGTAGCATCAGGCTGTGGCTGACCATTGATTCCTCTGACTGCTGTGAAGTCATTCTCACACAACTGCCACCAGGCCATTGACTACTGCAGCCGCTGATCAATGTTAATGACACTGCATATGAATCATGACACAATTTTTGCACAACCACTATACAGTATATTGTATATTTAAATGTGTTGGTGTGCAAAGGTTTTGATCCACCCCTCGTTTCTTTAAGTTTTGCCAGGAACGTAGCAACCAGGTGATTTACTGAAAAATATGGGAACATTTTATTCTTCAACACAGTCTGAAATTTCTTGGGCTAGCTTTGCTAATTTCTTTAAAGTAGTCTTCAGGAATAGTTCTCCAGGCTTCTTGTAGGACATTCAAAGCTCTTCATTGGATGTTTCTGCCTTTTGTTCTGTTCTCTGTCAACATGATCCCACACTGCTTCAATAATGTTGACATCCGGGCTCTGGGGAGGCCAATCCATGACTGACAGTGTTCCATTGTGTGCTTTTCTATCCATGTATCCATTGGCAGTGCATTTGTGGTCATTTTCATACTGAAAAATGAAGCTGTTGCCAATCAGAAGCTTTCCAGATGGTATTGCATTGCGGATCAAAATCTGATGGTATTTTTCTGCATTCCTTATTCCTAATTCTATCAATTGTCACCCAGAAGTCACTCAGAAGTTGCCAGTGGAAACTACAAATCTTGATTTAAAGGTAAACATACTCACAGTAGCATCGAGTAGATTGCTATGAGCTACGGTAGACTGAAGCAAGGCTACTGGCTTTTTCACAAGGGTTGGAAAAAAACCCCATCAGTGGTTATATCGTCCCAGCCACAGTTGTTTGTCCTGAAAATACGTGACAAAGTTTTATAAAAAACAAACAACATATCTTCATGCAAGGGTAATATGGAGTAATATGGAAATATGGAATCCTCATTAGAAGATTTTGATGAGATGCAGAGAGGCCAGGCCACCAAATCTGTAAGATTGGAGGGGATGATAATAATACTGTACTGGAGTCAGCAATAAATCACACTCTGATAAGGTCAGCATCTGAATAATGTTCATAATAATGAGTTCCAGCCACGAGACAGAGCCCGTGGACATTTCCTTTGGAGACTAAAATTGTTGGAGTGGAGCTGTTACACAGCGCGTATGGGACATTTGTATATGTGTTGTAGGTGTTTGTATGTGTTGGATTTATATGTGAGCAACAGTGCGCTGCAAAAAGGTTTAGTGAGAAAGCTCATTTTGGCAAGGCATCTGCCTTTCCCAGCCCCCGTAGCCAGAAAACAATAGCTCCTCTGCTAAATATAGAACGTCTGCAATTTACCTCGCCCTTCTTTCTCTCTTCATCCCACCTCTCTCTAACACTCTCTTATCGCTCTAACATATAACACAATCCTTCCTCCTTGCAATCTCACATCCTTTTAGCTTTTCTGGAGGCATGGCTCCAGGGACGCTCGGTCTGAATCCAACACTTTGATCCTTTTGGATTGCTGTGAAATTTGTTTCGACTTCTGCGGTCACATGGGGATCAATCCAGATGACTGTGGTGATTCACTGACTTGTCTGCTCTCTTACATTCTACTGTAGTTCATAACTAAAACCCTCAAAAAGTACTAGTTATTAAAATAATCAAGAGTCATTTATAATAGTTAATTTATAATCATATGATTGAGGACATTTTATGAGGCCATGATAAACATTCACTGTCCTTGAATTCTCAATTACATTACATACAAATGCAACAGTTGGGGAACAGCCATAATATAAGGAGCTTGGAAAAAAAGTAATTGGACTTCTTTAAGTTTCTGAAAGACGTCTCACCTCTCATCCAAATCATGGAGACTCCCAGGTATTTAATCCATAGCGGGAGTTGTGCCTTAAGAAGATGGCTGACCCATTTTTGATCATTTGCCTCATCACATGAGCCAAGGTGTGAAAAAGGGTGTGCGTCAATCTTCTGTGTATCATAATCCAATTTTAGTGTACGCACTTGCTGAAGCAAGACCTTGCCTCACTCTATCATGTGACTTATAGAGATCAACTGATGCGAGATGTGAGTGGGCGTCAAGGCGTCTGGGAAGGGACCTCAAAACTGGATTGTAGGTGGCAGACAGTTGGTGCCGAAAACCACCCCCTCTTTTTAAAGATGGTCGTTCACAGTGAACATAGATGACTTTTTTCACTCCTCTTGTGTTTGGGAGTTTTGCCTTTGGGATGAACTGTTTTTTGTCAGAATGTGTGGCTGGGTCTGAAGTGCACTGGGATACAATACAATGCTGTTCCGATTGTCCTACTGTTACTCCCCAGTTGGTGTCTGACCTTCTTTACTAGGCATTTTTGCTGATTTGATGAAAGCCCAGTTTGGATAACCACATGTTTTAAGAGCTCTCTTTACATATGTGTGTTCCTTTTCTTTCGCTTCTGGCTTAGAGGGAATGTTTTCTGCCCGGTGTTGCAGGATCCTGATTGCTCCAAGTTTGTGTTTCAGAGGGTTGTGGGAGTCAAAGAGTACTGGTACTCATCTGTGTGTGCGTTGCTTTTCTTTTCAAGCTTCTTAGATTACTATGATGACCTGGATAACTGAGAACCTACACAGACATATAACCATAGAAGACAGACCCTTGTCACCCACTGGTTTGAGAAGTTTTTCTGAAGCCACATACTGAGTGTTTCTGCAGTTGCTAAGTTGATTGTAAAAAACTCGGATTTAAAGGAAGAGGCAGGAAACTGACTGCATACTCACTAGCTAACAACTTGTCAGTCTCAAGCTTTTGGCCAGTGAGTGTGTGTGTTTCATACCACACACCACATCTCTATTTTGAAACAGTATGACCAAGATTTACAAAACAGATTCCATTTTTTAATAAATATTACTCAATATAAGTGACTGGGCCCAAGACTCCTCAGGAAACAATCACAGCTATCGCCCCCTGGTGGCAGTCAGATTGAATGCAAATTTAAGGCACTTCTGCGGTGGCTTCGTTTTTATAACCTGGAGTGTTTTATACTGTCTATGGCAGGGCTGCCCAATCCCAGTCCTCGAGAGCTACTATCCTGCAGCTTTTAGATGCATCCCTACTCCAACACAGCTGAATCAAATGGTTTGATTACCTCTTCAGCAGGCCATCGTGTTTGGCAAAGGCCTGATAACAAGCCATTCATTTGATTCGGGTGTGTGGGAACAAGGATGCATCTAAAAGCTGCAGGACGGTAGCTCTCTAGGACCGGGATTGGGCACCCCTGGTCTATGGGAACAAGCTGTTTGCATAACATTAGCATAAGAGCATTAGCAAACATTTGCTTGTTTTTAGGATTCAGAGAGGAATGAGTGAAATTTTAATTTAATTTTCTTTCTGCTAACATTTAAGCATTATACAGGAGATGGCTCTGTTCCCTAGCTAGCTGCTAATTGTACTAGGGGTAGTCAGACCAGCTGACCTCCCACAGCACATATTGCTGTCAAGTTGTCATACATTATCATTTAATAGATTATAGCTGCTTTATACTGTATTGTACATTTTGCCAAGTGCTTGACCTCATGCATTGACGCACGCTATAGCCATGCTAGTGTATTACAATCAAATTACTAGCACGCTAACTTCTTCTGTCTCACTGACTGTGTGTGTCCTAATATGTCCTGACCCTCTGTATACTATTGCTGAGCTGTGATCATTGTGAGCTCAGCTTTCTAATGCAATAGGGTCACACTGATGCGAACGGCTTTAATGCATGTTTTTTTGTTGCTCTATTATCGACCCCACTGCCCCCATTACCAGGCTTCCCCTCAGCACATGCTGTGTCAGCTTTTTGTGTGTGTCAGAGAAAGCACAGGTGGAAGCGTGTTGAGTTTGATTGCTTGTCGATGCAAACTGATTCATGTCATTTGCATTTTGCTGTGTGTGTCTGTCAAATATCTTTAAATGTTTGTCTCAGTACTGACTACGTGACATGAAGCACATGCAAAAAGCGCTACCAATTTTAATTTTAATGTACACACCTATCTGTGGTGAGAGCTGATGAGCATGTTGCTGCTGCTGCAGTTTTTAATTGAAATTAATATGTTAAAGCTCTCACTTGTTTTACTTAAGGTTAGGTAATAGGATGATATTACCTGTAAGCCAGTCTAAGCAGCCTATTTACTGTCTTTTTGCATCACACCAAATGAGCTCAGACAGATGAGCTTTTATATAAACTTGTAATTAAATGTAATACGGTGCCCTTAATATTGTAAAACTTGAAGATAAAGATGTTTTTAATATTCTTGAATTTTTGTGCTCTTCATTTGTGAAACTCAAGTCTAGGAACCAAAATGAAAGAATTTCAAATTATAGCTTGTGACTATAAAAATATTTGTTTGTGTGAATAATTTTGTGTATTATTAAAAGTCCTTAGAGGAAAGTATAACACTTAAAAAAGTACAGCAAAGAAAATCTAAAAATAAAACAAATAAACAAAACAGCAAAAATAAAAACCTTTTGCAACTGGTACAGAGTAAGAAGAGAAAATTACAAACAATAACCCAAGTAAATAACGCAGGAGACAATGAGGAAAATTCCTAGAAGAAGCTTTTGGTTTGACTGCACCTGTTTGCCAGTGATCGGATTTAATGCACTCGACCAGAAAATCCTGCCTTCAGTGAGGTATTCATCACGTCTCCACTGTTTCTTGAGTGTTCCTTATTTGCTGCCCTGGGATTTGCCTGGGGAGCTTAATTCAGTTTCAAAGTTTTCTGTACTTTGAGAAGTTTAGCAAGACTGAGAGGCTCACTTGACTGGCTACATTTATTTCATTTTGAGGATGAATGATCATCAAAAGATGAACCTACAGGGACAGGGCCGAGGAAGACTCGGGTGTGGTAAATAGGAACATCACTGGCATAGCCTGGTTAAGATAAAGGCCAATAAGTCCTAATTTATTATATTAAAAAAAAACATGAAATCAATTAAAAAGCTTAAAAGAAAAACACATTGAGACTAGCAGTGAAAACAACCTGATTGAATAAACTGATCAGGAAGGCTTGCTCTGTGATTGGCTGCAAACTGGACTGTGAACATCACTTAAACTGCTATGACAAAAGGATTTTACAAATATGGAATTGTTTTTATCTTTATTTTTTGAGCTGTATAAGGCCTCAGTAACAAAAACCTAGAGCCTAGCAACCACTGGGCAACCACCAGTCAAGAAAGGCAAAAAGGTTTCCACTGGTTGCAGGATGTTGCTGATAGTTTCTAGCATGAAATTGCTCACAAAGATATACAGTGCTGCACCGAAAAACCTCCTTGTGATTGCTTTGGTTGCTAGCTGGTTGCTGCTGTCACCTTTTATTTTTTTGCATGGAAGATGCTGGCTTGTCTGCAACCACTCATAAACCACTTGACAAGCGGCAGTGAAGCAGTGAACATCTGATGGACACTTGAAACACAGAATGTTTGGCTTGATAGTTGAAATGTGTGACCTCCAGTATTAACAGTAGGGTATTGGATATATTGAATGCCACAAATCATTTAAAGACACGGGACAGATATGTTTCACTAAAGGGCAAAGATATATGGTGATGGTGTGGTGGACCACTAGAGGGCTCCACTCACACCCAGTGTTGAGGAAGTCTGTTGCTGAGTTTTGTGGCGCTATGTGTTCAGTTGATGTGAGGTGGAGAATAAAACTGAAGTGAGAACTGAGAGCTCCCGTGTCGTCTGTGCTTACCTCCACAATGGAAACATAAGGCCAAGGTGTCGCTACCCATGCTGACATGCTCCTTCTGTCTTCTCCAATACATAAATGACTGGTATAGATGGGACAGGCAACTGAGGCAAATGTTAACACCAACTGGAAATCTGTATCGTCTATAGCATTGTAAGTGTGTGTGTGTGTGTTTTCAATATGTTACGTAGTAACATTTAGATAGATAGATTTCCTGCATGCAAGAAGCAAAAGGCTTGGGTAATGGACACATTTTATTCAAATGGATCAGAAAGAGAGTCCTAGTGCAGGTCTCGCTGTTCTCGTCTGATTGTGTTCTAGATGATATTTTTACAAAAAAGCACAATCAGCAAGCTGGTTGCTGAGATGACACGTGTTTTATTCCCGCATAAAGATAAAAGGCTCTTTGATCTCTTTTTGTACCATTTTGTTTAAAGCTCTTTATGCCATCATGAATATTTAATTGTCATTTTACAGTGTGACAGGCAATTCAACTGGTCTTAAAGAGAGAGAGATATTACGGCTTTTTCCATCACATTAATGCTTGAAGTTGTATTCTCCCTTTATGGAACCGTTGGAATCCACACTCAGCCTTTTCTTTCATGGCCGGAGGACTTGATCTCTTTTCTTTTCTTTGAATTTTCTTTTCTTTAAAAAAAAAAGAAAGAGCCCGCTGATAACTCTTCCAAGTGATGGCATACAATCATTCCTTGTGCCTGTATTTCATTATTCTTCTTATAATTTCATTTTTCTCAATGTTATCATAATCTTCTGGAGTGGCTTCAGGTTTCAGCGTGATTGTTCGGTGGGTTACGGACAATATGAGGGTCGATTAGTTCCTTTCTGAGAGGGTTTGTAAAAGAGAAAAATATCATCATGGATTGATATTGGTTATCAAGTTATCTGTATTTATCCAATTTTGTCTCATTCCTTTCTTACTGTGCTGTACAGCAGGATATTCCCAGTTACTATTTGCAATATGTTGATGCTGCGGTTATATCAGGATAACAAGAAGATGAGAGAGGAAACAGAAAGAGTGGGGAACAATCTTCTGAGGCAAAAAATGTTTGTTGCTTAAACCACTTTCCTGTTGGAAAAGCACGTTCTGTGACAGCTGATGATCATAGAAGATGGTTATTTAGAGAATAACCCTCATATTATAAAAATTCCCAAAGAAAGTGGTGACACGGGGCTCTGCATTTTTACAGAAAATACCAAAACATTGTTTACATCCAGCATCACTGCAGCCTCTGTATTTACATGCTCGGCTGCAGTTATCTGGCAGGCCTGACACTGTGATCACAAGTTAAATAGCATGCTGCCAGACACAAATCACCCTGCCTGCTGAAGCATGTATTGGAAATCAATTCTGTGCAGGCAACCCATGCAGCACTGGAGAGGGGCTTTCCGATGTCCCTGTTTTGCCTTATGTGCTAAAGAGGTAAATACCATTGCTATGCTAAAGAAAGCCCAGTCTAAATTCTTGTCAAAATAAATAATTAGTGAGAGTTAAATGTTTTAAATGTTGATGGAAATCAAAAATTGTTATTCCCTTTTTTTTGGCATAGAATATGCAAGAAAATCAGGCAAAAATAAATGAGATCCATGAAATATGATCAGCCAAACCTGATCCATTGTCCTGTGTACATTTGACACTATTGTCTTACTTTTGCTTGTCTGTTATGAAACTGCAGAATGCTTATTTTAGACCAAATTTGGGTTTAAAATATACTGCTTAAAAGTTTAAAGGGAATATTCAAGCTAAATGGCCCACAGTATTCATGCTGACTGTATGAATACTGTGGGCCGTTCCCTCAGTTTGATAGCTACTATTCACAGAGCCCAGCTGTACAATGGGGCAAACCAGATATTATAACTCCTTCCTCTTCTTCATGGAGCACAAATGACAGAAACTGCCCAGAAACAGGCCCAGATGCATCTACTGGAGTGTGTGAGAGTCACACACATGAATATGTGTGTGACTGGATGAATGAGACTTGCAGTAGAAGCTGACTAGAGAGGTGCTATTTAATTCAATTCAATTCAATTTTATTTATGTAGTGCCAAATCCAAACAACGGTCTCCTCAAGGTGCTTTATATAGGAGAGAAAACCCCAACAATCATATTGCACCGTATAAGCAGGCGCTTTGGAAACAGTGGGAAGGAAAAAGTCCCTTTTAACAGGAAGAAACCTCCAGCAGAAACAGGCTGAGGGAGGGGCATCCATCTGCCGCGATCGGTTGGGGTGAGGGGTAGGTTACCAATCCATTTACCATTTATCATATATTCAGGTCTTCCAGAATTGTCACCACACACCTAGAAGGAAGGTTTGGTGGCAAAAATTCATTTACAAACCCTCCATGCCTCCTGTGCTCTGTAAACCAAAAAGAAAGGCCAGACGAGGCTGTCAAATCCAAAATGTGAAAAAGCAGACAAAATTGGGTGACGAAAACTAACCAGCTGGAGCGAAGGTATCTCACAATGTGAGATGCCAATCATGCCTAATACGCCAAATGCATAAAAGCTGCAGCAGGCTTCTGCTGCTGGAAGCTGAAGGTAGCCTTTAATCACAGCACAATGAGAGATCTTAGCTTGTTTAGTAAAGCTATACTTAAATATTCTACTGCTTGGATGTTTGTTCATTTATCGGATTTTCAATTTCGGACTTCGCATATTTGTTTTTGTCTCAATTTGTGTATCTGACATCCCTCCCACTCACAGAAGTGATCATTGTGCTTCAGTTTCGTTCATTATTGCTATAATTAGCCACTTTTCTCTTTACCATTCGTTTTTCTTTTTCAAAAAAGGCCCAGTGAATTATCTGTGCACAGAGGACTGCTGATTTGCAATGATGTCTTGCTCTCTTGGTGCAGGAAAACTGCTCTCTCTCTCTCTCTCTCCCTGCAGTGTTCATGGGGTGAGCGGCGAAGATTCAGAGAGTGATGGAGAGCAGAGTTGCACAGACCTTCTGTGGCTTCTAACTCTCTCCTGCAGAAATCTCTTTACCTGCAAATGTAGCCAAAATTACAGCAAAGATATTACCTCTATTTAATGCATGCGGTGATTTAGTCAAAGGTTTAAAATGAGACACAATAACACCGCTCAGAGAGTTAGCATGCTTTTATGAGCGTTCACTGGAAAGCGCAGTGTGTCAGGATTAGGGAGAGCTGTGCTGGTGCCTGAGCCCTGCAGCAGGGGTTGAGTGACAGGCCCAAAATTTGTTAAGTTGTATCATTTAGTCCAAACCTTAGAAACTGTTGAGTTTCACAGAGTGACTTTTAAATCACCTCTTCTTTGTCTCCTCTTAAGCAGCTTGTTTATTTCCTCCCCGATAGCTATTGCTGCTATTATGTCCCCTAAAGCAGGGTTTACTTCTGAGAGGAAATGAGGTGCTCTGCCCTGGACCTGCAATTGGTAACCC
This sequence comes from Aulonocara stuartgranti, assembly GCF_965226115.1. Lineage (NCBI taxonomy): Eukaryota > Metazoa > Chordata > Actinopteri > Cichliformes > Cichlidae > Aulonocara > Aulonocara stuartgranti. Next base: position 24,396,474 of record NC_138942.1, on the reverse strand, counting down.
ATGGCAACAGTTCTCTTTGCCCAATAAGCAGGTGAACATATGAGCCACTCAGTAGGTGAACTTATAGCTGACTGACCTGCAGAAGTCTGGAGGTGTAATGGAAAAGTGGCAAGCGCTGTAAACATTTTTTGTGATCACCTGGGAAATATAGGCAACCACCTGAGGTAGCAAAACTGTATTAGGGTGCATGGGGGTGATGTACATGGAACACTGAATGCCTTTTGGGACTGGATCCACTTCTACTCGGTGCCAAAGCTGCCGGAGGACTGTGTTTTCTCTCTGGGAATACTTGGGACCTTTGACCCCACCCAGGAGGCATGGCCTGACACAGGTCATCAGCCTTAAGGTCTTCAGTCATACCCTGCGGGAGTGTGATCCCATTATGACTTAGTGTAAGGATAGGTTTATTACTTAATAGCAGAACGTTAAAGAAAAACAGCACAAAAAAATCAATGACTGCTTATGTGTGTACGAGATGTTTTTGGAGGCAGAGTATACCTTTATTTGTTCACCGTTATCTAATTAGATCATTCTTTTTCATTTCTCTTTCCCAACAATTGAAGATAATTTATCGGAATTTCATGGTCGGGAGCACACCTCACACACTTCCCCTCTGGTTCTGAGAGTGTATATGACTTTCTGCAGCACAGCCTATTTGTTTTACTTTAATCCTCAGTTGTCACACCTCTGAGGATCGGCTCAGCCCAGTCCTCACTGAGGCCTTTCCCAAACCACAGTCTCAACCCTAGATCCATTTTTTTGTTCCATCCACCATTGTCTTTCAAGAAACACTGTCTAATTTCAGGATGTGGTGCCTGTTAGTGAAAATACATTTCCATTTTAATTCTCCCTCCTTCATAACACTGACCCTGCTTGGTTGGATTCAATAACACGTCTTCCTTAATTAAACCAGCTGTTTTCATCCCACCTTTTGTCTTATCTCCAACAAAAGTACTGCGTGGACTGCATGCCAAAGAGTCTGCATGGAAGAGGACATTTGATCATGCTCTGTGATCATGTACTACACCTGTACCATAGATAAGAAACAGACCAGTTATAGACTTGCATATCTAACCGCATTGCCATTTGAATTCCGTGTAAGAACACATACCTTCAGTGTCTTTGGGTTTTTCATGTGCTGACAGAGTATTCAGTGTCATTTTATGCAAAGCCATGAGTGGTTTATAAAATGCAAAGCTTTCCTATGTGTCTGTATGTATGCGCACACACATATTTCACCTCAAATTAGAAAGATGGATCCTCAAGATGTCATTTTCTCATCACCGCAGCTTATACCCATTTCCTTATTTGTTGTATTTCACAGATACATAAAATCCCCTCATTGTATTTTTGTTTACAGTGTTAAAACTGGCAGGTGTTATCTGTGAATAAGTAAAATACAAAATGATGCTGTGTAGAGAGGGTGAAAGAAGCCACATGAGACGGTAGAGGCTGGGACGGGAGGAAGAACAATATCCAGAATGGTATTTGCAAAGATAAGGTTTTTAAATTATAAAAGAAGAAAGTTATAATTGGAGGACATGGATAAAGTGTTAAAATAATTATGGAGAGGTGTCTGGATCCTTTGGTAAAAATGGGCAAAGTTAAGTATAGATTGAGTTCATGTTGTGTTCAGATAAGAGTGAAATTTGATTTGCACTAAATTTATGTAAGTCCCGTTTTAGCAAAGTGCAGCAAGAATGAACACGTCAGGATGAAAGAAAGGGAAAAATCACAGCGCTGTGGTTTTATCTTGTACTCTAGGTGGACGCAGTGAGTTTCAAGGGTTCCAGAGCTTCTTTAGCTCCAGTTGAAGTAAGTGACATAAGCACTAAACTAACACATCCATACACTGGGCTGGACTGACTGTTCTGCGGGAAATGACGACCACGAGTTGAGAATAAAAAGAAAAGAAAAAAGCTCTGCCTCTCCTGCTCTGATATCGATCCTTTTCTGTTTGTTTGTTTTTTCAGGCCATTGTGGGTCTAATGACATTATCAGAGCAATGCTAATTCATGCAGACCAGTTTTAAGAGCGAGGTCAGAAATGTCTCACCCAGTATTGCATAAAATATTGGAACATCAGCGCAGCTTTATGGTGCAAAATCCATTTCACTGTACAGTGTTATAGGTACTGGGTAGGTTAATTGTAGCTTAGAGCAAGTTGTGTAGTGAGGCGTGCTCTGTGGGATTGCTATTTGTGTTAGTCACAGCATCTAATCTTTTAGCAGCACCTCCTCCTGTTAGAGAATCTTCTTTGGCATCTGTGTGGAAACAGGTTTAAGTCTGGACTCAGTATCAGACAGAGGAAAGGGGCGGAGGAAACTGAGGAGATGTTTGAAATTTGAGGAACGAGTGAGGAATACGAGTAAAGAGGAGAGATTGTGAGAATGAGCAAAGAGCCTGAGGGTCTGATGCATAGTGTAAGTTTGACCTCAGATGGAGGAAGACATGAAATGAGGATATTTGTGGGAGTGCCGACATCAGCACATTTCTATTTGCAGTCATTCACATGTGTTCACCTCACTTCCTTGCAATTTAACCTTTTCCTTCCCCAGTGAGGAGGTCTGATAAATGATCAATCACAGACAAATACACACAGACATCTGTATGTGCAGTGCTTAACAAATTTATTAGACCACCAGCAAGGCCAGGGTTTATGTCACAGCTGCCCTAAATTACCAGCATATCTAGTTCCCCAAATCATTTTTATGCTACTCTAATGTTAATCCAATACCTGTGAAGCCAAGCATAGTATTTAAACAATATAATACTTGCACAGTTGATATTTTTGCATAAAAGAAGCAGCTGAAAATGTAAGAAACTATAATAGCTCAACAGAAAACCAGAACCAGAAACTCTGTGGCTCTGTGGTTATGACATAAAACTTTGGACATGAGGAGAAAGATGAGATCAGAGGAAAAATAATAAGATTCAAACTCCACCTTTAAGCTGTTGTCAGGGGAAATGTGAATTTGCAGAACAGGAGGAGGATAAGCTCTCTGCCTTGATCTTTACTCTTTGGGAATATCACAAACACCTTCTAATATCCTTGACTGAGAGTACAAGGGAGCGCAACTGACTCATTGATCATGCCAGAAGGTTTTCAGAGAGCGTGAGCGGGCCGGGGGTAAAGTAGAGACTCCCATCATTCTGTGGTTTTGCTTCTGTGTTCATTTAAGATGGTGCACACTGTGGAAATCTGGACAGGGAGATAATAGACTGAAATCAAGAACACGTTTATCCTGCCAACAAGCTTGTGTATCGCTTCGACCTGAATGGCTTCTTCTCTGCAGAATTTTATCATTGTCTTAAAGCAATTAAGGATAAAAAAAAACAAAACAGGAAAAACACATTTGGCTTGGTCAGCAAAGTCTCAGCTTGTAATTAGCTGATTCTTAGTAATTAAATATATACTTACAACAGTGGAAGGGATCTTTGGAAAAACAGTATGTGATTAGAAAGTTGCAGACTGGTGTTTAGGTAACACACGAGAGAGTAAGTATCCACAGCACTGCCCATTGTAGTAAGATGGTAGTATTTCCCCTGTTTTCTTCTGCTGTTCTCATCTTTTTTTTCTAATTGCAGGGGTGCATGTGCTCCACTTAAAGTAGGTCAGGCAACACCTGCACCACAGTCATGCATCTTGCAACTCACATGATAGATAGGGTGGAAGGAAAAGACTGCTTCTGAAAAAGATAAAAGGGTGAGATCGTTCGGCCCTCTGTTTGTCTCAGCACTGGTGATAAATGCATGTTTGACAGGCCGCGAATCAAAAACATGACGTAACATATTTTACGAGTATTGATACAACAAAGACAACTGAAAAGCACACAAGTTGGATTTTGCATTATTTGTACATTTGTAGAAATTGCTATATATATTTTTTTATCATTGTCTTTGTTACAAACACATTTGTAAATCATTGTTTTTATTTGAAATTAGCTGCTCTGGTCACTGCCGTTGAGAAGCACACTCATAACAAGAGGCAATCGCTACCATGCTTCGCTGTATCTGTGGTTGTAGCCACATAATGAGCATTGTTCTGTGTTTGATGGGTATGACTTCTGCTCAGATATTTCAGTTTTTGACTCTTCACATTAGAGGATGGTTTCCATAGTGTCTTGAGTGCTCTTTGAATATAATATGGTAAACTTCAATGGACTTTAGCCAAAAACAATCAGGCCAAGATACACTAACATAAAGACCTGGCTGACAGTGAGAAGCTCAAATAGTTATCTTTTGACAGTTTCTTCCGTCACTGCAGAGGACTTTGCAGTCTCCCTGACCAAGGACCTACTTGCTCAAATACTCAATATTAGCTGGATGGTAAGATCTTCAAACAGTCGGCCACTTTATCATGTATGAGTGTGATGGACCGAGCAGCGAAGGAAATTTAGGCACAGGTTAAAGTCCCCAAAAAAAGATTTTTTATTTAACCCAAAAACACAATTGGTTAAATCATGCAAAAAGAATCAAAATCTTGGGCCCATAAAAGAGGTCAAAATAACAGCACTCTACTCAAAGTTGACAAAACTACTGATAACTAAAACAAACTGACCTAACTTAACAAGACAAAGGGGAAACTTAAATAGTGGCTGATCAGCCCACAAAAATACAAAGGGGTAAAACACACAAAACCTAACTGAAACTAACATAATGAACTCCAATTCCCCCCCCCATGGTCCCGAGTTATGGAATGAACCAATTTGCAGTCTTTCTTTAAAGCTTGCTCTGCCCCTTTTCCACCTCTTGACTCCTCAATCAAGGGACTGGAGCAGCTGCAACTAAGGTAACTCAGAAAACAAAAGATGAATCATACATAACAGTGTAAACTAAAATGTGCGCACCTATTTTAGAATGCAGTGTTACATGGATATGTGAATTAATTCTGAACCAAACCAGTTATTTGTCCTGTAAATTAATTCCTATACTTAAAGACAAATGTGAATGCAATGTTATGTACACTCAACAAAAATATAAACGCAACACCTTTGTTACTGCTCCCATTCCCCATGGGATGGACGTAGAGACCTAAAATTCATTCCAGATACACAATATAACCATCCCTCCCAAACAGTGGTCACAAATCAGTCCAAATGTGTGGTAGTGGGCACATCTGCTATATTGAGATAATCCATCCCACCTCACAGGTGTGCCACATCAGGATGCTGATCTGACATCATGAGTAGTGCACAGGTGTGCCTCAGACTGCCCACAACAAAAGGCCACCCTGGAATGTGCAGTTTTTTGCGCTATTGGGGGTCTGGGGACCCAGAACCGGTCAGTATCTGGTGTGACCACCATTTGCCTCATGCAGTGCAACACATCGTCGCATGGAGTCTATCAGATTGTCAATTGTGGCCTGTGGAATGTTGGTCCACTCCACTTCAATGGCTGTGCGAGGTTGTTGGATATTCGTGGGAACTGGTACACGCTGTCGTATACGCCGGTCAAGCACATCCCGAACATGCTCAATGGGTGACATGTCCGGTGAGTATGCTGGCCATGCAAGAACTGGGACATTCTCAGCTGCCATCTGCCCTGAACAATGTGAACCACGATTCATCCGTGAAGCGCACACCTCTCCAACGTGCCAGACGCCATCGAATGTGAGCATTTGCCCACACAAGTCTGTTACGGCGACGAGCTGGAGTCAGGTCAAGACCCCGATGAGGACGACGGGCATGCAGTTGAGCGTCCCTGAGACGGTTTCTGACAGTTTGTGCAGAAATTGTTTGGTTGTGCAAACCAATTGTTCCAGCAGCTGTCTGGGTGGCTGGTCTCAGACAATCTTGGAGGTGAACCTGCTGGATGTGGAGGTCCTGGGCTGGTGTGGTTACACGAGGTCTGCGGTTGTGAGGCCGGTTGGATGTGCTGCCATATTCTCTGAAACGCCTGTGGAGAAGGCTTATGGTTGAGAAATGAACATTCAATGCACGGGCGACAGATCTGGTTGACATTCCTGCTGTCAGCATGCCAATTGCACGCTCCCTCATTGCTTGTGGCATCTGTGGCATTTTGCTGTGAGACAAAACTGCACATTCCAGGGTGGCCTTTTGTTGTGGGCAGTCTGAGGTACACCTGTGCACTACTCATGATGTCAGATCAGCATCCTGATGTGGCACACCTGTGAGGTGGGATGAATTATCTCAATATAGCAGATGTGCCCACTACCACACATTTGGACTGATTTGTGACCACTGTTTGGGAGGGATGGTTATATTGTGTATCTGGAATGAATTTTAGGTCTCTACGTCCATCCCATGGGGAATGGGAGCAGTAACAAAGGTGTTGCGTTTATATTTTTGTTGAGTGTAAAAGCCTCTACACTAATATGGTGATATTCCCACTGTGTGGCTGTAAGTGCAGCCATCACAATGAGTTATTATCATCGAGCTTTGCAGGGGTAGTTTTGGCAGCATGGACTGGGTTTTATAGTTGCTTTTTAAACTGTATAAAATCCCATCAGTTTGTAATAGTAAGGCGTTTAATGTATGTTTATGTGTCAAATCTAATTCATTACTCAACTGCGTGAGTAATGAATACAAAAAGTGATGGGGATTCAACAACTGCAGGCTGTAACGTGTGAAGGAAGTGACTCGTTATAGGCATGGCAAAAATAATGAAAGTAATATAAACTCTGTAGAACAAATCTGAGTCAAGATTTTGGGCTTTTGAGGATTGATGCCAAATACAGACAAATCAACATGAGTGAAAATGATGAGTGAGATGAGTTAACTTTGTGAGTAGACAGCAAAAAGTTCAGCTGCCATCTGTTAGGTGCTCACGCAGTGACCTCATAGGACAGAGAGCACAGGCTACATACTGCACATTATCATATCAGATGATTACATTAAAACAAATGCTTAAATTTATCTTCCATTAAAGTGTACTATAAACACAAACGTACATGCTATAGACTAGATGTATACTTACATACAGTAGCTACATACAAACACCAGTCATATACAGTACACAGCACACCTTATGTCTGAAGGCGCCCACTCCACAACCAGAGGAAGGAAGGACATGAAGGCTTTTGAGAGCAAACATTTAAACCTGACAGAGACGCTGACAAGAAAAACTGCACACTGCTGTAAACAGATGGGAGCCCTGGATGCAGAGCTACCAGGCTCTCTCTCTCTCTGCTCTCAGGCTCTGGCAAGGGTTCAGCAGTTTTATTGAGCAGAGGGGGAAAGTATGGAAGCTGTCAGTGGCCATATGATGCTGCCTCTGCAGTTTACACACAGAAACAGACCTTGAGATTGATGGCAAGGACACAGAGACATAAAAGGGTTCTCCTACAGATAAGTGAATGTGAAACACAGGGTTAAAGGTGGAGGTAAGCAACAGCTTTAAAACTAGACAATGTACTCCATCATTCCTCCACAATATAATATTATATTAAAAAAGAAAGAAACACACATACACACAAGAGAGCGTATTGAGCCTCCATGGGAGGAGCCTAAACAAGCCTGATTCATGTCCCTGTGCCAGAACCCACAGGACACCGCCAAAGGTTCATGCCCTGATGGGTCAGATGTTTTTTGGCAACATGTGAGGATTTAGATATTATTAGGTAGACAAATTAACAGTACAGCGAAAGTCTCAAATAATTGTGAGACTTGGTGGTTCATTTTCCTTTATTGTTTGCTGTGTTGTTACTTCACCTGTAGTTTTTTCCAGGTAATGTGTGTTGTTTGTGGTAAAGGTCAGTACTGTCTCCACCAGTTGGCTGACCTAGATTTAAAAGGCCCCTTTATGTGCTCATATGATGATGCACATGCTTTGTGTGTGTGTGTGTTTGTGGGTTGGTGGGTGGCCTGTCTCTGTATAATCCCGCTGGTAGAATTTGGTTTCAAGCATAAGTCAGAGAACAGTCACAGACACAGTTTGCAATACGCCTGACCTACATTGGCTGCTTACAGTGTGCTTAAGACGACACATGAAGTCACACTTACTGTATCTCTCTGAAAAATATCTGCTTTCAAGAGCATGTTTGTGTGTGTGTGTGTGTGTGTGTGTGTGTGTGTGTGTGTGTGTGTGTGTGTGTGTGACTGTAGTCTGTTTAAACAGACATGCACACACTGAAGATCAACAGTTTAGTGACAACGGTAGTTTTGCAGAAATGCTGCTGTCATATTAAAGATTAGATTAAGCTTCTGTCACCAGGCAGTGTCTCGTCAGGTGGTTAACTGGAGAGGTATAATCGCCGTACGCGTACACACAAACATTCGTGTGCGCAGACACACACAGAGGCACACGCAGTAACAAAGCAGGCACTGAGACATAGAGACTTGACATGTCGTGTAAAAGCACAAAAATAGGGCGGAAACCATATTTTACATATAGATACTATGTACGCAAATATACCTACGCAAGGAGAAACACACGCACGCATTCACATACACACACTTCCCTCACTCAGTGCTATTTGCAGCAATGTGGCAGCAGTAATTAAAGGTGTGACAGCCAGACAGGTAGAGGTGATGATAATGGGCCGGAGCTATTTCTGTTCTCCTCCCTCCTGCTCCTGAGCTCTCTGTCTTCTCCCTCGGTCTCTCTCACTAGCTCATATCTTTTTATTTTTCACTGCCAAACACTCACCTCTGGTCCAGGTGGGACCGAAATGTTCTAGTGCACACACTCCAACACATGCATGTCTGAGTCCTTACACGCACCCTTTTCTCATCTCCCCCTTCACCTCTTCCTGGAGTCTCTCACAACATATCGCTCTTTCTCTCACCTTTCAAAACTGCACTTTCTTTGTTCCCTTTGTCTGTTTTGGCGTTATCTCTATAGCTATAAATAGGGATTGCAACTATTTCCAACAGCAGCACTCATTTTCACAGTTTGGCAAAGGGGCAAAGATGGCAACTGAGATACACAGTGTTAAAAAAAGCACTTTAGTACGAGAGTCTATTAAAGTGATGTCATAGCCTTTAATAGGGGGCTTGCAGGCAGTTCTGTAAACTAAACTTCACCTGATTTCTTAGAATAAGTCCCACCAAAAGGAGAAAACCTATAAAAAATACATAAATATTGTACTTCATGTTAAAACTTTTGGCAAATAGATTTTTCCCTTACTCTTGCAGGGAAGTAAACAGTACATTCAGCATTTGCGTGCTGTCACCTTGCAAAGCTGATGTGGTGAATGTGTTAGTCAAGAGTTTACAGATGCAGCAGACGCAGCCCCTCTAACCACCAAACGTCCACAGACCTTTAAAAAGACATCTAAAGTTGGTTGGTAAGTAAAAAAAAAAAGGTGGAAAGTTTTGTTTTTGTTATATTTTCTCAACTTTTTGCTGGGTGAGTGAGTGACATCAGCAGCGATGTGTCTGTCCACCGAACTAAACACTCACTTAGCTGCTGTGGTCTCCTGAGGCATCTGTATCTGGCTCTTTAGCTGCTAAATGTTCCGCTGTGTTCACCAGCTGGTCTCTAAATGTGTCTGCCTGTTGTTTGGTGCTACACAGGTGCATATGATGTTATTTTAGAGCAAAGTTTGAGAAGAGAATTAATCAGTAAAGTTGTGAGCCATAAAAACTTTAAAATGTAAATGATGATGAAGTGTTGACAGAGCTGACAGGGATGAAGGTTGGTGTGAAACTCTCCAGTTGAGTTCAGCGTTATGAGAGAACCCCTTCACTGTGTAAAATTATTGATTGATGTTATAAAAAGGAACCAGTGAAGTTATTAAAAACTAAATGGAGTTTACTGCGTAACGCATTTGTAGATTTCGATGATCCTTTTGTCACACAAGTTTGTGTCAATACTGAGATGTGCCGTTTTAGTTAATCAGCAAATGTATTAAATGAAGCCTAAATATGAGGGCCACTCGTTATAAACAGAATTTAATTTCAGCTTCTCATTTCTTATAGTTGTATCATTGCAGGTCTTTTAAGGTGAGATGCAACACGAGTCACTGGGCAGAAGCTAAGCACTAATAGATCGAATCAGTCATTTCTGCGTTTGCCCTTGAAGGTGACTTTCATCTGATGGCGGCCACACAACTCACGACTGCCAGACCTCATTTTCTAAACCTTCACCTTAGTTCAAACAATAGTGCAATAAATACAAGAGTATGTATGTGCTTGTACAGTCATGTGATAAAGAGTGATTTCTCAGGATTCTCTGCACTCCACTAAAAAAATTAGATACATGCTGCTTCCACAGGAATTAAGGGGTAAATAGCAGCAAGGGGCTTCTTATGGAGTGCAGTTGATTAATTGGTCATCAGTGAGTGTGAGTGTCTCTATAAAAGTGCAGGTTTTGGCAGTTAGCAAGACTGGAGCATTCAGGTGTGTCAATTCACCCCAAGCTCAGACTGTGCAATGTTCAGAGAAACTGCAAAAAACTCAGGAGCTACATGTCAGGCTCTACAGGCCTCAGTTAGGATGGTAAATTTTAAAGCTAACAACAGCACAATTAGAAAAAGACTGAACAGTTCAGCTCATTTGGAGAAGTTCCTGAGAGAAAAGCCACTTCCCTGTATGAAGAATATATCAGCATGGCTCAGGTTTGCAAAGTTGCATCTGAACAAAGCATAAAACTTCTGCAGCAATGTCCTTTGGACAGACGAGACCAAAGTGGAGATGTTTGGCAATAATGCATAGCATCACAGGTGGTAGACACCTAAGAAACAACCTAATGCGGCACAAACACATCATGTCAACCACACAAAATTGCAAACTGACTGAAATGCTGTGGCGGGAACTTAAGAGAGCTGTTCATAAACAAACCCATAAACCTCTATGAACATCTTTTTCACATGTTTTCTTGTTTAAAAAGAGTTCTCCAGCCCTACTGTTGCTTTCCAAAAATCAGAGATCCATTTCAGGATCACAGCAGAGTGTTGAGGTTCTGCCTCTAAGGGTTCACTCACACTCGGCATGGCTGCCTTGTTCTTGCGCCCAAGCACAATTGTTCCACTTCCCCACTGGCCTGCACTCACACTGCACCAAGTACACTTCAGATTGTTTCAGCATCTTAACTCTTCCCTTTTGCACTCACACGCTCTCTTTTTCATGTACAGACATACTCACAAAAAAAAAAAAATATATATATATATATATATGTCTTTTGAGTATTTACTGAACCTTTCCATTTGTATTATCGACATCATGTCTGTTACCCACAACTGAAAGGAAGGAGGGGTGTGGGACTTCCATTCCCTCAGTATTAGTCTCTTGGCAACAATCCTAGTTCCAGTGGCCCCTGCAGTTTAACCGGGAGTAGCTCTGACGTCAGAGAACATCCAAAAATTACAAGTTCAGGTTCAGGCTGTAAAGGTTTCATATATGCCTTGGAGTACCAGTCAAAAAGTATTGTACCAAAAGCCTCTTAATGAGGGACAAGACCAAAAGGCATGAAACAATGTACCTTCTGCCCGTCTGCACCTGTCACAAATTGGAGAGATAGAAGGATAAATCTTGTGCAGTCTGACCTTAGAATAGTGTAGCCGGTGGAGGATTTTAAATTTAATTAATTGATGTTATAGAGCAGGAATGGATTTTGGACAGACACTTACCTCACATAGATTCGGGCACCCTCATCCCCGATTCTTTCTCCCAAGCCTGCCTAATCTCAACGGTATGCACTGCGATAGAGTCGCCAAATAATTGTAAAATCTTTTTGATAAGATGTGTGGAATCAGGTTGGCTCTTGAGTATTTCATAGATCCCGTGCTCCGAATGTAAAGTTGCAAAGTCTTTAAACTTAGTTTGAATGTAATGCCTGACCTGCAAATATCTATAAAAGTGTGAATGCGGCACATTATATTTCCCTTTTAGTTGACCAAATGACGAGAATTTATTATCAATATACATATCTTTAATAGACACTAAACCCTTGTCTCTCCAGTCATGATAAGTCTTGTCTTGCCAAGGAGGCATAAAATTATGATTAAAACATATTGGCGTAGGTACAGATGTGTCTGGCAATGCCCAAACTCTTATAATCTGATTCAAGATTCTAATGGTTTGTTTTAATACAAATCCCAGACATTTATAAGAGTCTAATTTTCCAAACTTGGTAAATAACATAGCCGACAGAGAGGAATTGTTCACTGATTCAGCTTCTAACCCACAATGGGGGCGTCGATGCCTGGTTATCTGGGGAGTCCTGCTGCCAGAACACTAATGCTCTGATATTAGCAGTCCAGTAGTAATGTTTAAAAACTGGCAGACCCAGCCCTCCTTCTCTCTTGGTTTTCTTCAAATGCATTTTAGAGATTCTAGCCCTTTTACCATTCCAAATATAAGACTGAATGACTGAGTCCAAATGTTTGAAAAAGGCTGCTGTAAGATAAGTGGGGAGATTTTGACATAGATATAAAAATTTGGGAAGTGAAATCATCTTAATTGAATTAATGCGTCCAATCATTGACAGAGGTAGTGTTTTCCAGTATTCAATGCTTTGCTTTAGACCTGACAGATACTCAGTCAAGCCGAGATAGTTTAGATGATTCCTAACTACTTTGAATGGAACTTGCTGCAGAAATTCTGGCGAGCTGTTGTTGGAAAGAGGCATAAACTCACTCTTTGGCCAATTAATGGTATATCCTGATTATTTACCAAAAGCTGCAATCAGGCAGAGGAGCAGAGGAACAGATTGTTCAGCATCCTGCAAGTACAGTATTACATCATCAGCATACAAGCTAATTAGTGATTCAACACCTCCAACCCAGAGCCCCTTGATATCTGGATGCACTCATATAGCCACAGCAAGAGGATCCAAAACAATGGCAAAGAGTGCTGGGGATAGTGGGCAGCCCTTCTGCACCGAGCACTGCAGAAGGAATGGGGCAGATTGGTTGTTATTTGTCAAAACAGAGCACATTGGTTCTGTGTAAATCAGTTTCACCCAAGAAATGAAAGATTCACCAAACCCAAATCTGCGCAGTGACTCAAACATGTAAGGCCACTCGACCTGGTCAAAAGCTTTATGTATATCCAAGGCCAAAACAGAGGCTCCCTTAGAATTTTTATAGTCAGAATAGATGATATTGAGTAATCGCCTAACATTAAAAAAGGAAAGTCTACCTGGGATTAACCCCGTCTGATCAGGATGAATAATGGATGCCAAGTGCTTGTTCAATCTAGTAGCCAGGATTTTTGTAACTATCTTATGGTCAGGATTTTGAAGTGCTATCGGCCTAAAATTAGTAGGGTCAGTCATATCTTTTCCCTTTTTCAAAATGAGAGTAATATTGGCTTGACATAAAGTTTTAGGCAATTTTCCTTCTTCTTTTGAGCTGCGCAGCATCCTAAGCACTAGTGGTGCAAGAATGTTGCAAAATGTCTTATAGAACTCTGGACAAAAACCATCAGGTCCCGCTGTTTTGCCATTAGGGAATGATTGTATAGCCTGGATAACCTCCTGAAGAGTAAACTCGCACAAAAAGCACTCTTGCAGAGCACAATGAGGCTGATGGTTTTATGCATTTAGTGGCTTAATTGGGGCCATTTGCAAAGCAATTACACACTGTCCACTCATGTAGATCTGTTAACTGCTTGACATAGATGTCTGAGGAGGTATTTGCATTACATGCTCTCCAAACAGGGCGTCGTACTCAGCAATCAGTCTTTAACCAAGCTTTAGGGGTACAGATCAGACAGAGGGAGTAAACTCTGAAGTTGCATGGTCTTAACAACGTAAAGCCCTTAAGATGGCTGCTGATGTAAGGTGGAGCTACTAAAATAAAACTGAACTGAAGTGCATTACTTCTGTGTGTGAATGCTGGCGTGTTTATATGTGTGTCCATGTACTTGCAGACATGTCTTACCCATTCACATGTGTATCTGACAGCCCGTGTCAGCATTTTTATTTACACATGCAGCTGGAGCTGAAATCTGCCACTTTAGTATAAGTGTGTCTCTTTGTATGTCACTAAACATGTCATCACTGATGGTTTCCAGACTGGTCCACATTTTGCATGTTATTTGTCATTTGTCATATATTCACCCCAATCTGTTAAACCTAAATCAATTTCACTCCTTCCATCCACCACAGTGGAGTCATGGTGTTGGCTCTGAAATAACCTCAGCTTTCAAAGGACTGTCAAATGTCCTCTAAAACAACAGCAGCTTCTCACGAGGTCATCACATCAGTGCTTTTGTTGTCTTAAACTGGAGACACACACACGGACTGTTAAGCCAATAGTAGTGACTCATCGCATGGAAATGGACTGAGTCTGATCCAGTTTGAGTCAGTGGGTGTTAACAGTCTGCAGATGAAATAGTGTTTGATATGCCTTCTTTAGTCTTCATGTTCACTTGCTACCAGTGATTGTCATGTTCGATGTTTGCGCCTGACATCTACACAACCAATTGCATCACTTTTGTGTTGGCTTCGACCCTATACTCATCTCCACCACATGTTTTTTTTGTTTGTTTGTTTTTGAGGAATTTGTACTGAGCCCTGCAAAGGGACATGGGAGAAAAAAAAATTACGATGAACTTTTGCGAGATCTCGCAAAACAAACTTGGGATCTCGCAAAACTTTTGATGAAGAAATTGATGAAGCTGGACAGGAAGAGGTTAAAGAAGAAGTGTCAGGCCTGAAAACCATCCAAGAACAAAAAGAAATCAGACCTAAGATGCATCTGTACCTCAGTTGATCCAACTGTTCACTGAACCCTCACGAGAAATGGATCCAGTGGAAGGTTGGCAGTCAAAAAGCCATCGTTAATGAAGAGAAACAGGGACAAAAGGCTGTTGTGCCTAATTACACAAGAACTGGGCTGAAAATCAGTGGCAACGGGTCTAATGGAGTGAAGAATGCAAATGTGAAATGTCTGGTTAAGTTTGAGGGGATCATTCAGCTAATGAAACAGGAGCAAATGATACATTTGTACGACAGGCTGCTTGTAACTGTGCCTAAAAATACAATTTTAAATAGGTTCTTAGCTAATGTGTCTATTGTGTCTATTAAACAACTAAAAATGGATGAAAAAGAAGCCAATGTCCAAAAAAATTCCCTTTAGAAAACCTGGAGAGCTATTGCTCAAGAAGGATAAGGAACAGACTCTACTATCACTGTATCAGTTTCCTAGCAAAGTATAGACCTTTGTTACCACCACAATGTTGTAATCAGACATTGCTCTGAATCTTCTCAAAATATAAGTTTGTGCTCCTGTAGGAGTGTTATAAAACAGCCATTGTGTACTTGGAAGTCCACGTGTTGTAAATGTAGGTATTGTGTATATTTGTGGATGCATGTGTTGCTGTCTGTGTTTGGAAATGCTAACATACTTCCACATCACAAGCAGACCCCCTACTGTAATGCTGAGGCGCATCAAAGCATCTGCAGAATCACTTCAGGCTGTCTAATATCAACCCCCCCTGCTGTGGCTCATATGCCAAAGGTGAAGCTCTGCAGTCAGGAAAAGCGAGATAATGGGACAGTTTGCCGGGATGGAAGCTTTAAGGACATCTCCACAAGTTAAGAAGTTGTCTGGTGTGACAACGCAAGCTGCTTGATTGCACTGACGTCAGTCAAGATCAAAACTTGAACCACATCTCCACTTTTCCTTAAGTGAATTTTAAAACAGTTAACAATGATATACTATAAAGAGGAGCAAATGTGAAAAACTGCCAGTGCATGTATAGTTTAAGCTACCTAGTGATAATTTGCATAATTGCTTCAGAGCTTTAACCTTTCAGCATTTTTCTCAACTACCTCAAGAGCACACCCAGCCGTAATATTTGCTTTTTTTTCTAGGATGAAAAGAAGGAAAAAAGGACGAATGATGAAGGTGGAGACCAGCCGCCATGTTATGGGTTTGAGTGAAAGGCAATGGACCCCCACTGTGGAGTGCCCGCTCCCCTGCATTAGACTTTAGAGTATGTTATCATTTTCAAATAAACCTCCGTCTCCCTCATGGTGAGAGTCTGTGTGTATTCATCTGTGTTACGTTTCATATGTGATCTGTGTTATCAGTGATGTGACAACATATAATTCACCCCCTGTTCAAGTACTGAAATGCATTGAGGAGACACACTAGTGTATATGTGTACTGCATGAACACTGGATTGCATTCCTCGTTCTCCTGTAGGTCTCTATGAATTTCTATTTCTGAGATTCTATGCATCTTTGAAAATAAACAGCAAGCTTGTGGGTGTGAAGATAAGCCTGCAATTATCTTCAGTATCATCGGCTTTGCTAAATCAGAATATCAAGGAACAAACAAGCAAACCGGAACTAATCAAAGAATGAATTCACTGAAAAACTGTTTTATTCTGGCTTATAGAATCAAAGCTTCTGCTGCTGAGTGAGCGTGAGTGTGCTGTAATGGTTATCTAAAGAAGTCAATCCGTATCTGCAAGAGAACAGTTCAAGGTTTATTAAATGTACTGTAACATGTCTACTTTTACATTAATATTATTATAGCATATGTATTTTAGTGGGTACAAATATGATTATTTGATTATTTTATGAATTTCAAGATCCACATATAACAAATTATTTCCACATTGTTAAAGTTATATAAAAATAGACTCATGCTAGGTCCACAATGGCCAGTATCAGTACCATGACTGACATGTTTAAGTACGTACGTAGTTAATTATAAGCACTGATGGGAATAACGGCGTTAAGAGTAACGGTGTTGCTAACGGCATTACTTTTGTCATTAACGACTAATCTAATTACTATTCCCATCGTTACTAACAAGAAAATGCGGTGAGGTCGTGTTACTATTTTTCAACAAACAGACAGTCGAAGCTGTGTTCAGCTTACCGCATTTTATATCAGTTGCACGGAAGTAGCTGTAAGTAATCTGGACGCTACAGCTTTAAGCAGCTGCGCGTGCTCCCGCGGACGGCAATCACTTTCTGGTAGACGATCACTTTTTGACACAACACCTGGAGCTAAGGGGGCAAAACAATCACATGAGTGCTGCTGTTTGACTGAGGAAGAATAAAGTAGTCGTGGTAAGTCAATCACATGACCACTTCAAGACAAAGCAACAAGGTGACATACACCAGTTTATAAATTGTGTTGATAGGCCACGTAAAACCAGAGTCATGATAAATAATATATAAGCGTGTTTTTCCTGAATAGTTTCGCTACGTTTACAGCGCAGCAAGCACTCTCTGCTTATGAGCCCAAAAATAAAAAAACAAAGCAAAAAACAGCCCGTTCGTTTTGGTGGAAAAATGTACCATGTCAATCCAAAAATGATATGGCAACATGACATTTGGTTGTTTAGGAAGAGGGGGAAGGTTCAGGAGAGCGAGAGAGAGAGATAAAGACAGCAGAAAAAGAGAGAGAGGGAGTTTTGGGATGTGAGAGATTTGTGACGTTTAGCGTGTTTGGAGCGTGTAGTTAATGTGTTGTCTTGTGTAGTTAGTGTGTAGTGTTGTGGATAGTATTGTGTTGTGTGTCAGAACAATGAGGCGATTGCTGTCTCCAGGTAGAGACAGGAGTGTTACACCTGCTGCTGTCAGACCTGCAGGTATCAGGCTGTGATGTTCTCCTTCATAGTGGACAGAAATAGTTTTTTTGGAGTGGCACAAATAATTTGTGAGGCATCTTATTGAATGCAGAACAGCTGATGGTTCTGTAAATAGTTTGAAATGGTTATAAAAAAAAAAGGGTAAAAGGTAAATGGCTGCAAATAACTTTGTTGTTTGCAAAACTTGTGCAGAGGATTTTAAAATTGACAATTTATATTTGCATTTAAAATTATGAAATATGATTCAATAAACATGTTTGTGGTTGTTACAGTAAAAAATATAACTTTCTACTCGGATTTTATGTTTTTTGTCTGATTTTAGATCAATTGTGTTAATACAGTATGTCAAAATGAAAACATAACTGTAAATTCAGACACGTGAGGTTGTGCTGAAAAGGATGATACCAAACAAGGCAAAGTAAATAGTTTTCAAAGGTGAAATGTGGAGGGAAAATTAAAAGTGGTTAAAAATGGCCAATTATACCCTGGACAGAGGGTTAAACATTTTTTTTTAAAGTAATGCAATAGTTACTTTTCAATTAATTAATTACTTTTAGAATCTTGAAACTCAGTTACTAACTCAGTTACTTTTTTGAAGAAGTAACTAGTAACTATAATTAATTACTTTTGCAAAGTAACTTGCCCAACACTGATAATAAGTAAGCTTATTTAATAAGACATAGACAGTCACACAGCACTGTACACAAAAAGAGTGCAGTGGTGATAGTTTTGAATGTCTTCGGGCAGGTTTTCAACTTTTCTTTGTGTTGTAGCTTTTGCATTCAAACACCAAAGAAAGAGGGTTTTTGTTGGTGTCCTCTTTAGGATAGGGATTTGTGTCAGTGTGGGTGTGAAATTTATGGTTTTCAGGGTTTCTATCGGTTTTTATCATTATTTCTTTTTACCGTTTTTCCCATTAACTCGGTTTCCCCAGGTCTTTTTCCATGTGTTATGAATAAATCTTCCTTTTTTGTACTGGTACTGATTTTATTTTGTTGTATTTATCTGCGACACCTTAAAGGCCGGTCCATGAAAATATTGTCAGACATAAACCGGTCCGTGGTGCAAAAAAGGTTGGGGACCGCTGGTCTAAAGGGTCTTTGCATCACCATCACCTGACTGTATGTGTGACCTTAGGACCACTGCCCACTTTCTACTCTTCTTCCATAGTAGAAACCTGAAGATTAGACAAGCTGAAACGAAGCACAGACGAAGAGAGTTCTTCATCTGAAAAGAATAGTAAACAAAGAGCAACATATGAATAGTTAAAATAGAAAAGAGTAGCCTTTGGGACTGTCCTTTCTTTGGCACTAAAATGCAATAAATATTTCTTCCACCTACAACAGAATGCCTGAAATATTTTTTCCCACAGGGGAAACATGGTCTTATGACAGTTTCCACAACACTTATAAAATATTAGTATTGCGTAAAACAAATTCAAAATGCAGTAGCAGCTCTTTCATAGGAGCCAGAACATTACACATTTAGTACAATATAAATAGTAACGCACTGAAAAATGTAATGACATGTATATTGCATGTGCATGGTAAATTCAGCATATGTGTTCATGGATATCATCATAGTTGTCTACATTGCCTTCAAATGTTTTGTTGTTGTTGTTATTCTCAAGACAAATTAATTTCTGATCAAACAGCACCAAGAAACCTGAATTACACAAGAAGAAAAGAAGAAAATTAGAAACAAATGTGCCTTAAAATGGTAAGTGTTCAGTGTCTGAAATGTGAAATGACAGCACTAAAAGCTCTGATACAGTACAGGACAACTAAACAAGTAAAAAACAAAATAACTGCAAAAATCCTTTAAGAATAATTGAATTCAAAATAAGTGAATCAGACATCAAGAGTTTCTCCTTTTATATCATATCTTATTCTCTTTCATCATCACGTGTGCATTGATCATTTATAACAAGAGCAAACATAAAGACGGCTGAATACAGGCAATGTCCAATCCTTTTGGGGATCACTAATATACCATAAATACCAAACAGTATATAAACAGGAAGCACTGTGAGCATATCATACCAACAGATTCACACATTAAACAGAAATATAAAATGATCAGAGTTTTTTTTAAAATAATGTTTCATGTATTTACATTTATATCATTTTGGAACTCTAAAATAAACCCAAACAAAACAGTAAAACACTGGGCATCACACTTTATATTGTCAAAAACACTGATCAGTTCAACATTTTCTATTGAAAAAGTGCCAAATAAATTGCGGCATTGTTATTATATTGTTTATTTCCTCATTATTTTCAAGAACCAGCAGCTCACATATCAGTTTTCACGTTCCATACATTCAAAACCAGGGATTTGTCTTTGGCATACAGTTAATCTTCTATATAATGTATATAATATTTCTTTAGGAGAAGCTGGGCTGTGAATGAAACAATCAACAATTTTCAGTAGTTTCATTCCATAACTCTCCTGTCACAATCAATTTTCTATTTTCTTTTTTTTTTTGCATAGTTTTATAAATTCAAACGCAAACAGTGCTGTGCAGTCTGGGTTTTTAAAACCAACATTTAATACCAACACTGTCATTGTTTTTGTTTTCCCCACTATACTGTGGGACTTAAGCCAAATACAGCCTTTAAACTCCCTTTATTGTAACACTGTTAATTTTGATGTAATAATTCATGATTGTTCCAAACATTTTGCATAAGCTAAGTGTGTACCTAAGTTTTGATATTGTGCTTGGATGATTTTTGTACTTAATTCTGGAGATAGATGTATCCTGTACCACAACACTTATAACATATTAGCATGAAAATGCTTGTGAAATATCAACAGTTTGATTTTTCATGGGAATGAATCCTTGAAAAATCCAGAGTTCAGTTCCAGAGCAGTAGCACATACATAATGTGTGTAAGTTTGACTAGCACTAAATACAGTAGTAACACTTTTATGGCTGTAGCCTGCAAAATATCCAAAGTTATTTCCATAACATGGAGCTACAGTCATTGTAAATCCCACTATTATTAGCCAGCATTAGATATTTGATGATCTATCGGTATCTGCATTTATTGGCTGATGACTGAAAATTTTAAAGTAAAGAAGAGAAGGGAGAAACACCCTTCAACCATGTTATGTGGGTTTGAATTTGCATAGTTTGCCCAACAAAGGGCGCTTGCAACTTCCCTTTTGGCAGTAAATGTGTTTGCAACATCAGTGTTGCATCGGTGTCCCACTAGTCCAAGCAGAGTTGGGCAGTGTACAAACAAGTAAATAAATAACTACACATAGCAACTATCGAGGAAATCTGTTTGTGTTTTCTGTGCCTGAAAGGAGAAAAAATATCAGCCGATATATCAGAATATCTCATTTTAAAATTCACCCAATATTGGTATCGATCTTAAAAGTTTCTCCTTTAACTTTGGTTATTGATTACTATTTAAATTACAAGCAAGGAGATTGCATTGTCATTAGACAAATATCAAGTAAGTTTTCATACCTCTTTACTTGAACACTGTGTCTATGGTAAGACAAGAGTAATTTATATTTTTGGGGATTATGTTGGAGTTAAAAGCACAAAAGTGTCAACAAGACCTTTGCTAAAGATGCACTAACAGATATAGGACCTGCCTAATAAGAGCATCAAAATCAGTGCAGCAAAATATAAACAAATAAACAAAGGTCAAAGCTCTTGAAGATCCAATATCCAAATGTATGAGAACATAGAGACTAAGTGCCCTAATCAAATACTGAAACCTCAGCAATCAGTTGCATGTTTTTATGTGTAAGTGACTGGATAATGAGTAACTGCACCCATCTACATAGGATATCAGTTTTCCAGTAGCTCTAGGCTATAGGGAGAATTCCGAATGTATGTGCAGGTCAGAACTATCCAGGAAGTCTGTGGAAAAGACACTAGGGGGAGTTTGGAGTGATGGACTTTCCTCTTCTCTATCTCTTTCTGTGGTAAGATTCAACCAGTCCATACTGTCCAACCCTTGCTCCCATGACGCCGTGTCTGAGGTATCCATGGGAGAAAGGGGGTGGTTCAGAATGCTGGAAGTGCACAGCATTTGGTTGTGAAGGTCATCAATCAAGCTAAGTAGACCTCCGGGCTCCACCCCGAGAAGAGGCCTTCCAGTGGTGCTTTCGAGGAAGTCCTCAAGGCGCCCACTTTCAGCATGACTAAGGTGTTGTTTCTGTCCTGTGGTGTCGGCCACAGTTTGAAGCTCAGGCTGCAAAGAGGGGTCAGGGTGTGGAGTGCCACAGCAAGGCGGAATGGGGGGAGACGGGGGCAGCAACATCTGGAGTGGTGAGGGAGGAAGTGAACAAGCAGAGGAGTCTTGATTAAGGCGGTTCAGAGAGAGGTCTGGTGGAGGCTTACAGGAAGTTTCTGAAAGGAAAGACAAAGATAACATTAAAACAACAAAAATAGAAAGAACTCTAAACCAAGTATTAGGGGCAAAAGAAGATTATTTACATCTCTCTCTATTTCCATCTGCAGTAATTTATATTTAGTGGCTCGCTCTGTTCTGGAGCATATCTCCAGGGAAGGCTTAAGGCAGTGAAACCAACAGCACGACCCCCACACAGAACCCAGCAGGTATTAGTGACAACAAATCAAAACACTGATTAAGTCAGAAACCTACAGAGTAACTAAATATAGCTTAGAGCTTGACCAATCAGCGGGCCAATATTACTGGCTGATATATGCTATTTGCTGATAACTACCAATCCATGATTCCATAATGGAATTGCTGAACTTTTAAATGAGATGTGATGAAAATGTGATGACAAAAAGCCAATAGGGGAAAAAAACAACAACTTTGGACCTCTTGAGCTTTTTCAGTGCCCCTGCTTCTCTAGATTGAGTTGAAAATGGTGATGAACATGTTGTTGAGGGCAAAAAACTCGAACATGATCTATCTATCTATCTATCTATCTATCTATCTATCTATCTATCTATCTATCTATCTATCTATCTATCTATCTATCTATCTATCTATCTATCTATCTATCTATCTATCTATCTATCTATCTATCTATCTATCTATCTATCTATCTATCTATCTATCTATCTATCTTGAGATCTTACCTCCTCTCTGCAAGATGATGTCAATGAAGTCATCTTCATGATCTGTGTCCTGATGAGAAACAACATGTAATGTTTTAAACTACATATAGTGTTACTATATGATACAAATGCCTCATGTGAAAGCCCATGATCAAAAACATAGTTTAAAAAAAGGGTAAATTTTGCGACTGAAATGTCTTTTTTAATCATCATACTTTGTCATCGGGAGATGAGGCTGCTGTCTGAACAGAAGCCGGAGATACAGGACTAAACAAGTCCTCCAGATTTGGGCACACCTCCTGGTAGAGATAAGATGAAGTGAGCGAAAATGAATGAAGAACTAAAAAGTTCCAAGTCCTGTTCCAGGCCCACCATGACAAATTATTCACATCAATGCTGGATTACTTACACCCTGAGAAGGAGATGAAGGGGTGTTTTTTCCTGAGGGAGCAGGCTCTTGGTCCCTGAAGAATGGCTGTAGACTGGGAGGTGCTGACAAACACTGAGCTGTGCCCTGGTGTGGTTTCTCTACAGACACTTGAAGTACTCCATTCTGTGTTTTCAATTAAAGAACAAAATTGAAAAGGACTGTAAGCACCGTAAAAGTAATAAAAGTCAGCAGTACTGATGTAGTTACCAGTAAATTTATTCATAAGATGTAGACAAGTTCTAAATCAAGTGTCACAGAAGGCAAAACGAGACACGGAAAAATTGCTAATCAGGATACAGTGTTCCACTAAATCCTGAGGTGTTTGAGGCAGGCTTTGGCCCAGTGACCACGCGCTCCAGCACACCTGCACTCGGCAGGATATACTGTGCATCTCAATTAGCCAAAATGCAATAGAGTCTTTGTTCTTCCTCCATTAACACCGTAAATCATCGTAATGGAGGATGTCGTAGGAGTAATTAGCAAAGCAATAATAATCAGCATCGGGCTAGTGTCAGAGACTTATCAAGGACCGCTGTCATTGTCTCAAACAGCATACATCATTAATTTTCGATGCGATTGCACTCACTAGAGCAGTTCCCTCACACTCTCATGTTTCTCTATCTCTTTGTGGCGCATTAACAGACTTGTTTCAGCACTGGAGATGGCTCAGGGGGTGTGTGGTTTTCATTGAGATTAAACTGTATAACTCATCAAATATAAAAAGAAATGGTACAAATATTTAAGAAAATTACTTGAGATCTTTTATACGGAAACTTCATGGACAGCAAATAAAAAGATCCCAAGGATTTTGGTTTTTCTCCTCTCACTGTAGTCTAATAGAGATAAATGATATTTAAAAATACAATTGCTTAAAGCCTTGAAGACGATGTGCCTTTTCAGATCCTTGATATGACAGATAATCTATATACCTCAGAGTCAGCAATTTTTATTACAAAATTTTGCTACAAAAGAAATATGCTCTGAGCTAAAAACCCACTCAAAGTGGCATATTGACCATACTGATCTACTGTAGTGAAATGTAACACTTTAAGTTTTTCAATACAGTTACAATGGGGTAAAAAAAATAGCTGATCCCCTGTTGAAGATTCTCTAATTGTTATGGTAGTTTTGTGTTAATGGAGAGAGACAGAATATAAACCAAAAATCCAGAAATGTACATTGATTTTTATGTTAATGACCGAAATAAGTACTTGATCCCAAAGTAGAGAAACTGTTGTTGGTTAGCTCAGTAGTAAGGCATTTCTTGTAGAAGGTCACCAGGTTTGCACACATCACAGGTGACCCCCCATCTTTAAAGAAATCTTAAACTCCTTTTGGTTTCTTCGATGGCTCTTGGCAACTCAGAGCTTCAGCTCTCTCCACAGATCTATGAAGCGCCTTGAGGCGACTTTTGTTGTGATTTGGCGCTATATAAATAAAATTGAATTGAATTGAATCTTCTATAAGACTGAAGTCGGAAGACTGCCTAGGGTACTCCATGACATTAATGTGCGTCTTTGGTCACTCTTTTGTTGCCTTGGCGGTGTTTTGTGTCACTGTCATGCTTGAAGACCCATTCATGATCCACCTTCAGTGTTCTGGCTGACGGAAGGAGATTGTCATCCAAGATTTTACTGTACATGGCCCTGTCCATTGGCCCCTCATTGAAGTCATCATGTACCCTCAGCAGAAAAACAGCTCCAGTGCAGAATGTTTCCACCTCCATGCTTGACTGTAGCATTGGTGTTCATAATCAGCATTTCTCTTACTCCAAATATGGTGAGTTAAATTGATGCCAAATAGTTTGATTTTGGTTTCTTTTGACCACAGCACTTCCTCCCAAGCCTTCAAATTTAAGATGGGCCTGTACATGTGGCTTCTTGAACAGGGGATCCTTTTGGGTGCTGCAAGATTTCAATCTATTACACCCCATGAGGTAAGATCTTCCATGGAGTGGCAGGCCAAGAGGGATTGATGGTCGTTTTAGATTTCTTCCATGGCGCCTCAACAGATCCTTACCTTCTCATCAAGTCTTGTAATCGATTCCAGCCTTGTGCAGATTGACATTGTTTGACAACTCTTGGCCTATGGTGGTGGAGAGGTGGAGAGAGACAGATAGCCTCACTACTTTTAAAGATTAGGCCTAACACTTTCTGTTTTGATAAAACATATAGTTAGGGCTGGATCAGGTGACCCTGAATTCTCCCTTAGTCATGCTCCAGTAGGTTTAGGTTGCTGGGGGGTTCCCATCATGACCTGAGTGCTTCTTCTTCTGTCACCTTTTTGACTCACTATGTGTTTATACACCTCTCTGCATGTAATTATTAGTTACTATTAATTTCTGGCTCTCTTCCACAGTGTGTCTTTGTCCTGTCTTCATCCCTTCACCCCAACCAATTGTGGCAGATGCCTGCCCCTCCCTGAACCTGGTTCTGCTGGAGGTTTTGTCCTGTTAAAAGGGAGTTTTGTCTTCTCATTATTGTTCATAGTTTCCTCTGTTTTTTTCTGTAGTATTTTTGGGCCTTTAGCTTGGAATATAAAGTCGAAACTGTTGTTGTGATTTGGCTCTATATAAATAAAATTGTAAAAGGTTAGAATGGAAGAAAGTGATGCTGTGTACAGGTGTGTTTTATGCACACAACGAGTTGAGATCTTTGATTGATTGACCGATCGATTGACCGATTGATCGATCTTTGTTCCACGTGGGCACATAGCACATCTGTGGAAGCCAGAATTCTGGCTGATTTGTAGGGGATCAAATAATTATTTTACTCAATGAGATGCAATTCAGTTCAAAATTTTATGTAATGTGTTTTTTCTAGAGTTTTGGTTGATATTCTGTCTCTCTGTTAAAATTAAACTACCATAAAATTTTGACGCCTTCCATTTCTTTGTACACGAGCAAACTTATGAATTCAGCAGGGAATCAAAGAATCATTTCTCCCATTGTATACACTACCTAAGCTTGGGCAACAAAGTCATATCAGAAATGTCTTGTTTTAATCCTCACCTTAGTGTGCTTTTTCACAAGCTTCACTTGCATGCTTTGCTGAGCTTTACTATCAGCTCTGGTCAGCTTAACAGGGTTGTGGCCTGGACGTTTGGCTGGAGTAGACTGGAGTCGCTATAGGAACAAATGAGGTAGTTATCAATGTAAGAAGTGAACGGACAGCAAAGCAATGAAACAAATTTCATGCAGTCCAGCTCAATTAACAATGATCTGCTTATCCGTTTTTGGTCTGCCTGTGTACACCACCAACCTAAAAGCTACTCGGCTTCCTGATGCTTCTACAAAAAGGCCAGCCTTAAGCAACATCCACCTGTTGGATCTGAATACAGCTTTGCCCTGAGTTGCTGAGTTGAGCTTGATACTTTTTTGCAGGAAATGCAGAGATCAGTGCCTGTGTGGCCAACATTAATGCTGTATAGACTATATCGCACTATATATTTATATAATAAATTAATCTATGTAAATATGACTGACAAAGCTTTTGTGAGTCAGTCCTTCAACATTTTAACACTAATGCTATCATTGTAAAACTTAAAATGAATCTTCTTAAACATTATGTTGAGAAT
This sequence comes from Aulonocara stuartgranti, assembly GCF_965226115.1. Lineage (NCBI taxonomy): Eukaryota > Metazoa > Chordata > Actinopteri > Cichliformes > Cichlidae > Aulonocara > Aulonocara stuartgranti. The sequence continues at coordinate 24,369,955 of NC_138942.1, read as the reverse complement.
TGCAGTACTGTTTGATATTCTTTACATTTAACTATAATTGTAATTCTGTAGCTCAAAAAGCAGCAAGATTGCATGCACACTGAGTTTACGTACCTGCAGTGTAATGTGATTGGTTGCCTTTCCCTCAGCAGGGTCCTTTATTTTGTTTCCAGTAAGGTGATTGGTCAGCGCGATCAGAAAATGGTTACCGTTGGTGTCAGTGACCAGGGTTGGGGTGGAGTCAATCTTAAGGTGGTCCAGTGAGAAAGAGGCACTTGAGCCTGACTGCTGTTTCAGGTATGCTTGAGGCACCTGTTCAACAGAAAAGAGAACTTTTATGGGAAGAACCTACACAGTCTAGTCTACACTTCACTGCATACCAGCATGGCAACAAATTAACTTCCGTTTTGATTCATCATACTCAGTGCTTGCTAGATATGATTGTTATAATTATTCTCTTTATTCTAAATTCTTACCAGAGCTGATTGTTCAGGATCCTTCTTAAGAGCAGAACTTTACAAGCAATGCAGTTAAATAAAACTCCAACCCCACACACTATAGATAAAAGACAGTCCTAACCTTAGATGGCTGCTGCTGCTGCTGCTTCACCTGCTGTTTGGGCACCTGTTGCTGCTTCAGCTGTATTTTGGTCTGAATCTGGATTTGCTGTAGTTGTTTAGTCTGTTGTTTAGTCTTCATTTGCTGTGGCAACATGTGTGACTTTTGTTGCTTCAGCAGAAGCTGTTGCTTCAGCTGCATCTGTTGCACGTGTTTTGACTGTTGATGCTGCTGTTGTGACTGCAGCAGGAGCTGCTTTTGCTGGTTTTGAGATTTTTTCTTTCTCTGCTGACAAAGTTTCTGCAGGTCGTGCTGATTCTCCAGCGTCTGATTCTGGATGATGTGCTGCTGCTGCTGTAGCAGGACTTTCTGTATGGTGTGTTGTTGAGCCAGCTGCTCCTCCTGTGTTTGGGTTGAGGACTGTGGCAATCCATGAGTGATTGGGGACTGGAAATTTTTCTCAGGTTTAACTTCTTCTTCCTCAATTACTTCCTGTTTCACAATTACCTTGGTAATATCCATCTCTTGTGAAATAGGTGATTTTTGCGAGGGAAATTGATCAAAGTCCATTGAGAAGGCAACATCGGGCTCATCGAGAGGTTCTTCTTTTACCCCGAGAGGACTGATTGGCTCTGGAGCCTTTCCTCTGTCTCCATTTTCCAGCTGCATTTTTAGCACCTCCACCAATCTCTGTTTCTGCCACAACATCCTGGTCAGCACCTCTATCTGCTTATCTTTCTCCTGCAGCAATCTGTCTTTATCAACACTCAGTACAGGAACTGTGCTCGTAGTGGCTGGGACACCTGAAGATACTGAGGAGCGTCTTTGAAGAGAGGCAGACTTTAAAGAGTATTGACAAGGAGCGGGAGTCGAGCATCGAGGCTCCTCTTTAACGTTTGTGGAGAGCTGAGCAACTGAAGATGGCTGGAGGCTCAATTGGTTGAGAGGTGAACTCATCTATTGAGAGAAGAAATAGGTCATCTATAAGTGTAAAGCAAACTGTGTGTCTGCAGTTTTAATTATATAATGGTTCACCTTACAATATACAAGGAGCTGAAAAATTAAAGGAAAAACTTGAATACTTATGGTCCAGTGCCTCTGTTACAGTGTGGGATCTGAGCGATCACCTTTATTCTGTCATTAAACATTTCTGGCTAATGCATGGGGGCTCTTCCAGGCTGATAGTGTCAGAGGGGCAGCTGAATAGTTGATGAGTACAGAAATAAGAGGAATCATGTGCTGTAGAATTTTTACAGAATTGAACTAATTTTGGTGACATGTCATGGTTTAACATAGCGGTCCCCAACCCCCGGGCCACAGACCGGAACCGTTCCGTGAGTCGTTTGGTACCAGGCTGCAAGAGTTGAGAGTTTTTATCATTATTTTTTTAGCGTTTTTATCATTAACCCTGTTTCCCTGGGTGTTTTCCTGTGTGTTATGAATAAATCTTTTTTTTGGTACCGGTACTGGTTTTATTTTGTTGTATTTATCTGCGACACCTTAAAGGCCGGTCTGTGAAAATATTGTCAAATATAAACTGATCCGTGGCACAAAAAATTTTGGGGACTGCTGGTTTAAGACCTCACAAAGACATGTAAATTGGGTTTTCCTTTAATTTGTCATACAAATGTACTTCATGTTCATTCATTTTTTATGGTGGAACATGAGATTCACATCATGGATGTGCATCCAGAAAAACTGTGTGACGCTGTCATGTCAATGTGGACCAAAATCTCTGAGGAATGTTTCACTTTTTTTTTTTTTACCATAGCCATAATGTTTATTTTTGCTATGTTTATAATTATTGTTTTTGTTAATATAATAAAATCTATCATCTTCCGCTTGTCAACTTCATTAGCAATATAAGTGTCTCATTATCAACACTTGTATTTTAGTTTTGATCTTGAACTTGTCAAACAAGGAAGTTCTGAGAGGAAGTGAATTTATCACTGTGACACTTAAATATGTGTAATGCATGGCTTTCTTCAGTAAATTTCTGAAGTCCTCTAAGGTTTATTATAGCAACAAAAAGGTATTACCAGCTCCCCTAAGAGGTCACTGTTAAAACTGGTGTCTTCTGGACTCATGGAGGGAATGAAGGAGACAGCTGAAGAGGCAAGGCTCCCATTGGAGGTCATGAACTGTTGAGGTTTTGCTGCATTTAGGCTCCCACCGCTGCCCACTTCAGCAACACAAAAATGTCCAGAAAGACTGGTATTAGACAGTTAACAGAAAGTTTATATACTCTTTCTAGGATAACCTCTATGCGTGTATTGTTACTGGTGATGATGAATGCAGCGCTCTTGGATGATTTTCCTGCTCCTTCAGCCCCTGGCCCTGTGGTACACCCTGCTGTTGGAGAGGAGGTAGTGTCACTGCCTCGGCTTAATTCCTGATATGTCCTCAGCCTCTCAATGAGGTCGTTTTTGGTGCCGGAGACGGGCAAGTTACGCAGCTTTAATTCGGACTTTAGTTCCGCAACCTGATGTAAAGACAGCATTAAAAACAGAATTGAGATAGAAGAAAGAGAGACGGGGAAAGCAAAGAGATTAGGATAAATTTGAAAGGGAAATCAAAACGGGAACAAGAAGAAGAAGTAATCCATCACTGTCTCATTGTTTAACTTCGCTGAGCTGGTTGGCTCCATCGAATGAAAGAAACCTTGAGGATTCTTTTTCCATGCATCACATCACATCTCCCATTTACTCCATCTAAAGGGTACGAATGTCAGGCCAGCTGCTCCAGCCTCCCTCTTCTCTTTACCTTAGTCTCAGTTCAGGAGTGGTTTCAGTTGTACCATTTGAATGGACCAGTCACCTTCAACTTCAACTCCACTACAACTCCAGATTGTAGAATCAGCTACTACAGCCGGTTAGTCTCATTCCAGCCTTTTGAATTAATCTGCAAACCTGCTTGTTTCACCCTGCCTCTCCTCCAGCTCTAGCCTCTCCTCCAGCCCCCCTGCCACTAGGGGTGCAACGATATTCGTATCGATATTGAACCGTTCGATACAGTGCTTTCGGTTCGGTACGCATATGTATCGAACAATACAAAATTTGTAATTTATTTTATCAACTTTCCTTCTGACGATGCTGTCTGTGTTGAGCGCTCAGTGAATCTGCGTTCGACTACTCCGCCTAGGCTCGACAGTGCAGCCTAGGCGGAGTAGTCGAACGCAGATTCACTGAGCGCCCAACACAGACAGCATCATCAGAAGGAAGAGCGCAGGGCAAGCTAGCGAGACAGAAATTAAGCTCTCCTTGCAACATGGACCTCCCCCACCCTCATTCAGATCTGGCGTTTGGAATTATTTTGGTTTTCATGTGACGTATGACCCTGAAGGTAAGCGAGTCATGGACTAAAGTAAAACAGTATGTTGGATGTGCCACGCAATGCTCAATTACATGGGTGGGAACTAGTGTGTTAGCCCAGTTAGCTCGTTAACGTGTTGGCCGTCTAGCCCCATGCACGGAGTGATCGGCGGTAGCTCGTTAACGGAGATTTGCCGTGTTGTGGCGTTAAGGTCATTTCAACGAGATTAACCTGAAAGCACTAGTGGGAACACAACGAATATGACTGCACATTTACGCCGACATCATCCTAGTGCAAAGACAAGTGGAAGCAGAAAAAAAACAAGCAAGCATGCTACTAACTTTAGCCGAGTCATTTAGACAGCTGTTAGCACATGATTCTCCTTATATGTTTAATATGCTGCTGAGAATATAGCCCAGAAGAAGCGGATAGTATAGCTTTTATTTTGGAAAGAGACATTTCTCTGTAATAAACTCTCTTTTCCAAAGATGAGTGATTCCTCAATCAGATACAGGGCTCGCAATATCGCTAGCCCGACGTCCCGGGGCTAGCGATTTTTTCAGTCGGGCTACCAAAATCTATCTCTGCCCTGCCCGTCGGGCTATTGTAGGAAGGAAAAATATATGTCAATGCTTTTGCATTCTTTCAGAAATGTAGCTGGGTAATTATGTCACTGGCATCGGTGAGCCACTGTCAATATGTGACATATTGCAATCGTGTTTGAATTTGCGCTTGTTTTTTTGCTTTCACCTTGCAATCGCGCGAACTGTGTATAGAGAGCGACAGCACTGATCTGTGAGTGATGATAATTTGTGCACCAATTCCTCTGACATCGTCTTATTAATTGTTAGCTTACTATGCAAACATGACAAGTGAAATCTCCCGCAGCAAGCTTAAACATGTGAGAGGTTGATCGCAGAGAATCGCTGAGCTTATGTGAGTGCGTGTGTAAAAGCAGCAGTATATATATTTTAGTTCTGCTGAACCAAATAAGACAGGTCAGGGTGAAGAAGTGACAGCCAAAGAAAAGCTTACCACAAAACGGAGAAGTTATGACAAATCAGACTATAAGGCAAAAAGAAAGTGCAGCTTTATGGTTTCATGGACAAAAGAATTTCTGTGGCTGCAATATGACGAGCTAAATAACCAGGGCTGCACATAAGTGGTCCGCAGGTGCGCATTCGCTGTCAAAATAAAAAACACGCACAAGGGTTAGGGTTAAATTTAAAAACTGTACTTTTGAGTTAAAATATATATTTATAATTTTAATAAATGACAAATTAAAAAGGCATGAACATTTTTTTGTATCGAAAAAATATCGAACCGTGACACCAAAGTATCGAACCAAACCGAACCGTGAATTTTGTGTATCGTTGCACCCCTACCTGCCACTATATTTTTCAAGAGAAATCTCTGGATTCCCTGAACATATTGCTGCTGTGGCCCCCACCTGGCCACAGCCACCCACTTAGCCCTACCATTACTACACACTTTTAATACATCGTTTAACTCCATCCTTTATTGATAAATCGTCCGTTCCTGCTATAAACCTAGCTTGGTTCTGACAGGTCATAGCACAGACAGATATTTATTTAGACTCTTAATTCTTTACTGGATGCTTAGTATGCAGTCATGCATGTTACTCATATTATAAAAACGACACATAAGGTAGGAAAGGTTTCTCTGGGATGTGCATGTCGCTGTGCAATTTACCTTCATTTCATCGAGGTTTGGAGGCAGAGACACTGGTTTGGTTCCACCTAGCGGGACAGAACTTAGACAGGTGTGGACGAAATGTTTAGAGAAGTTTAAAGGTGCACCAGCAGGTCGAGGTGGGGAGGAGGAGGTGTGCATAGACTTAGAGGAGGAAGATGGCTGCTGAGCTGTCTGGGATCTGCTGGGCAAAAATACAGTGACACAAAAGTAAATCTTAACAGGTGCTCTTGAGTTCTGAAAACAGAAGTTTATGTCCAATGTTCCTTCCAGCCTTTGAACGTGCAATCCTTCAGACTCCACAGAAGAGCATGCATCTGGACTTACTTAGTTGGTGCAGGGAGGATGGTGTGGTAGCGCTGCTGCTGCTGACTGAGGATCTGGAGCTGCAAGAAGAGCTGCTGCTGCTGGAGGATCTTGGCATAGGATGAATCCAGATGAGGAGGAGGCTCTTTATCTCCCTTCTGATCAGGAGGGATGTACTGATGGTACTTTAACTTTTTTATCTGGAAAGCACCCCCATTAACAGCAAGTCATTATTTCAGCACTGCAGTACAGCATTTCAGACAAATATTTGCCTTCTCTTAGCTGTAGCTACACTGGGTATTTGGAATGCCAGCATTAGAATAGTTTCCTCAGAGAAGGAGAAGTTTCTACCTTTGGTTTGTCCTTGGTTTTCTTGTGTCTCAGGCCAGAGCGGTCACAGTTTGGTTTGGGTTGTGGCTAAAAAAAAAAAAAAAAAAGATGAGTAATTTTAATGAGAGTAAAATGAAACTTTAAACCACATTTTTTGCTTCCCTCATGGAAGCAAAATGAGAAACCCACAACACATGCGAGATTTCCTGTTACCACCAGAGTTCACTTCATCATCTGCAGTTCTGAACAGCTGTCAATAATAATTTTAGCAATTAGCACTAACAGCTAAAATAATCATTTACGAAAGCTCATAATTTAGTCGTCATTGTGACAGGACTGAAGCGGTCCAGTCTAATGTATGCGTGTCTAACAACTAACAGAGCTGAACTGACAGATGTTACCTTGTTGGCACCTGTCCTCAGGAGAGATGACGCCCCTGTCTCATTGGTCAGCTTGAGTGAAATGGGTGACCCAGAAGGAGCTGTAGGTGGGACCTGATTGGTTGGATGGAAACACTGGCTGATCATTCATGGCTAAACTGCAAGGCATCAAAAAGAATCATCCCATTTGAAAAGGTCTTCATTTTTTTAAAGTAGTGAACATCGAAGATTGTGGTAAATGTAAAATTACATAGCAGAAAAGGTTTACATACAAAACGCACAATGTTCACAAATGCTCAATTTGTCCCCCCTCCAGATGCATGGCAAATGTCCATACGACAATCAAACTCATCTCATAGATGTCTGGAGTCGCTGCATCCACTGCTGTTACTTAGAGGCTGGTGGATCGATCCAAATATAAATACTCTCGATACCGACACTGGTATTGGATGGATATTTTGTTTCTGTCCTCTAAGCTCTAACCCACTAAACTGTGTTTGCTAAATCATTATTTTTTGGAAGCTGAAAAAATAAACTTCAAACATGCACTACAACTATATGTTGACTGTCACAAGTATATTATTTATAGCTCATTTAAACAGCAGAAGATCCAAAGTGCTTTAGAGGCAGGAACATTTACAATCCAGTGAGTCATTACATACCGCTCTCCCCTACGTAAGCTGCCTTTGTAAGTTGGAAGTATCTGTATCGGTACTGGCATTAGCAACATTGGTCATGTATTTACTTGGTATGGGATCAAAACCAAAAATCTGCAGTATCAAATCAAATCAAAATCAAATCACTTTTATTGTCACATCACATGTGCAGGTACATTGGTACAGCACATGTGAGTGAAATTCTTGTGTGCGAACTTCACAAGCAACAGAGTTGTGCAAAATACAATAATGTAAACAAGCAAAATACAAGAATGGCTACATCTGAAACTAATAAATATATGTACAGTATATATAATAGTATATGCATTTCTGGATGTTTATACTAAATATTTTTCTATGTGTGTGTGTGTGTGTGTGTGTGTACACATATTTTACAAATTAAATAGAGTACACAATAAATAAAATATATAAAATAAAATATACAGAGTTGAGACATGTGCAAAACAGTGGCGTTACTGTACAGTATGGAGTGCATAATGTTAAAGTTCCAGTAGTGTATGTAACACGACTATAGCCTCTTAGCTTGGTTTGGAAGTACTGTTGTTGATGCACTTCAATGAGGGAAGAACTGGATTTTAATTTATTCAGTAAATAAATCTCCAGGTAGTTTTCACTGCTTTTTATTCAGTAATTAAATGATACAAAACAGTACTTTTCCGTGCATCAGATGGTTGATGTAGCGAAATGCTAAACTTGCTAGTGTGTGAGTGAGTGGGTGCTCAAAATGTTGTTATTTTCCCCTCACCAAAGCCTGGTTATCCCCTCTGTGACAACTGCACCCACTATAAACTCTCCCACACTTAGGGTTGCCAACTCCCTGAAAAATAAATAAGGGACACCTCGTGGCCAGGGCCGGGCGACCCAGTTGTCTTCACCCTTCCCAGTGTGGTGAATTTTCTAGCTCTTTTTTTGTGTGTGAAATTATTTTTTTAACCATTTGACTTGAATTTGATTTAAGTAGATGTGTATTCTTTGTGATATGAACTCATGTGAAACAAATGATCATTTAGCCATTTATTTTTAGCTCAAAATGACAACATTAACACAGTAAAACAGGTCTCTTTCTTAAACAGAAGCCTGTCATGCTTAACTTTTGAGAATATAAGTAAATCTTTCTTTAAAAGAACTCTGTCCTGCTTAACTTAAAATAATAGAAAACAATAGAAAGAAAAATATTCTTGTAACAGTGCACATTTAGTGCATTTAGTACAATTGGCTTCAGTTGAAATATTATTTCAGCTTTTCTAATGCTAATCAGCTGCTCCCGTTTGTAAACCCGCTTGTTCCCATGATTACGCATCATAACTCATCATCATTATTCATCTATGTATTACTTTTATGTATTAGTCATCAATTTGTTGTAATCATCTATCCTTGCAGTTGTTTATTACACAAAATAAATTATATTATCACACTTCTGGCCACATAGCGCTGATATTCACTGCACATGCCCATATTAACTTTTTCCAGCCAGGTGTTTTCCTTTTCCCATTCTTCCCTTTCTCTGAGGGGAACAAACATTGCTGCTCTAACGCTGGGCTCACACTGTGCGGTTTTAGGCCCATTTTGAGACGATTTTTGAGTGATCGGACCGATTTTGGCCTTCATCGTGTAGTATACGTGGGGTAACGAGAAGTGATTAACACCTCACGACCAGCTCCCGATCATCAATCGCTCGTGAGGGTGTCACCACAGGGGCTCACACTGCTCACGCGCAAACACGTAAACGTCGGTGAAAAAGACGGAGCAGCACGGCAGTGCAGCGTGTGATCTGGACACAAGCGACGGAGGCACAACTTGTAGAACTTTGGAAAGCTCATCCGAGCCTTTTCGATGTGGCCTCACAAAATTATCACGACCACAACAACCGTGAAAATAGTTGGATCTACATCGCTGCTAAATCACAGCTGCCTGATCAATGTTTTTCATTAGCAATTTAGCAAAGTTGATGGTGGTGGTGTGTCTGTGTGAGTGAAAGACAGAGAGAGCGAGCGACAGATTTTCTGTTATAACCTTCATTTTATGGAGGCACAGTGTGAGTACTCAGGTCGCATCAGAGCATCGGGCCGTATAGTGTGAGACCTGCATCGTGACCTACCAACTTCTAACCCCTGCGAGTCAATCGTAAAGTTTGAGCAGGAGCTGAATAACGCGACTGAAAAAATCGCACAGTGTCTGCCCAGCTTTAGGTTTACTGTCATCCGAGACTTGCACCGCAGTGTCGGCGTTTGTTTCCCTGTTGGCCATGCTTCTTGTTGTGGTCATCTGTTGTCTTCCGGTATTTTCTCCGTAAGCGACCTTTCCTCGACCAATGAGATGAGCGGTAATCTGAATTGTTATACTCGAATTGTCATAAGTGTGCTGTCAGCTCATTGGTCACAAAGCAGGAGAGGGGCTGGGAATTATGTTTTCAAACAAAGTGTTAATTCCATAAACATTTATAGACTACTTTTGATTCTCACTGTATTACGGGACAAAGTGCATCCCTTATTAGCTCAATACGGGACGTGTACTTTTGTTTCTAAATACGGGACGATTCCGTTTTTTAAGGGACGGTTGGCAACCCTACCCACACTGTGCTACACCACCACCAGTGGTAAATCTGATGCACGTCACATATACACAGACAAATGCACTAATTCACAGCCTCTACATTGCTTTTAAGCTGTGGATTTACAGTCTTGCATACATTCTGCACAGCATCTTAGTCCCACTCTCTGCGGTGATCCTACCTGTGTAGGAGACGGGATGCCATGGCCTGTCAGTGTTTCCTTTGGAGTGGGCAGAGGTTCCAGGCCCAACGAACAACCCTCCTCACTGACAGATGTGGACTGCTCTGGAGACAGACTGTCATTAGTGTCCTCATCAAATGAAGAGTTCTCTCCTGAGGCTCTTTGAAACTGCGTCTCTGAGAGGAGAAGCATTGTGGGGGAGACGAGGGAAGGAAATAAACATTATCTAGTTAAATTAGACCATAAAATAAATGTACTACCCAGTGATTCTAGGTCCTTGCCCAAGTCTGTGTGCCTGTGTAACACTATCACTTGCATTAACAGGAGCTGAGCCATTGGACTTCTGCTTGTGACTCTAACACCTTGTGGGCACCTCCAATCCAGACAAATTATCACCGGTGCCTCCTCCACAAGTATCGGTGACTCATCAAAGGCTTGCATTTGTTAATGTTCAATATCCTACAAAAATGCACACAAGACACTCGTCCCCAGTGTCTCGTCAACAACTGACACAGAGAGCGAGAGAGCTGTCTAAACTACTTAAACACTTTTCTGTAGTCATATCATGTCCACCAGAGCCAGTCCTAGATGCACTTGTGATGAGTCAGGTTTTTGTCAAGCATTTTGCTTTTCATTCATCTATGTTCATTTCCCACACAGCCAAACAAGGCTTTTATAACAGTTTTTATGTAACAGATGGCGTCTCTCTAAGGATGACGTTGTGCTGAGGATTCTGAAGGATCGTCTGTGTAATTTATGCGATGAATATTTGAACTGTTTATGTGACGGCTTCCCCTGTTTATGCCTGCTATACTAATAATATTCTCTTTAAAATATCTTTAAAATATGTTTCGTATGCAACAGATAAATGCAGCTGAGCGTGATATAATAGTAAATCAGATACAGCAATGTAAAAAACTGCAAAGAAAATTGTCAACCACATGCCCAAAGTTTCCTTATTAGCCAGCCACAGGAAGGTTAAGACATCTTACAGCATAGCTTTAATCCAAGCCTGCCAGCTTTCCCATGCGCCATATCATATAATCATTTCATTATTATGCAGACTTATGAGTCTTCACAGGGATTTAAGGAATAAAAGTACCCGCTAGGATCCCCAGGACTGCTGTAGAGCCATTTTTTTTATTAATAGAACTGAGTTATTAAATTACAGGAGGTGCTAACGGGCAGTAGCCCACTGCTATTTAGAACACACTGCTGTCCATTAATTTACCATCAGCAGGTAATGATGAAAAGACAACACGGGGCTGATTTAATAATGCAATGACTCGCTTACAGCTGTGCTGTGTGTGGGTGTGGGAGTGCATCATGCTTTGTATGCTCATATGTCAACCTCATCTAGCTAGTTCCTGGTGCTCCTACCAAAAGTGGCGGTAATGTAATTGTGTTTATTGTGTAGCAGTGACAGAGATGGATATTCCACTGACACAGTCTGTTATTAAATCTCAACCTTCTTCCTCTACACATCAATCAAGCAGCTGGACCCACTGATTCCTTGCTCCCACAGTACAAAGAAAAAAAAAGTGTTCTATATAAAAATCCCACTTAGACGATCCTCATCCTTATTTCAGGAAGTGTCTTTTATTCTTGGAGCTGTATGATGCCAGTGAGAGCAGACAACACATTCTCACTCCCAAAGTATAACAATTAAGGCTAGGTGACAAATCATATTACGCTTTTGGCCACCCAAAAGGTCCCTATATTACGAGTTCTGAAAAACGAGGAAACATGAGAACCGTTTGGAATAAATCTACACATGTACGTTTATTTTACTTAAATCGCTTTGAAAACACGGAGGGCTGGAATACAGGGCTGGAACACGTGTTACCACGGGAGCTTCCCTCTATTCAATTTCATCCATAATCCGCCGTGTAGCATAGGAAGGCGGAAGGTCACCATAGAACGCCTCGGGACGTGAAAAATCATCGGTATATCACGCGTCGGGAGTGAGAACAGGCTGGAGCAGATGTACTTGATATGGCCAACTCAAACACAGAATTCAAATCCACCTGCTGCGCAAATCTCTTGACTACAATGGGCAACCAAACATATAGAAAATGACCTTGGTGGGTAAAATTTCACTGCTATATGTCAGTAGACTGCAGTCAACTGAACTCTGTTTTCTTAATTCTCCTAATTTAAGTTCATAATCCTAGCCACCGTGGCATTGTTGGACAAACATGTTCAAGATAGCCAAGAAAGATCAAAACATTGCATTTACACCGGGCCCCATAACAGCCGTAGCAAAAAAACTGGAGTCTTTGATAGCTACAGAATGCCAGATGAGAAGTGTTCAAGTCTATTTACTCTGGAGGAGACTGTAAAACTTTGTGAAAGGAGTTGAACACGAGTCAATGAGTAAGTGAAAGTCACTTCTTTTGCTGAGGATATCCTTTTATGTCAGTAAGCACTGCTATTTTTGCCTGCACAAGTGAAACTTTTGTTGAAGTGGATCTAACATTGTTGGTCTCAAAAACTCTCATATGATGTGAGAAAGTTATCAAACTGTTTGTCAGAGGGGAAATGTGACTGTTAAGACACTCGAGTCTCACATTAGTTGACACAACATTAGCATATAACCAGCTAACTGTGTTGTTTAGTTGCCTCATTGTCAGCTGTCCAGAGATGGAAGGGTGGTATATCTGATCTGCTGACAATAAGTAATTGCAACAATATTAGAATAAAAAAGCATGTTTATGGACGTTTTCATGTGTTACTTTTCAGATGATAAAATATAGCTAACATAGCTAAAGACACAAATCAAAATTTGCGTTCGTTGCTGTGTATTTTTAATGGGTTGATTCTAAGTTTATGACAATGCATCTATTTGTTGGAAGATGTAGTTGCGCACTAATCAATGTATATTTATGAAAACAGCATTCTTTTTTTCTATTAAATTACCTCAAAAAATTACTGGAAAAGAGCTAAAAGCGCTTATTTCAGACTATAGATGAACGGAGGAAGCTCCATTAAGGGCCAGTGTGAAACAACTAAGGATTATTTTTTTAGTGATCTATTCTGAAAATATTAATATGCAATTGAATTAAGCTTAATAGGTCCCCATTATTTTAAAATGTCACCTCTTCAATTAGCAAGTGATTCTCTATTAACAGGCACTGTGATTGTTTAAAACCAACCGAGAACAGAGAAGGAAGCAGTATCTTCGTCTCTTGTCTGTTAAAATGGGAATCAGAGGTCATGCATCATTTACAATTACCCCCCTCCAACCTTTCCAAACTCATAGAATTGATCAATTGAAGTGTTTGCCTGTCAGTGCGCTGTTTGTGAAAAATTTGTATGTTAGGTGGTTCTTGTTGACAGGTATGGATGCCTGTGTGAGTATGTGGTGAGGACAACTGAAGCATCTGGGATCTGGGAGGAAACAGTACGTTTATGATAGGTGGAGGAAGGGGCCAGGAGGGATGTCCTGTCAGGAGCCTCACAGTGTGGGTGTGTTTTGATGAAAATCTATATCACACGTCCTTCTTCCACACAGACTGTGCGCAGGAAATTATATAGCAATGGTACACCTGTTGATTGTTGAGGGGGCAGAAATAATAAAACAAAATTTGCAAAGTAAGGCCTTCTAAAGTTGGCATGACTAATGTGTTATTGTGCAACAGCCCTACATATCGAGACTGTGTGAAGAAACATTGGTATTGGTTTGTGTACTGATGGCTGGAAAATAGAGACTTACAGATAAGCTCTTGAAAGGCTTACACAAGTTGTCCGCAATAACTGCATCTATCTGCTTAAGATCATTATATCTGGTCTCAACGCTTTGTTTGTGGGTTTTTTCTCTGCGGTCAGCTTATTGCAATCAACCATAAATAACTCTGCACTTATAACATTTAAGCTAATAATTTCCTCCACTCAGCAGAAGTAATCCTGAAACTGTTGCCTAAAAATAGTTCTCACTTACCTATGAAGGCTTGTTTAATACTGGAGTGAACGGGTAGAATGTTTTTATGGATCAACTCCATCGGCCCTGGCCTCTGGGCAATCTTATCATTCAAATCAACAGCGAGGCATGCTTTCTTCAGCTGCTTGACCGGAAGGAACGGCTCTGCATAGACACACAAACCAGGCATGGAAATTCTTTACGAGTGTGCATGGATGTAATGGGTCTTTTTCCATTAGATTGACCAAAGTTCCAGAGGTATGAGGCTCTGTGTAGTGTTTACCCTCCAAGATGTGCATCCTGATCAGTTCAGATTTCTCTGGTCGACTCCTGATCTTTCTCTTGAGATAGTCTTCCGTCTGGAGAGAGACCAAGAGACAAGATGAAGAAGAAGGAATGGAAAATCTCTCAGTTTTGCACTCACAAATCCTTTATTGTGCACTGTTAAACATTGTGGTTCCTCTCCTTCTTTAGGTGTAGTTCCACAAACCCTTCTCTTAACAATGTAGACCGTGCTTCCTAAGCTAACTAAAGGGCCTGTGTTTATCTAATCATTTTAGCTAGTTACTAATGGAGAATTACTTTAACCTACTCATCCATCTTCCCACGTACTCACTCACAACTGCTGATGATGTTGCCCTTGGGGCAAGCACTGATTTGGTGGATAGTTTCGCATTACTCTATACAAGTCTATTTGTCTGAGCCAATGGTCTTATCCCAACTCTTTTTTTGGCTTACATTAAAGCAGGAAAAGACAAATCAGAATGCTTCTGTAATAATACCACGTGTTTTAAAAACTCTCAAAGCTTAAATTGCATCAGTTTTGACATCAGTGACTGATTTGAGGATGGCATACTCACCCGAGCCCGTTCCAAGCTCTTTCTCTGTTCGTGGAAGGCAGCTGAAGTTTTCAGTGCTAAGAGGATAAAAAGAGAGAGCATAGTAAAGAAAAAAAAAATCAGGCAAAAAGAGTAAAAGTGTATTGATGCTAGTGGGGGTTAGCAAAAGAGCGTTTCATGGATCTTTGCCTCTTTAGTTCAATTTCAAGTCTATTGATGGTCTCAGCCAAAGCTTTTTCCTGAGTACCAGTTCAATGTAGTGCATAAAGTACAATGATGGCTGGGATACTGGTCCCCAACAACAGCTGCTGTAAAAAGCTTAAAAAAATCACAAAGTCAAAGGAGAAATGTAAAGGGATGAAGTCTGACTGCTTCGATCCAATGAGCTTCTCTACAGCAGTGGATTTCCTGGAAACTGTTCAGCATTCAAAGATGACTTAAGTAGGACTTGTGCAGGTTTGTGATTATGCAAAGCCTCAGGATTAGTGGTAATGGAAACCTTCGAGGTAATCATGACACCGTGATACTGAGTTAAATGCAACAGCTCAACCATTACAATATAGCTTTGCTTCTAAGCAGTCTAAGACAAAAAAGAGGATCTAAATCTTGACCTAATAAATATTCTACATGTGAGAACCAAATTATTTAGCAGCAGACAAAGAATTTTGTTTAAATATTTTAATAAATGTTTCAAACTTTTAAGAACAAGCGGATTTCCAGATACATTTGGTAATGTATTTGACAATACCTGCAAAACCAGCCAACTCTAATGTGTTTCAAAAATAACCAAAATCTGACTTTGTTTTTGGAAACTGTCTGTAAAATTCCTCCAAGTGGCACAGTTATTATTTTACCTTCTCTTTAAATACAATGGTCCAGGTGTCAAATTTCCAAATTGGCCAAGTAAAGCTTATGTTAAAGCTCAACGAGGAAGATCTGTAACCACTAATCTTCCTGTTTTCCTGGATGTTCAGGCTGCTAGTTTATGCTTTACATCACTTCCTCTTCCCCACACTATTAGATTCAACACTGACACCATTACTCTAGTTTGGTCATGTTCTTGGCAATCGGACTCTCACATTAACTGTCAGTAAATTTAGGTCTTGGTGTTTAAATTGCTGTAAAGAAAAACACCACTGTGGATGACCGAGTAGTCACATGTCTTGCACTGACTTGAAAATTTGGACTTTGATCCAAAATGTATGATTAATGATTCAGTCTGTGATCTTTCCATGTGAAGATACCATCAAGCATGGATTGGTGGGTGATGGTGTTGGGGGAGCTTCACTGCTAGTGATTGCAATTTATCCAGAATTCAATCTATCACAGTACTGTGTAGGACTACATGCCATCTTATCTGGTTCACAAAAAGATGCACTCGGTAAAATATTTCTATTTGCTGGTGGGTTGTTTTTTTTTTAAGTTGCAGTGTGTTTGACCTCTCAGGGCCACCATACAGGCAGCACATTTATTATATAGTGTCCCCATATCCATACTACATGTATGTGAGGACACTGGAGTTTTTTGCACTCAAAGTCTTAGACTCAACTTTAGCCCAATGTGTTTACATCACTTGTGTCTTAAACCAAGTATGAAGTTGTCAGTATCTACGATGAGGGCTGCATGTCATTTTCTAGTCACAATATAGTTTCAAATCTCATGCGGCAAAGCTAGGACAACAAAAAAAATGTCTTACTGTACTGTACTTCACACACACACAGTATGGCTGCATTATCAAACCAGGGGCAGAACTGCTGGTACCTAAGCCTCAGTTCACGTCACTGAGCACTGTCACACTGCCGGTACACACTCACTCTCACACACCCTGGAGAGCCCTCTTAGACCTCTCACCCATCCACAAGGAGGTTATGTGTCCACCTTGAGGGTGTATAAACCTGCCTGTCAGTCAGCTACACTGAAAATGAGTGATGGGATTGAGGGAAGGATGGCTGGATGAGCACACGGGGGGAGAGGGGGGTTAAAAGTGTGAGTGAAAGTGAAGAGGATAAAATAGATTTAAGGAAGATGAAGAATCATGAAAAAGATGTAGAGGAGATGGGGAGAGATGACAAATGAGAGGAGGCAGCTGGAAGAAAAATGGAACAACAGACCAAAGGGCAAAAGACAAGGAGGAAACAGAGAGTGCTGAGATGGGGTCAGAGAGAAAAGACCCCATTATGTGCACGAGTGGTTCCTTACCACCCTGCTAGAGCTAAGCAACAATCTTTAAACATTTTAACATTGAACAACATCACTTCCTCTGACAGCAACTGTTCAGTCTCCTGCTGTCTAGCACTTCCTCTTTAATGTCTTTAGCTGTCCTGCAGGTCAGCTGTGTAAAGTGTGATACATTTGCAAATACTGCACCAAGTATACATGCAATACTCAGATATTTACAGAGCTCATAATCTGTGGAGGAGCATCTGCAAAAGTAAATATTGCAATTCCATGCAACTAGGGCAGGTTTACTAATTAATGCTTTCAGTCTCTTTCTTGTGTTTTTGCTCATTATATCAACTGTGTTAACAATTCTTTAGAAATAAAAAAGGTCCCCGTCTCCTTTGTTTAACTCAGCCTGATCACATGCAGGTTAGTGTGAACTCACAAACTATTTTTAGTGTTTTTTCTAAGAAGTGTAAAAATTACAAACTAGGTGAGGTATCACACTGAGTGCTGTGTCAAGTTTCCCCACAAGAACAACATGGCTGTAGCATGGTTTTTACCTTACTAAGGTTAGAAAGAGGCTTAAAGCGAAGTGCAGTGCATACTGGGCCGAATGGTCCAGGGAGAAAGACTGGTCTGTTGTACTGGCTCTGTATATATACTCATCTTGCGGTCATGAAGGCAAGGCAAGGCAAGGCAAGTTTATTTGTATAACACAATTCAACAACAAGGTGATTCAAAGTGCTTTACAGAGACATTAGAAACAAGAACAAATAAAAAGCATGATTTAAAATTGATTAAAACAAGCAAATAAACTAACTAACTAATTAACAAACAAACAAACAAACAACAGTTTGTTTGTTTTGCATGCTCATTATTGCAAAACATGGCTGACTTATGAGTTTCTTTTTCTCTTAAAGGTTGTTCCCAGGCACCACATAAATCTAGTCAATTAGAACATGACAACAGCAAGCACACCACAGAGTTCAGGGGCGCTGCAATACAGCTTTTACGTGACAAAACTAACTTTCAGGTGCTTTCTCAAACAAAGAACTACCGGTAGTTGATTTTGTGCACCCTACCCTGGCTCAACTGCAACGTTCCTGAATACTTCTGCAGAAAACTAACAAAGCTACACACCTTTTGTTAAGAAGCAAAGAGAGGCATGGG
The DNA here is from genome assembly GCF_965226115.1 of Aulonocara stuartgranti. Classification (NCBI taxonomy): domain Eukaryota; kingdom Metazoa; phylum Chordata; class Actinopteri; order Cichliformes; family Cichlidae; genus Aulonocara; species Aulonocara stuartgranti. The sequence goes on along the minus strand of NC_138942.1, from coordinate 24,351,877 downwards.
ATAACTGAATTAAAACATATGCACATAACATTCATCTTTGATCTCCATGTCAGTTTTTTTTTTTTTTTCAAACATTCGGCAGGAAAGTGGAAGCAGATAAGAACTGTGATGACTCCTGTGGTCACACCTAACATGACCACGACGAGCGTGGTGCGCACGAAATGCTGTCAATAAATAAAATGGAAACTTAACAGTACCAGCATGTTAACAAAGATAACATTTACATAATTCCATTTTAGAGTTGTTGTTTGTCTGCCCACAAAGATAAGATGACATTATTGTATTATAAATGCTACCTATAGCGAGGGAAAATAGTAAATGCATATTTGTGATGGCGAATACATTCAGCAGCAGTAAAGCGCTTGCATACAGAGTCCATATGAATAGTGTTCAGGCTCCCAGTTTAAACATCTACCACATGAGCAGGTAAATATTAGAATCATTAGCAGATAAGACACACTGTCTCTTCTGACACTTCCTGTGTCAGACTGCTTATAGACCTACTGTGAGAAGCATTGTCAGAGGAAGACTGAGCCTCATTTTCTGAAGAAAATAAAATGTGGGGAAAGCTAAAGTTAGCCACACTGAGCATAAAAAAACCACCATTAATAGTACCAGTTTGTAAAGCATTCAGAACTTTGTGCATTACATACTTATATTAATGCATGCACTGAACAACATATTATGCTCCCTAAAGTAGCATTAAATGGAAATTGTCCATTTAACAGGATAATTAAGACTCTATAAACCAAACAGAAAAAAGTGCCTTTTTTAAAAACTGAGCCAAAAGTAGCAGCTAACTTGGATGGCAGATGGGGAACTATCACAATCTGATAAGAAGCAGCTACGGATATGCATGATGGCAGCTGCAGTATGATCTTGAGTAACTCACTGTAAAGATTGAAAGGAGACAATGACACCTTTTAACTGCAATCCAAATCTCTTTAGAATAAACCTAAAATGGCACGGCGGACTGCACTCAGATGCTTCTGTTTTCATTTCATTACTAACTTGCATCAACTAATGTAGCTGTTATGCTGAAATGCATCTTTCTCTGTTCAATGTTGCGTGTTACTTGATTTATATGTTAAATTTTCTTGTGCTGCTTTCATGTTATTTTGTATGAGCCTATATGCAATCCTCAAACGTAAGCATTTGAAAAAGAAGCAAACTGCAACACATGGCACAAGCTTTTTATAACATATGGGGGGGATGAGTCTGCCTACAGGGACAAAGTGGAGCGACTGACAGCGTGGTGCAGGGACAACAACCTGCTCCTGAACACAACCAAGACGAAGAAGACTGTTGTGGATTTTATGGACATTAAACCACTTTACGTCAATGGGGATGGGGTGGAGAAGGTGCCAGACTTCCGCTTCATGGGAGTTCACATCTAGGATGACCTGTTCTGGGGTGTGAACACAGTGGAGCTGGGAAAGATGCTCAGGAGAGACTTTATTTCCTGAGAATCCTCAGGGAAAACAACATCCCTCAAAAGCTGCTGGTGTCCTTCTATCATTGTTCAATAGAGAGCATCCTATGCTACCGCCTCTGTGTGTGATTGTAAAGATGGCCCAAGGGATCACTTTCTGTTTTTTACCCCCTCTAGATGAACTGCACTGCTCTCGTTGTCTCAGGAAAGCAGGAAATATCATAAAAGACTCCCCACACCCTGCTCATAATCTCGACAAACTGCTGCCATCAGCAATAGTCACACTGTTAAAAAAAATATCTTTAAAAAACGGTAATATTCCGGCAGCTGGGGCGCCAAAATACTACCGTAACATAACAGAAAATAACTTCCTCATAAAAATACGGTTATTTTCAGTAATGACAATACAGTTTGTTGCGCTAATTTTACATGGCATTCTGCCTTTTCCAAGTGCTTTTAGACATTAAATTAGGAACATCTTAACGTGATCAAACAATGAAATTACCTATAAATAAGGTCAATGAATGTGGCAATATGAATCATAATACGTAAATGTACAGAAATATACAGTTAACAGTTGGTTTAAATAATAATGGATTGCATGCCTTGGGACAGACTGACAGAGCCGAGGCTGCCATATCGCACCATCAGCCCATCACCAGTAGGTGAAGAGTCTTGACCACGGACACAATACCGAGAGTGTCCGAGCCGGGGCTCGAACCGGCAACCTTCTGATCACAAGGCAAACTGCCAACTCTTGAGCTATGATCGCCCTAAATAGCAATGATAATAATACTTATGTGATGTAACACAAGCTTATAGGGATCATGTTATATACTTTTCCATAGCATTACATTTGAATTCAACAGTTCAATCTTTCAAATAACCGACAGATATTTGTGAAATCATGATACATTTGTGAATGTATTTTTACAATCTAAATATGCATATGTACAAAAAAGTATATTTAAAAAACAAGTAAATTGTGTTTTACTATATTTACAGTGATGTTATGTTATTTTACCTTTGACATGTAAAATCACAGTCTACTTATGTAAATTTAATGATATTCTAGAAAGACAGTACAAAACTGTAAAATATACAGCAAGATACTTTGACATTACTATTTTTAGAACAGTGCAGTTCTCCCCTATAGTTGTTAGGGCTTTGAATTACAAGTAATCACTTCCAATACAACCTGACGAATACGGTCCAATGGATGACAGCCTGTAACATCCTGTGCAATAGTGTTTATGTGCAATAAGATTCTTTCCATTATAACTGAAAGACTATTTTATTCCTCTTTTTTATACTATTCTTTTGTAATTATATTAAAACCTTTTTCTCCTGACACCACAGGGACTCCACTTAATAAAGATAATTGGATTCTGATTCATTTTGCGTCATCTTATAGACAAAACTAGTCCTTCTTTTGTAGCAAAATACACATATAATTTTCTTTCTTTTTCGTGATTTGCCATTAATTAATTTTTTAACAAAAATTTAAATCCCATTTTTTCAAAAAATTTTATAAATGACCTTTCAGATAAAATAAAATCTGCTACACGCTTAAATGCTATGTCACACCTTTAGTGAATCTAATGGACCAATGAATAAATGAGTGTAATGCCATGCAGAAGTCTTGAATCACTTCTTTATATTTTGATAGGGAAATGGCAAAGAGGCACAGCAATTTACTGAAACATGCACACATGCATGGAAATAAAGTGGGCAATAAGGTAAAATAGAGTTTGTGCAATTCTAAAAAGCTTGAAAGTCAATATTTGGTATGACCACCTTTAGTCTTCAGTCTGAACTGTCTTAGGCAGCTTTCTTGTCATTTCTTTAAGTAGCCTTCAGGAATAGTTCTCCAGGCTTCAAAGCTTTGGATGTGTCTGCTGTTTGTGCTGATCTCTGTCAAGAAGACCCCACAGTGCTTCAATAATGTTGAGGTCCAGGGGAGGCCAATCCATGACTGATAGTATTCCACTGTGTGTTTTTCACTCATATATATATATATTAAAAAACACCCAGCCCCTGCGGGCGGTTTATCCTTCAAGCTCGGGTCCTCTACCAGAGGCCTGGGAGCTTGAGGGTCCTGCGCAGTATCTTAGCTGTTCCCAGGACTGCGCTCTTCTGGACAGAGATCTCCGATGTTATTCCCGGGATCTGCTGGAGCCACTCGCCTAGCTTGGGAGTCACCGCACCTAGTGTTCCGATTACCACGGGGACCACCATTACCTTCACCCTCCACATCCTCTCGAGCTCTTCTCTGAGCCCTTGGTATTTCTCCAGCTTCTCGTGTTCCTTCTTCCTGATATTGCTGTCATTCGGAACCGCTACATCGATCACTACGGCCGTCTTCTTCTGTTTGTCTACCACCACTATGTCCGGTTGGTTAGCCACCACCATTTTGTCCGTCTGTATCTGGAAGTCCCACAGGATCTTAGCTCGGTCATTCTCCACCACCCTTGGGGGCATCTCCCATTTTGACCTCGGGACTTCCAGGTTATACTCAGCACAGATGTTCCTGTACACTATGCCGGCCACTTGGTTATGGCGTTCCATGTATGCCTTGCCTGCTAGCATCTTGCACCCTGCTGTTATGTGCTGGATTGTCTCTGGGGCATCTTTACACAGCCTGCACCTGGGGTCTTGCCTGGTGTGATAGACCCCAGCCTCTATGGATCTTGTACTCAGAGCTTGTTCTTGTGCTGCCATGATTAGTGCCTCTGTGCTGTCTTTCAGTCCAGCTTTGTCCAGCCACTGGTAGGATTTCTGGATATCAGCCACCTCCTCTATCTGCCGGTGGTACATACCGTGCAGGGGCCTGTCCTTCCATGATGGTTCCTCGTCTCCCTCCTCTTTCTTGGGTTTTTGCTGCCTGAGGTATTCACTGAGCACTCGGTCAGTTGGGGCCATCTTCCCAATGTATTCTTGGATGTTCGTTGTCTCATCCTGGACTGTGGTGCTGACACTCACCAGTCCCCGGCCCCCTTCCTTCCGCTTAGCGTACAGCCTCAGGGTGCTGGACTTGGGGTGAAACCCTCCATGCATGGTAAGGAGCTTTCTTGTCTTTATGTCAGTGGCTTCTATCTCCTCCTTTGGCCAGCCTATTACCCCAGCAGGGTACCTGATCACGGGCAGGGCGTACGTGTTGATGGCCCGGATCTTGTTCTTACCATTCAGCTGACTCCTCAGGACTTGCCTGACCCTCTGCAGGTACTTGGTGGTTGCAGCCTTTCTAGCGGCCTCTTCATGGTTCCCATTTGCCTGCGGGATCCCCAGGTACTTGTAACTGTCCTCTATGTCTGCAATGTTGCCTTCTGGTAGTTCAATCCCCTCAGTTCTGACTACCTTCCCTCTCTTTGATACCATCCGACTACACTTCTCCAGTCCGAACGACATTCCAATGTCATTGCTGTATAGCCTGGTAGTGTGGATCAGTGAATCGATGTCTCTTGGCATACAGCTTGATGTCATCCATGTACAGGAGGTGGCTGACAACTGCTCCGTTCCGTAGTCGGTATCCGTAGCCAGTCTTGTTAATGATCTCACTGAGGGGGTTCAGGCCTATGCAGAACAGCAGTGGGGACAGAGCATCTCCTTGGTAGATCCCGCACTTGATGGTGACTTGTGCTATGGGCTTGGAGTTGGCCTCTAGTGTTGTATGCCACATCCCCATTGAGTTCCTGATGAAGGCTCTTAGGGTCCCATTGATCTTGTACAATTCTAGGCATTCCAGTATCCAGCTGTGGGGCATTGAGTCATAGGCCTTCTTGTAATCAATCCAGGCAGTGCACAGGTTGGTCAGTCTGGTCTTGCAGTCTCGGCTGACTGTTCTGTCTACCAGTAGCTGGTGTTTTGCGCCTCTGGTATTCTTGCCAATTCCTTTCTGTGTCCCACTCATGTATTGACCCATGTGCCTGTTCATCTTAGCCAATATGATGCCTGACAGGAGCTTCCATGTAGTACTGAGGCAGGTTATTGGTCGGTAGTTGGAGGGGACCGGTCCCTTCTTGGGGTCCTTGGGGATCAGGACCGTCCGGCCTTCGGTTAGCCATTCCGGGTGTCTCTCGTTAACTAGCAGCTGGTTCATTTGAAAAAAAAAAAATATATATATATATATATATATATATTTTTTTTTTTTTTTTCCCCCTCGTTGTATATTGTTTTCTCTTCTTACTTTTGCATCTTTGTGGTCCAGCTACCCAATCTGGCTGTGCAAGAAACTGCACAATGACAATAAAAAGCTCTAAGTCTCAAAGTCTAAGTCTCTTTTTCTATCCTTTTACTGCATTGGTAGTGTATTTGGGATCTTTTTCATCTTTTTCATCATTCCAGATGGTGTTGCATGGTCAGTCAAAATCGAATCATAATTCTGTGTACATAATTCCATCAATTTTGACAAGATCCACAACAACACTCACTAAAATGCATCCCTAAACCATGACAGAGTGTTGTACAGACGGCTGTAGATACTCATGGTTGTACTTCTCTCCTGACCTCATCAGTATGTGTTGATGACAATTTCAGAAATTTTTAAAGGTCCTGTGTTACTGGAGTTTTTCCTGTTTCTTAGGAGATGACATTCAGATACTGTTCAGACTCTGTACATCATGCTGTTATATGTCATGACAAATAACTGACAAATAATTCTTTCAGAATTGCCTTTTTGATGTGAAATTCAGTTTTATTTATATCAAAATTTGCTACGTTTGACATTTTGGATAAATTCAACTGAAAAAATGGGAACAAAATAGATGTTCTTGTGATAGGCTGCCAGTAACAAACAGTCTATTTAAGTTAAAATGACTTCTTTGATAAGTTGCCCCTTATGTGTAGACACAACTCTGGTTTATCTATTAAGTTAAGTGCTTGAATGATTGATCAGTCAGTGTTTAGTGGCTTAACAAAGAAACAAACAAGCAAAAAGCATTCTACTGAAAATGGCGAGATACAGGGAATGGACTGAAAATCAGTGAAAAAGCAGCCAGTGTCCAAAGAAAAACTTTGAGCTTTCAAAAGGACAAATTAAAAAAATACAACAAAGTCTGGCTCTTTGGCAGCAAAATATAAAAAACCATACAGTGGGACCCAAAACTTTGGCGCAGTACTAGATGTGCTGGTTGTATCTACTAACAAGGTTATTGTAAGAGTTTACATCAGCTTCATTTTACAGTTCATAGCAAAATATTTCTTAAAAGTGTTTTGTTGTAACTTACGTGGCATGATCCCCTGGCTGACGAGCTCCTCTCTGCTCCTTCTCTGTTGCAACTTCAGCTGAAGAACTGAACACCAAGATGCAAGTCAGTAGCGGCAGAATGAATGGAAAACATCATCAGACTGAGTGTGTATGCATGTTTATCTCAGTTCTCACCCACCGAACGCCACAAAGGTAGAGACATTACTAAGCAAATGCCCACGAGCAAAATGAAAGCAGTAGATTGAAGCAGTGATATATCCAAGTTACTCTATGAGGACTTTTCTGTCTACACTATTAGCTGCTACAAAAATTGTGATCTTTTATGATCGGATGCACAAAGGTTATGTAACACACTACAAAGGGAAGTCAGACACACACATGAACACACGTACTGGCAGTTTCCTGTTTCACGTTTTTGATGAAATGGCAGCCCACAGTCACACATTCGTGACATTACAAGATCCCACAGAGTGTGAGAAAAAAAAGACAGCAGACTGCTCATTTTGAGAGCACCTGGATTGAACTTGATGCTTGTTTGATTGTATTTTATAAATTATTGATTTGTTCACACAACTTTATTTATATCTGCAAAACATTTTGAGGGCTGAACTTCAAGATGATATGAAAATATGGACTGGCAGGAAAGGATTTTCTGTTCATCAGCACTTTGATCTGAGCAGTGAGTTGCAGTAAAATGCAGTAGCTGGAAATGTTTTGAGTGTGAAGGTCTTTTTCACGCACTCTGACTTTCTGCATCCACAGTATTAGTACACACAGTTGCCACATAGAAGTGTGGCTGAGGTGTTGCACAGCGTATTATAAGTTGTGACTATCAATAAGAAATAACTTCACCTACAATCACAGGTCTTTTCAGAGCAGATCAGGCAATATGACAATGTGACGTGGTGATTGAATGGGATTAATAAATAACTTTTGGTCTCAGCTGCAGGTTTTGGTTCCCATGTAGCAAAGCCAAACATTTATGTTTAGCTTGTTTCTTTTAACACAAATGAAGCGCGTGCATCTTTTGATAGTTTTTGGGGAAAATCTTATGACAAAGTGAGGAAATGCACAACAGAATAGCTGTGTTATAATATTCTTTCTTTTTGTTTTTTGCCTGGTCACATTTTGTTCTCATTTTCCTAAATAGGTTCTATTAAATGTTTAAATTTAACCTTCTACAGTAAGTACAAATCCAGTACTCAGTGCTGAGCCATAATGTCTGATCAGTGGTTTGAAAGGACATATCCATAAAGTGAAAATTTACTGCTGTACTTTCTGGGCTGAAGCTGACTGTCACCCCAGTGACATTCAAACTGTAGCTCATCTTTCCTCATCAGAGTATTCCTCCACCATGGGCTAAGACCCCATGTGGGTATGCTTGATCAGCACTTTGTCAATTTTAGACAAGTAAAAGAAATAAACTAATACAGAAATACAGTTTGGTTAAATGTAGGTGATTTTGGGCTGTCTTCGAACTGTTTTTTCCAGGGGGGAACTGATGTTAAAAAACAAGAATTGGGTAAAAAAAGTTTGAATTTATTATGGATTTTCTCAACACGGGGTCAAAAGTATACATATAGACTCAAATGTACATACACCACCATTAATATTTGGTTAAATGTCCCTCGGCATGTACCACTTTGACCAGAACCCTATGGTAGCCATCAATAAACTTTGGGCTGGACATCGTACCACTTTTTCTTGACAAAATTGTTAGTTCATTTAAATTGGTTGGTTTCCTGGTTAAGATTTATTTTTCAATGATGGGCCACAAATTTTCAAAAGAGTTAAGGTTGGAGCTTTCAGAAGCCAGTTTCAGAAGCTTAATGTTACCCTTCAGCTATTCCAAAAAACCAGTTTTGCTGAAGCTTTGGGATCTTTATCCTGTTGGGGCATTCAACTGTGTCCCGTCTGACCATAAAGATTATTGAATAAAGCAGGCTAACATTTAGACTGACCATTCCATTTTCTGGAATAGGCTTCCGAAATCCCCAAGTTCAAACCTATTAAAATGTATGTACTATTCTTTAAAAGCCAGGTCCATGCAAAGAAACCATCCAATTTACACTAACTTCAACTACCAATTCCTTCACGAGGAATGGTCAAATATCCAGACAGTCTCAAGCCAGAAGCTTTTTGGTGGCGACCAAAAGAAGCTGGCCGAAGTGAAACTTGCCAAGGGACATTTAACCAAATAATAGTGGGGGTCACAGAAAGTTGGTTCATCTGGTCATAGTGTTTATAGAGGAAGAAACTTTTCCTTTTTCATCCAAGTAACTTCTTCAGTCTCACCTGACTGCAGGTTTCCCCCACTTTATAAACAGTACATTTGTGTAATGACCGAAAGTAGCACCAATGACTAACAAAGGGCCGATAATTTCAGAAAACTACATTCGAAACCTTAGGGGTATGAGTTAATTGCTTCCATATGATAAATAATAGACATATTATTGCCCAGTTTGTTAGAGAACTGAAATCAGGTTAACCTCTTAAGCCCCAACGCCTAACCCCAAATGCGATCTCCTGCCTTTTGCCCCCGTATCCGGGGTGTTGGGGCTTAAGAGGTTAAAATAGATGAACTGCTGCACAGAAAACACTGAAACCACTAATTGTAATACAGTACTATGCAAACATCTACCCCTCATTTCTTCCCATTTTCTAGGAAAATGGGAATTAGGTTAAGCTACTTTTCTAAAACATGTACAAATTGGAAATATGGCACATAAGGCAAAAGTTTGTACAATTTTAACAAGCCAGAAAGTCAATATTTTGTAAAACCACCTTTGTTCTTCAACAATGTCTTAGGCAACTTTCTTGTCATTTCTTTAAGAATTCCTCATGAATAATTCTCCAGGCTTCTTGAAGGACATTCACAGGTCTTTGGATGTTGGCTGCCTTTGTTCCATTCTCTGTCAAAATGATCCCACACTGCTAATGTTCAAAGAAAAACTTTGATAGACTTTCAGAAAACCTATAGAACTATTACTAAAGACCACTTGAACAATGACAAAATGACAAGAAATTCACTGGAAACAATATATAAAGAAATGAGGGGCGAGTCAAGATTTTTGCACTGTATGTACTGTAATGAACAAGATTTGGATATTAACAGATTTCAAGTCTTTTCTAAACCTGAATCCAAACTTCCACATCTATCTCTTAAATCTCCTGTCTTCCTTTTACATTTTCAGGTTTTCAGGTTCATGTCTTCTGTCTTTATACCTGTAAAAAGTCTTACTTAATAAGGACAAGCTGAATGTTTTCAGAAATTTGAGTGTGGCCTACATTTTCTTCCCTGAGTTGGAAAAAATGGGACCATGCTGTGTTACTGTGGCCCATTAGAATCTACAGATAGTCCTTATGAGCGACTACAAAAGCATTCAAATCGCTTTGATTTCTGTGATGAGGACTTGGCTGACATGGATGGTGCAGTTTCTCCCCTTGGCAGCAGGAAAGATTTAACTGGCTCCTGCAGGGAAACATGGGCAGCCACACTAAGCAAACACTAACACAGATACTCATTACAAGCATGCATAATATTTGCATACGCACGCAAACATACATTGCAGTGCAGATGCACATTTTAATCTCCACTTATGGTGGCATAGTGTAATCACATATAAACACACACACTGACAAACACTTACATTTGCAAAGTGATGTTACTGTATGTATTGAGAAAGAATCTATGTTTGCACTCACTGGTCAAACGCTACTACATAAGAGGAAGTCTCGCTTTAGCCTAGTCATAAACAGTTTATGCACACAGCACTTTGACCATGCAAAAGAGCCCATTGTGCTCATTGAGTAAAATGAAACATCGGATCTATGTCAAAGGGGGTTATTTGACTGTTGAGGTTTTCTCTGTTTTATTGTAGGGGCTTTACCTTACAATACAAAGCATTCAGGCGACTGTTTTTGATTTGGTGAATTGAATTGCATTATCAGAAACTAAAATTGTCACAAGCTGAACAGGCAATGAAGCAACAAATTGCAAAGACTGCACTGAGCCTAAGAAATTTCTTCATGACTTAAAGTTGTTTGAGCAACATAATATGGACACCAGTGTTATTTCTCTATTTCATAGCCACTCCATAAGCCAGTTACGTGGGCATGTTAAAAAAACGTTTTTACATAGAAGGCATCACTGCTAGAAGACGAGCCTAGTGTCAAAATGTAGGTAAAACGAGACCATTCATATGCGACAACTTATTTTCATCTGTCACAAACCTCTTCTTCCAGAACAAAAAGACTGAGTGTTTATCAGAAATTAGTGAGGCTGATCTCCTGTACAGCTTACTAGGGTATCCTTGGAAAAACTCAGAAGTGGTCATGATCCTAGGTCTTTGACCCAGTATCTTCTGTGTTTGGACTTTTGAATTCTTATTTATTGGATATACTGAGTTTGAGATGGTTATTCCAGGTTTTGGTTCTCATTATAGCTGTAATTCCTTTGTTTTTTACTATTTGTATCCTCACGTCGTCTTAGTTTTGTTATCTTGGTTCTACACTGAAAAAAAGGGACTGGCCATCTCTTGGATTTATATTAGCATCTTGCGTGTATTTAACACAAGTACCTCATGTTTTAAGGTTAGGTGTAACTATTTAGTGTAGAAACTACATGATATGCAGAGAAGGTACATTAATTTGTTCATATCACGTTCAAGTGAAGTAAGACAATAATGAAGCAATGTCAAATCTCGCGATATCGCACGTAATTTCATCTTGCGTTCTTTTGATCGTGGGTGAGGACTGCCGCCATCTCAGTAACGTCGTGCTGCCCGCCACTACTTTTTTGGTAAGTTGCTGCCTGCCACTACTTTTTTTTTGGTATATATGTTGATTTTCTGAATGAATATTTTCAAAATTACACCCAAATGTGGTTTAATGTATAGTGTGTCACCATGTAACGTTAACGTTAAATAAAGAATTGGCGCGTTTTCATTTGAATTTTTTTTTTGACAAGGAGCCGTTAAGTTGCAATTAACTTAACTCTAACATTGTTTGGTCTTGAATTTCAATTAGTTTGCAAAATGACTGTTCAGTTACATTATTCAACAGTGTGTATTGCACCGTGGTGAGATTTTGGCTACGTCCACGCATACACGGGTATTTTTGAAAACGGAGATTTTCCGTTTTCGTTTTAAAAAATAATCCCGTCCACACATAAAGGCAGAAATGAAGGAAAACGCTATTATGAACATCCCAAAGCAGCAGGTGGCGATATATGCCTAACCGTGCAGAAATGTTGGCCAATCAGAAGTCTAGAAGCCTCGGTGGGAAAAAGTAAACAAAGCTGGGGCATAGAAGCGGAACCAAGTCGTATGTGTGGAGGGACAGTAACTGTGTGTATATGTAAGCATTTAAGCACTGCAGAGAGTAGAATTAACAGTATTGTAGAAATTCATTTCACCGAAACAATAACGTGGCGCACAGTGTGACGTAGCCTTTGACTATCAAACCACCTCTGCTAATGTAATCGGCGGCATTAAGTTAGCTTACGCCCCTCAACGCCTTTTTTTTTTTTTTTTTTTTTGCTGCAGATTGAGAGACAAAGTCTATTCGCATTTCACTTGAAGTAAGCTGCTGGATCGGGGGTTTGAGTTGTTGTGGTAAGAACGTGACATTGTATTTTGTCAAAGTTTTCGTAATTAATTATGATACCGATAATATGCAAATATATGCAGTACAGTACACTCAAGCACTATTAAATATATGAATTCTAAGTACAGCTATCATTTATGCAATCTCTTTGCAATCAGTAATTTGTTTAACTCTGTCCAAAAATTGGGTTATTAATATTACACTTTGTGAATTGCTTGTCATACGTAATTTAGAGAGTCATCATTAGATTTAAGGGTTCATCCTTTTACTGTTGTGTATACCTTCCCATTGTTGTTCTCTTCATTCAATAATGCATCCTTGAAATATCAAACACCATTTTGTCCTCACTACACCTCACTCCTTCTTTATTTTCTCTTTTACAGTGAATGGTGCTAGAAGTGTTGCAGTGACATAGTAAATGTGGCAATGTAAGACCTGCCCTTCAGTTTTTCCAAGTAGGTCACATATTCTGAAACATTATCGAGTGAGACATAGGCACTTTGGAAATAATAATCGTATTCCATGTGTTCATGCAAGCTGTCCATGCAGTTCTAAAACATGGAATGCACTATTAATTCATTTGAATAGATGCCACGCTGTTAAAAATAGTCATCAGTCACAGGGATGTACATTTAGCTGTCATTTGTGTTCTTGTAAGGATCTTGTGTCTGAGAGAGATTACTGGACTCACATTAATGCACACTTGAAGAAAAATGAGGTTGTAACTTGTATGTTTTTGGACTGCAAATTCAAAACAAACGTCTTCGGATCTTTTAGATCCCACAAGAGTAGGAAACACAGGTGTTATTCAGTAAAAAATCTTAAACCAGGAATAGTAGTATCAGACACAGTTGCTTATCCAGAATCTGCCTCCAGTACCTTTGATGAACACATTGGTGAGGGTGCTCAGCCTGGTAGCAGTGCTGATGCTTCACATAACCTCCCCAATGTAATTGAGCACAGTTTGGCAGCAGCTTTATTAAAATTGGAACATTTTTCTAATGTACCAAGCAGAGCAATTAATGATTTTTTGGTAGAACTTCATCACTTAAGCGACTGTCTCTCAAAATCTCATGCTGAAGGTGTTCTAGTGGACATTTTTAAGAAGAACAACCTTCAAGTTGACAGAGCTGTCATAGAGGAAATCACTACTTCTCTGTGGTTAGCAAATCCTCTAAATAAGGCCATAGAAAAGGGTGGGCCATTGAGTTCTTCATATCAACGTAATCAATATTACAAGGAAAATTTTAATGTTGTTGAACCAGTTGAATATATTTTAGATGTGAAAGAAAACAAAACATTGCAGTATATTCCCATCCTAGAATCCCTGCGAGTGCTGCTGAGTAGGAAAGATATTGTGGACAAGATAGTTAGAATTCATGAAACACGAAGGGAGACTTTGATAGGAAAAGAAATATTGTACAGGTCTTATAAGGATGGTCTGCATTGTAAGGAAAATACTTTGTTTTCAGGGGAAGAGCTAAGTTTATCCATAACTTTGTATGCTGATGACTTTGAGGTCTGTAACCCTTTGGGCACCTCCCGCAAAACTCACAAACTTTGTGCTGTGTACTGGGTACTGAATAATCTACCCCCAGATTCTCATTCTAATTTATCCTCAATTTTCCTGTGCATTTTGTGCAAAACTGACAACGTAAAATCATTTGGGTATGACAAGGTATTAGAGCCCCTATTACACGACCTAAGGTCTTTGGAAGTTGATGGAATTTTTGTCCCTCAACTGGACAAATCTCTGAAGGGGACAGTGCAGATTATTGCTGCTGACAATTTAGGAGCACATGGAATAGCAGGCTTTGTTGAGAACTTTACAGGCCCCTTCATTTGTCGTTTTTGTACAGCAACTGCTTCAGACATTCAATCACATGAGGTCAGGTCAGGAACTTTCATTCTCAGAACAAAAGAAACACATGAAACCCATGTCAGAGCAGCCATAGATAGTGGCACTAGCTATTTTGGAGTTAAAAGAGGCTGTCCTTTTACTGGAGCACTTTCTCATTTTCATGTTGTCAGTGGCTACCCTCCTGACATTGCCCATGATCTCTTTGAAGGCATTGTGCCTGTTGAAATAGCACATTGCCTCAAGTTACTGATATCAAAGAAGTATATCTCCTTGGATGATATAAACAATTCCATATTGCATTTCCCATACAAGTGGACAGACAAAACCAATAAGCCTCATACTTTGCCACAAAATCTTTCAAGCAGGAAAACCATAGGGGGCAATGCCCATGAAAACTGGTGCTTGTTAAGACTACTCCCATTTCTGATAGGCCCCAAAATCCCTGAACATGAGCCAGTATGGCAGGTCTTGTTGGATCTAAAACAGATTGTTGAGCTAGTGGTTTCTCCAGTTCACAGTGAAGAGTCTATTGCTTACCTTGAGAGCAAAATTTCAGATCATCGACAAAGGTATCAAGAGGTGTTTCCTAACAACAAATTGCTGCCTAAACACCACTACATAGAGCATTACCCACAACTAATTCAGCTTTTTGGGCCTCTCGTGGGACTTTGGACCATTAGATTTGAGGCTAAGCACAGTTTCTTTAAAAAGATTATGAAACACACCAGTTGCTTTAAAAACGTCCCTCTGTCTTTGGCTGTGAAGCATCAGTTTATGATTGGTTATCACCTGTCCTCTCCAAGTATTGATAAACCACTGCTGGATGTGTCAGAAGCATCCACTGTCCCATTAGATGTTTTAAAGGAAGAGCTAGCTCAAGCTTTCAAACAGAGAAATCCTTTTGTATCTGAAATACACATTGCAAAAAATGTTTGTAGGAAGGGAATACAATACAGGCCTGGTATGATAGTGGCATATGGTTCTTGTGGTGGCTTGCCTGAATTTGGGGAAATCCATCAAATATGCATTTTGCAGCAGGGACTATTTTTTGTGTTAAAACTGCTGTGTGGATGGTATTGTGAGCATTATGGAGCCTTTCAGCTGACTCCATCTCCGGCACGAGAACTTGCTCTTGTGGAAGTCTCGGAACTGGCTGATGAATACCCACTGGCTGCCTATGCAGTTGGAGGTATGCAGATGGTGACCTTGAAGAGATCAATCTGTGTCTTTGGGTAAGATCATTTAAAAACAATTGTGCTGGGTGATAAGTATGTTGTACCTCCATGTTTAACCTTGTTTGCGTGGGAAATCGTGATGGAATTGGTAACATCATGCACTGGTGGATGTGATTAAAGAAAAGGAAGGACTGTTGAAAAAGTGTGCACGGTGCACGGTGCTGTCACATATAAATGTGTATGGGATACCTTGGGCACACTAACTGGTGTTGTTTTGTTTTGTTTTTTCTCAGAGTTAAGTTGTATTAGTGTTATAATGATAAAATATGAGGTTTGTTATAAAACTGATTGTAATTACATTTTCCTATTCTTTCCTAACAGACAGTGAAGAATGAACATGACAGCTCCAGCTATTCTCAGAGTTATCCTTGGACCAGACAGTAGTCAGAGGGTCATGATTTCTGCTGGTCTGCCTTCAACTGTTGCTGAACTGGAAGCTGAAATAAAGACTCAGTGCAAAATAATGGAACCCTTCCGATTGCAGTTCATGGACACACTTTTTGGCAACGAGTTTGTGAACTTAACTTCAATGGAAGAAATCCAAGACAAAGCGACAATCAAAATTGTATACACATCCTTCCAACCTCAAGACCAAGGTGAAGACACATTTTCTTTTCCATCAACCAGTGCTCTTGATGACACATCTACTTCTGGTGACAGCACCGTGACTCTTTCATCTCCAGAGTCTACATCATCACGGTCTTCGTGGCCAGATTTGTTCTGCATTCCCAATTTCACATATGATGCTGAAATTAAGCTTGCGCAGGCCCATGTAGCTTTCAAAGAAAATGGGATGCTGCTGATCCCTGATCCAAAGCTGAAGTCCGACATTTTGGAGGGTTTAATCCAGGAGGTAGTCAAGCACACAGTCTACCTCACAGACAGTAAGTTTGACCAAGTTGCAGAGGCACTCATCCTGAAGCATCCATGTTTAAAAGAAAAAGGCTCACACAGTGGCTATGCGGGATGGAAGTTGAGCCTCAAATACAAGTTATCAAAATACCGCACACATCTCCGCAAAATAGGATGTCCTGAAGTATGTGTGAATTCTTTGAAAAATAAGCCAGCTGAGAAATGTTCCCCTGCTTCTGCCGTTAAGCGACCAAAGAGGGGTGAAGTGGATTACTGCCCCTCTTTTCCACTTGGAGAAAGTGAACAGTCCCTTGAGAAGATGAGGGTTGAACTCCTTTCCGATGTGAAGAGGCGCAACAACAGAGAGACAGTCATGGATAAAATGAACAGAACATATGCATTGAGAAGACAAGAAGTCATTTTTGATGCTCCCATGATCAGAAATGTACAAGAGAGATGGCCGGCTCTTTTCTTCCCAGCAGAGGTAATTTAAGTACGGAAAAGAGGACAGCAAAAAAAAAAAATGCATTAACCCTCTCAGGCTCAAATTAAGTTTTTGTTGCTAATGCACAACCAAGTCCCGCAGTGGTACTTCTGAGTAAAAAAAAAACCTCATAAAATATGTATGTGGGGTAATCAGGTTGTTAGTTTTTAACTGTTGCAAATCGGCAACGCCTGCCTCAAGAGGATTAACTAGTTGTGTCATAGATGTGTTAATGTGTAAAGGTAGTCCATATGGAAAAGATATATATAAATATTCTAAAGTTTGTATCTGTCTTGTGTGAAACTTGTATGAAAAGCATACATGAGAGAAAACAGATATAAGATCCCTTGAAAAATTATATAAATGAAACTTTTGGATACTTACTAAAATAATATATGAAAGTGGCCACTTTCATGAGTAAATCATATAAGTCTTATGTGATTTACTATATCAAGCAAGCCAAATCTGATGCAAGTCTTTAATAAGTTTTTTCTATTTCTTTTTCATATGGGAGTGCTTGACTTTATTAGGATGTGTGTCCATATATTGCATAGCAGAGTCCAGATGAAGAACTATGCTCTATACCAGCCATTATTTGAAAATAATTTCATGTTGTTTCAGATAAACGCAGAGTTCAAACGCATCACAACCATGACTTTACAGTCAAGGTTTCTGTCGCAGCTTGACTATCTCTCCGAAAGTCTCCTGAAAGTGTTTGCAACGCGATCAGGGGAGCAGGGCAGGAAGATAAAGGATGTAACTGCCATGATGACAGTAAGAACTTTTAAATTATTTAACTACAAAGTGTATATGCATTGCATTAGGTCAGTAAAAGATTTATACGTTGCATCCTTTGCAAAGCTCAACTTTTACTTGTGAGTACCAATTCTACTGAAAGGACCCTATCATTTTCGTCATGCATTTAGTGTCCCACTGTGAAAAATTGATCTTTTTTATATGATCTGGAAACTATTTAGTCCACTCCCTAAAAATCATGTCAAACTTTTGAAAATTGTTTTGCTGGTGTTGCATGTTGATGACTGGTTCAAAAACACTGTCTTTGATCACTTTCTTCTATGCTACTGAAAATTTATCTATTTTTTTTCTTTGTTATAATTCTTAAGGATGACATTGATGCTCGAAGGGAGTCCCTCATCAAAGGACTGTGCTTCTATCTGAATGAAAATCCTGACATCTTGGTGCAGGAGTACATGGTGAGTGTTTTATGAGTAGATTGTGGCTTTGCAACGTTTTTCAAAATGTATTCAGATAGCCATTTAATTCTCCTTGGACTAGGCAGGCCTAGTAGTCCTCTTTAATAATATGGCAAAGAGATTCTAACACTGAGATTAAAACAAAAGGTTAAACTTGTTCGCTACATCGCTTTTGTTTGGAAAAAAAATTGCCCAACTGTGAGGCTGAAAGAAAATCTAAATTCTTCTGAGTGACATAGCCTGGCTTGCTGGTGGGCCAATGACTTTCTAACAAAAGACTAATGTAGACCTTGAATGCCCTTCATTTGAAATAAAAAAAAAACAAAAAAAACTTTGTGTGTGTGTGTTCTATTTGTTGTTGTTGTTTTTTTCGTTTAGAAACAGATCATGAATGGCAGCATGACAGGGCACTGAATGTAAAAAAGAGGATTTGTCTAAAAAAGGAATCTTAAAGAAATGTTTTATCTTTAACCAGGACATGACCGAGGCCACTGCACTGACTGCTATAGAGAAAACAACGGTGGGCATTTATGTCTCCAGAGATACGCCAGGCAATGACTGTCCTGATGTTGGCATCATCATCGAGGGTGTGGTGGTTCTTCAGGATTTGGATAGTGTGGCCCTTGCAGTTGCCATGCTTTTTGGACTGTTTTACTCGTTGAACATGAGTTACCCATCACAGCTCCGCTACACCTTTGAGGTCATTCAGAAGGTGGTAATGGAATTGGATGCAACTCTGCTCTCAAGAAAAGCCCAAAATTTAAAGACAAAACTGCTCATGTAAAGAAAGTTCACTGTTGCTCGGCATGTGAGGTGGTTTGCTCTCTCACTTGTTCTCCTGCATTTTGGAGGTTCGATATCAACGACAAATCAGTGTTCACTATTGTGTACTTTGTAAATGCCATATAGATGGGGCCTGGCTTGGTTTTGTTGTTTCCTTTTTGCTCTCTGTTCAAGTTTTCTAATTGGCAGCATTTTTAGATTTTGGTTTATTTGTTTTTAAAAGTGAAGAAATGTAGGATTGTTCACCCCAAATAGTCCCATCATGGCTATGTGAAACAGCATTTTAGGTTTAATTTAGTTGGTGTAAGATTGCTTTGATGGTTTTATGTTTTAAACCAAGATGTTTCAGTATGATCATTGCTGGAATTTTTGAAACTTTTTTTGTATTTGTTAATTTTTTTTAAGTCACTCTATCACTGTTATTTCTGTGGCTCTTTAATAAAGGTTTTGACTTGCAAGTGGTATTTTTTTCTTTTTTTAGTAATTAGGGCAAAATGCATAATGTTAATGATAAGGTTAATAGGTAGGTGTTTCCCAATCCAGTAATTTTAGAGTTAATGGTAACTAACATTATGTTAAATTATTTACAATTGTAATTGTTCATTTAATCTTAAAACCTTAAGCAGAATTTTTTGTATTACTGTTCTCTTTCAAAAAGGTAACCTGTGTTTTTCTGTGTTTTGTCAAGTCAATCATGGCATAGATATTAGACCTTTTAGTTTATTTATTTTTTCTCCCCACTCAGGTTACCATCTTGAAAGAGAACAGTGCGATATGTTATAAAGCTTACATTAAAAAATGTGTACTTGATACTAGAATATAATAACACATTGTTAAACGAAGATAACGTGTAGTATTTAAGTGACCAATTAGTGTTGGGTAAAAGTTACTCAATAGTGTTGGATTAAAGTGAGAAAATTATGAAAGAATAAAATATTCCAAGACTTCAAATTACTTCAACAGAACATGTCTCAGTCACATTTTATCAACACAAAATTTATAGGTTTATTGAAAGTGAATAACTTGTGTTAATTTAACACAATTTTTTCATTTGCTGCCAAAGCAAAGCATCTGTGTGCAACAAATGTCCACCATTGAATTAAGTAAATCCAACAACATATTTTTTTCAGTGTACTTTGCTTGTATTCTATGTTTTTTCTGTAATCATACTCCTCCTGTGCTCCCCATGCATTTTTGTGAAGATAGTCTGTCTCTGTGGTTGTTTAGCCTTCTGTCTTATCTGTGTTTCAGTTCCCGTGCACTGTTTCTTCCTGTTTTATTTTGGCGGTCTCACATCTCTTCTGCTTTGTATTTAGCTCTATTTCCCCTGTCTTGTAACCTGTAATTAGTTTCAGCTGTTTTCCCACCTGTTGGCTGTTCCCTCGTTATCCTCTGTGTTTATATATATTGTCTCAGTATTTCCTTGACCCTTGTCACATTCTTCCTCATGGCTGTGTCCTCCCTGCCAGTGTGGTTTCTTAGAAGATTTGTAGCTTCGGTTTCCTCGTTTCTAGTCTTTGATGTTGTGTGCTTTGTTCAGGCTCAGCGTTAAAGCTGCTTTTTAGTTTACTTTCTGTCCTTTGAATCCTGCATCTTGGATCCAACTCCTGTCTGACACACAGCCTCCCTGACAGAACCTGTTTAATGATGTCAATTCACATCTTAATTGATGCATGATGAGGTGTCCAAAACACTCATTGAGGACACAGAGGTACAAGTACAGGAGGTAGTCAAATATCCATCCATCCATCCATCTTCATCCGCTTTATCCGAGGCCGGGTCGCGGGGGCAGCAGCCTAAGCAGAGAGGCCCAGACCTCCCTCTCCCCAGCCACCTCCTCCAGCTTATCCGGGGGAATACCAAGGCGTTCCCAGGCCAGCTGAGAGATATAATCTCTCCAGCGTGTCCTGGGTCTGCCCCGGGGCCTCCAAATATATATAACAATAATACAATTATTTTCACATATTTGACCGCTTTGCATGTGTGACAGTGATAATGACTAGCCGATGTATCACATCTGGTTCACTTCTGTGTGAACAGTTCACTCAGAGTGCTTTCTACATTAAATTGAATGTGCATGGATTTGTGGACCACCTCTATTTCAAAGTTGTGGAGAGACAGTCAGTTACAGTGTGTATTTATCCATCAGTCTTTTCTTGTTTCCTAAGGAGTCTTCTGTATGGTAAACACGATGTAGTGGGCAGTTCAGACTCTCTTGTCTGCCCCCAACCTGTGGTCTGCCTCTGTGTCCCCCCTCTCTCCTCCGCCCCACAAGTTTTCTATTTCCGACCATGCTGTAACCACTCGAAACCCAATCCCTCTAGACCGCCCTGTGAATTAAGAGGAACATTACTGTAAACTGCCAACTCGCACACAAGTACATAAAGTGTAAGGACAGCTTAAAAGGTTGTGCACACACGGTCTGATGGGAAAACGTGAGAAGCGATGTGGTGAAAGGATGCATGGGCAGTCTCTGCTAGGCATAGCTGCGGCTGTTATTTTGCTATTTATTAGTTATTGCATATTTTTCAATAACTGAAACTGTGGCAATGCACCATAACATGCCTTTAAATTTTTAATGAAAAGAAACTAAAGCCTCTTGGAGTTTGTCCTTGTCTAAATTGGTCCACACTCCTCTCTGTTCAGATACTTTGATTCAAGGCCCAGGGACCTCCAGCCAACAGGTTGCTCGGTTCATCTGCTCAAGGCGACGTGTGCTGTGCCCAGGCTGGCTGTGCCCCAACTGTAACCAAGGCACTAGCAGGATATTTGATCCCATTAACACCTCGGCCCAGAAAATAAACCTCTATTCTTTGATGGGAAAGCCTAAATTTTTAAAACAGTTGATGTAATATCTACAAATATTCAGTGTACATTTTCACAAAATTTCTTTACTTAAAAAGAACTACTAATACAATCAAACTGAGCTACACACATTTTCAAATCCTCATGTGTTGTGTGAGTGCAGCTCTAAAAATGTTCATGTGCTGTGAACTGGAAACGTGACTAGAAACAGGTATCCCACCTTGTCTGAGACTCTGACAGGCTTGGCGCTCTAACTCAAAACACATATCTGGCTTATCCATGTTGCATCTGATTGGCTGAGGCCTGAAAGGGGCAGGGTCAATCCGGACACATGGAGGGTGCTCCAGCATGGCGAGCGTTAGCAAACTGGAAAATTACCCCTGAGTGAGTCATCCACAAAAACACCACAATAGGAACGACAGCCAATGGTGGACATCAGTTTAGTCCAGGTGCTGGATTTCTGCAGCCTTGAAATCCCCCCAAAACAAAGCAATCCGCTTAAAGAGTCAAGCTCTGGGAGACCATTGTTGTGACTGAAATGAAGGAATATCCTTCAAAGTAGAGAAAAGTGAAAGAAGAAGAAATCTGCAACATTTCTGGTGTCAGTCATGATCAAAAGAGATTTGTTCTCATCAAAACAGCCATTTCCAACCACTTCTTTTGAAGAACTCCTTGATTAGATTCAGCAAAAACAAAAGCGAGAATGTGTAGAAGAAAATCCTTAATAGAGTTTTTTTTTTTTAAAAAAGAGAGTAGATGAATGCAAACTATACAAACTCCAATGCTGTGCTTTAGAAGAGCGTCTCCTGGATTTGCTGTTGCTACAGGACTGACTAAGTCGCGTGTGCATGCCTTCATGTGTGTCGTATATCAGTGAAGCTGTGCTCGAGAGGTCTGTCACAGCTGTTGCTGTACTCAGTCACTCAGCCGTTGATAGACACAAGCAGGCGCATCTGAACACAAATACACGCACACGCGTTCTCCTCACCAAATTCCTCTCACTTTGCACTTCTGCTCTGAGCTCAGTGTGGTGTCAGTGATACATCCAACATCTCAACAGCTGCTGCCACTCCATGTGCCCGTCATCATTTTTTGTCAGCTTTTTTTTAATTTATTTTTTTGTCTTTCTGTCCAGCTGTCTGACTTTTATTTCCTCTTTTTCTGCTCACAATGTTTGACAGAGTTTATTTGGAGTTTGGATTAGGAAAGTAACCAAAAATCGAAAAGTAATCATGGAAAGATACCAAACCCTCACCTTAGATGATGCGAATAAATTCACTTAAAAGATAATGTTTACTTTGAAAAAAACTAAACTAAAGTCTAATGACTATTACATGTAATACATTTTTGAATCATAAAAATGATCTAAGCAGGGATTATGCTTTCCATGTCTATGAGTCTGCTAGGGCCCACTCAGGACCCAGTGACATAAAAATTACATTATCAGATGGTTAGCATAATGGTTCTTACGGATGTTCGTGCACCTGATTGTTTTTGGGCACCAACTAGACCTGGTCCCCAGACGGCAGACCTCGAGTGGATGTCAAAGAAGTATAAAAAGAATGACTATTCCACTATCAGAGGTCTATCTTTCTGTGTCTGTGTCCACAACAGAGTATAACCTAGGCTTTAAACTAAACTGCACTGAAAATGTAAAATTAAATAAAAATAAATAGAAATTAAAAAATGCAAAACTATAATAGCTATCACAAAAGGAGGAGAAGGAGAAGGAAAAGGGCAGCTTTTCATCTATAAACTGCTTTAAAATCTAGTGAGGACAAGCTGTTTATGTGGCTTTTGCTCAAGCTACAGCCAGAGCCATGGCATGTGATGACTTATGCAGAAGAGTGGATTTGCATTTGATGTCCCAGCTCTATCATCCAGGCTTTGATGATAACACATTTACTTGCAAACACTGGCTCTGTTTCTACACATTGCAAAGAATAGCAACTGATCTCAGTGCACTGAAACCAAAGCAAACAGTAGCTTGTCTAGTTCACTAGTGTTCTATAAATTTCCCGTCAAACACGAGAGATTTATCTGCAATGCACATGTGCAACAACCAGAAACAGCTGCTGTCCTCTCAGCTCGACAAGTTTGAACTTTCAAATTGATAAACTTGTGCGTACTTTCAACAACAAAGATCTGTATGCACTTGCCTGCCTGTATCCAAAGCTATTTGGGTTTTAGTCTATTATTTTAATCACTTCTTTCCCATGCTGTCAAAATCAATTCTTATTCTTCAGCTCTTCCCCATCTCCACTGCGTTAATCAGAGATCAATCTTCCACTTGTTCCATTTCTACTACCACAAGCATCTAGACTGCACAGGTCTTCTCCCGCTTCCTCCTCTGCTCTGCTCTGCTACCTCAGCATAGAGTCCAGTTGCCAAATAGGATATAATTATATTAATATAATATGATAAAAGCTTTGTACTTAAACAAATCTAGTCAATGTTTTCCAGTGAATTTCTCCTTATTGAAATTTCTGGTTTGGATTTCACTGGACAAGCACTGCTTGCCCTGTTGGACCACTGCCGCAAAAAGAAAATATGGAGCATCAAAGTAGGTTAAAGTACATTGTAATTGTTTCCAATATTGCTGCCAAAATATGCCAAAAAATGTTAGTTTCTAGTGGATTTTTTAACCAATTTTGTATTTCCATCTAGTGAACTGAAGGGTCTTCAGTTGTGGTTTTGACATTCAGCAGGAGAGTGTAGTGGTACACTCCTCTTGGAAAATACGTAGCTGTGTATCTCTTTCCCAAGATGATCTGTTTTCTCCCAGTGCCTAATTAAAGTGTATACAGTATACTTGCCTGCAGCCGTTCATGTTGCCTTTATCACTTTCCTTCAGCGCGACTGTCTTCTCCTCTCTGTGCCTGCATGTCAGTATAAAACACCTGTTCCCTTCCACTGACAGTTCCATTCATCTCCATTATTAACGCCCTGTCCCAGGTGACATCAACTAATATGACATGACATTAAAAGAGAGCCTTTTCAAGGTGAAAAAAACTAAGCGCTCTATTCTCATCTGTCAGTTAGCATTACAAGGAGCCGATGGTACTTGTCATGTTTGCATTATGTAAAATATATATATATATATATATATATATATATATATATTATTGCCTGTGCTTCAAAAACAAAGAGCAAGCTGAAGATGAAAACACATGATAAAGCATGTGGATTTGTAAATGATAAGATCATATGGTGAGAATCTGCATATTTGTGTTAAACATGCAGGATGACTCCCAAGTGTGTTCTTGATACTGAGGGTGTTATTATGCGAGAAGTGTTGTCCCCAGGCAAAGAACTCCTCAGTGTGACAGGAGAGGGGAAAATGAATCAAGACTCTCATCCACCATTACTTCAGATAAGGCTCCAACCAAAATGCTGCCAGGGCTAATCCTGCTCTGCTGCATGTGCTCGTGTGTTTTGTGTGTGCAATTGTTTCCTGTCACAAAGAGTCTATCTACATGCACAAACTGTTTAACTCTGCTCGACACTAATGTATCTGTATAAGCAATGTAAGTGCAAGATTAAGACTTATTATTAAGACTAAATATGTTTACATTGCTTTATATCTGAGTCAAACTTTTTAAAGTGCGTGTCCTGATATCAGTTGTAAGCACTGAGATGAAAGCCAGCAAAGAGAATTGTGAATCTCCCACACAGAGGGCTATCTCTTGTTGTTCCAGATAATTGCAGATGATAATCTGTGGATTAAAAAACATAAATAAACATAACAGATCTCAGAGTAGTTCTTGAAGAAGTCATAGTTCTTGACCATTCAAACAAAGGAACAACCAGGGTGAATGTTTTAGTGACAGATTTTCAAATCACCATTGGGCCTCATAGAGGTAAGAGTGGTATTTGAGGGTGCCTGGGTGATTTGAAGAATAAGGTTTGGTGAAAAGTATCAACAATTGGCTAAATTAAAGAGAATAAAGCTTCAGCAAAAGTATAAAAGTATATAGAACAAGTTTATTGTTTGACTGACCTCAGCTTGTGGCCTCATTGGGGTTGTCATAAAGGTCGCACTTCTCCAGTTCATTCATCTATTGCCAGGGAAGCATGACTGTCTTTAAACCACATGAACATATTATCCAATAATGTCTCATTTGTGATCAGTATGTCAGACAGCTATTATTAATCATTTAGTTTTTTCTACTCTACATTTAACCTATTTTTTTTCTGTAATAGCTTATAATGAGCTTTATGAAACCCACAAGCTGAAATGTATTAAATACATGTTAAAATTGCCACTGGCGATTGCACCTCTTTAGATTTTAGTCGATACTCCAAGAACTTTGTAGTTGAAGTTGTGCCAGAAATCTCCCAAATCTCAAAATTGATCAGACATTGATATATTGTGCTGGCGATGATTCTCAATATGTCGTAAATGTATTGCTGTGGGGATCTGAAAGTATATTTGGTAAGTGCTGTATAACAAAGCACTGTTATGGAAGTCTCCATTCCGGTGCTGCTTTACAGCATTTGACAGGAACAAAACATTAGCTCACTCAACTAAAAAGCTTTGAGCTGTTACCTTCATCCTTGTGCCAACTCAGCCAGCATAATAACATGGGAGATATCTGTCTGAAGGACTGCTGTGAAGGACAGTAATGAAACTCCATGCTGAAATACAGTTCTATGCATCACTCTTGAGTCATGTCTGATTTTTTATATTTAGCTGGGAAAATGGGAAATAGGTGAAGGTGAATTATTGAAAACTATGCAAACACATATGGAAATACAGTACACAAGGCAAAAACATTGCTGTACAATTCTAATAAGCTCTTCAACAATTGGTTTGACCACCTTTATTCTTCAGCATTGCCTGAACTCTCTTTGGCAGCTTTCTTATAATTTCTTAAAGTAGTGTTCAGGAATAGTTCTCCAGACCTGGTGAAGGACATTCAAAGCTCTTCTTTAGATGTTGGCTGCCTTTGTTCTGTTGTCTTTGAAGATGATCCCACACTGCTTCAAAAATGTTGAGGTCCGGGCTCTTAGGAGGCCAGATGATGACCTCACTATTGCCATGGGTGGTCAAACTTTGTGTCGAGGAACAGACAATAGTGTTCCATTGTGTGTTTTTCTATCCAGGTATCCATTCCGAGGGTGTTTGGGATCATTGTCATGAATGACGGTGTTGCCATCAGATGCTTTGAAGATAGTATTGCACGGTGAATCTAAATCAGATGGTACTTTTGGTTGAAATGCAGCCCCAAACCATGACAAAGCCTCCGCTGCCTTTTAAAGATGGCTTTCGATGCTTATTGTTTTACCTCTCTGCTGAGCTCTGTTGTAGATACTGACAAATATTTGAAACAAATATTAGAAATGTTGATTCATCACTCCATCTGACCTGTTGCCACTGATTTCCAGTTCTTCTCTAATGTGGCATGCCTCAGCCTTTCCTCTCTGCTTCCTTCCATAATAATGGCTTCTTGACAACCAACCTTCTACTGAGACCATTTCTGGTGAGGCTTTAGTGAACAATAGGTGTATCAGTAGAGCATTCAGATGCATCTGTCAGGTCCTTTGTCAGATTTTTTCCTCTTCGTGACTTTCAGATGTTGTTCATCAGCTACAGATAGTTTTCTTTTAGGGCTGCTCCTCCTTCTTTTTCCCTCCACTTGTCCAGTTTCCTCAAATTTTTTAAGGACAAACTGCACATCGTGTTGAGATGCTTATGCTTATAGCACTTTGGGAATTATCTTGTTGGTGGAAAAATAGCAACAAGGTAATTGCCTGTCAAACTGTCTTAACTTTTGCATTTTTTATAGATTAAACTAAAGAAACTGCAACAAATGATCTTCTTGTTCAACAGGAAGCTAAATACAAAGTACCTAAGGATACAATTTGAAACTGGCGCTTTGCTACATTTAAACACAACCGTGGATCATCTCTTGAGTTAGAGGCCTATTTTATGCTTCCTTCAAAATGGTCAGGCACCAAGGCTGGCCTAAAAATGGATGAAAAAAGCAGCCAACAGAAGATCTTTAAAAAGCCCGGAGAACTATACAGAGCACTTTGAAAAAGCACGAGAAAGTCTGGCTCCTTGGAAGCAAAATATAAAGAAATGAGGGTAGCTCATAACTGGCACACAGTACTGTGTGCATCACCTCTAAAGGCAAATGTAAAGGCGTACATAAAAGGATTTTAGCTGGCACGTACAATGAAAAATACATTTCTCTTAACAAAAAGTTGAGGAAACAGTCACAACTCCACTGACCTTTAAAATCTGCAATAACTTGTTATTGGGCCCTGCACACATGGAAGCAAACTATGATAACCTTTTTCATTAGATGGTTCAAAGGTATAATTTAACATTGTGACATAGTCAGAAGTTAGTTCATTTTAGATACGTTTTTGGTCGCCTGGTGATATTTCCTTTCTTTCTGGCCTGTTTTTTCACCCAACCCTTCAGCTGCTCAGTGCTCTGTTATGTTTACCATAGTCTCAGATGACTGTTTCCGCATGCTGAGCAGTATTGCAGCCCCAAGGCGCTTTATGTTATAAGGTAAAGATCATAAAATAACAAAGCGGCAGTCCAAACAAGTGATAAATAAACCAAACGTTGCTTACAACCAACGCAGTTGTAATTACTGGGCCACCTTCTCCCCTCTGCTCTCCGTCACTGTCAAACACAATGTGTTCATCAATATCTAAAATGATTCTCTGCTGTGTCACAAAGAGGAAATTATAAGACCAGGTGTCAAAAGTCATTGCCTAGAAGCGGTCGCAGTAATCTAATGAGTCATCTTGTGCGTTCATTTAGAAGCTGACTCAATACTACTGACAGACCTCGAATGAATACAGGAAATTAAAGGCTGCAGTACACAAAAGAATATGTATCCAGGTAGCTAGTCGATGGATGCTGTTTATTTATTTCAAGTCTAATATTTCATCATCATGTCACACAAACTCTTTAAATGGATTAAAAAATAAAACCAGGTCTAGTCTATTTTATCTTTGAAACCTAAACTATACTACGCACATAAATCAACCTCTTCTATATTTTCATCATCCAGACTGCTGCTCTTCCCCCTGGTGGTACTGTTATGTTATTATGACTGTGCCATAACCACTTCTGCCTTCTATTTATTTCTGCTTTCCTAATAAAGACTCCATTGTCTCCTGTAAGAAAGTAACTGAGCAATTACAATTTTAATTAGCTGTTGACTCAGTGGTATCCATTTTTGGCATGTTTATCTGTATCTTTTTTTCTCTCCCTTTGGGTTCCCCTGAGAAATAATTGACTGCAAAACCAAAATACAGTTATTAACTATTGATTCACGTGTCAGTCAACCTGAAGTGTACATGGAAAGCAAACAGAATGAATTAGAGGCTCAGGGTTTTTTTGCAAACTATTCACAATAATGGGACCTTGCTTTGACAGCTCAGAAAGATGCACAAAGTTCTGTCACAGTGAAAACTGCACTTTGGGTTCCGATCATTTTATGCTCACCGGTTTGCTTTCCATATTTTAGTCAGCACATAATTTTTTGTGATTTGTTTTTTAAGGTTGTGTGGATGGTCTATTTCACCTCATTTCTTTCACTTTTCTCTAACATACCAGTCTAATGTATAATGCCTGCAGCTATAGTGCTGTAAATACAGATCGATATAATGAAATACTCATAAAGTGATTTGCTCTTTTCTTGGCCCCTAAGTTTAACCCTTTTCCTCTGTCAACACTCAGCCCTCATATCTCCCCCACGCCTCCTCTGATATTACATCTCTCTTTCCTCTAAACTCCCTTACTCTCTGCCATGGGTTTAAATAGCAGGACCAGCTGGCCACATCAATATACGCAGGACCTCTTTATCACAGGTGCTGGGATTACAGACACACACATACATGTGCTGTAGAGCTTTAAAAATGGGACTTGATGGAGAGTAACACTTGTCTAGAGAGAACAGTGTGTGTTCATTAACCAGACACCATAGATTCGTATTTGTTTCTATCTTGCAGAAATGAGAGTTGTAGTACTTTTGCTGTCCAGCGGGTGGAGACGTGCCATTTTGAAAAGGGGCCCGCAGCATACTCCTGTCTAAATAGTACAGTCATTTGAACAGCTGTGTCAGATTACTGTGAGCTCACTGTAACACCTCTGAAACACCAAAACAAGGCTAGAGAAGAAGATGATACTATGGGTTAAACATTATCCACGCTGATTCTTTTTCTTTAATCATCTCCCTCATGTTCTCCTGCCATTGAAGTATATGGTTGATCTGAAAACTGCATGCTAAAATATTTTGAAATCTGGTTGATGATAACCCTCTGATACTTTCCACTAAGTTTTATGCCCATGGCTCAAAAACTCCAGCACCACCAATGGGTTAAAGTTGGAGGTGCACTTCATACAACAGTTTATTTTAAATGAATTCCACAAGAAGTTTTAGCCAAACACAGAGAAAAACTCTGCAAGCATTATCTCATAGCATTCACCAATTTAAAAAAAAAAAGAATGTTCACTCTTAACCCAAATAGCAGCAGCAATCGACCTTTATTTTATTTTATTTTATTTTACTTAGTATTACTAGTTGGAGAAATGGCATAATACACATTTAGTGTTAAAGTAAATTCATATTTTGTTCCTCAGTTCTACCACAACAAGATGTAGATCTACCAGCCCTCAGAAGTTGCAGCAAAGGTGAAACCACGAATCCATCCAACAGCTCTTAATAGTAAAATGCACTTTTGCAAAAATACAACATAGTAATTCCAACCCTGACCACAAGACGCATCATTTCCATTACAAGAGCAGCTTTGTTTGTTTGTTTGTTTGTTTTCAAAGACTGGCCTTGAATGCCAAATCCTGCTGTACCTCCTCTTCTTTTTCTCCCTTCTTCGATTTTCATGCTTCACAGTCACACCTGAAAGTCTGGAGAGTAAGAAGAGGCTCTTACTCTCCAGAGTGGCTCTCAGACAGAGGACAGCTGTGACCTATCACTTATCTCTCTAAAGCTGAACAGTCCTTGCACACAGAAGCAGTTTAGGGTTCATTGTCTTGCTGAAGAGCACTTCAACCAAGACAAAGCCATGCACAGAGCCTCAAGGTGAAAACATTTCAACCTGACCTTGATAATATTTGGAAAAATACTGGTCATATCACCTAACATATTATTTGAAATCATAGATTTCATAGATTTAAAATAATAGACTATACAGTGATTAAACACCACAGTATGATATGTAAGCAATAATTGATAAAATAATAAAAAAGAAACCTGAGGTGACCCATGTGCAATTTATGTTTAATATTTATTTCTAAAATATTTCTCTATCTTGGAAAAAATTATAAGTATTAAAGTCTGTCACAAGGTGGCGACATATACATATCAAAGAAAAGGCTGTGGGGGAGGAACAATTCTTTCGGTTGCACAGAGAAAAGGGGACACACAAAAGTGACGGACCGTTATTGCGATGAAACGTTATACAAAATAAGTGAAAGGTAAAATAACACGCGAGGTTTCCATGAAAGAGATTTTCTCATCCAAGAGGTTTTACATTAAATTGTAAAAACTAATTGGTCGTTTAAAAGAAACAAACAGGGGAAGTTGGCAGTAGGCTGAGCTTTTCTTAGTGAACCATCGTTAGCTCCTGGGAAGACGGTGGCTAAGTGACACCGCGGTTAATGATGTGGGGAGAGATCGACCCTCCTGTTAAAACACAGCCAAGCTTGTGTGAGACTGAAGACGAGAGGAAAATAGAAGAGATAATACTGCCACGGAGATGTGACTCCAGCAGCTCTGAAGACACACAGCGGGTGGTGCAGGACATCCAGGTGAAGCAATCAGCGACAACAGCGTTTGTTTGTTTTTTCTTTTCAACCACAGTGTCAGGTGCGGTCTGCCATTATGACGCCTCGCTGATTTACTCTTTCTGCTCATCATACAGATTATAAACCTGAGCGAGTCCAGCTGTGTGAATGCCATGATGGAGGCCATAGCTGTGAGCGGCGTCTTGGTGAAGAGCCAGCAGATCGGAGAGGCTGAGCTGACCGTGCAGGAGCGCAGAGAGGAGCTGCTGCATCAGTACCGCAGCAGGCCGCTGGTGTTCCTGGAGAGGTACCATGTATGTGCCCACAGTTCAACGTGTGTGTGTGTGTGTGTGTTAGTGAAGGGCAACATCGCCCAATATAGATGCTTAGAGGCAATGACATTCATAAGTAAATCAAGGCAAACTTCTTTCCCAGTGACGTGCTGCCATTGATGGCACTCTTTATCACTTAATGTGTTACTCTGTTGGAACAAGGTGCCAGCATTGTAGTTCAATAGTAGGGACAGAGCATGAATCAAATTTAAGCAAAAAAGTAGCCTAGTTAGTGCTAGTGTCAGTAATTCCCACATCCCTTTTAGTGTTCCTGTCATATGGAGTGCAACCAGCGAGTGCTCAAATGACACAGTGGAGTCGTTTGTTGACATTTGGGTCACACATCATCAGCTGTTAGCATCTCCTCCTCCTTAGCCTGGCTGTACTTAGCTTTGTTTTTGCCTTAAGGAGTGAAAGAAGTGTGTCTTGTTTTCACTTTCAGTGGGAACAAATTCCTTGTATATTTTGCAGAGTACAGCATTGGCTGATGGTTGTTGAGCTATATATTTTTTTTTTAAGTACTAAATCTTCCTCTGTAGAGGTGGGCCTATTGATCTAAATATCATTTTGATACCAGTGCTGGCATTGGTATTGGGTTTGTACTAGTGCGATACAACTGATACTTCTGTCCTCTGAGTTTAGTTTGCAGAGCACTGAATTGTGTTGAATAAACTGTTATTATTGTTTAGAAAGAAAAGATGTACTTCAAACATGCACTGAGACTGTGTGTTGACTGTTACGTCTACCTATAGCACATTAAATAACAGAAGCTGACCCAAAAGTTCTTTACAGACAGGAACATTTACATTACAGGTCTGCAAAAAATCCAGTTTCAAAATACATTAACTAAATATTGTGGTGTTGGTAAAGAAGTGAAGAATTCCATTATTATATTTTGTTTTTCATCTTACAATTTCCAGGCTTGCCTGAAGCCTCAGCATCTCTCAGCATTTGCACATGTCAGCTCAGACCCACGAGCACAGCACTACAGCAAGGTGATACAGAGACGGGCTGCAGGACGCACCGACAGGACCAGAGTCAGGAATCAGCGCTATGCTGCCCTCAGGGCTCTGCAGAAGGGTAGGGGCAGCAGCAGTTAATGATACAGTGGACCCATGCAGCATTTGTGCAGATAGCTTTAGTCTTTGATAGTGCCATTCCTCCTCTTCTAGACGGCCAGTACTTCAGTGAAGAACAGATGCGAATGAGGGAGCCGCTGCTGTACGAACAGTATATCGGCCAGTACCTGACAGATGAAGAGGTGAGTTCTGTTTATCTTGCGTTTTATATGTGATTATGTTTTTGTATATTTCAGAGTATTTTTCTAATTACCTTCATGAATGCTTCAGGTGCTACAGCGCTCCCAGGAGGCCATGCTGGATGGTGCACAGGGAGGACCCGGGGAGCCGGGGCAAGGTACAGGAGGACTCGCCAATCTGCTCCTCAACTCCTACCAGGAACGACTCATCCAAAATCGTCTGCAGGAGGAGCAGGAGAAGGAAGACGGCGCACTGGAGGAAGAAGAGGAGGACGACGACTACGGTCAGTCAGAGTTCGGGTTGAAGAAAAAACTTCACACTGAAGTTAAGCAAAGAAGAAAATTTAGGCTTTTTTCTTTTCTTCTTCTTTTCCCTCCATCTTTTCTTATTCTGCTCTGTGTTTCATGCTGTAGATGACAGAGACCAGCAGAAGGAATGGGAGCCGACGCCAGAGGAGAAGGCTCTTCTCAGAGAGGAGTTCATCAGTCAGATGCACCAGCGTTTTCTGGATGGCAAAGACAAGGATTTCAACTATAGGTCAGTCACACAGCACACAGGAGCAGTTCAAAGACTTCTTCATCGCGTTGTAGCCAACCTAAAGCTGCCTTTGACAGCTCGAGTTCCTCAGACTATTAGGCTACGTTCACACTGCAGGTCTTAATGCTCAATTCCAATTTTTTGATCAAAGCCAATTTTTTTGTCTGCTTGTTCACACTACAAATAAAATGCGACAGCAAACGCGCTCTAGTGAAAACCCTCAAAGTGGCCCACATGCGCAAAAGAGGACGTCACACACAACACGCTCTGTTTAGACTCAGACCAAACAGTATGGTTTGGCCCTTAATATAAAGACTTCGGGCTTCACGTTTCCCAATTTTTGCTTTAAGTTATTTTGTTATTTACATAATAATGTAAATAACCTAATAATGATCCTTATTGCTGTTTTAGAGGAGCGGTGCTTCAAAGGATAGTTGCAGATTTCTGTCAGAATCTGCAGATTATACAGTACAAATAAAATGTTCACGTTGTCTTCCCAACAGTTTCACTGACATCTACACTGGATGTCCAGGAAGCGTTCACGATGTGTTCTCGGGCGCTACTCCGGAGCTGATAATTGGCGTCTGTCTTGTGTCAGTGACCGTTCAAACAGCAGTCGCTTTCTAAAACATCGGATATGTATCGGATTCAGGACCACATATGAAAGTGACCCAGATCGGATTTGAAAATATCGGATTTGTGCCGTTCACACTGTCATACCATGATCGGATATGGGTCGCATAGGGTCAAAAAAAATCGGATTTGATGCGCTTTCGCCTGCAGTGTGAGCGTAGCCTAAGTGTATGTTTGTAGGTGTTTGTAATGTAAGATTTTCAAATTAGTAAGCAGGCTTTTTGAGAATGTTGCTGAAAAAATAACTAGTTTTGTTATTAAAGCTTTGAGATGATCATTCCTCATAGATTAATCAGTTCACAGAATAACAGAACTCCGTAATCTGCCAAAGTTATTTTTGTTAAAGCTCAGCGCAGTTTAAAGGCAGTTCATGAGGTACAGACGACCTGTATTTTATTCATTTGTGTCCTGGATCACGATTTTTCATCTGTCTGGACACATATACACAGATTTTTCTTTCCACAGTACTTTCCACGTGTAAAATCATTTTATCAATACCAAATGCATTACATGGTTATGTGCAGGCACTAAAAACAACTTGGTTGGTGTTAGGAATTAAAAGCTGCAGGTTTAAGTTTAGAAAACGATCACGGTTTGGCCTAAAATTCAACGCTTACTAATTCTTTTGAATCTGTAGCTTTATGTCTGTGAAGGTTCTCAGTCATCCAGGTCATTGTAGTCAAAGGAGCTTGCAAAGAAAAGCGTCTGGACTTCTTTAAGTTGCTTGAAGACGTTTCACCTCTCATCCGAGAAGCTTCTTCAGTTCTAAGGTCAAATGGTGGAGAGTCCCAGATATAAACCTAGTGGGAGTATCCCCCCACAGAGGGACAAAAGGACCCCCTGATGATCCTCTAATCGCCTGAGCCAAGGTGTAAAACTGGGTGTGGGTCCCAATCAGCCAGAGTTTCGGGTGTGTTCATTGTGAAACCTGGCCCCACCTTATTAAGAACGCCTCTTTGCGTTCTTAAAGTCAGCAAAGAGGCACAGAAAAGAAGACCAGACACCAGCGAGGGAGGATAAGAAGGACAGACGCAACAACATTGTCATCCCCTATGTAGCCGGTGTATCAGAAAAACTCAGGAGAGTTTTCTCCAAGCATGACATCCCGGTGCATTTCAGACTCAGAAACACGCTCAGACAAAAACTGGTTCACCCGAAAGACAAAACGCCAAAACACAGACTTAACAATGTGGTGTATGCTGTACAGTGCAGCGAGGAATGCCCAGACCTCTACATTGGAGAGACCAAACAGCCACTTCACAAGCGCATGGCACAACACAGAAGAGCCACCTCCACAGGACAAGACTCAGCAGTCCATCTGCATCTTAAGGATAAAGGTCACTCTTTCGAGGATGCCAATGTTCACATTTTGGACAGAGAGGACAGATGGTTTGAAAGAGGAGTGAAAGAAGCCATCTATGTCCACTGTGAGCGACCATCTTTGAACAGAGGCGGGGGTTTACGACACCAACTCTCTGCCATCTATAATCCAGTTTTGAGATCCCTTCCCAGACGCCTTAACGCCCACTCACATCCTGGGCCATCTGATCTCAGGAATTCGCATGATAAGGTGGGGCCAGGTTTCACAATGAACACACCCGAAACTCTGGCTGATTGGGACCCACACCCAGTTTCACACCTTGGCTCAGGCGATTAGAGGATCATCAGGGGGTCCTTTTGTCCCTCTGTGGGGGGATACTCCCACTAGGTTTATATCTGGGACTCTCCACCATTTGACCTTAGAACTGAAGAAGCTTCTCGGATGAGAGGTGAAACGTCTTCAAGCAACTTAAAGAAGTCCAGACGCTTTTCTTTGCAAGCTCCTTTGACCTGTAGCTTTATGGTTACCATAGTGACATGTTTGCCACTTGTCTGGGCATGTTGCGTGACACATGCTCAAAGTATGCTCCATACTGAAAATACATTACTAACAACTGAACTTTTTCACAACTGTTTTGTTTCATATTGACGCTGTGCTGCACAAGCTGTTGTGAAATCACACATGTTAATACAAGTTAGTAAAGAGACTCCAGAGGAGGGGAAAAGTTACAAACTGAAGTTCAGTGGAAAATGACAAAAATCCCACACTGTGGGCTTTGAAAGTGACTTAAGGTGTTTATGTGTTTGTGTTACAGGGAGGTGGATGAGAATCCAGACTATGACAACTTGGACATTGTCAACAGAGATGCAGAGGATAAATATTTTGATGACGAAGAAGAGGAAGAGGAGGAAGAAAATATGACAGAATAGTACCCGTGTTATTAATAAATGAATGAACTGTAAATATAAATGTACAAAAAGAGTTTCCATTCTATTTTTTAGTTTGACATCTGAACACAAACAAAAGATGTAATAAACATGTTTTTGGGGTCTTTTGAAAATTTGTATAAATATGATTTTCTTGTTCAAAACTCAACAGAAACATGCATTTATTTAGGTTTAGATGTACGCGTGTCAGATTGCTTTGTATTGTGTGGACTGAAAATGAGTGACAAAGCAGCCAATGATGGCTGGAGAACTTTTGCTCAAGGCCACTTCAAAAAATTCAAGGAATGTATTCTTCTAATTACAATGCTGTTCCTTACAATGATTATTACAGGTTGGGCAAAGTCCAAAGAAAACAGTTTGACAACATCTGCACAATTTACCGATAAAAAGCATCAATGTTGTTTATTCAGAATTTCAAGAAGAAAATATCAGCTGTATGTGGAATTATTAAAACAAAGTAAAACACGGTGATCAGCAGTGTGAAAGGAAAACTGAGACAAAGTACAGTTTTATGATTTTGTTGCTTTTCTCAAAAGTAACAATTAACCAAAGAAACCTCCAAATAACGCATGTCATTTGTGGACATACTGCAGCCATTTTTCAAATTTAGCTTTACAGAAGCATTAATCTTCATTTTTTAAGTTCTTTTATTATCAAAGTGTAACACTCTTCTTGTAATTTTAAGACCTTCAGTTGCATTTTTAGTTTCTCCCTCTTCAGTTGATCAAGATCCGTTGTATTCAAACCAGAGTTGACTGAGGGCCCAGGCGACAGAGTCTCTGACATGTGAGAGAAATTAATGCCGACAGAGGTTTGACTTGCTGGAGATGAGCTGTGGAAAAAAGTTAACTTTTAAGATTGTTTGACTAAATTAAAAATCTTTACCTAAATGATAGGACAGCTACATCTTCCTTTCTGGCCTCGTGGATTGTAATGCAGCTACATTGTGGCCAGAGCAGTGGACATCTTTATGTTCACACTCATCTGACGCAGCCCGAGGTTCACAGGAAGGACCTGTACATTTAGAAAACATGTTGGGAAAAGACCAGAAGAGATCAAAAGAAATAATAAAAAATAAAACAAATACATGAAACTGGATTTTTTTTTCTAGAAAAAAAAAAAAAAGCAGAAAAAAAATCATGCTAGTGATTCTGGTTTTTGAACAACTCACTCAGTTTGTCTTCAGGTTCTTTCTTAACATTTTGCTGTTTGATTGCTGTGTTCTTTACCACATCTGTTATTTCCACTGACTTTAGATCTTGGCATCTCAGGATGATGTCCAGTCTTCTGTTTCAAAGACAGCCAATTATATATGAGTATCCTTATTTATAATTTCGTTTGAAAATAATAAAACTATTTTGAGCAACATTTAGTTTAATCCAAGTTTTGGTAAATGGACTAGTTCTTATATAGCGCTTTTCCACTCTTCTGAGCACTCAAAGCGCTTTACACAACTTGTGCATTCACCCATTCACACAAGCACAACTGACATTCACACACATTCATACTCCGATGGATGCATCGGAGAGCAATTTCGGGTTAGTATCTTGCCCAAGGATTTTGGCATGCAGACTAGGGGAAGCCGGGAATCGAACCACCAACCTTCCGATCAGTAGATGACCTGCTCTACCACCTGAGCTACTGCCACCCATTTTATTTATATAACACAGAAACTATAAAGAGTCAGCTCATGGTGCTTTATACTGTAAAGACCCTACAATAATACAGAGAAAATACCAACAATTAGATGACCCCCTATGTGCACGTGCTTTAGTGATAGTGGTGTTTTAATTTGTCTTTATTTTGAATGCTAAGTTTAATAAAATATAACAGTCTTACCTCAGGAAGGCTATTAACGACACCCTTTACTTCGATCTTCAGTGCAGGTTTCACAGGTGTCAAAATTGTGCTGGTTGTTGTCTTCTCTGAAAAAAGAAGGATGATTAAAATATGAGCATGTGCACTTTGGAATTATTAGAATTAGTTTGATGTTGATGTTCATTCTGAACTTCAGCAGATCATCTTGACCATGTCTCCATGTCTTTATTGAGTTGCTGTCATGTGATTGGCTGATTAGATATTTTCATTAATGAGCAGTTGGACAGGTATACGCAATAAAATGGCCGTTTAATGTCTTTTGGAAAGTACAACTATTCATTACAGAACACACCCGATCTGTTTTGATCACAAAGACATGTGGAAATAATATTTATTCAAGCTGCAAACAAAACTACTAGTTAGCTGTGTGCACATATGTGCTAACATATCTGTAAATGCTTACATAAAATAAAAAAAGCTCCTAATTTTAGCACAAGCCTGTAGAAGGATTTCACTCATTGTTTGGAGAACTTCAATTATCATTTCAGAACTGAGCCAAATTAACTGTACACCCACACTCATCTCACATAATCAGAGGTTAAAGAAGGACGAACCTGTGAACTTAGAAAATAGATTGAAAGTGTTTTTCCTTCTACTTCAACAACAAAAAAAGCAAAAACCTAAATAGAAGTTGAATACAACCTTAAAGTGCTTTTAGTATTTGAACAACTCACTCAGTTCCTCTTTGGGTTCTTGCTTAACATTCAGCTGTTTGATTGCTGTGTTTGTTGCCACATCTGTTATTTCCACTGACTTCAGACCTTGGCATGTCAGGACGATGTCTAGTCTTCTGTTTTAAAGACAACAAAGAATATATTTGTATTTATTTTAAATAGTCGGACTGGATGTTGTCAAAGCATACATTTGTAATTTGTCATGCTGAACCATAATATTTGCCAAATTTCTATCTTGATGACGGTGATGGTGTAGAGCAGAGTACTCTAAGATGATTAACATACTCAAAAGTTCCAGCAATGTAAAGCACAGTGAAACATTTAAATAAAATAATCTGTCTTGCCTCAGGAGGGATGTTAATGATACCCTTTACTTCTTTCATCTGTAATGCATGTTTTCCAGGTGTTGGAATTGCACTTGTTACTCTCTCTGAAAAAAAGAGGAAGAGTTATTTTCATACACAAACAAGGTCTTTGTTATCCAAACATACCAATAAGAAATATATTGGAAATGTCACCTATGATACCATTGCTGCCAGTATGGTTAGAGGCAACAGCAGGCACAGTCTCTTCCTCATCATTATCATCTTCTTCATCCTCATCTTCCTCAGTGCTACGCTGATCGTCACCAACATCATCTTCATCCATATCCTCATCTTCATCTTCAACAAGATCTTCCTCGCTTTCTTCTTCTTCAAAAGAGATAAAAATCGGTGTAGCATCTTCTTCTTCGTTTTTCTTAGTGTCAGGCTCATTATCTTCATCCATATCATCATCATCCTCTTCTCCATCATCATCTTCATCTTGATCCTTGGGTTCTTTCAAGAGATGTTTAAATGTTTAAAATATTACAACGTACATGGAGATTTTTGTGACTTTTTCTATGCAAATACTCTTTTTTTTCTGAAATCCTGTGGTGTATTTGTCAAAACTACTGAAGTCTTCAAACAGCTGATTAAAAACAATATAATAATGTTTGCATGCTTTTGATTCATATTCTCAAACATTCTCTGGTTTTGAGGCACAGATTTAAAAAAAAAAAAAAAAAAAAAGCAGACAAACCTGTTGAGAGTTTGTGGGACTCAAGGTCTGATGATTGTGGTTTTCTTTTCTTTTGTCTATAATCTTTAGCAGTTAGATCACCTTTCTGTGATAAGTTAATTCAACAGTTTATTTAGTGAAATCTGATTTTTGTAGATTCATAAAAATGAAACAAAGTACCTTGAGCCAAAAGCGTAGAGTTTTTCCTTTGTGGTAAATAGATGACTTCCATTTTCTGCATGGCTCTTTTCCTGCAAGCTTCTCAAACTTAGATGGAGTGTAAAAGAAGCCTTTACGGTAAATACATGCCTCACCTATATTTATAAAGAAAAAAGTAATCTTTTTATGAAAAAGTTATTCATTGATTGATGTATTTATATATATGTACAAAAGAGAAAAGGAAAGACTGGTAAGAAAACAATACTGTATGCACTTACCTTTTCTCATCTTCTCTTTATCCAGGATGCCCATTTTGGTTCCACATTTTACATGCCAGAGGTCTGTTTTTTGAATAACCAAAAAAAAGAAGAAGTACTTTCTCCATAAAAATATATATTAAATGTATTTTCATGGTCAATGTACAATGTACTAATAATTTGCAATTGTAGAAGTTGTATAAAGAGAGATGCCAGTTTTGACAGTGTTTCCTACTTTCATTGTAATAGTTGTGATAATGCAAATATTTATAATTCAATTCAGTTCAGTTTTATTTATATAGCACCAAATCACAACAACAGTCACTTCAATGCATTCTATTGGAAGGTACAGACCCTGCAATAATAAAGAGAAAACCCCAACAATCAGATAACCCCTTATGAGCAAGCACTTTGGTGACAGTGGCAAAGAAAAACTTTTTAACAAGAAGACTCGAGCAGAACCAGGCACAGAGAGGGTCAGCCATTCTGTCACGACCAGTTGGAGTGAGGGAGGGAGACAGGACAAAAGACATGCTGTGGAGTTGGTTCTTCAGTAGGTGATGCTGCCTAAATGGAGTGAAAATGTTGCCTGTCTTATTGTCACTTTGGATGAAAACTTGAAATACATCAGTTTGCTCCATTATCCAACACTTTTTTGGGGGTTTTCTTTCCTTAAATATTACATTTAAATAAAGCCAAAAATGTCCTCCAGTTAAGGTATAATGTGATGCTAAGATCCCTGGAGAGTGTTTCCTAAACCTATATCTGCCAAAAACTTTGCAGTCACGTAAAATAATTTTAATGTAATTATGCATGTCTTTATCTGAAGGAACAAAAGAAAGGCAGTTTCATTTAGGCAGTCTCAACTTGTAAAGAATGAATTCACACATGCGTTTATATATTTGCATTTACACAAGTATGACAATGAAGAATATGAAATACCCTCAAAACTATCTTGTCTCATTATACCCTGCAACTTCAACAGCTTCAGAGAATTATATTTCGCATGCAGAAATATATTTTAATAAACAGATCTTTAAGGTAAAATGACACAAAGGACTTACTGTTCTCATTTTTATCATCCGCAAATCTCTTTCTTTTCTTCAAGCCAATGCTTCCTTTTTTCCTTTTGGGCTTCTCATATTCTGGAAGCGGGCTTTCAAGGGATTTATCCATTTTTTATTTTTCAATATTGGATATCTCCTTCCTAAACAGACTTTAGAGAAGAAAAGTTATTTTCAGCTAAAATAACGCTCTTGAATCACTTAAATCAATTACAGTCACAATCATTAAAAAAAAAGTGACAAGCGTCACGAAGTACAAGGTGGACTCACGCGCTGGACTCCGAGGATGATGCACACAAGAGAATTTATTAAAGAACAATATCCAATGAGTGTATAAACACAGATGCGGGGCAGTGCTATGTACAAAAGGTGAGGGGGGCAGGGCTCCTGGGAAAATCCAGGGGAACACGCTCGTCTCTCTCCACACAATCCAAACACGAATCCACTCGCACACCAGGGAAACAGTCCAGGGAATCTGCACACAAAGAAACGCTTGTTAGATTCTAAACACACACTGCACGGGAAAATACTTGCTGGGACGCTCGACTTTCACTGACGCGATTCTCACAACAATCCAGCGAAGAACAGCCGTTGCTTCCTGTCTTAAATACCATCCACACTGATGAGGCACAGGTGTTTCTTCCTCCGAGGGCGTGGGCCAAGGGCGTGAACCTATAATGAGTCCAATTTCATTCTTCATTTTTCTTTTTCAAAGAAACAAGTTCATCTTCGACCATAGCCTTTAATTTCTTTTCAATTGCCAGAGCCCTAATATTTCTCTGACATTTTTGTTTCATCTCCATGTTCTGGGCCTTTTGATCATCTATTACTTTGCCCATTTCATATTTCTTATCTGTTAACTCTTTCACAGTTTTATCCATTAATTCGTTTTGGTCCTGTAACTTTGTATTATGAGTCAAAAGGCCCTCAATCCAATACTGCAAGGATTTATGTTCCTCCTCGCGTTCTTTAACTGCGTTGACGGTCACACTTTTACCAATTTTTAATCGATTCTCAAACTTTTCTATATGATTAGCATAAATTCCCATGACCGTTTTAAACTCTGTTTCTGCAGCATTAGCTTTGTTTTCGAGGTTTTTTGTATTTTCATCGTAAAATTGCTGCATCTGATTTTTCTCCTCTTTGTGGCGTTTCAATAATAAGTCAACAATTTGGCTGTTGTGAAATTCCTGACGTGCCACCTTTTTTTCTGTTTCCAGCAGTCCTTGCAGGACTTCGACTTCTTCCTCATGATTTTGTTTAAGTTCAGCCAGAGTCTTCTCCGTCTCTGCGCGGAACTTTATGAGAGCTTCGTGGTCATCTTTTATCAAGTTTCACCTGTCAGAGGTATTTGTCCTGTCTTCCACGACAGAAGACAGCATCTCATTATTCTGCCAAACTTCATTGTTTTCTTCAGTTAGATCCTCGATCAGTTTTCAAGTATTCAAGTTCTATTTTAAGCTTTTCAACTTCGTTAATCATTGGACGGAGTCTTTGGTCAAACTGGCTGGCATATGTTTCTTTTTCTTTTTGGCTTTTAGGCCATTAACCTTTTTTTTTTTTCAATATATTAACATCTCTGTCTTAGGTTTTGAACTAATTTCTGCTTTTTAATGCTGTATAATTTCACAACAAAACGATAGCTTAATAATCAATTCATTTTGACAGGTTTCATGCACTCTAAGAACTAAAACTGATAATTACTTAAATATTTTGGTGCAACACTTTTACACTCAAAAATAATGAGTAAATGCAAAAACAATCACATCTCTTAAATACACCTTATTAATTGAGTAAATCCAACTAAAATGGAATAAGTTGTTATGAACAATTAAAGATGTTACAGTAACATACAAAATTGAGTAAATACAATTGAAAATCTAAGTTAAAACAACAGTAACCAAAAGTTCAAACTACATAAAATATTAATTAGGAAATGCTGAAATGCTTGGCACATTTAACCTACACCATTACAATTATTTGTTTTTAAATAATGGTGCAATTTACTTAATATTTTTAAGTTAATTTAAGCAAAAACGTTAATTACAATTAAGTGTTTATTTTATTTACACACACACACACACACACACACACACACACACACACACACACACACAGGAAAAAAGAACCACGTCAATTCAACATTGTTCACAATGATTTATTTTAAACAGCTTTTTTGTGAATCACACATTTAGCAGATTCCTTCTCTGAACACAGTGAGCTGAAATCTGTTCTACATTCAGTGGATAAAACTTGGATAAAATTTCAGTCACAACAGCCTTATATAATAAAATTGCATCCAAATTGGCATGCTTGATAAAACTCTGTAAAACTGGCATATTGATGCTAACAACAAGAAAAATGTACCTGCCATACAAAGAATAAAAGTGGCTCAAGTGAACGCAGTGCTTTACCTTTTCAGAAAAGGTCAAATGACAAAAATAAAATTAAGATCCCAAAAAGATATAAATCCTGAAAAAAAAAAAACATTTGCACTGTGACATAGTTTTTGAACATCTTATTTTGATTCCAAAAAATTGGGAAGATTATAACTAAAGAGTGACCAAAAAACATCCATAATGATACTCTCCCATTTACACCTTAATGTGAATCTGGAAAGTTAATACAAAAACACAGTTTATGGTACAAACATTATTTATGAACAGGAATGTCAAAACAATGTAATGTCGCAACTGAACCTTTTGATGAGCATTACATGTC
The DNA here is from genome assembly GCF_965226115.1 of Aulonocara stuartgranti. NCBI lineage: Eukaryota > Metazoa > Chordata > Actinopteri > Cichliformes > Cichlidae > Aulonocara > Aulonocara stuartgranti. Next base: position 24,307,803 of record NC_138942.1, on the reverse strand, counting down.
ACTTAACAAGTCTAACACTTTAAGAACAGCCCTGTGAAATTTTGTCTACAATGAACAGAGGTCATTTTTCAGTCTTTGAACCTTGACAGAAAGGTTTCCTGGATCCAGCTCCATGAACACTTTTCGAAATGCTTCAAATGTGCATTTGAAATTCTTGGGGTATTTCAGATCCAGAGCATAGCACAGTCCCAAAAGATAGCAACAGGCTTTGCTCAGATTCCCAAGTTTGCCCAGAACAGTAACGCCTTCAATAACAATACCCACATCAGTAGGTTCGCCTGACCTGTCTTGATTCTGCAGCAGGTAAATCTTCATCACCTCCTCAGCCAAAGCCTCTTCAACAAAGACAGCATCAGCACCGTCCTTTAAAAAGAGAAACAACTGTTTTAAGCTCACATATTTCCAAACATTGAAACAAAAAGTTTGATTTGTATGACATCACCAGTACTCATATGTAGACACTGTGCTCCAAAATCTTATAGCAATAGCAAATGCTATTCTTTTGTATGCTTTGAGGTGTTTTTTTTTTTCTTTAGAACAGTATCTTAAAACTTTTCTATGATCTCACAAGCTAAAATAAACTACCGTAATTGTCGGGCTATAAGCCACTACTTTTTGCACCAGCTTTGAACCCTGCGGCTTTTAGTCAGGTGCGGCTTTTCTATGGATTGTCCATGATTTTTGTCATATCGTAAGATTTGTTTTGTTTGTTCCGCTGTTGCCTGGCGGAAGGGCATGTGATCAGACACACAGTATCGGGGTTCAAGAGTGGTATGTTGGTCACATGTCCATCTGCCAGGCAACACAGTGCCGTACAAGTAGCGCGAAAAACAAACTTCAAAGTAGCGCTACGCGTTCAGCGGGAGGCGTGGATGACGAGCGGTGATAAACTTGCGAAAAGCAAGTTATGCTCAATTCCACCGGTGGATTCTGACAGCGTGGAAAAGTGTGAAAACATCCACGATCACCAACGGATTTGAAGGGCTGGACTGTTGCATGATGGAGAGGAGGACACCGCCACGGCCCTTCTGAGGGTGTTCGACTCTGACACTGACAACGAGGATTTCTTTGGTTTTGAAAGTGACAACGAAGGAAAGAAGCGGAGAGTGGATGACGAAGCCATCCTGAGCCTGTTCGTTTCCGACACTGGAGGAGAGGACTTTGGTGGTTTCAGTGCGCAGGAAGAAGAGAAAGATGGTGAATGACTGACTTTTCTTCTTGTTAAAGCCGTGTCGCTGCACCTGAGCCTAAAAGGTAGTCTGAATCTATTTTTCTGGTGTGCTGTAGGTTACTGTTATGTACTACATTTGTTACTCATTTATGAAGCACAGTACATGTTTCCTACTTGTAATTATCGCTACTTGTACATATACCTAAAAAGTTATGCAAATATGTACCCATAACTTGTTTTTCAAGATATTAATAAAAGGGGTGTGTCTCCAAACAGCCATCTCTTTCCTGACAATTCCCTTTGTGCATATTCTCTTACATATGATGAGTCAACATTGAAACACCTGCGGCTTTTGGTCAGGTGCGGCTAATGTATGTACAAACCAGGATTTTCCCCTGATTTTAGCTTGTGCGGCTAATATTCAGGTGCGCTTTGTAGTCCGGGAAATACGGTACTAATATTCCTAAAACAGATTTATTGCACCAACCTCAAAGGTTTTGATTAAGGCACTTGGATCCTCTCCCAGATGGTCAATGAAACATCTGATGATGACTTCTCGTTTTTTCTCGATGGAATTTCCACTCTGTAAAACAGGAAGTCTCAACTGAGGCAAAATTTGCAGATTTAAAACATGACTTACCATTTCTAGCTTAAACATAACTATTTTTTTTCTGTTGTTGACCTGTTTTCACACCCACCATCAAGGTAAGAACACCTGTGGAGCTAAAATATTGAACAGAAACCTAAGAAAAGCCGTTTTTAGTGGAAGGGCCTCTTCAATGCTGTGTTGGAACGTTTTTGTGGTTAGAAAATGCAATCTTCCTTACCTGAAGCAGAAGGTTTAACTGTGCCCTGTGGCGTTGTCCAGCAGCACCTTTCTTGGCTTGAAACAAGGACAGGAGTTTGGATGAATACAAGTCCAACGATGACATGAACTTTGGTTCAAGGTTCAGGGTCGTGATCCTATGAAACGCTGCACTGACCTGGATGGGAGAGGACAAAAAATCTGAAGGCCAAAATTCTGATTCAATCAAAAAAAATAAATAAAAAAATAAAAATCTACCATTTTTTTGCAACCTGGACCTTATTTTCTAACATGCAAAAGATTAATTTACACATCCAGACATAAATCCATATAAGTGGAGTTGTTCAGTATGCAGACTAAACCCTTAACATAAAGTATTATCTTCCACTAAGCTTCTAAATTTTATGTTATGAATTGCTTGCACTATTTCCCTGTGAGATTGTATAATCTTAGAGGGAAGAGGCGGAGCCAGGTTGCCCTCTGAACCATCGTCTGCCAGGCAGCGATGCGAGAGGAACACACCGCTGAAGTGGCGCACATATTCAGAATCGTGTCAGCGGCTTTACAGAGAAAGCCTTTCAGCTCCTCTGGCAGCTCTGCTTCCTCCACCTTCCTGGAGATGACAAACGCTAGCAAATCAGTGTTGTTAGGCAATGCAGCTGACTGAACAGTGCATTGATGTGCGCGATCAGTGAACCTTGCTATCAGCTGGTCAAGTTTGGCGGGATGGGCCGGTCGCTGTCCAACGACCTTGGTCGTTTTGGTGCCGAAAACTGAAGCGAGGCTCGGCTCCAGAGGGGGAACAGGCGGAAAACTCCGGTCTGTGAAGCCCTCTGTGAAGCCCTAGGTAGAGACCGGCGCTCTAATCTTCGCTGGCTCTGCTGCTGCCTCAGAGAGGTTGGTCATCATCCCTGGGAACTGAGGCCAGATGGGATCTGGGCAACGAGAGTGAGTGGAGCCATACCTTCCCGCCAGATCATGGCCTGTATTTATATAGCGCTTTACTAGTCCCTAAGGACCCCAAAGCGCTTTACATATCCAGTCATCCACCCATTCACACACACATTCACACACTGGTGATGGCAGCTACATTGTAGCCACAGCCACCCTGGGGCGCACTGACAGAGGCGAGGCTGCCGGACACTGGCGCCACCGGGCCCTCTGACCACCACCAGTAGGCAACGGGTGAAGTGTCTTGCCCAAGGACACAACGACCAAGACTGTCCAAGCCGGGGCTCGAACCGGCAACCTTCCGATTACAAGGCGAACTCCCAACTCTTGAGCCACGATCATCAGATGGGGGTGGAGCAGGCTGAGGGACGGGAAGTTCCTTCTCACCAGCTGCCTCCTGGATGATGCCAGGCAGATCCAGGAGCAGCGCACCAACAACTGGGAGCGGCGTCCTTGCCGACATGTGAAGGCCAGGGGTGGATGAGCGTCGGCTCATCCACCCTTCTGTCACCAGGCTGCCCAGCTGGGAGGCAGTGGAGCTGCCACCACTGCCGTTTTCCTCACGGTGGGTGGAATCATCCAATTCCGGCCCACCATCGAAGAACTCGATGGCTTCTTCCAGCGAGTGCCTCTCTTAGTGGGAACGCCTCCTCAGCATCAGCCTTGAAAAAGGCTGACCTCCGCTGCTTTTCCTCTGGCGGGAGGAGCTAACAGGAGCAGCAATAGGATTAAGGTGTGAGGGCAAGGTCCGCATAGTGAGGACCGAGGCAGCCCACGCAGACGGCATGTCGGTCATACGACATGATGTAGCCGGTCTGGCAGGATGGACACAGACGGATGGTCTCGCTGGACATCTTCTGGCTGGCTGAAGAAAAACGGTAGAGCCGATTTCCTGGTCTCACCGTAACTTATACTAGACCAGGGTGAGGCCCACACAGCAGGTGGGCGTGGACTAAAATACTTCAGTGCTGCGCGCACAAGGGGAATACCCACTTAAAGGGCTGCGCCTATACTCATGGTGACACTGGATGACAGGCCATGAACTCATCAATATATTTACCGAACTGAAAAATTCTCAAAATTTAGATTTGGCATTTGTATGACTAAAATAACCCACCACAAAACCAGTATAAATATTTAGGTGGTATCACCATCCACTACTCAGCTTGTATAAAACAATATCATATCCTTCCAAAATTTAACACATCAAGTCCTCTGAGTAAAATTACCTGCTTTACTTTGTAGTTGATGCAGATTTTTTTCCTGGTGGTGAAGATGGTGCTGAAAAAATACAAATCAAAACTTTATCATTACAAAACATGTCACTGAGTAATCTGCCATAACACCAATCTCTTATAAGAAAGTTTAGCTTGGATTGAAATAAACATTTATTTATGTAAATTGGGAGTAACTAGGCAAGGCAAGGCAAATTTATTTGTATAGCACAATTCAACAACAAGGTGATTCAAAGTGCTTTACAGAGAAACAAAAACAAATAAAAAGCATGATTTAAAATTGATTAAAGCAAGCAAACAAACAAACTAACAAACAAAACAGTATATAAAATCAAAACATAAAATCACAACAGTAGATAAAATCAGTAGTTAAATGTAAGTTTTGAAATTTAAGCTTAAAAGTGTGGATTTGGTGCTTTATTCAAATGCAGCAGAGAATAGGTGAGTCTTCAACCTGGATTTAAATAAACTGAGTGTTTCTGGAACTATACTATACTAACTATATACTAACTATACTGGAAATGATGGTACTTTTGGCTTGACCAAAAGGACCAAAGCTTTTTTTTTTCATTATTTTCTGGGATCTGAAAGGAAGTAGGGCCCCCAGTCTAAATTTACTTAAGGCCCCATAGTACTTTGGACCGGCCCTGGATGAGGTAATCTGCTGACCCGGGCGGTCCTGTCAGCGTTCTCTCAAAAACTGGCCCTGTTCGGGACAAAGCTGAAAGCAGCGTCTTATATGCTCTGAAAGACCCCACATAGAACAAGAAAGCTAAGCAGCATGGTTGCTGCTATGAACTGTTCCGCGGGCAGGTCTTCTTAGTTACCAAAGCCATTGATGACGTCTGTTCATCTCCTCCTGAACAACCTGACAGAGTGAGTCAGGCCGCGTGACTACCGCAGCTCCCGCACCGCGACTCAACAGGGCCATTTTCTAGAAATGTCTGAGCACACCTGCTTTCACGTGGTTCCTAAAATGCCCCCGATTAAACGGTCAGGTCGCTGGTACCGGGACATTCCGGTCAAATTACCCGGAACGCAGATAGCGACTCAGAACGTAAAAGGATAAAAGGGCGCGGTTTCCCGCCGCCTTGACTGGAAGACGGGTTGAAAACTTAAATTAACATGCACAAACACGCTGCGAAAAGTGAGCCACCATGACAAACGCTTTCTTCAGAACATGTTATAAAAGAACGGTGTGTATAAAGACAGCTAATGTAAGAATTGGTCACTTACCTGAAAACGTTACCAAGTCTGCAGTGGATGTGTGTCTGTCTCGTTCAACGTGCAGAAAATCTCCCATGAGGCCATGCTCCTCGCGTGCGGTACATGCCAAAGGTCATTAGTCTTACTCAAAGTTTTAAGTTAGTATTGGGGGACAAAATTATATTGATTTTTGAACCATTAATAATTAAAGTTAAAGACAATGATAAGTATGAATACCAGTGTCTCAGTTATTATTTTTTTTTTTTTTTTTTTTCTTTATAAATGACATCAGAAACAGCAGTATGCGACATTACGTGATGGCAGAGCTTCAGTTCATCCTTTGTCATTTTTTTTTTTTTTTTTTTTTTTTTAATAAATAGGACAGGGGGAATGAATGAGAGAGAGAGGGGGAGAGAAAGAAAGAAAACCCAAGGGGAGAAGAGACGGTGAGAAGGGGGGGGAAGAGAGACAAAAAAAAAAAAAAACAACTCCTGGGTCACCTGTATGGAGAAAAAACAAACAAACAAACAAACAAACAAACAGAGGAGACAGCAAACAACAAAGAGCAACATAATAATAGAGAAAACAAAGCACCATCACAATAAACTAGCTAGTCATAGATATCAGTATTTACTAAGTAATAAACGATATTGTGCAGCACGCAAGATAGACAGCGCACAGTGTGCTTTGAGGCAGCAGCCAAGAAAGCTTTAGTCCGCGTCTGTGAATACCCATGTGTGCATACCTGTGTGGATCAGCATGCTTGCATTCCAAAGGTTTCTCCATGTAATGATCTGCTAGGGAGTGTGGGGGGGCCACAGCCCCGTCCTCCAGGGTGTGAAACGGGTATGGAGGAGATCAAAACTCCAGACATCCAGAGGCCCCCAGAACACAAGAGACCATGGAAGACCAACAGAGGGGCAGCCGCGCCACTGTTCCAGTAAGAGCTGAGGAGAGTCCCAGATGAGGGCTCACTCAGCAGCCGCGGAGCAGAAGCCAGGGGGGGTTGCAGTGACGCGCCCGTGAGCTCCGCCGGCCCCCAGCTGCGCCTGAGTGACCGAGCCCTAGGCCGAGAGGCCGGGGGCACCCCACCTCCAAAGGGGCCCGAGCGAGCCCCAGGCCCCAGGCCCCGACAAGCGGCCGCCAAGGAGTGAGCCGGTGTGTACCCGGACGCCCACCCCCAGACACAAAGAACCACCAACACACCGACACCTGAGGGAGTCCGCCACCGGCAGGGGAAGTGGTGGTGGGTGGAGATAGGCCTCCAAACCTTGGAGGGCCTGAGGTGTCCCCAGAGAGGTGGCGTCTGATACCCAACCTGACATATAGACACAGACATACAGGCACACACAGACACAAACATCCATTCCCACCCTCATGCTCTCATATGCACTCACTCCACACTCAACCAACGTGGAGACAGACATAAAGAGACGCTGTACACACAATCACACTCCCCAAGCGTACTCTACAAACCGGGTCTAGGTACCCTTGCCCCTGGAGGGGGGAATTGCACCCAGACCCAGGTGGTGTTACCCTTTTCCCTGCGGTGGGGAGAGGCAGACCACCCCGACTCCGCAGCAGCAGGGAGGCCCCACACCCCAGACCGCAGCCGGACGGCCAACTCCTCCTACTAGCCCCCCCGCTCCAGCAGGCCGCAGAGAATGGGGGTGGGAGACGACTCCAAACCTCCCTCCACCCGCTCATTGTAGTGTTGATGCATATGTGTTCTAAGGTGCAATTAAAACCCAGGAGGGCATGGAGCTACCTGCCAAGGAGCAGCAGGTAAGCGCATGGTCCCTCCTGCTAGCCCTCAATGACTAAGTGTATTTAAAATTGAGAGGTGGGCAACGAGGTCAGGGGTGAGGTATACACCCAGATGGTGATTTGGACTCCGTGATTGTGCCCACCCCCAAGATCCTATATGTATGTGTAATGAGAGTGTGAATAATGTGAATGTCTAAGTTGTGGGATAAAATTGAGGCAGAGGCAGCCAGAAGGGGACAGGGGGGGGGGGGTAGCCTCCTCTGCACCCTGGTGACATCCCCCCACTCCAAGGCCCTGCATGTGTGGGTGGTTGTGGAGGAGCGGGAAGAGGGAGGCAGCTGGAGATGGGGAGGGAAGGAAGGGAGGGGCAGGTAACCCCTCCCTGGGGCCAGCTCCCCCGCTGACCCCAGTAGGCACTCCCACCCTCCGCGATCCGCCAGGGAAGGGGGGCCCAGGCCCATCAGACCGGGGCCCAGTGCAGTAGCGCCCCCCGGCTCCACAGAGCCCTGGACAGTCCACCCAACCCCACCACAGAGAAAACTGCACCCACCCCACCAACCACACATCTTCCAGACTACATAAGACGGTAAACGCCCAGGCTGAGATCTTCCTCCACCTCTCCTGTATCTCCCCCTCCTGCAGAGAGTTCCTGAGAGAAGAAAGCTCCTGCCAGATGTGACCATCCCCCCCACCAGTTGAAGAGCCCCCCAGGCAGCTCGATGCACCGGCGGCACCCTGCTCCAGGGCCGGGCCCCCATGCACCCACCCGCCCACAACCCCGGCAACACACCAACCAGGACCCGAGCCCCCGAGGCCCGGCCCGGGCCCCCGCCCAGAGACGGAGCACCCCCAGAACCTCACGCCCATCCCGGACCCACCCAGGGGCAGCCAGGTTGCCAGGTCAGTAACCCACGTCCGTCAGCACAGACCCTCCCCTAGCCCCGCTGCACGCAGCCGCGAGGAAACAGTCACCTGAGAGCCAACAGAGCCCTCAACCGGACGTGACCGCTACCCCGGGTTGAGCCCCCCAAGGAAGATGCCTCCGGGGAACCCCCCGACGCCCTAAGCCTGTCCCTACCCCCTCACCAATCACAACAGTGAAGGCGGGACCAAACTATGACCCCCCACCCCCACTAGGTGATGGAGCTGATAAAAGGGGCCCAGAGCAATTGATCTGATGTGGTGGCAGAGGCTGTGTCAAGACTAATGTAATCTAATAGATAATTTCTATATTGGTTAGAATTAAGATTATTTTTATTTTTCCAGTTCATGAGGACTGTTTTCTTGGCTATGCATAGGGCAGTGAAGATCATATGGGCTATATTCTTTTCTGAAGTGACATTATCTAAGCTGCCCAACAAACACACTAAGGGGGAGGTTGGAATGTTACATTTCAGACATTTTGATAAGTCTTCACATATCTCACGCCAAAACTTTTGCACTGGTGGACAGAACCAAAGAGCGTGGATGTAATTGTCTGGTGTATTGCCTTGACAGTGTGAGCAGTTGTTGGAAGATGTAAAGCCCATCTTAAACATCCGATGACCTGTATAGTGCACTCTATGAAGTATTTTGTATTGTATTAATTGCAGACTGGGATTTTTAATTAATTTAAAAGTTTTTAAGCAAATCTGAGACCAGAAGTTTTGGTCTAGGTTGACTGATAAATCTGCTTCCCACTTTGCAGTAGGAAGGGATATTGATTCATCTAATTTAGAAAGTGTTCTGTATATTTTAGATAATAATTTGGGGGATTTAAGAGTAAGAAAATGTGCCGCACTTAGTGGTGTTTGTAATTCAACTTGACTGAGGTTAAATTTCTTTTTTACTATGGATTTAATTTGTTGATATTCTAAAAACCTTGTCTTGTTGATCCCATATTGTTCAACTAGTCTGTCAAATGGAATAAATTCTGTTCCCTCTAATATATGTTCTAAGTATTTAATTCCTTTACAACTCCATTCTGGGAAATTAATCATATTATTGTTTTGTAATATGTCAGGGTTATTCCAGATAGGTGTACGTTTGCATGGGATTAATGAAGACTCCGTTATTTTTAGAAACTCCCACCATGCTGTTAGAGAAAAGCTGATGTTGATACTTTTAAAGCATTCATGTCTTTTGATGTTTGAGCTAATAAATGGTAGGTCTGAAATCTCTAGATCCTTGCATAGTGCCTGTTCAACATCTAGCCAGGGCTCAACTAAGAAGGTATGTTTTAACCATTCTGAGATGAACTGAAGCCTGTTGGCTAAGAAGTATTGGTGAAAATTAGGCAGATCTAATCCTCCTCTATCCTTAGTTCTTTGTAGCGTTTTTAAGCTAATACGCGGGGGTTTATCTTTCCAAAGGAATTTGGAAATATATGAATCCAGAGATCTGAACCAATCTTGTGATGGTTTGTTAGGGATCATCAAAAATAAGTAATTTATTTTTGGCAAGATCATCATTTTTATAGTGGCGACCCTTCCCATGAGTGATATGGGTAAAGATTTCCATCTAGTCAGATCGCCTTCTACTTTCTTTAGAAGTGGGATGTGGTTTAGTTTAGTTAAGTCTGAAAGCTTAGGAGAGATATTAATACCTAAATATTTAATATTTCCGGATTGCAGTGGGGCAGAGGAAGAATTATGGAAGGAGCAGTTAATGGGGAGAACTGTAGATTTTGGCCAGTTAATTGAATAATCTGAAACTCTTGAAAACCAGTTTATTAAAGTAATTACCTCAGAGAGGTTGGTTTGTGTGTTTTGCAGAAAAAGCAAAGTCTCAGTTATTATGAGTACTTTCTATGAGATATATTGAGTAGATTTAAATAATGCACCCTGTGTTTCAAATACAGAATTTTTTCTTTTAAATAAACTTGAACAAAAGAGCTCAGTTCAACTCAAAAACTGGTGTTGAAAATTTAAGCATTCTTTTCAGTATTTTCAACTCAAGATAACACTTTTGTGATTTTCAAAGATTTAATCAAGGTCATCTAACTTAGAATTATAATGATATTTACTAATTCCCTGAATAATTTTTTAGGGTGTGGTCTATTTAAGGCTTTTTGGACATCAAAGGAATGTCATTAAACGTCACCACAGACAACAGACAATTAATTCTGTTTTGCAGTGTGAGTCAGTAGTGACCGGTGACTGGCTGCTCCAGCCAATGATGCGCAGCTAATCAACATCGTTGACAGGCTATGACAGCGTCCTCATGTGCCGACACCGGTGTTTTAGCTAGCAAAGCGGCGTGGCTGATGTGGATATAGTATTATAAACGATTACAGGGGTAGGCAACTCCAGGCCTCGAGAGCCGCTGTCCTGCAGGTTTTAGATGCGTCCTTGATCCAACACAGCTGATTTAAATGACTAAATTACCTCAACATTTCTTGAAGTTCTCCAGAGGCCTGGTAATGAACTGATCATTTGATTCAGGGGTGTTGATCCAGAGTGTTATCTAAAGCATGTGGGACACCACATCTCGAGGCCTGGAGTTGGCCACTCTTGGCCTGTTAGATTAAATTATCAAATGCTTCAAAACCCTTTTGAATTTTTAGCAGTTAATTTTTAACAATCAATTGGTGGTAATCCATCATCAGAAATGAGGAAAGGTGGTGTTGATGGAGACTCTGGGAAAAGCCTTCCTATACACGTCTGCCAGGGTGTTTTGGAGCCACTTGAATAAATTTAGTTTGCACTGGAGGTGGATGAGGTTTAATCTGTGGAGAGATCTGAGACGGAGTCGGAGTCTCCCCATAACATCTCCCCATCACGCCTCTATGGACCACCGGTGCGAGCTTTTGTCCTTTCTGTCTTTCTAATTTAAGCTGGAGTTGAACGTCTTTCACTCAATTAGATTTTAGATGACCTATCTCTTTTTCTTCATTGCCAGCCTTTCTGATCATCTGGTTCACTGGTCCAATGAGCTCCTGTTTTTGTCTGAATAAAGCGTCTTAGAAAGACTTTACCATATCACTGTACTGCTTTTTAAATGATTCCAGCTCCCGTGTTTTATCTAGTAAAGCTGCATCTAGATCCTTGCATCTGATACGTAGACAGTTCAGCTGTTTTTCAAGAAACTCCTTCGTTGTTCCAACAAAGGGGATGCCTTCCACACCGTCTACGTATTTCTTTTTCAAGTTGAGGAATATATCCCTAAATTCCACCTTTTCTTTTTCTCTGAAGTGACCTGCATGTGGAAATGCCTTTTCAAAGGACAAAACGCACTGGTACAATTCCTCTTGGAAGTGGCGCTTTTTCTTTTCCAGGCAATTCACTTTGTGTATACATTTTTCCCTTTGCTTTATTTTCATTAAAGTCCAGGAATGCACATTGCATTCCTGGATGCAAAATTCCAGGAATAAAGCTGAAAAGTGAAATAAACTAGAGGGACAAACATTCTGGTCCACCTAAACATTATTCCTACAGGGACTGCTTGTGACACAGAAACCCACCTCAACCTAACTGGCCTATGATAACTTCATAAATATTGCCCTTTAGTTATTTATAAGTTAATTTATTAACTTGTTTAATAGTAATAGTAAAGGAGGGGCAAGATGTCTAGGCAGGTTGGCACACCTCTTCAGTGAAGCAGGTGAAATTCTCCTATTCCCCTAATGGAGTCAAAAAAATATCCACAAAAACACTTAAAAACTATTTATATGCATCATTGTCTCTTCTAAGAAAACAAAGAGAAGCTGATTTTTACAAGTCTTACAGTATAAAAACTGCATTTAAAAAACTGTGGCCGTATGGTATGCTGATCACAGCATGCACTAAGAAAAGCTACTGGAGCTCACATTAGAAATGATTGTGTTGTGGTTCTTTTACCTATGCTGAGATAGACTATAAGATCCCTCACCTACTGAATTTCACATTAAACCCAGACTGTACTCATTTTACTTTCACCCTCTACAATCTAGGCACCAGAAAATAGTTGTTGTTTTTTTTTGTAAAATCCTTTTTCACTATGTAATGTATTCAATTGAAGCACATCCATTAGAATTAAATGTGAATATTTTTATCATCATGTACTAATAGTATTTTATTCTTATATTAAAATAACATACGAAGGTTCAGTTACCTTTGTACAAATATGATTAGTTGACTTGTGCTTTAAGGAGATTATTTTTACTTTCATACTTTGAGTACAGTTCAGAGCCTGTATTCTTTTACTTTTACAGTATGGAACGCTATCAAACATGGTTTAGTTACATATTTCAGTTCAGTTCATTTTTATTTATAAAGTGAATTGTCACAACAACAGTTGCCTCAAGGCACGTTCTATTCTATTTCTATTAATAATAAGTATACTGTCTGTCTGAACATATTTCAGTAAATATTCCTATAAAGAAGTGAGCTGTGGTTCAAGACTTTTGCAAAACACTATTTTTTATACAGTAAATTAATACAATTTATATGTTTTACATTTACCATATTGTTATTATTATTTTTTAACTAAAATAATGTTCTTGGTCAATTACAGTCAAAATCATTAAAAAAAAGGAGTGACAAGAGTGAATATTGAATTCTTTGTTCACTTGGTCAGCACAAGCGAAGAAATGCAAAGTCCATCCTGGAATGGACTTTGCTTTTCCTGGACTTTGCATACAGGAATGGACTTTGCATTCCTGTATGCAAAGTTCCAGGGATAAAACTGAAAAGTGAAATATATAGGGACAAACGTTCTGGTCCACCTAAACATTATTCCCACGGGAACTGCTTATGACATAGAAACCCACCTCAACAGTTTTCACGAAGATGTTAATAAAAGAAGAATGATGTCCCAAAACAGGAGAATGAAACTTAACTTTTCAGTTACACTGGAAAAATAAACACTCTCAGCCGTTGAGAGTTGACATACTGTTTTTTTTAAACTAAAATAACGTTCTTGGTCAATTATAGTCACAATAATTTAAAAAAGGAGTGACACGAGTAAATGTTGAATTCATTCGTATACCTGCTTTACACAGAAAACCATGTCATGAACACAATTTTTATGTTGACGTTAATACCAGAGGATGCTCGGTACTCTGCAGTTACTGATAAGCGAGACATGACTACATATTGCTGTAAAGTGATTTAACAATGGACCATATCATTTCAAAACTTGTAATAGCCTTTTATTAATCCTGCCACTATTTTTTCTTAGCATTTTTACAGTTGCTTTACCTGATTACCTAAAGAGAACCTTCAATGCTATGGAAACATTTTCTAATTATTGACTGATACATTTGAATCACATTTTTACTGCAATTTATTCTGAAATAACCGGTAACCTTCATTATCATAGATCTGAGTGATAAATGATCTATTACTGAAAAAGCTGAAAAAATATTATTTCCATTTATTATATTTTGGGCTGATAGTTTTGCCTGATGTACATTTGAGACTGAAGACCACTATATTTCACTATTCTTTGATGTGAGTGTCTTGCTTGCAGGGATATGAATACCAGTTTGCTTCATAATCAGAATCATAAGATTCTGAATTGACCTCATCTTCATCCTCCTCCTCTGTGATCAAAATTAAGCCTCCAGGCGTGTCAACTGTTTACTTCTGCTGCTCATTTTGTAAAACAGGTGAGTATATCATATGCAGCTGCAATGGGTGGCGTTGTTGTCCTTGGGAACAGAAAAGGTTCTCATCAAAGTCATACCACCTGCATTCTCACTTCATATAAGGTCAATAAGGTGTATGTGTGTTTTGTGGTGAAGTATGTCTGTCATGGCTACTGCACAGACTCAAGTGCAGACAGAGGTCTTTGCACACAAAACACAGTTTATTTACAATATGAAACACCTCAGGGCTATATATGTACAGTGAGATAAGAGGGGGTCCATGGCTCCAGGGAGAAGGGGTAATCCACACACACGCTTCCACCACAGCTCCTCCAGGAAAGGTCCGTAATCTGGACCAGGAGGGGGATATCCACACACACAGAATACAGGAGCTAGTACCACAGACGAATACACACAGGGTGATCTTTGAAGAAAAGCACCAGGATTGCACACACAGCCTGACGTACTGCGGTCTGTCTGTGAGGTAGTCAGAGATCCAAACAACCTAAACAATCCTGTTTAGTGTCTCCTGGAGCAGACAGGGCTGGGTTGTATTGAAGGCGCTGGAAAAGTCAAGAAACAGGATCCTGACCGCGCCTTTTCCCCTTTCCAGGTGTGAGTGGGCTTCATGTAGGAGGTACAGGATGGCATCCTCCACTCCAACATCCACCTTGTAGGTGAACTGTATTGGGTCCTGGGCATGTTGTACCTGTGGTTGGAGGAGGCTGAGGAAGAGCCACTGTAGAGTCTTCATAAGATGTGACGTCAGTGCCACCGGTCGGAAGTCATTCAGCTCATTGGGCCGGTTCTTTTTGGGGACTGGGACGATGCAGGATGTCTTCCAGAAGACGGGCACGCTCCCCAGTCACAGGCTGAGGTTGTAGACTCGTTGTAGCGGCTCCCCAAGTTCAGCAGCACACGCCTTTAGCATCCTAGGACACACCTTGTCTGGGCCTGCTGCCTTCCTGGGGCGAGAGGGCTCTGTAGTAAAGGTGAGGGTGGGGTGGCACTGTATGCATCTCTCAAATTAACATACAGTAGGTCAGTTGTCCTGTTGCTCCATGTGGGACAATTCACAAACTGGTGAAAGTCAGCCAGAGTAGAATCTATTCCTGAAGACTACTTAAAGAAATGAGAACAAAACTGCACAAGAGAGTTCAGACTGTGTCGAAGAATAAAGGTGGTCGTACCAAATATTGATTGTCTTTCAAACTCGTTGCCATTTTAAAACTCTGTATTGTATTTCCATGTATATTTCCACAAATCTTTACATCTACTTTTTCCTAGTAGTGTACATGAATTTATACATGAATATGATAAAAAAGTGAAGATTAATACGTTGTATGTGGTGTTAGGATACAATATATGGTTTGTTGTGTTTTTATATGCATGTTGAAATATTTTTTCTTAGCTTACTTTTTCAGAAAATAAAATTTTGTATGATTAACCAAAATGATCCAGGCATTAATGATTCTTTTACTGCAGAAATTGCTATTACGAAATTTAACCACTGATTGTATTTATGTTATACTGATATTAGTCTTCTTATTATCCATAACTTAGTTGCTTTGCGGCAACAGATTCGCTACTGAGCAGAGATCCAAGAGACAACAGGCTCCAGGTGGCCAAGCTGAGACGTGAGGGCGAAAGTCAAAGTTCATTTAGAGAATAGAAAAGAGACTCAAAAAGTGACCTAAAACTATCAAGGTAAATATGTTACAAAATGTGAGAGATTGAAAAATTTTCACTTGCTTTTCTCAAATCCACACATGGTCAAATATATAGATATATAAAAGTACGCTGCAAAAAACGATTTTTAAAAAAGTAAAAAACAACCCTTGTTTATGGACATTTTGTCTTATTCTTTGTCTAAAAAAGAAAATATAAACAAGCAAGTTACAAAGTATTGACAATATTTTGGTTGAAATTCCAGAATACAAATAAGATTATTTTTCTCATTTCAAGAGTAAGACCACTTAAACAGCTGCTTAATTTAAGAAATGTTTTTAATGACACTACTAATATTTTGTTAGCAAGTTGCACCTCAACCAGAAACTTTTGGTTGTCATCAACAAGCGTGTGACATAATTCCGGCTGAATATTTGACCGTTCTTCTTTGCAAAGCTCGTACAGTTTATTACAATTATTTGGTTTGTTGGCAAAGAACTGGGTTTTAAGCACAGTCTTGTTGTTGGTGACTAAAAGTCTCTAAATGTGGTGAAATGTGCTCAAAGGCATTTAACCAAATATCACTGGGAGTGTATCTGTGTATACTTTTCACACAGGGCCAAATATTTAGGTATATAAGCAGGAAACAGAGGCAGGCAAAAGTAAAAAGACGCCTTTATTCCAAAGATACAAAGACTTCAAAGAGCCCCCCTGCCCCAATACCCCATCCCACCTTCTTCAAATGCAACAAGAGTGTTGTCAAGCGTTTGTGTAACGTTTGTCCAGTATGTCTGATAATATATCAGACATCATCTCAAATGGCCAGACTTCTGACATTCTCTCTGATTGTAAAATATAAAATATGTGGATGTATTTGTAAGTTAAACTTGTGTTTTAACCCTGCAACTTATTCGATTTCCATGTCTGACAAGCGTCCAGAGTAAGGACAGACTGAAAAAATCCCTCTGTGGTGTTTTTGAGGGAGAGCTGATGAGAAAGAGGATTTCCACCCTGATGATACAGCAGCACAAACTCAGCAGTGTGTGAGAAAGAGGAGGAGGCAGAAGAGCCAGCGCCAGCTGAGAGATGGAGAGAGGAGACAGACTGTTCTTTCTTTGTGAAAGACTGCTTGAAAAGTTGAAAATAACTATCTGTCTGTTCTGAATCAATCTTATTAGGTAATGTTAAAATAATTTTATCATTAAATATTTTCACTTTAGGAGAAAGTGCTCAGGTAGTTACAGGTAAAAACTGTGAGTGACAGTAAAAGGTTCTATATTCAGAAACTTAATCAACACCAGAATATACCTGACAATAAATGTCAGTATTTTTTTCTTGACTTATATAAAACATGGTGTATCTTGGATTAATAGCACTACTGTATTTGTTGCATATATATTTTACAGTCCCGTGGGCTCAGCCTCAGAAGAGGAAGCAACGAAGACTAGACTGTCCCATTTAACAGCCTTGCACTTCCAGCCTTCAAAGCTCCCAGCCTATGTAGACTGAAGGCTGGGAGCTTTAAAGAATGCAGGCCCTGAACTGGGACACACCTAATATGACATTTCATCTGACGTCTGATGCTGGTTTCCTGAGACCTGACATATTTTTTTCATTCTTTGTTTTTAAAAGGTAGTGATCTGGAGTGTCATATGCCACATGATAAAATACCAAAATACAGTCTGGCTCATGTAATGTAGGCTGTGCAACACCTGTACAGTTTTAGCTATGACTTTAGCTATTCACGGATTGCTTAAGTACATAGTGTTTATCATCAATCCAAGCAAAACAAACAAAAAGAATAATTACCTCAGTTATGTCCACAGGCAGCTGATGATTCCCAAAGCAGTAAAAATGAAACTAGTAACTCCCACTACCTTACTGAGACACCCGAAGAGCTTCTGTTTTTCTACACCCACAAGCCAGAGCTTATGTTCAAACAACCACCAGGGGGGGGTTCTGTAGTGTCAGCCTTAGCTTCATTGTCAAGGTCTGTTTATCTCACATGCGCATTAGAAAGACAGATAAAGCCTCACAATCAATAACAGCTGCGTTCTGATTAAGTTAAAATAAATTATTCTCAAAATTTATTTTGTTTCTTTTATTTCTCTATATCACATTACAGCCACTGACATTTATACATGTTATTGTGAAGTCATAGTACTAAGAACCTAATAAAATTACAGTTAATTTTAAAATTGCACATGTGTACAATGTGCACAATTGCAGTACTGTGCAAAAATCTTGAGTCACGTGTCATTTTTCATGTTTTGGTTCTAAGGAGGCAGATTTTCTTTTCTTTTTTTTTCTTTTAAATCTTAGCCTTGAGCCTGTTCTCTGTGATTTCACTCTTATCAGTCCAGTCCTTCTGTAGCTGACCACCAAGTACTGTGCAAAAGTTGCATGTCTTTTTTTCTCTGGGATTCCTTAAGGTCTTTCTAAGACTTTTAATTTTTTTAGATTATTATAACACTTATAACTGACTATGAATCATTCAAGCAAAAGAAAGAAAAAAAAACACATCATGCCAGTGTTGGATTCCCTTCTGTCTCCTTCTGGCCACCTGTGCCTCAATTTTATTCCACAACCTAGACATCCACATTACTCACACTCTCATAACACATACATGTAGGGCCTTGGGGGTGGGCATATTATACGCCATCCAGAGGACAGTCTGTGTATTCAACCTCACCTCTGGCGCTGGTGCCCACCTCTCAATTTTAAATACATGTAAACATTGAGGTTTCTTGGGAAGGGCTGTGCTGACACCTGCTGCTCTCTGGCAGGAAGCACCATGCCCTCCCGTGTTTTAAATGCACTTTAGAACAGCATGCAGCAACACTACATATCAGCGGGCGGAGGAACCTGACAGGTGATCCAGGTGATTTTTTTAAGTGCACTTTCTCACTGTCCCTCTTCCCCTGTTTTTCTTTCCCTCCCTCTCTTTCTTTCCTTCTCCCTTTCCTGCCCCCCAGTCATGTCTGTCCTGTCTGTAAAAACTGAAAATAGAATAAATAAATAATAATAACAAAGGTCAGTGGCCTGTATTTGTATAGTGCTTTTACTAGTCCCTAAGGACCCCAAAGCGCTTTACACTAAATTCAGTCTTCCACCCATTCACACACTGGTGATGGCAAGCTACATTGTAGCCACAGCTGCCCTGGGGCGACAGAGGCGAGGCTGCCGGACACTGGCGCCACTGGGTCCTCTGACCACCACCAGTAGGCAACGGGTGAAGTGTCTTGCCCAAGGACACAACAACCGAGACTGTCGGAGCCGGGGCTCGAACCGGCAACCTTCCGATTACAGGACGAACTGCCAACTCTTGAGGATTGCCCCTTGAATGGACCAATATAGCAAGGCTGTGATGATCCACTTGGTAAAGTAAATCCGTTGGGCATCTTTCTTGGCCTTCAAACAATAATTCTGATGGCTAAAGAACCAGACGGGTCAGGCAACAAAAAAAGAAAAAAAAAAAAGATATTGGAACATTTGTATCGCTACATAAATAAATGAGATAAAACTCAGTACTTACTTTTAAAGTTTACTCTTCAAAAGACATGAGATTTTTTTAAGTTGACCTTTTTCCCCCAAGAAAAAAAAAAAACCTTCTTGGTGTTTGTCCGTGGTTGTCAAAAAGCTAGTTGGTTCATTAATGCCACCAACTGGCATGGAGTGTGGACCTGAATGTCAATTAAGAATTAGAGCCTATAGGATAATTAAATATAGCCTGATAACTTTTTCTTCTTGAGTTATTTCACATAAATCAATTGAATCTAGTCTATATATACCTAACTATATTTAGGTTTTGAATAAAAAAAGAAAAGAAAAATGCCAAAGATAACACACACAGCACTGAAACTCTCCTTTTTTCATTTTGTATTTTCTCATTATGGTTGAACAAATTTCCATGAAAATATTTTTGTCTAATCTATTGCTTTTGTCTTACAAATTTCTAAAATCTCTTGCTCCTTATGCAAAATATAAAGAAATGAGCAGTGGTTCAAGACATTGCATGATGCTGTTTACAGGCTATGTCTTACAATGATTACTGCAGCTTGGGCAAAGTCTAAAGGAAACACAGTTTCATAACATTTAGCGCAATTTACAGATAAAAAGCATCAATATTGTTTATTCACATTTTACAGAAGAAAATACCATCTATCTATTCCATCACAGAAACAAAGTAAAACACTGTAATCAACAATACTAAAGGAAACCTGAGTATAGCAAAGAAAAAGTACGGTGTATAAATTATAAATTATAAATTCACTTGTATTTTTAATACGTGAAATGTGCAATTCACTTGTATTTTTATTTTTTATTCCTATTTATTCTATTTATCCCCTTCGTATATTTTATTTATATTTGTCTCTGTATTTATATATGTGTGTGTATGTGTGTGTGTGTGTGTATATATATATATATAATATTCTGTAACTGTAACTTCTGTCGGTGCTGTGCTTTTTGGAAATCGAATTTCCCAGAGGAACCCACCCGAGGGATTAATAAAGTTCTATCTTATCTTATCTTAAATGCAGCACACTTGACTTTGCAGCTTTTCTCAAAAGCAACATTCCACCCAAGAAACCTCCAGATAATGTGTGTCAGTTTGTGGATGTAAACACAGCGATCGTTTAATTTATTCTCTGCAATGTCAGCTTTACAGAAGCATTAATCCTCATTTTTTAAGTTCTTTTATTTTCAAAGCATAATAGTATTCTTTTAATTTTAAAACCTTTAGTTCCATTTTTACTTTTTCCCTCTTCAGTTGATCAAGATCCAAACCAGAGCTGGCTGAGGGCCCAGGTGATGGGGCCTCTGACATGTCCGCACTGCGAGTAAAAAAATGCTTGTTTATGGAATTTTTTTTTCATATTTTTTGTCTTGAAAGAAAACATATTCTTAACAAGCAAGTTTTGCACAAGAAAATTAAGCTAATTCTAGGAAAATATGTCTTTTTCTTAATAAAATATTTCAGCTCATCTTGAGCTTTATTTACCAGTTACAGGCTACACTGCAAAAACAGCTCTACTTAAAATAAGCCAGATTTTCTTAAATCTGACAAAATTGTCTTGTTTTGAGAAAAAAAATCTGCCAATGGCGTAAGTTAAAGTTGTTTGGCTAAGGTCATTAAAACTAGAAAATTAATCTAACCTTACCCAATTCTGATCGTGGTTCTGATTCTTGAAATAAGAAAAATAATCGTTCTTATTCTGGAAGAATAACATTATCTTTCTTATTTCAAGAGTATGGAAAGGCCTGTAATGGCCTGTAATAAATTAAACACAATTAAACACTAAAGTAAGGAAATAATTTCTGAAAACAGCTTGTTGAAGAAAGCATAATACTCATTATAGGTAAAGTTTTTTTTAATAAGGATGTCTTAATAAGGGTGTCAGGGTGTCTTTCCTTGAAATAAGTCACATTTTCTTAAATTAATCCTAAATTTTAGACAGTTTTGTCTAATTAAAATGTATAAATCAGTTAGATGCATGATAGATAGAAAATGTCTTCAATCTTCAAACATCTGAAACAAGCCCTATAAACTGCAATAGCCAACAGCTTGGCTAAAGCACCAGTATGACGCACACTGCTCTCTTTTTCTTTCTACATCTATCAGTTGAACAAAGGAAGACACGTGATTAAGGATTCTAGCCAAGCAACTTTTACTGACCCTATTGGCAGATTTTTTTCTCAAAACAAGACAGTTTTGTCACATTTAGGAATATTGGGCTTATTTCAAGAAGAGCTGTTTTTGCAGAAATAAATGCGGTTAAAAAAAACTTTTAATACTGTGAATAAATGATAAATCGTTGCCTAAATGATATGACAGCTACATCTTACCTCATCTGTGGTCTCATGGATTGTACTTCAGTTACACTGTGGCCAGAGAAGTGCACCTCTGTATGTTGATGGTCATCTGACACAGCCCGGGGTTCAGAAAACATATTGGAAAAAAAAAGAAAAAAAAAGAAACACACACACAGGTTTTTTTGCTTCTCTTGCTTTTTGATTACTGTGTTTGAGGCCACCACTGACATCAGATCCTGAATTTACAATTTCTCTTTCATTTTCAGGCCCTGCCATCTCTTCATTTCCATCATCATTTGTGTACACACACACACACACACACACACACACACACACACACACACACACACACGCACGCACACACGCACGTCTGGTTTGCTATCGTCATGGGGACATCCCATTGCCATAAGGCTTTCCCTAGCTGCTTACTCTAACAATCAAAAATGAATGCCTAACCCTAAACCTAACCACAACCCAATTGTAACCCTGACACTAAAACCACATTTTGAGTGTGAGGCCTTCAACCCTGTGGGGACCAGGATTTTAGTCCCCACCAGCATAGTAAATTTCAGATTTACAGATTTCCAATTTTCAAATGGGATTTTTACTTTCTCCACTACAAAAAATTGATAAATTCATAGGCACAAAACAACAACAACAACAAAACACAAATGCAGAATTTTTAGTGTTTGAAGAACTCACTGAGTTTCTCTTCAGGTTCTTGCTTAACATTCAGCTGTTTGATTGCTGTGTTTTTTGCCACATTTTTGGAATTCCCACTGACTTCAGATGTTGGCATGTCAGGATGATGTGTAGTCTTCTGTTTCAAAGACAACCAAGAATATATTAGTATCCTTTTTTATTATTTCTTTTGAAAGGTAAGTTTGGACAGAGAAAAACAAAACAGGAAAATAATATGCAGTTTTATTATGAAAATCATTTTGAGCAAGATTCAGTTTAATCCAATTTTACATATATAGCACCAAACTATGAAAACAGTCGGCTCAATGTGCTTTATATTGTACAGACCCTACAATAATACACAGAAAACACCAACAATTAGACAATCCCATATGAGCAAGTGATTTAATGACAGGAGTGTTTTAATTATCTTTATTTTGAATGGTAAGTTTTTAATAAAATACAGTCTTACCTCAGGAAGGCTATTAACGACACCCTTTACTTCTTTGATATTCACTGCAGGTTTCCCAGGTGTTGAAATTGTGCTGGTTGTTGTCTTCTCTGAAAGAAGAAAAGTGATTAAAACATGAGCATGTGCACTTTGGGATTATTAGAATTAGATTCATGTTGATGTTCAGTCTGATCTTCAGCAGGTCATCTTGTCCATGTCTCCATGTCTGTATTGAGTTGCTGTATTGAATTGGCTGATTAGATATTTTAATTAATGAGCAGTTGGACGGGTATACCAAAAAAGTTTTTTAAAAAACATGGCTGGATAATATCTTTTGAAAAGTACAACTATTCATTACAGAACACACCTGATCTGTTTTGAATACAAAGACATGGGGAAATAATATTTATTCAAAAAGCAAACAAAACTACTATAATAGTTAGCTGGGCGTACATAATAATAATAATAATAATAATAATAATAATAATAATAATAGATTGCATTTATATACCACTTTTAGGGGCCCTCAAAGCGCTTTACAATTCCACTAATCAGTCACTCTCACATTCACACACTGGTGGAGGCAAGCTACAGTTGTAGCCACAGCTGCCTTGGGGCAGACTGACAGAAGTGAGGCTGCCATATCGCACTATCAGCCCCTCTAGTCATCACCAGTAGGCGGTAGGTGAAGTGTCTTGCCCAAGGACACAACGACCAAGACTGTCTGATTACAAGACGAACTGCCAACTCTTGAGCCACGAATGCCCCAAATGTACTAAAATATTTGTAAATGCTGACATAAAGTAAGAAAAGCTCTTAAAGGACAACCTTGAAACTTGGTAGAAAATAGACTGAAACTGTTTTTGTTCTACGTCAACAAAAAATACACAAAATAGAAGCTCAACACAATATTCAAGTGCTTTTAGTGTTTGAACAACTCACTCAGTTTCTCTTCAGGTTCTTTCTTAACATTCAGCTGTTTGATTGCTGTGTTTTGTGCCACATCTCTGTTATTTCCACTGACTTCAGATCTTGGCATGTCAGGATGATGTGTAGTCTTCTGTTTTAAAAACAAAGAAGAATATTTTAGTATTTATTGTGAATAATTGGACTGTATTGGGTAAAAGCTTACATTTGTAATTTGCTTTGTATGTCATGCTGAACCATAGTATTTGCCACATTTCTAGCTTGATGACGGTGCTGGTGTAGAGTAATCTCAGATCAGTGACATATTCAAAACATCCAGCAATGTAAAGCACAGTGAATCATTTAAATAAAATAATTTATCTTGCCTCAGAAGGGATGTTAACAATACCCTTTACTTCTTTCATCTGTAATGCATGTTTTCCAGGTGTTGGAATTGCACTTGTTACTCTGTCTGAAAAAAGAGGAAGAGTTATTTTCATACACAAACAAGGTCTTTGTTATCCAAACATACCAATAGGAAATATATTGGAAATGTCACCTATGATACCATTGCTGCCAGTATGGTTAGAGGCAACAGCAGGCACAGTCTCTTCCTCATCATTATCACTTTCTTCATCCTCATCTTCCTCAGTGCTAGGCTCATAATCACAAACAACATCTTCATCCATATGCTCATCTTCTTGTTCTTCATCTTCATCTTGATCTTTAACACGATCTTCCTTGTGTTCTTATACAAAAGGGATATAAATGTTTAAAATATTACCATGTACACTGAGATTTTCATAACTAGTTCTGAGCTAATGCATACTCCTTTTTCTGAACTTCCTTGGTATATTTTTAAAGGTTTTAAAACAACTGATTAAAAATAATACTACAATGTTTGCATGCTTTTGATTAATATTTTTCAAAGTTCTCTGGTTTTGGGGTATGATAGAAGGAACAGCAGACAATAGAAGAGCAAAGAAAATAGATTGCAACCGGATTTCTACTACTTCTACAAAAAATGCACAAAATAGAAGTTCAACATTCAAGTGCTTTTAGTGTTTGAACAACTCACTCAGTTCCTCTTGGGGTTCTTTCTTAACATTCAGCTGTTTGATTGCTGTGTTTGTTGCCACATCTCTGTTATTTCCACTGACTTCAGATCTTGTCGTGTCAGGATGATGTCTAGTCTTCTGGTGCAAAGATAGTCAATTATATATTAGTACCCTTATTTATAATTTCTTTTGAATGGTAAGTTTGGATGGAGTAAAAGTAGATCAGGAAAATAATATGCAGTTTTATTATGAAAATCATTTTGAGCAAAATTCAATTTAATCAATTTCTATTCATATAGCAACAAACCATAAAAACATTCACCTCAAGTTGGACAGTTTTATTTTGAAAGCAATTTTAAACAAGATCCGTTTGAAACACATGTTCAAGTGTGAGGCATTGGTTGAAAATAAATTAGAAATGTCTTTAACACACAATGGAACACTGTCAGTCATGGATTGGCCGCCCCACAGCTTTGACCTCAACATTAGTGAAGCAGTGTGGGATCATCTTGTCAGAGAACAGAACAGAAGGCAGCCAACATCCAAAGAAGAGCTTTGAATGTCCTTCAAAAAGCCTGGAGAACTATTCCTGCTTCTCTCCACCCCAGGGAAAAAGGTAACACTACCTGGGTGTGGGCGCAGTTTCCCCCTCCAGGGGCAAGGGTACCTAGATCTGGGGCTTAGAGTACGCTTGGGGAGTGTGATTGTGTGTACAGTGTCTATTTATGTCTGTCTCCACGTTGGGTGAGTGCTGAGTAATTGCATATGAGAGCATGAGGGTGGGAATGGATGTTTGTATCTGTGTGTGCCTGTTTGTTTGTGTCTATATGTCAGGTTGGGTATCAGACGCCACCTCTCTAGGGACATCTCAGGCCAGTGGCAGATGCCCTCAGACATCGGTGCATTGGTGCTTCATTGAGTCCGGGGATGGGCGTCCAGGTATGCACCGGCTCACTCCTGGTGGCTGCTTGTCGAGGCCTGGAGCCTGGGGCTCACTCGGGCCTCTTCAGGGGTGAGGTGCCCTCGGCCTCTCAGCCTGGGGCTCAGTCGATCTGGCACAGCTGGCTGCCGGCGGAGCTCACGGGCACGTCACTGCAACCCCCCCGGTTTCTGCTCCACAGCTGCTGAGTGACCCCTCATCTGGGGCTCTCCTCAGCTCTTTCTGGGATAGTGGCGCAGCTGCCCCTCTGTTGGTCTTCTTTGGTCTCTTGTGCTCTGAGGGCCTCTGAATGTCTGGAGCCTTTATCTCCTCCATACCTGCTTCATGCCCAGGAGGACGGGGCTGTGGCTCCCCCACACCCTCTAGCAGATCATTACATGAAGGAACCTGTTACATACAAGCGTGCTCATGCTCACAGGTGTACACACGGGTGCTCACACACACACACACACAAACTACACCCTTTTTGGCTCCTACCCCAAAGCACACTGTGTGCTGTCGATCCTACATGCTGCACAATAACAATATTTAGTATTTACTGTTATATTCACATAGATCATCGCGATGATGTTGTTTATTATATTGCACTTTTTTTTGCTTGTTTTCTCTTTTTTCTTTCTCAACAGGTGATCCAGGTGATTGATATGTATTTTTTGTCTGCTTATTTTGTTGGTTTTTGTTTTTTGCTCTTTATCTCCTTCCCTCTTCCCCGCTGTTTTTCTTTCCCTCTTTCTTTCTCCCCTTTCTTTTCCCCAGTCAAGTCTGTCCCATATTTAGCAAGTGAAAATACAATAAAATAAACAATAAAAGCAAAGGTGAATCAAATAGACCAATACGGCAAGGCTGGGATGGTCCATTTGGTAAACTAAATCCATTGGGCATCTTTCTTCGCCTTTAGACAATAATTCTGATGGCAGAAGAACCAAACGGGACAGGCAAAAAAAAAAGAAAAAAAAAAGACAATGCTGGATTAAAAGATAAAAGTAATTTTGAATCAGCTGTATTTTCATGAGGGTGGAAACTACCAGCACTGTAAAGTGCTGTAAAATATTTTGAAGAAACTTCCTCCATCTTACCTCAGGAAGGCTATTAACGATACCATAAGCTTCTTTAATCTTCAGGGCAAGTTTCCCAGGTATTGAAATTGTGCTTGTTGTTGTCTTCTCTGAAAAAAAGAAAAGTAATTAAAATATGAGCATGTGCACTTTGGGATTATTAGAATTAGTTTGATGTTCAGTCTGATCTTCAGCAGATCATCTTGTCCATGTCTCCATGTCTTCATTGAGTTGCTCTCATGTGATTGGCTGGTTAGATTTTTTCATCAATGAGCAACTGGACAGCTGTTGTCCTACTGGGAGACTTCAATGCTCACGTGGGCATCGACAGAGAGACCTGGAGGGGCGTGACTGAGGAACGGCCTCCTGGATCTGAACCCGAGCAGCTGACAGGTACCGACAGGCCAAGTGGAATGCGGTGCAGGCAGTAGCTGAAGCAAAAACTTGAGTCTGGGAGGAGTTCGGAGAGGCCATGGAAAAAGACTTTCAGACCGCCTCGAACAGATTCTGGCAAACTGTCAGGTCACTTAGGGGGGGAAAGTGGTGCTCTACCCACACTGTGTATAGTGCAGGTGGAGCACTGCTGACTTCGACTGTGAAAATTGTCGGGCGGTGGAAGGAATACTTCGAGGACCTCCTCGAAGTTGCCAATGTCCGGGGGCGAGGTCACTGAGGACGTTAAAAAGCTCCTTGGTGGCAGAGCCCCTAGGGTGGTCGAGGTCTGCCATGCGTTCCTGAAGGCTCTGGATGTTGTAGATGACACGCCTCTACAATTTTGCGTGAAGATCAGGGGCAGTACCCCTGGACTGGCAGACCGGGTTGGTTCCCATCTTTAAGAAAGGGAACTGGAAAGTGTGCTCCAACTATAGGGGGATCACAGTCCTCAGCCTACCTGGGAAGCTCTCTGCCATGGTGCTGGAAGGAGAGTCTGTCCTTTAGTCTAACCTTGGATACAGGAGGAACAATGCTATTTTTGTTCTGGTTGTGGAACACTGGATCCGCTCTTTATCCTCTCAAGGATACTTGAGGGTGCATGGGAGTTTGCCCAACCAGTCTACATGTGTTTTATGGACTTGGAGAAGGCATTCGGCCATATTCCTCTGTGTAACCTGTGGGGGTACTCCGGGAATATGGGGTGTCTGGCCCATTGCTACCCGCCATTCAATCCTGATACAACAGTTGCAAGAGGTTTGTCCGCATAGCCGGTAATAAGTTGGACTCGTTCCTGTGGGTGATGTCACTGATTCTGTTTGTAATTTTTATGGACAGAATTTCTAGGCACAGCCAAGTAGCAGAAGGCTACGAAAGAGGGTCTAAGAGTAGAGCAGGAAAGGAGCCAGCTGAGGTGGTTCATGCGTCTGACAAAGATGCCTCCTAGACGGGTGAGGTGTTCCGGCCATGTTCCACCAGGAGGAGGCCCCAGGGCAGACCCAGGACACATTGGAGAGATTATATCTCTTGGCTGGCCTGGGAAAGCCTTGGTGTTCTCTCAGACAAGCTGGAGGAGGTGACAGGGGAGAGGAAGGTCTGGGTTTCTCTGCTTGGGCTGCTTCCCCCGTGACCTGGCCCCGGATAAGTGGAAGAAGATGGATGGATGGATGGATGGGACAGGTGTACCAAATAAAATGGCTGTTTAGTGTCTTTTGGAAAGTAAATAATACTTATTCAAACTGCAAACAAAACTACTATAGTAGTTATCTGTGTGGACACATGTGCTAAAACATTTGTAAATGTAAAAATGTAAATCAAGTGCTTTTAGTGTTTGAATAACTCACTCAGTTTCTCTTCAGGTTGTTTCTTAACATTCAGCTGTTTGATTGCTGTGTTTTGTGCCACATCTCTGTTATTTCCAATGACTTGAGATCTTGGCATGTCAGGATGATGTGTACTCTTCTGTTTTAAAAACAATGAAGAATATTTTAGTATTTATTATGAATAATTGGACTGGATGGGGTAAACCATACATTTGTAATTTTGTATGTCATGCTGAACCATAGTATTTGCCACATTTCTAGCTTAATGACGGTGCTGGTGTAGAGTAATCTCAGATCAGTGACATATTCAAAACTTCCAGCAATGTAAAGCACAGTGAATCATTTAAATAAAATAATCTGTCTTGCCTCAGGAGGGATGTTAACAATACCCTTTACTTCTTTCATCATAGGTGTTACACTCGCTGAAAAAAGAGGAAGAGTTATTTTCATACACAAACAAGGTCTTTGTTATCCAAACATACCAATAGGAAATATATTGGAAATGTCACCTTTGATACCACTGCTGCCAGTATGGTTAGAGGCAACAGCAGGCACAGTCTCATCTTTATCATTATCATCTTCTTCATCCTCATCTTCCTCAGTGCTAGGCTCATCGTTACCGACATCAACTGCATCCATATCCTCATCTTCCTCTTCTCCATCGTCATCTATATCTTTAACATGATCTTCCTCACTCTCTTCTTCAGAAGAAGAGATAGAAATCTGTGTAGCTTCTTTATCTTCCCATTTATCTGCCCATACATCATCTTCATCCATATCCTCATCATCCTCTTCTCCATCCTCATTTTCTGTCGTGTCCGGGGTGGCGGACGTGTGGAGTTGAAGATGGGACCCAAAATGCAGCAGCTCTGATGCAGGTGAGTATTTATTGAACAGGACTAGATACAGAAGTGGCAGGTGAACATTAAACTGGAAAACCTAAACTGGGCAAAACTAACAAAACAAACCAGAACGAAGATGCAGGGAGGTATGGGGAAATACACAGAGAGACGGACGGCGAGACGCAGGAAGACCGAGGGGAACAACACAGACAAACCAGCAACTAACAGAGGCAGACACGAGGTTTAAATATACAGAAGGATAACGAGGGAATGAGACACAAAAGGAGGGCACAGCTGGGAGTAATCTGACCTGACAAGACAGGGGAAAAGTAACCTGAACACACTGAGATCAGACACGGACCTTCAAAGTAAAACAGGAAACACATACATGTAATGACATAACACACCAACTTAACACAGACTGGGGGACACAGAACATAGGAACATGAACCATGAAACAGAAGAGTACCACCCAAGGTACCCAAAACCACAGAATAATAATGAACTAAAACATAAACACGGAGTCACAGACTCCGGACCATGACATCTTCATTATGAACTTCCTTGTAATATTCTTTCAAGAAATAGAAATGTTTAAAATATAACAACGTAAACTGAGATTTTTGTAACTTTTTCTCAGTTTCAATTCAATTTTCACACAAGTGCCGTATTGCGGGATTACAACAATAGAAGAACAAAAAAAATACAGTTATCATTACGGAATAGTTAAAGGTAAGTGGCGTGGCACAAACTTGATACGGGTAGAAGTTAAAATCTAATTTGTTTCGAAGGCTAGCTTAAACAGGTGGATTTTTAAACGTGTCTTGAAATATTGAATGAATTCCGATGGACGGACATCAATCGCCAGGCTATTCCAAAGTTTAGGTGGAGCAATAGCAAAAGCACAATGCTCCCTAGTCTTTCATCTGGACATTGGTTGCACTAAGAGCCACTGATTAGAGGATCTAAGTGCTCTCTTGGGGGTATATAGGTCAAGGAGGTCGATTAAGTAGCTGGGCGCCAAGTTATTTAAAATTTAAAAGTGTACAAAAGGATTTCAAAAACAATACGGTATTTGCCAGTGAAGGTTGGCTTAGACAGGTGTAATATGATCAGGTTTTCTGGTGCCGCTTAAAAAACGTGCTGCAGCATTTTGGACAAGTTGCAGGCGTTGGATGAGGGAAAGTTGGAGGCCGAGATAAAGAGAATTGCAACTCTTTTTTTCTCAACTTCTGTAGGGTATTTGTCAAAATTACTGAAGTTTTGAAAGAGCTTATTAAAAATATTACAATAATGTTTGCATGCTTTTGGTTCATATTCTCAAACATTCTCTGGTTTTGAGGCACAGATAGAAGAAAGAGCAGACAAACCTGTTAAGAGGTCCTGGGACTCAAGGTCTGATGATTGTCGTTTTCTTTTTTTTTGTCTATATCCTGTAGTGGTTAGGTAACCTCTCTGTGATAAGTTAATTCAACAGTTTATTTAGTGAAATCAGATTTTTGTAGATTCACAGAAATGCAAAAAAAAAAAAAAGTACCTTGAACCAATAGTGCAGAGGAGCTTTCTTGTGGGAAATAGATGACTTCCATTTTCTACATGAATCTTTTCCTGCAAGCTTCTCAAACTCAGGTGGACTGTAAAAGGAGCCTTCAAACTCAATACAATCCTTACCTATAGTTATAAAGAAAAACGTAATCGTTTTCATGAAAAATTATTTATTTATTTATTTATTTATTTATTTATTTATTTATTTATATATTTCACTGTATGTACAAAAATAGAAAAGGAAAGACTGGTAAGAAAGGTAAGACTGTACTTACCTTTTCTCAACTTCTCTACATCCATCCAACCCTTTTTGTCTCCACATTTTACACGCCAGAGGTCTATTTTTTGCAACACCAAAAAAAAAGGAAGAAGTAATTTCTCATTTAAAAAAATAATGTAAATGTATTTTCATGGTCAATTTACAATGTACTAATAATTTGCAATTGTAGAGGTTGTATAAAGAGAGATGCCAGTTGTGGGAGTATTTCCTACTTTCATTGTAATAGTTGTGATAATGCAAATATTTATAATTCAATTCAGTTTTATTTATATAGCACCAAATCACAACAACAGGTACAGACCCTGCAATAATACAGAGAAAACCCCAAAAATCAGATAACCCCTTATGAGCAAGCACTTTGGTGACAGTGGCAAAGAAAAACAAGAAGACCCGGGCAGAACCAGGCACAGAGAGGGTCAGCCATTCTGCCATATCTGCCAAAATCATGCAATCACGGAAGATAATTTTAATGTAATTATGCATGTCTTTATCTGAAGGAACAAAAGAAAGGCAGTTTCATTTAGGCATATATATCATATATATGCATTTAACAACTAGGAGGACAATAGAGAATAGGAAGTACCCTCAAAACTGCCATGTCTCATTATAGCCTGCAACATCAACAGCTTCAGAAAAATTCTACTGCGTACACAGAAATATATTTTAAATAAATAGATCTTCAGGGTAAAATGACCCGAAGGACTTACTCTTGTCATCTTTCTCATCCGTGACTCTCTTTCTTTTCTTCAGGCTAGTTCTTCCTTCTTCCATTTTGTAATTTTAATCTATCAACACAGATAAATAAAAAAGTTTTTTTTTTTTCAAATATATGCACCACACTATATGTGGCACTTTTTATATGAGATAAATCTTGCATTTTCTATTAGCTTTTAACATTTTAATCTAATTGTAAGTAATTCTGTTGTTCCTCTGTGGGTGACAGGAAGGAAGGAAAAGCAATGAGACTGAAAACATCTGAATACAAAGATGAAGACTCTTACCACGTACTTTTACCCATATTATCCATATAGCTTAGCCGTTTAGACTTAACTGCTATCACTATCCAAATCAACAAATCTACTGTATACACAAATGCCCCTTATATAGATATGTGTGTGTGCATGTATATGTATAAACAAAGTTACATTCTGTAATTACAGTAACACTAAGGTCTATAACATCAGAAACCACAGGAGAGCAAATAGACAGCACATCTTTGCACAAGTTCTAGCAATCATACATCCGTTATCCATGTATAAAAACACTATATATTACTTAAAAAAAAAAAAAAGAACAGAGAGGCGAAACACCAGAATAGGGACTTACCTGTGTCGCCGACTAGATAGCAGATGATGTTCCAGAACAGGAAAATGAAACTTAACTTTTCAGTTACACTGGAAAAAATAAACACGCCCAGTCGTTAAGGTGTGTACATTGACTTCCGGTAAAGACGGCAAGTTTTACAGGTAAGACGATTTAAACTGACATTTACAGTCGCTATTTATATATGGAGAGAAACCTAAAAAAGGGCAAGTGCACGTACGGTATGATTTACAAATGTGTATAATATGTATAATTTTGAGACAAACTTCACACTGCCAGCTTCGCCGAGATCCGCAAACTTGAGCTGTGTTCATGTCCTAGTGTAAAACTGGGACATTTGAGGTTCCTCCGTATACCTGCATTTTGTTTATTTATTTATTCAAATAAAGTGGTCGTCCCTTTTTCTAAATACAGCAGAAAATATAATTTACCAATTACAGACAGTACACAGTTGCCTATATAATAATCTGCTGCTGCATGCTGGACGATCTTCCGCTGGGAAAAGTCAGTCAATGCGCGGTTGCAGAACACAATGGATGCACATCACTGTGGATCATCCTCTGGAGCAAACATATGCTAACTAATCTCTTTATATTTCTGAATATAAATATAATCCAGGTAACGTGGAATAACACTGATGTTAATTGACCTTTCTCTACTTAAAGCAGGCTAACATTAATGTTAGCATAATAAATAACTAAGGACATTTGAGTGTGTAACAGGTGAGTGTCTGTAATTGGTAAATCTATGTTTTCTAGTAAAGTGGCCAAGAGCTATTCTGTTTATTTAGAAAAGAAACGTCTAGAAGTGATAGCAGTTATGTAAAATGAACTGTTGTGACCGGTCGGAATTAGCTCATGATAACTTCATAAATCTTGCCTTTTAGTTATTTAGGAGTTAATTTATTTAATAGTAATAGTAAAGGAGGGGCAAGATGTCTAGGCAGGATGGCACACCTCTTCAGTGAAGTAGGTGAAATTCTCCTATATGTAAATGGAATTAACAAAATATCCACAAAAACACTTAAAAACTATTTATATGCATCATTGCCTCTTCTAAGAAAACAAACAGAAGCTGAGTTTTACAAGTTTTATAGTAGAAAAACTATTAAAAAACTGTGGCAGTACAGTGTGCTGATTAGAAATGATTGTGTGGTTCTTTCACCTATGCTGAGCCACTACACAGACTCACCTACTGAGTTTCACTTTAAACCCTGACTGTACTCATTTTACTTTCACCCACAATCAGAACAGAAAATAGTTATTTTTTAAAATTCTTTTTCACTGCATTTAAAGCACATCCATTAGAATTAAATCCGAAAATGTTTTATTATCATGTACTAACCGTATTTTATTCTTAGATTAATATAATATACCATGGTTCAGTTACCTTTGTACAAATATGATTAGTTGAATTGTGCTTTAAGGAGATTATTTTTACTTTCATACTTTGAGTACATTTCAGAGCCTGTACGTTTTCACTTTTACATTATGGAACGCTATCACGTTAACACTAGAGGATGCTCGGTACTAGAGTTGGATGTCTCGAGACCGGTCTTGGTCTCTAGACCACCTGGTCTTGTTCTTGTCTTGTCTCGACGGACTTTGGTCTTGGTCTTGTCTTGGGCTAGGATCCCTCGGTCTTGTCTTGGTCTCGCTGTCTCGGTCTTGCTGTCTCAGCTCGACATAGTGGTTGGGAGAATTGGAGTCAACAGTATCCATGACACACAACATAACGTTCGATAATGTGTCATGCACAAAAGCATCACCTCTAAGAGCCGTGCTTACAGAGTGCTTTGTAGTGAATCAGAAGAGTCGACTCCTATTGAGTGAGAGCCGGCTCCTCACTTAATTTCCTTTCGCTGCTCAGCTCTCACACAGTGGCTCAGCTATGCTACAAGCAATATATATATATTTTTTCAGCTCCAAGCTGGACACACGACCTGAGAGATCTACTGTTCACTGAAACCACATCAGGAATGGTCACGGTGGAAAAGATGGCTGTCAAGATGTCATTTTTAAAGAAGGAAAAAAATCTAAAAAAGACTGAGGTATGCCAAATTACACAAGAACTGGACAAATGGAAAATCAGTGGCAACTGGTCATATGAATGAATCCAAAAGTGAAACTCCTGAGTTAAATCATTTGAAATTTGAACACAGAAAAGTACCATCAGATTTGATCCATCATGTGTCAATGTGTCAATCAGTGCTTCATTTTATGACATGACAATGATTCCAAACACACTGTTATTCCAGAAAAAGCATACCCGGATAGAAAAACACAATAAAACATTATCAGTCATGGACCGAGCTCCCCAGAGTCTGGACCTCAACTTCATTGAAGCAGTGTGAGATCATCTTCACAAAGAGCAGAACAAAAAGCGGTCAGCATCCAAAGACAGCTTTAAACATTCTTCAAGAAGCCTGCAGAACTATTCCTGAAGACTACTTAAAGAAATGAGAACAAAGCTGCATAAGAGAGTTCAGACTGTGTCGAAGAAAAAAGGTGGTCGTACCAAATATTGATTTTAAAACTCTGTATTGTATTTCCATGTATATGTCCGCATATCCTTGCATTTACTTTTTTTCCTAGTAAAATATAAAGAAAAAGTGGTCGGCCGAGACTTTTGTGTAGTACTTTAAATATTGTTTTCATTAGCATTTTTACAGTTCTGTTATCTGATTAAATATGAGATCAATGAGATGATATCAGATGACTATATTTTCTAATTATGGACAGACAAATATGTATGAAAATATTTTTGTTAATTAAATCACTTCGATATATCATCTGTCACACATTTGAATGATAAATCACTAACACAGTAAAAGCTCATCTATTTCTTTTTCTTAGAAAGACCTGGTATTTTTCCTGGAATAATTGGAAAAATCTTAAAAGACACCACAATCAAAATGATTCCTATAACACAAAGCCATTTAGCTGCTACCCCAAGATTGCAACATAACAGTAGACACAATACAGCCAGTAACAGGATGCTCTTCATGAGGTAGGACTTGCTGCACAACTCCCCCTCTGCATCTTTTCTTGCCCTTTCCTCCTCTTTTCTCCACAGCTTTGTCTTCATCTTCTTTAGCTCTTCATCCTTGTAATGCTCCCTCAGATTTCCCTCCTTTTTGCTGATTTCTTCATCTCTCTCTGCAAGGATGCTTTCCTGTCTTTTTCTGATTTTCCTCTCCTTCTCAGGATACAGCTCTGTCTTGTAGTAACTACCTCCATTCAGGGCCACCAGGGTCTCGATCTTCTCCATAAAAGTTGTGACCTGCTTCTGGTCCTCCGGAGTTTTGTTGTTGAAGACGTGGAAGCCACCGCTACACTTGCGTATGAAGTTGCGGAGGTTCTCGTCACTCTCAGTAATGATGTTGTTTATTGTTTTGTCTTCCAGGCGATCCCCGTGGGTGAACAGCACGATGGTGTAGTCCCACACTCTTGGGCCAAACTTTGCTTCAATCAGCGTGTGGGTGTCTTGGTCTTCCTGAGTCAGCCTTCCTAAAGGAATAACATATGCAAAGACGTGGGGTCCTGGTTCCTGGAGTTTCAGGCGTTGAAGAATCTC
Source organism: Aulonocara stuartgranti (assembly GCF_965226115.1). Classification (NCBI taxonomy): domain Eukaryota; kingdom Metazoa; phylum Chordata; class Actinopteri; order Cichliformes; family Cichlidae; genus Aulonocara; species Aulonocara stuartgranti. The sequence goes on along the minus strand of NC_138942.1, from coordinate 24,272,228 downwards.
TCGGATGATGTCCTCCTTGTTGCTTCCCTTCTCGAAAAGCCCAGGTGTGTCAATCACATCAACAGGTACATCTCCAACCACCGCGGACTCTTTTTCACAGTGAACAGTGATGCCGACCAGCTTCATCTCTGAACAGAACACCATTTTATTGAGGATGGTGTTCCCACTCGAGCTCTTGCCTGCACCACATTTTCCAAGAAGCATGATCCTCAACGGCTCTGTCAACCCAACAAAAAGCATTTTTAAACACTATTCAGAGTTCATGAAAGTTGTTGTGCCCTTCATTCTGACTTCTGATATTATTATTGTTTATTTGTAGAAATTCGTGGCTTTCACATATTAGCCCAGACTGTTGCATCCCAGGGCACAAACAGTATGAACTTTTTTATTATGTTTTTACATTGTGGCAAATGCAAAGCATTTTGGATAGCATTTGTTGATGAATATAAAGAAAAGAAAAAAGAAAAGTAAAGTAATACACGGTATGTTGTCTCATGTTAGCATTTGTGGCTTGTTTTGTTTTTATATGCCTTTTGAAATATTTTTTTCTTATCTTACTTTTTCAGAAAATAGATGCCTACTAATCTTTTGTTAACAAGTTGCACCTCAACCAGAAACTTCTGGTAGTCATCAACAAGTGTGTGGCATAATGTTTAACCGTTCTTCTTTGCAGAACTGGTACAGTTTATCAAAATTATTTGCTTTGTTGGCAAAGAACCGGGTTTTAAGCTTAGTCCTGTTGTTGGAGACTGAAAGTCTATGATTGAGATGCAACTTGCTCAAAAACGCCCATCCCACCTTCTTCAAATGCCACAAGAATGGTGTCAAACGTTTGCGCTGCAAAAATTTTCTTTTGTGCCACTATCATTTTAAATATATTAATAAAGGCTTCTAGAGGTCATCAGAGGTCAACCATTCATGTGATGAAAATTTCCAAAACATTGGAAATGTTTCTATGCAGGCCCTTAATGAAGGTCTTAAGGTCTGTTGCATCATCTTGTGTGGGTTAAAGGTATTCTGTTTATAAATAGCCTATAATTAAATGAAGTGTTTTTAGCTCAAATGAAAAGGCTGCGGATCACTAACTATCAATGTTTCATAACATTATATTACTCCAGCAAATAATTTTTTTCTCTGACAGAATGCATACTTTATTTTAACTAATATGTGTTAACCTAGTTTTTTACTTTTAAGAGTGTGATAATGATAAACAATATCCAATAGTGATATTATGTTTCACAACCTTTTCACAGGTTAGACCACCAGTAAAGAAAGGGGCTGAATGACCTTAGGTGACCTCTACAAAAGTGGGAATAAGGAGCACGAGAGTGAGATGGAGACATTAAATGAACATTAGAGGCTAACAGTACTGTAGCTTAATTACACATCTCAAAATCACTGTTGGCTAACTTGGTGTAGGTGTGTTAATTAAACACACACACACTTACAGGAAGAAAGCAGATAAAAAGAGTCACTGCCATTTTGGAATTTTATTTTTATTAAAGTACTGTAAAAAAAAAAATTAACATATTAATTATATTATCTGGTTTTGTTTTCTCCCCATTGTAATGTCATATTGTATATATTGGCTTCCATCTTCAAACATCTGAAACAAGCCCTATAAACTGCAGTAGCCAACAGCTCAGCTAAAGCACCAGTATGACTCACACTGCTCTCTTTTTCTTTCTACATGTGTCAGCTGAACAAGGGTAGACACGTGCTTAAGAACATGCTGTAACTACACCAACTACACCCACAGGGGAAAAATACATACAGACATACAAAAAATAGAATAAAAACATTAAACTAAAAACTTTTAACTCAGCAGCATTTCCATATTTCATACTGACCCTGCTCCTGCTCACTTTCTGCTGGACAAGGTATGCTGTCAGCGGCCTGAGTGCTCATGGTGGACGAAGACAGAAGTATCACCAAAACTGTAGACGTCGGTTAACTTGTCCTCGCTGGCCTGACAGTCCTGATTGAATCTCAAAGCAAGTCTGTTAGGTGAAACTTTTTTTTTACACAGCTTCCTCGGTGCTTTCTGTTTCAAACTGAGGGTGGGGCTCTACAGTCACGTGACCTGCTGGGTGCCCCGCATCCACCAAGTTAAAGTCCAGTCCACATACGCTGAATAATTAGGTCAGCAGCGACAATCGGCCGCAGTCCTATGTCCATAGATGTTATTTTTCTACCTGTTTCGAGCCAAGAGTATTTCCACCCAGCCTGTTTTAAATAAACCTCTGAACTTGGCACTCTACCCGCGTCTTATAGAGAGTCACTGGATGGGACACACTTTTATTGTGCAAGGGATCAAAGATCTGATGACTTCTTGCATAAGAGCTTAGTGTGGAATAAAGTTATGATTTCAAATAGAATATCATTACTTTCATTTTGACTGAGAAGTAGACTTTGATTCGTTGGTATTTTATGGTGAGGCTGAGAAGCAATGCAACGAGGAAGCAATTAAACTATTACATTTAAGGATACTGCGATTTTTATATCACTAAAACACACGTGTGTTAACACACGAACCGCCTAAAGTGTGTTAAGACAATTGCGCTTTAAAAGTTTGAGAAGCAATACAATGAAAGGTCTCAGCGCGCCATCTAGTGGTCAGTATACTTTAATGCTTCATAAAACGTCCTGATCAGGGATAAAGCTTCGATAAATTCACCCCTTTAACAAAATGTAAAATGAAAGTATTTTAAAATGTGCGTATTTACTTTCAGCAATGAAAAGTAATCAACTACACTTACACCGGACCTATGTAGTATTTTGAGAGAACATCAAGTAAATGGTTCATTTTTCAGCTACATTTCAATGAGATATTGTATTTTTAACTGCAACATTTGTCTGAAAGGTATAATCATTATCCAAAGATCAAATGATGCCTTGGTGGCAGTCATTTTTTCATTCATTAATGAATAAATAAAGCACCTTGAGGCGACTGTTGTTGTGATTTGGCATTATATAAATAAAATAAAATTGAATTGAATAAATGAATTTTGTCTCCAAATCCTCAACAAACATTAACAGGATGCAACTAATCTTATTGGCTTGTACTTTATTTTAGGGTTGACTCTGTGATCATAACATTTGCTTTTAAGACACATACAGTTAATATCCTACAAGCCTACATGGAACCTGAGATTATCTGTTAGGTCACTCATGAGGATTTCCTGTTAAAACCTAAAAATGAAAAGTAACAGGGATGATTCAGAGCCCTGCTTATGAAGATAAAACCTTGTTGTCATTTAAGATTCTTTATTAAATAAATTTGGGGGGATTTTCTTAGCCTTGATAATATTTTAATGGTTGATTTGATTGCATGAAAGTTTATTGCAACTTTTTAGTAGTTAATCTGTGTTTTATTCTTGTAATCTGGGGACAAAGTGTTCAAATGACCACAGCTTTATGGTGCATATCCAAAGAATCTTTTTATTTGATGTTAGTGAAGCAAACTAACATATTTACAAAGCACAACAATTTAAAAGCACGGAACAATGACTCACCTTTGCGCTTGTCTGTTATTTAGTTAAGAGTTCGTCAAATTCAAACTTATATTAAATTATGCTCATTAAAGTAGCGTTATAGTGCATGAGAGCTTCATAAGGAGGATCTCAGGTGGGGGAAAAACAAGGTCAGGAGATTCTACTTTCCAGGCTTTCACTGTAGATTATTTCCGATCAGCCAGCCTCTGTAGGAGGGCGATGACTGTGTCCTGTTTGGAGGAGAGCAGCTCCAGGGCCGTGGCTATCCTTCCTAGGGACTCGGACATTCGCACCTCCCTCCTCTCGCGCCTCTTCTCTCTGGCTTCAACCCTGCGGCGAGCCACTCGATCGAGGTAGGCCTGCTCCTCCTGTCGCTTCAGAATCTCCTGGAACATAGTGCAGCCGCCTTGCTCCGCTTTCGCCTTCTGGTTCTGTCCTTCAGTTCCAGACACAGTTGTTGTAGACAAAGAGGTGGCAGCAGAGGAAGTGAGGCAGGAGGACGTGAGGTGGAATGAGGTCTGGGGCATTAGCTGAGCTAATGGTCGCTGCAGTCACCGACGTACTGGCAGCGGTGCCAGCACTGGAGCCCAGACTTACTGAGTCCACACCACCAGCACCAGCACCAGCAGCAAAGTCACTGCTAGGACGGATGATGGTGGACGTCGGCTGTGGGAGCTGCAGGGGCTTTGCAGCGATCTTAGCCAAAGGAGCAGGCAGTGTAGAAACCGTGCTGCCGCCTTTGTTTCGTTTGTTGTTGACGATCTGAGTGCCAATGGTGTCGCAGAGGGTGGCGTCCATCAACTAGAGTGGAACAAGACACACACAAAGATATGGAGAAAGTACACCAATGAATACATCAAACAGCATTGTAATCCATGTCTTAGAAATACTCCCAAGACGTCTTAGCATGTCCCGTCTCCCGGCTGCGGTCTTTAACCCTCTTGTATGTCACAATGAGGTTGTTCCACTTGCGACGGATTTTCTCAACAGGCAGTATGTGCCCCTTGGAGGCCATCTCCTCTTGGACACTCTGGAAGAGCTGCGAGCGTTCCCGAGTCTCATAGAGACCCCAGCGACGCCCGACGGCCTCAATCAGACACAGAACGGCTTTGGAAGAGAAATCCGAGCCAGAGCAAAGCGTCTTCTCGGAAGGAGCAGGGGGCATTACTGAAGCTGGGGGAGAAAGAAAGCCACTTGTGGTGTCACTTCATATGTAAGATAAATGGGTTAAACTGGGGAAAATCTTATATGCATACAGTTGTTATCAAATGTTTAGATCCACTCATCATGGGCGGGAATATCCTGGTAATTCTGGAATTTTAATGATTTCTTTGAACTGCTTTTCCAGGGTAGACTTACTGCACAAGTTTGAATTTATTTTGGATTTTATCTAAAACATCTAAAACACACAGTCAGTAGTAAACATACAGGTGCAAATATATAAATATACTCAATTAATTCTTTTAATAAGTGAAAATTCTATAAAGCTTGAGAAAGCTATTAGTGACTGACTATAACTGGTAGTTTCCCTTTGCCGTCATGAAAAGGATTTGTTTGATAGCACTCACAGGTTTGAACAATACAAGACACTTATGTACAGATACCAAATACTGTGCATAAGTGTGAGTTATTTGGATGTGTCAGCACTTTGCTAAGGTCTGGAAAAAGACCCAAACTGTCAACCTCAAATGAGAGAAAAGTGGTCAGGATGTTTAGGAACAATCCAGGAACAACCAGTGCTCACACACCAGCATCACTGTCCACAGTGAAATGAGTTTCACATTGCCATGGACTGAGAGGGTGCCGACCAAGATAAAAGCATCTGGTCAAAAATCCGCACCTTCAAGCTTATCTGAAATTTGCAGCTGCCCACATGGACAATCCAAATGTCTTCTGGAGAAAAGCTTCGTTGCCAGACGAGACAAAGATTGAGCCACAATCAGGTATGTTTGGAGGAGTAAAGGTGAGGCTTTGAAATCTAAGAGCCCTGTGCTAGCTGTCAAGCATAGTGCTGGTAGATTCTGACTCTGGGGCTGTTTTGCTACCAGGGGTAAATCAGGATTTGAGGTAAAACCTGAAAATAGAATCTCCAGTTCTGTCCAAGTTTGAACATACAGTTGAAACTTGGACCCAGTTGAATGTTCCAACTGGACAATGATCCCAGGCACACAGATAAACTGGTTTTGGAATAGATACAGTAGACAAACATTAAGCTTCTGGGATGACCTTCCCAAAGCCCCGACCTCAACCCTGCTGAACTTCTGTGGACAACACTTAGAAGCTGAGTCTGTGCCACGAAACCAACAGATTTAAATGAATTCTACCAATTCTGCAAAGAAGACTGGTCAAATATCCAGCCAGGAATATGTCAGAAGCTTGTTGATGGCTGGTCAAGGTGCAAGTTGCAAAGAGACATTAGTGGGGGTGTGTGTAAATATTTGAGCCCATATGTAATGTTTGATCCTGTGTAGGTTGATGAGTGGATGTAAACCTATGACCACAACTGTATTTGCAGATACAGAAAAACTGCATTTTCTGCATCTGTAATTCCTAGTGAGAGATTTTCAACACTTCTGTTTTCCCTCTTGTCGTTGGTTTGACGTGTGCGGTAGTTAGTTTCAACAGCCAGAGTCAGAATTTAGCAACATTTGATGAGCTATCGAACACCCCAACAGATGCCCATCAAATCTGATCAAAACACACACAATCCCAGTGATGCAGAAACTTTATTAATTGTGAAGGATAAGAACTGAATGGCTAAGACTTGAACCCTAGTTTTTGTGGACTTTTTCAGGTGCATGAAATAGGCACAAAATACATGGTGTATCAAAAAGAATCATCTGATTTCAGAAGGCTATATGTTTTTTTAACTATTAGACATAGAAGCTAACTATTCATGCATTTATTACTTCCAGGCTGAACTACTGTAATTCATTATTATCAGGATGTCCAAAAAACTCACTGAAAAGCCTTCAGCTAATCCAAAATGCTGCAGCAAGAGTCCTGACAGGGACTAGAAAGAGAGAGCAGATTTCTCCTGTTTTGGCTTCCCTTCATTGGCTTCCTGTTAAATCCAGAATTGAATTCAAAATCCTGCTCCTCACATACAAGGTCTTAAATAATCAGGCCCCATCTTATCTCAATGACCTTGTAGTACCATATCACCCTATTAGAGCACTTCGCTCTTGCTCTGCAGGCCTACTTGTTGTTCCTAGAGTATTTAAAAGTAGAATGGGAGGCAGAGCCTTCAGTTTTCAGGCCCCTCTTCTGTGGAACCAGCTTCCAGTTTGGATTCGGGAGACAGACACTATCTCTACTTTCAAGATTAGGCTTAAAACTTTCCTTTTTGCTAAAGCATATAGTTAGGGCTGGACCAGGTGACCCTGAATCCTCCCTTAGTTATGCTGCAAAACACATAGGCTGCCGGGGGATTCCCATGATGCATTGAGTTTTTCCTTTCCAGTCACCTTTCTCGCTCACTATGTATTAACAGACCTCTCTGCATTGAATCATATCTGTTATTAATCTCTGTCTCTCTTCCACAGCATGTCTTTTATCCTGTCTTCCTTCTCTCACCCCAACCGGTCGCAGCAGATGGCCCCGCCCCTCCCTGAGCCTGGTTCTGCCGGAGGTTTCTTCCTGTTAAAAGGGAGTTTTTCCTTCCCACTGTCGCCAAAGTGCTTGGTCATAGGGGGTCATATGATTGTTGGGTTTTTCTCTGTATCTATGAAGCGCCTTATGTTGTGATTTGGCGCTATATAAATAAAATTGAATTGAATTGAATAGAAGCTTCCAGTAAATTTTAAAATGCAAATGTAAAGTTATATACACAAAATTTACAATGTTGACAAGTGCTTAATATGCCCACCTCCAGACCAGCATCCAATTTCAAAATGCTTTAATTCCACAATCATTCACCTAAAGAAACACGTAGTGGCTGCAGTGACTCCAGACATGCTCATGGGATGAGTTTGGCATATGCTGTGTATCCACGGGGGGACTTATTGAGCACTTGTGCACACTGTAAGTTTATATTCAGCCATTACTTGAATAAAAGTATAGCCAGAAAAAGCATACCCGGATAGAAAAGCCCAATAAAACACTATCAGTCATGGACTCACCTCCCTAGAGTCTGGACCTCAACATTGTTGAAGCAGTGTGAGATCATCTTCACAAAGAGCAGAACAAAAAGCGGTCAGCATCCAAAGACAGCTTTAAACATTCTTCAAGAAGCCTGCAGAACTATTCCTGAAGACTACTTAAAGAAATGAGAACAAAGCTGCATAAGAGAGTTCAGACTGTGTCGAAGAAAAAAGGTGGTCGTACCAAATATTGATTTTAAAACTCTGTATTGTATTTCCATGTATATGTCCGCATATCCTTGCATTTACTTTTTTTCCTAGTAAAATATAAAGAAAAAGTGGTCGGCCGAGACTTTTGTGTAGTACTTTAAATATTGTTTTCATTAGCATTTTTACAGTTCTGTTATCTGATTAAATATGAGATCAATGAGATGATATCAGATGACTATATTTTCTAACTATGGACAGACAAATATGTATGAAAATTATTTTTGTTAATTAAATCACTTCGATATATCATCTGTCACACATTTGAATGATAAATCACTAACACAGTAAAAGCTCATCTATTTCTTTTTCTTAGAAAGACCTGGTATTTTTCCTGGAATAATTGGAAAAATCTTAAAAGACACCACAATCAAAATGATTCCTATAACACAAAGCCATTTAGCTGCTACCCCAAGATTGCAACATAACAGTAGACACAATACAGCCAGTAACAGGATGCTCTTCATGAGGTAGGACTTGCTGCACAACTCCCCCTCTGCATCTTTTCTTGCCCTTTCCTCCTCTTTTCTCCACAGCTTTGTCTTCATCTTCTTTAGCTCTTCATCCTTGTAATGCTCCCTCAGATTTCCCTCCTTTTTGCTGATTTCTTCATCTCTCTCTGCAAGGATGCTTTCCTGTCTTTTTCTGATTTTCCTCTCCTTCTCAGGATACAGCTCTGTCTTGTAGTAACTACCTCCATTCAGGGCCACCAGGGTCTCGATCTTCTCCATAAAAGTTGTGACCTGCTTCTGGTCCTCCGGGGTTTTGTTGTTGAAGACGTGGAAGCCACCGCTACACTTGCGTATGAAGTTGCGGAGGTTCTCGTCACTCTCAGTAATGATGTTGTTTATTGTTTTGTCTTCCAGGCGATCCCCGTGGGTGAACAGCACGATGGTGTAGTCCCACACTCTTGGGCCAAACTTTGCTTCAATCAGCGTGTGGGTGTCTTGGTCTTCCTGAGTCAGCCTTCCTAAAGGAATAACATATGCAAAGACGTGGGGTCCTGGTTCCTGGAGTTTCAGGCGTTGAAGAATCTCTCGGATGATGTCCTCCTTGTTGCTTCCCTTCTCGAAAAGCCCAGGTGTGTCAATCACATCAACAGGTACATCTCCAACCACCGCGGACTCTTTTTCACAGTGAACAGTGATGCTGGCCAGCTTCATCTCTGAACAGAACACCATTTTATTGAGGATGGTGTTCCCACTCGAGCTCTTGCCTACACCACATTTTCCAAGAAGCATGATCCTCAACGGCTCTGTCAACCCAACAAAAAGCATTTTTAAACACTATTCAGAGTTCATGAAAGTCGTTGTGCCCTTCATTCTGACTTCTGATATTATTATTGTTTATTTGTAGAAATTCGTGGCTTTCACATATTAGCCCAGACTGTTGCATCCCAGGGCACAAACAGTATGAACTTTTTTATTATGTTCTTACATTGTGGCAAATGCAAAGCATTTTGGATAGCATTTGTTGATGAATATAACAAAAAGAAAAGAAAAAAGAAAAGTAAAGTAATACACGGTATGTTGTCTCATGTTACCATTTGTGGTTTGTTGTGTTTTTATATGCCTGTTGAAATATTTTTTCTTATCTTACGTTTTCAAAAAATAGAATTTTGTATGATTAACCAAAATGATCCAGGCATTAATGATTCTTTTACTGCAGAAATTGCTATTACGAAATTTAACTACTAATTTCAGTCATGTTATACTGATATTTTTCTGGTTATTTTCCATAACTTGGTAGCTTTTTGGCAACAGATTCGCTACTGAGCAGAGATCCAAGAGACAACAGGCTCCAGGTGGCCAAGCCGAGACGTGTACGGCGAAAGTCAAAGTTCATTTAGAGAATAGAAAAGAGACTCAAAAAGTGACCTAAAACTATCAAGGTAAATATGTTACAAAATGTGAGAGCTTGAAAATTTTTAGTTATATATAACAACCAGCTGTACGTTCATGCCCTATCCTCTCATATAAAAGGCATAAAGAGAACTCTTATTTACAGCTGTGATTAGAAGTTTATATTCACTCATCGTGGGCATGAATATCATGGTAATTTGGGGGCATTTAACTGTTTTTTTAATTGTTCTTTCTCCAAGGTGAAATGATTGTACAGCATACATATTTAAAGTTGAATTTCGTTTGGATTTTCTTGAATCTGCACAGGGTCAAAAGTTTACATACAGGGTCAAATATAAAGGTACATGCCTGCTAATCTTTTCTTAACAAGTTGCACCTCAACCAGAAACTTTTGGTAGTCATCAACAAGTATCAATAAGTATTCCGGCTGAATGTTTGACCGCTCTTCTTTTCAGAGCTGGTTATTAAATTTATTTGGTTTGTTGGCAAAGAACCGGGTTTTAAGCACAGTCTTGTTGTTGGCGACTGAAAGTCTCTGATTGAAGTGCAACTTGCTCAGAGTCATTTAACCAAATATCACTGAGTGTATGTATATATTTCAGTTTCTATGTATCCTTTTCACACAGGGTCAAATATTTAGGTATATAAGCAGGATGCAGATGCAGGCAAAGCAGACAAAAGTAAAACGACGCCTTTGTTCCAAAGATATGTACACTTTTCACCCTGTGTGGATTGGAGAAAATCCCAAAGAAAATCAGACTTGTACACCTAACTCTTTGTTTGTTTTTAGGTCATTAAAGATGTACAATCATTCCACCCTTGGAAATGAAGAGTCTCTTGGTTTTGTGATGTACAGTTAGATTTGCAATCAGTGATTGGTTTAGCTGTGATGTAGAGTGAGATGAGCAGAACACAGCGGCAGACAACACAGACAAAAGTAAAGAGAAGCCTTTATTATAAAGATACAAAGACTCTAACGAGCAGATAGGTGGGAATAAGGAGCACGAGAAACGAGATGCAGACATTAAATGAACATTGCATCAACATTAGAGGCTAAAAGTGCACTTCTCAAAATCACTGTTTGCTAACTCAGTGTTTGTGTGTTAGTTAAACACACACACACACACACACACACACACACACACACACACACACACACTTACAGGAAGAAGGCAGATAAAAATAGTCACTGCAATCTTGTTTGTTTTTGTTTTTTTATGAAAGTACTGTAAAAAACATTATAAAAGTTCTGTGGTTTTGTTTCCCCACATTGGAAGCTTATATTTTAGAGAATGGCTTCAATCTTCAAACATCTGAAATAAGCCCGATAAACTGCAGTAGCCAACAGCTCAGCTAAGGCACCACTATGACTCACACTGCTCTCTTTTTCTTTCTACATGTGTCAGTTGAACAAAGGAAGACACGTGATTAAGAGCACGCTGTGACAGTAAGAAGGAAACGCCGTCCAACGACACCCACAGGGGCAAAAAAACATACAAAAAACTAAACAGAAAAACATTAAACTAAAAACTTTTAACTCAGCAGCATTTCCATATTTCATACTGACCCTGCTCCTGCTCACTTTCTGCTGGACCAGGTATGCTGTCAGCGGCCTGAGTGCTCATGGTGGACGAAGACAGAAGTATCACCAAAATTCAAAACTCAAAGTCTGTTAGGTGAAGCTTCTTTCATCACAACTTCCTCGGTGCTTTCTGTTTTAAACTGAGGGTGGGGCTCTACAGCCAAGTCACATACTGGCTGCACTACGAGAATACCGCATCCACCAAGTTACAGTCAAGTCCACATACGCTGAATAATTAGGTCAGCAGCGACAATCGGCCGCTCTGCAGGACATTATTATTTTTTCTACCTGTTTCGAGCCAAGACTATTTCAAATGTTTTAAATAAACCTCTGAACTTGGCACTCTACCTGCATCTTATAGAGAGTCACTGGATGGGACACACCTTTATGGTGTAAGGGGTTGATGATTTCTTGCATAAGAGCTTAATGTGGAATAAAGTTATGATTTCAAATAGAATATCATTACTTTCATTTTGACTGAGAAGTAGACTTTGATTCGTTGGTATTTTATGGTGAGGCTGAGAAGCAATGCAACGAGGAAGCAATTAAACTATTACATTTAAGGATACTGCGATTTTTATATCACTAAAACACACGTGTGTTAACACACGAACCGCCTAAAGTGTGTTAAGACAATTGCGCTTTAAAAGTTTGAGAAGCAATACAATGAACGGTCTCAGCGCGCCATCTAGTGGTCAGTATACTTTAATGCTTCATAAAACGTCCCCCTTTAACAAAATGTAAAATGAAAGTATTTTAAAATGTGCGTATTTACTTTCAGCAATGAAAATTAATCAGCTACACTTACTCAAACACTGGACCTATGTAGTATTTTGAGAGTACATCAAGTAAATGGTTCATTTTTCAGCTACGTTTCAATGAAATATTGTAGTTTTAACAGTAATACTTATCTGAACATTATACTCGTTATCCAAAATAATCCAAAGCCTGGCTCTCAGTCATTTATTCATTCATGAAGGTAAAACCTTTTTGTGATTAAAGATTCTTTATTAAATAAATTTTGGGGGATTTTCTTAGCCTTGATAATATTTTAATGGTTGAAAGTTTATTGCAACTTTTTAGTAGTTAATCTGTGTTTTATTCTTGCAATCTGGGGACAAAGTGTTCAAATGACCACAGCTTTAAGGTGCATATCCAAAGAATCTTTTTATTTGATGTCAGTGAAGCAAACTAACATATTTACAAAGCACAACAATTTAAAAGCACAGAACAATGACTCACCTTTGCGCTTGTCTGTTATTTAGTTAAGAGTTCGTCAAATTCAAATTTATATTAAATTATGCTCATTAAAGTAGCGTTATAGTGCATGAGAGCTTCATAAGGAGGATCTCAGGTGGGGGAAAAACAACGTCAGGAGATTCTACTTTCCAGGCTTTCACTGTAGATTATTTCCGATCAGCCAGCCTCTGTAGGAGGGCGATGACTGTGTCCTGTTTGGAGGAGAGCAGCTCCAGGGCCGTGGCTATCCTTCCTAGGGACTCGGACATTCGCACCTCCCTCCTCTCGTGCCTCTTCTCTCTGGCTTCAACCCTGCGGCGAGCCACTCGATCGAGGTAGGCCTGCTCCTCCTGTCGCTTCAGAATCTCCTGGAACATAGTGCAGCCGCCTTGCTCCGCTTTCGCCTTCTGGTTCTGTCCTTCAGTTCCAGACACAGTTGTTGTAGACAAAGAGGTGGCAGCAGAGGAAGTGAGGCAGGAGGACGTGAGGGGGAATGAAGAGGAGAGGCCGAGGAGATTCTGGCTTTGGGTGAGCGATGTTGTACTCAGGCGAAAAGGGATGACACCTGATGAGATGGATGGAGCTTTGCGGCTCGTGTAGCCCAGTGTGTTGAGGTCTGTGTTACTGGCGGAGATGAGGGAAGGGGATGTGGTGGCTGTTTCTGTAAAACAAGGCGAGGTGATAAAAGAAGGAGCCGGCACAATGGTGGCTGGGTGAATACTGGTAGTAACAATGTCACCATTGAGGACGATCAGGGGCTTGTGGTCTGGAGCATTAGCTGAGCTAATGGTCGCTGCAGTCACCGACGTACTGGCAGCGCTGCCAGCACTGGAGCCCAGACTTACTGAGTCCACACCACCAGCACCAGCACCAGCAACAGCAGCAAAGTCACTGCTAGGACGGATGATGGTGGACGTCGGCTGTGCAAGCTGCAGGGGCTTTGCAGCGATCTTAGCCAAAGGAGCAGGCAGTGTAGAAACCGTGCTGCCGCCTTTGTTTCGTTTGTTGTTGACGATCTGAGTGCCAATGGTGTCGCAGAGGGTGGCGTCCATCAACTAGAGTGGAACAAGACACACACAGAGATATGGAGAAAGTACACCAATGAATACATCAAACAGCATTGTAATCCATGACTTACAAATACCAGTTAACAATGTAACCGTATGCTGTCTTAAACCTTGTTACTTTATGTTATAATCCTAGTTATTTCTGCTGTACTTCCTCACAGTTGTTCAGATTAAACATCCCTGTACAAGAAGAGTAAGGATTTGGGGGTGACAGGGTCATGGGCAGCCAAGGGGGACTGATCAGGCCGGGAACGAAAGCTGGGCCCATGTGGTCTGATCCAACAGATGAGCTACTGTAGCTCCAATTGCAAAAAAAAGTTAATACTAATTCTGATAGAAAGGTGTCAGAATACACAGTGCATCACAGTTTGTTGCATATGGGGCTGCGTGGCCACAGACCAGAAGGTGCCCTGGTCTGAGAGGTCTAGTGGAGCCCATGGTCAGGGATGTTTTGGCAGCAAAAGGGGAAAAAAACAATATTAGGCAAGTGGTTATAATGTTATAGCTGGTGGTATATCGCCAACAGCAGAAGAATGCTTCTGATTTCTAGCCAGTAACCCTGAGTTTTGAATTTTGTAAGATAGACTAGGCCTGTACTCTACATCGACCACACCTTCCAAAATATATAAAGCAGCCGTTTCTTCTTTCTGCACAATTTTTATATATATATATAGACACACACACACACACACATTATCCACAGATGCAGAGTGCAGCTGTTAAACTCTGAGTGGATGATGATTATTGGTGGCTGCGTTTGAGGTCAGTTACATTTGTCCTGAGGGGAAATTCACATTTCTACAACTGGAAATTTCAAGCGTCTCACTCTATAGTATGTCCAGCTGTGAGGTTTACTTAAATCAGTACTTAATGTCAGCAACTATTTTTTATCCCCAGGTTTGTCTTCCCGTTAGACTCACATCAAAGAACTCCCAAGACGTCTTAGCATGTCCCGTCTCCCGGCTGCGGTCTTTAACCCTCTTGTATGTCACAATGAGGTTGTTCCACTTGCGACGGATTTTCTCAACAGGCAGTATGTGCCCCTTGGAGGCCATCTCCTCTTGGACACTCTGGAAGAGCTGCGAGCGTTCCCGAGTCTCATAGAGACCCCAGCGACGCCCGACGGCCTCAATCAGACACAGAACGGCTTTGGAAGAGAAATCCGAGCCAGAGCAAAGCGTCTTCTCGGAAGGAGCAGGGGGCATTACTGAAGCTGGGGGAGAAAGAAAGCCACTTGTGGTGTCACTTCATATGTAAGATAAATGGGTTAAACTGGGGAAAATCGTATATGCATACAGTTGTTATCAAATGTTTAGATCCACTCATCATGGGCGTGAATATCCTGGTAATTCTGGAATTTTAATGATTTCTTTGAACTGCTTTTCCAGGGTAGACTTACTGCACAAGTTTGAATTTATTTTGGATTTTATCTAAAACATCTAAAACACACAGTCAGTAGTAAACATACATGTGCAAATATATAAATATACTCAATTAATTCTTTTAATAAGTGAAAATTCTATAAAGCTTGAGAAAGCTATTAGTGACTGACTATAACTGGTAGTTTCCCTTTGCCGTCATGAAAAGGATTTGTTTGATAGCACTCACAGGTTTGAACAATACAAGACACTTATGTACAGATACCAAATACTGTACATAAGTGTGAGTTATTTGGATGTGTCAGCACTTTGCTAAGGTCTGGAAAAAGACCCAAACTGTCAACCTCAAATGAGAGAAAAGTGGTCAGGATGTTTAGGAACAATCCAGGAACAACCAGTGCTCACACACCAGCATCACTGTCCACAGTGAAACGAGTTTCACATTGCCATGGACTGAGAGGGTGCCGACCAAGATAAAAGCATCTGGTCAAAAATCCGCACCTTCAAGCTTATCTGAAATTTGCAGCTGCCCACATGGACAATCCAAATGTCTTCTGGAGAAAAGCTTCGTTGCCAGACGAGACAAAGATTGAGCCACAATCAGGTATGTTTGGAGGAGTAAAGGTGAGGCTTTGAAATCTAAGAGCCCTGTGCTAGCTGCCAAGCATAGTGCTGGTAGATTCTGACTCTGGGGCTGTTTTGCTACCAGGGGTAAATCAGGATTTGAGGTAAAACCTGAAAATAGAATCTCCAGTTCTGTCCAAGTTTGAACATACAGTTGAAACTTGGACCCAGTTGAATGTTCCAACTGGACAATGATCCCAGGCACACAGATAAACTGGTTTTGGAATAGATACAGTAGACAAACATTAAGCTTCTGGGATGACCTTCCCAAAGCCCCGACCTCAACCCTGCTGAACTTCTGTGGACAACACTTAGAAGCTGAGTCTGTGCCACGAAACCAACAGATTTAAATGAATTCTACCAATTCTGCAAAGAAGACTGGTCAAATATCCAGCCAGGAATATGTCAGAAGCTTGTTGATGGCTGGTCGAGGTGCAAGTTGCAAAGAGACATTAGTGGGGGTGTGTGTAAATATTTGAGCCCATATGTAATGTTTGATCCTGTGTAGGTTGATGAGTGGATGTAAACCTATGACCACAACTGTATTTGCAGATACAGAAAAACTGCATTTTCTGCATCTGTAATTCCTAGTGAGAGATTTTCAACATTTCTGTTTTCCCTCTTGTCGTTGGTTTGACGTGTGCGGGGGTTAGTTTCAACAGCCAGAGTCAGAATTTAGCAACATTTGATGAGCTATCAAACACCCCAACAGATGCCCATCAAATCTGATCAAAACACACACAATCCCAGTGATGCAGAAACTTTATTAATTGTGAAGGATAAGAACTGAATGGCTAAGACTTGAACCCTAGTTTTTGTGGACTTTTTCAGGTGCATGAAATAGGCACAAAATACATGGTGTATCAAAAAGAATCATCTGATTTCAGAAGGCTATATGTTTTTTTTAAACTATTAGACATAGAAGCTTCCAGTAAATTTTAAAATGCAAATGTAAAGTTATATACACAAAATTTACAATGTTGACAAGTGCTTAATATGCCCACCTCCAGACCAGCAGCCAATTTCAAAATGCTTTAATTCCACAATCATTCACCTAAAGAAACACGTAGTGGCTGCAGTGACTCCAGACATGCTCATGGGATGAGTTTGACATATGCTGTGTATCCACGGGGGGACTTATTGAGCACTTGTGCACACTGTAAGTTTATATTCAGCCATTACTTGCATAAAAGTATAGCCTTTTCTTTTCGATGCACCCTGTGTAATAGCATTTCTATGCAAATGATTAAAAAATGACATGTTTGAATTTTTAGGTTATTCAAATTCCTTTTAACAGTCATGAGATTTAATGTGTATATGTGCGGATACATCATATCATCATTTTATATGAATTATTAAAAGAGGTTAATGTACGCAAGTGTTGCCAGTTATTACTTCTGCCAGAAAGACTTCGGTCAGTCAGGTTATGTGTTTTGTTACATTCTTGCTGGTGCTCTCCTCTCACTTTGAATCTTACTTACCTGGAGCTATCTTCAGGTATGTTTTTCCATCCCCAGATGTGGTGAAGAAACGCTCTGTGCTAACAGGGTCTGATGACAGAGCAGATAAAAGCTACATAATCTACTGAAAAGCAACAGATTCTGAGTGGCCATTAAGAAAACAAAACAAAAAAGGAAGCAAATAAACGAGGCCGAATGGCCATAAATCATCTCAGGTGAGCACTCACACAGTAGTACAGGAGTAGTTGTCGTGGCAGCTTGCAGCTCTGTGTCAGCCAGCTCCTCTGCAGTCTGTTCCCCTCCTCCTCCTCTGCATGCGGTATCTCCGCAGGGCGCAGGCGACTCCTGCCTGCCCAAAAGCAGCGCAGATGCATTTTCATCCACCGCTTCAGTTTTCACATGCAGCGCTGCGACGTGGTTGCTGCCTCCTTGCAGATCTCCCTCCATGGCTGACACAGAAACAGAAAAAAAGGGAAAAGGAGCAGGAGCTGAAGGGAGAGAGCTTGTATTGTCTGCGCAGGCGTTGAATTGAGGAGAAAGTTTGGAGATCTCGGCTGTTAATCGATGATGCAGACTTCAGCGTGAAGTCGTGCAGCCAAAGTCATGACTGATTTAGCTGTGAGCGTGATGGACAAATGCCACCCCCTGCATGTTTTTCCGTGAGGGGCACGGAAATGGCTGCGCTGACCACCTCAGCTCAGCCGACGGATGCGCAGAGCGGCTGCGCAGCTCTCAGCAAGGATTTGCTGCTGGCAACCGTGATGGTGACGTCAGCTGACCGCACGTTTGGCACATGTTTAGTAACAAAAAACCAAAAAATAATTTTCAAAATAAGAAAAAAGAATCCGGATTTAGCTGTCAACGTGCCAACGTAGGGGCAAATTCTGCACGTTTTATTGCATTAATAATAATAAATATTAATAAATTAAAATAAATAATACTAAACGAGGTAAAAGAAAAAATGCATTTTATTCTTTTATGTGTTATTTGTGGCGTACACAAACAAACATTTTATTTTAAAAAAACCCCACATGTTACAGATAACAGTAAAAATAAATTGAACTGTAGTGACAATAGTCCTCTTTGGACCAACACATTCAGATTTTAATGGTATATAACATCAGTTATATGTGAAACAAAGTTAGGGCAAACAAATGAAACTGGGAGCAATATATACATATATATAATGATCATTTTAACTTGACTTTTAAATAGGACTGGAGCTGTTTTTGGTTTCAGTGCACAAAACTGGAGAAAACATTATTACAATTCCCCTTTAGACATTTGTCTTTGTTTTCAGTGTGCATTTTGTATGTAAACAACATACACTACGGAACTACTTTATTTAATATTATACTGTAATGGGTTGTACTATGATGAGGATTATCCAATAATAGCTTTTCCATTAGTTGCCAGCACATGAACATAGAGTATACTGTATTTGACATTCATACTGTGTGCAAACACTGATATCTAGTTACATTTTGCTACAGTGCCATCGCTGTAACACCCGTTTTTGATTGTTTTCTCAGCTTTGAAGTGTTAAAAACTGTCACACTGGTTCGAAGTCACTGATCTTGGATGTTGAAAGCCTTCTTAAACTCGCTGTCAAATAACTCCCTCAGTTGGTTGCCGATGGCAAGGATTTCTGGATTTCCCTGAAAAAGAAAAACAGCGATTGTCATTATGTTATTTTCAAAACTTCTGTTCTGTTTAAAAAAGTTGTGTTTGTAATCCTAAAGATGTGTCAATGCACCTTTAAGGACCTACAGTAATTGAGGGGAAAAAAAACAATGAGCAAACACTTGGCGGTGGTGGGAAGGAAGAACTCCCTTTTAACAGGAAGAGACTTCCAGCAGAACTGAGAATAAAAGACAGTAAGACAAAAGTTTTCTATTTGAGATCCACTGTGAAATTGCAGGTACCCATGAAATTGGTCAGACCAGGACCCCCAGGGACCCAAATGCAGAAGAAGCACTGCATGGAAGCAAAGGTGAAATAGATGGTAGTTGTTTTGATTATGCCTTGTAAAAGCTGAACAAGGCAATTTGACAAAACTTTGAATGGCAGTCAGAAGAAAGTGAAAGCTTAAAGTCCTGAAAACATTTAACAACACAACACACAGAGTCCCAAAAGAGATACAGAATCACATTTTTTGTCACTATAAGGTGTAATTGAAGTTTCCAAAACTTGCAGTGAATGTAATCTAATTCTTCTTTTTTACATGCAGATGCAAACCTTTTAAAACCATATAAAAAATAAAAACAAGCACTTAATAGACTATTGAGAGCACTGAATGCCATTATCACACTTTCACTAAGAGTTTCTTACCCGGTTGAATGTCGCACAGTTGGCAAAAATAAGCTGGACATCAGAAACAAACTCGCCGACAGTTTGATACTGTTTCTGCTGGAGTTTCTCTGTTACTTTGCCCAGCCACATCGGACTCTTGATAGAAGTGCTGTAGTTTGCCAGCTGTGGGTGAAAGCAGACATCCAGAAAACCAGAGTATTCTAGTCAGAGTTTTACACATATAGTGCTGTGAAAAAGTATTCGCCCCCTTCCTGACTTCTTAGCTTTTTGCAAACTTGGTACACTTACATGCTTTACATCAAAGCTAATTTTAATTTTAGGAAAAGAAAATACAAAATGTTGTTTTTAAACACAGAATTCAGGTTCACTACTGTTCCAAATTTTCAATTTGTGGATAATGATTCTCACAATGGTTTGCTTGAGTCCCAAAGCTTTAAAATTGCTTTGTAACACAGACTGATCAATGTCGATGACTTTGTTTCTCATCCGTTTCTTTAGATCGTAGGATGTTTTGCTTTTTGAGATCATTTTTCCTACTTTTCTCTTTCAGACAAGTTCCATGTAAGTGATTTCTTGATTCAACAGGTCTACCAGCAATTAGTCCTTGGTGCTGCCAGTGAAGCTGAACTGGCTAGTTACCGATTTAACAAGGGAGAGCGGTTACTTTTCACACAGGGCCAGGTAGGTTTGGATTGCTTGTTTGCCTTAATAAATGAAATCATCATTTAAAATCTGCATTTTGCGTTTACTGAGCTTATTGTTGTCTAATATGAAACTCTAACTGATGATCTGAAGTGTGACCAATATGCAAAGGCTAAGATAGCTCACGTTTTCAGTGCACTGCACTTTATTTTCTATGAATGTTTTAAAACTTGATTCTAATGAATAAAAATTGCTTGCTTAAAAAATACTTACATAGCCCATTGGGTCTGGAGAAAACATTTGCTCCTCGTCAGCACTGCGCAGACTCAGGAGGAGATACTGGCATTGCTGTAGATGAAACAACAGAGGGGCAGGTCACAGCAATGTCACAGGGAGACGGGTAGTTAGATGGTTACATGGACAAAGTTGTAGACAGAGAAAATTCTCACCATCATGTGTTGAGATATTTGCTGAGACATCACTGCGTTCACGTCCAGCTGGTCAAGGCAAACGTGATTGGCTCTAAAAACGCAGAATGTGCACAACCAGGGGCTGTCGTCGCTGCACACACATACACACACAGATATATATCAGTCTTAAAAATATAAACCCTTTTGATTGTTGTTTCAATCAGCTATATCCTTTTTATTTTTATCAGCTGAATGTCTTAGCTTCATGTTATCACATAAAACAGGTACATTTTAAAAAAGCAGAACGTATGCCAGGATCATATACAGTAGTGTGTAATTCAATACAATATACATGGATAATAGCAGCACAAATGTTGTTTTAGTAGAAACTGTCCACCTGACTTCAGCTAGTACCAGTTTTAATGTGAAGGTGAAAAACATTAAAACAAAAATCAAAGGAAATGATGTTAAAATTTAACGCTGAGCAAGAATTTAGTTTACAGAACTAGAAGATCTGGAGTAACACTCCACTTATTTGGACTCATGGTACAGGTCAATTTGCAAATGTCCTGTTTTGTTATCTACCAGGTCCAGAAGGAAATATCCTTAGCTCCTTCACTCTCTTTGCCAGCTGGCACCTAACTTTGTCTTTTCATCATAAGACTGTCAGTTTGTTTGGGAAAAAGTACTTCTACTTAAACGACGGAAAAACAATTAAGCAAGTGTGCTATTTTACACTTGCTTAATTGTTAAGAAGTTCACAGACAGCACTGTGCAAAAGTCTTCAGCCACCCCTCATTTAAAAAAAATATTTTTCTGGGAAATAAAGGGAAATAGGGCACGGTGGTTAGCACTGTTGCCGCACAGCAAGAAGGTCCTGAGTTCAATTCCACCATCAGGCCGGAGTCTTTCTGTGTGGAGTTTGCATGTTCTCCCCGTGTTTGCGTGGGATCACTTCGGGTACTCCGGCTTCCTCCCACCGTCCAAAGACATGCAGCTTGTGGGGATAGGTTAATTGGATAATCCAAATTGCCACTAGGTGTGAATGTGAGTGTGAATGGTTGTCTGTCCCTGTGTGTTGGCCCTGCGACAGACTGGCGACCTGTCCAGGGTGTACCCCACCTCTTGCCCTATGACAGCTGGGATAGTCTCCAGCACCCTCTGCGACCCTGAAAAGGATAAGCGGAAGCGAATGGATGGATGGATGGATGGATAAAGGGAAACAGATGCAGAGATTTGGAGAATAATTTTTGACTGTCTTTAATTCGGTTTTCTGTCAAGCTGATCACACACTGCTTCACTAATGTTGAAGTCCGAGCTCTGGGGAGGCCAAGACTGTGTGTGGTGGTTTTGTTTTATGTTTTTTATTCAGGTATGCTTTTACTGCATTGGCAGTGTGTTTGTGATCACTGTCATGCTGAAAAATGATGCTGCTCCTGATGAGATGCTTTCCAGATTCCATCTGACCGTACTTTTTTGTGTTTATAATTCCTCATTTTCACAAGACTCCCAGCACCACTGGATGAACTGCATCCCCAGAGCCTCCACCATGTTTTACATTTAGCTGTAGATGTTCAGTGTTGGACCCTCTCATTCTCCTCCATAAATAAGACAACGATTTGGACCAAAAATATCAATGACATTATTATATAAGACCTTTTGCCACTAAATTTCAATCCAGTTCTTGTGTAAACTGGCATACCTCAGCCTTTCCCCCCATTTTCCCTTTGTTTAGTGTGGATTCTTCAGTAAACCTGGAAAACTGTTGCTCCAGGCCAATTTAAAACATTACAAGAAAGTCTGGTTCATTGAAAGAAAATCATACAGAAATGAGAAGTGGCTCGAGACTTTTGCACAGAGCTGTAGGGATATTCATTAGTGCTGCTTTAAAATGCTGAGTTCAGTTCAGTTGCAGGACTGTATAATGGGAGCATTTCTTTCACCCTGTTAAAGCTGATTAGGTTTCTTTCCTGCCAATGCATTCTGTGTTGATACGACAAATTCATGCAGGTTTAAAATATAAGAGACTCAAACAAAACATACAAAAGGACAAAAGAGAAACAGCTGATTTGAAAAATATTTTTTAAATGGCTGCTCTCCCAGTAAGGCTCACTTCAGAATGATGTCGTCCACATGTGGCAGGTGGCATTTCTGGTGGAAGGATCGTGGGCATTCCTCGCACACTACCAGCTCTTGGTCTTCTTCTTCGTTTTTACAGATGCAACAGTCGTCATCGTTTTTCTCATTCTCCTGGCAACACAGACAATAAATCACAGAAAATCTGTTTGTACACAAAACTGCTCCAAAGCGCCTTTCAGACCCAGGAGATGTAAAATTGCTGACTTCATCAAACGGTAACTTATAACTGCCATCTATAAATTAAGAACACAGCACCGCCACAGCACACATTCACAATAGGTAATCGGCCATGCATGAGGCCATGTTATTACTGTTACTTTTGAGAGGCCACATCTCACGTGTGGTTACAGTAATGCATAATCATAAACACTTTAGTAGATTTCAGCCAGTAGGTGAGACCAGACTTTTACTTATAGCTAAATGAAATAGCTTAAGTACTGTAATGGAGAGTGATGGCTTCATAACAAATTATTTTTCATCTGCGTAGTGACAGTGTAACTGCAGATCTATCTGAAGTGAAGATGAGACTCACTGTCTTTTACTTTTTTATTAATCCTGTAGAATTTAATCCACCTCTGCTGTGCCTTGTTGGTAAATGAGCTCTCTTTCTTTGGAAGCACTCATGGATTGATCTGTAGGTATATAAAAACTCAGAGGAAGGGACTACTGCAATCGGCTGCATCAAGCTTCAGCTCCTATTAAAGTTTTGTCAAAACCAGGATTAGGCTGAATCCATTATTGGTCAGTAGAGCTGGGCGATATGAGATTTTTTCATATCACGATATGTTTTTTTCATTTCAGGCGATAACGATATCTATCACGATATAAGCCAAATAACTATATTTGTAAGATTTAAATGTGCCGTTGCTCACAAGTAAAATGTGAAATAATCAGCAGCTTGTTTTTAAATATTTATTTCCCATAATAAGTTCAACAGGGTAGATGTACTTAAGGAACATGAGACTTTTTCAGCTAAATAAAGGCAAATATTGCAAACTACACAAAAGGCAGCCGCTAAAGCGTTTAAGTTTCAAAATAGAACAAATGAAACAGACTAAACTGTCAATTCCACTTAGAAACAAAATATTAATTCTAAAAATAAATCTTAGTTTGTTTTACAGAAGAACAGACAAAACTGACTAACTTTTGTCAATATCAAATAAACTGAGAACTAAAAGGAAATTCTCAATCTCTCCTTGTTGTATAGCTGAGCTTTTCAAACAGCTTTAACAGTTACTTTAGTCTGACAAAAGCCGAATGACGAATTAGCGCTTCCAGTCAGAGACTGAGGCTACGTCCACACGTACACGGGTGTTTTTGAAAACGGAGATTTTCCGTTTTCGTTTTGAAAAATAATCCCGTCCACACATAAAGGCAGAAATGAAGGAAAACGCTGCTATGAACATGCCAAAGCAGCAGGTGGCGCTAGATTCCTAACCGTGCAGAAATGTTGGCCAATCAGAAGTCTAGAAGCCTCGGTGGGAAAAAGTAAACAAAGCTGGGGCATAGAAGCAGAACCGAGTCGTATGTGTGGAGGGACAGTAACTGTGTGTATATGTAAGCATTTAAACACTGCAGAGAGTAGAATTAACAGTAACAGTATTGTAGAAATTCATTTCACCGAAACAATAACGTGGCGCACAGTGTGACGCATGCACCAGTTTATTGTATTTCCAGACTTGCTTTCGGCACAATTTACAGTGCACGCTACTCTGTTTTTTGTCAGACTTGAAATAGCCGAAATACCTTCACACTACGGAACTTCTATGGCTCTTCCGTTCGACAATCTCTCCGGCATTGGAACCATCATCTGTTTTCTCTTCGGTCACGCTCGGTTGATTTTTCTAGTCGGCACACTCATTTCCTCCATTATG
Organism: Aulonocara stuartgranti; assembly: GCF_965226115.1. Lineage (NCBI taxonomy): Eukaryota > Metazoa > Chordata > Actinopteri > Cichliformes > Cichlidae > Aulonocara > Aulonocara stuartgranti. The sequence continues at coordinate 24,247,794 of NC_138942.1, read as the reverse complement.
CGCTGGCTCCATTACCCGCTGGCTGCTTCCCAAACAAACACACGTGCGGCTTGGCACTTGTGCTGTACGTAACAAGTCACGCGACGTGACGCTGCGGCTGTGATTGGTTCGGCTCTGCGCTACTGAATTTGGATCGGCTGACCTTTTTTTTTTTTTTTCTTTTTTTTAAGAGGACAAGAGCGGCGAGGTCTATCGCGATAGCTTAATTTCTCTATCGAGTAAAAGTTATATCGCGATACATATCGTTATCGTTCTATCGCCCAGCTCTATTGGTCAGACTCATTAATCTGACCTGTCACAGATTTTTCGTTTAATGCGGTAAAGGCTTTGCCACGTAAAGTCCATTTTTAAGGCCCTTCAGTGTCTGATGGATGTGAAATTGCACAGCAGAGTGAATAATGAAAAATCCAAAGGTATTTTGGAGATGTCCGCGTGCTCCTCTGGTCAGCGTTGGTGCGGAAATGTAGAAAGGTCTTAATTTTTAGACTTTAATCCATTTGCAAGCATTTTTTTACAAAGTTGTGCTCTGTTAAAAGCAACAAGTAAATGTCTGGTCTGACCCACTGAATGTACAGTAAAGTGACCGAGGGCAGAGAATATCCATTAAGTTGCTGTCAGAAAGAGAAGGAGTCCCACTCCTGTATGTGATGTTAGGCTACAAATACAACTAAACTCTAAATTGGGGTTGGAATCGCATATTTCTGCACCAGAACAAGATAACTGAGAGAGGAAAAAAGTTTCTTGTTTGTCGAATTATACTACAGATTTAGAGACAGATTTTGTACTATTTAGAAAAAACAGCATTGTGCAAGAAAGTATTTTTCAAACCAGTGTAGCATGAGGAAATGCCACTTGTCTGAAACTTACCAGGTCTTCAGGATCTGGTTTACACAGAGGGCAAGCACACAGAAGGGAATGAATCTTCAAGATCTCTGCCTGAAAGAGACAAAGTAACAATGTATTCATTTTTCAATCATAAGTTCTCACTTTTGGTTTAACAAAGCTTGTAACGCTCATATTGACTAAAGTTGCTCTTGGGTTTACAGGTGAGACACAGTTTCATGCAAAAAAAATTGTTAAGTCCTGTAATTTTTTGGGCACGAGTGGCAACTTCAAAATTATAATTCAAAAAGATCCTACAAAACCAAACTGGCACTGACCCAATTCATTTTTCCTGAATTAGCCCCTAATTGTCTTTATATTCTTTATTATTTGTTCATTCTCTATAGCTGGTGTTAATAGTAACAGAAGAGTCTTTGGTTCTGCTGTACGGTGCTGAAACATTGATGTGCATTTGGTGTGTGCTTAGGGCTAACTGTGGTTGTTCATCAAAATGCCACCACATGTTAGCTTTCTGCATTTGGATAGGGATGGGTATCGTTTAGGTTTTATCCGATACCGGTGCCAAATCGGTACTTTTGAAACGGTGCCGGTGCTCAAACCGGTGCTTAAAGAATGGAGAACACAAAATTGGTCCAAAAACCTCTCATGTTCAGCTGTTTTTTGTAAAAATATAACAATGTTAGCCTTTTCTGCAGCTATGGGGCATATATGGTATCACTCTTGGCTGGAAGCAGTGCTTAAACAATGGAAAAAACACAAACTTTGTCCAAAAACCTCTCATGTTTAACTGTTTTCCACTTTTTCTTTGGTCATTTTAGCCTTTTTAGCCAGGGTGAAGGGACTATCTGCCATTAAACAAGAAGACAGCCGCATGTAGCTATGATGATGTTTGCTAGTTCACCTTACATGCATTAATGTAATAACGTGGTGAGCCTACTCAACGTAAATTAGCTACTCACGCAGAGAAGAACGGCTGCTGCTGCCTTCATCATCCGTCATCATTTCTGCTACACTGGCAGGGCTAGGGGCCAGGACTCTCCTCTTCGTGTTTTTGGGGGATGTTGCATAACAGGCAACCCACCCGCAGTAGATGTGCTCGGTGTGAGGTCTCGCAGCAAGCTATCAAATACGGCGCATTTCTGGGCTTTTAAAAAAAACGCTATGCGTCGCCAGGTGTTTCATCGGATTTGAGGTGTTACCTCCTTTGACAGTATCACAGTATCAGCTTAAAGCACTTGTTGCAGGCTGCTGAGTTTGCATATTTTGCTATGAAGTACAGCCAGACTTTTGACCGCTTCGCCTTGGACATTTTTAATCTGTAGCTCTGCTCTAACAGAACGTACGTACCTGGCCCCGCCTACTATCCTCGGAAACGTAAAATGATTGGCTAGAATCTAAAGTGTATCACAGCTCAGGAAAAAAAAGCACCGAAATAAAGCACCGAAATGTGCGCTGCTTTTCGGTCTGGTTACTACCGTTTATGTCAGAACCGGTGCCATCATGGCACCGGACACCGGTACCCATCCCTACATTTGGATATATATTTTTACCATATTAGCTGCTTGAAGATTGATGACCGCAAATAAATATGAGTCAAAATGTAAAGATTGTAATCTTGAAGTGTAATTTTCCTCCCTCATTCTCACAGAGTACCTCACAAAAGTACCCAAAGGCGTAGAGATAAATTGCGGTGAACTAGGAACCTGCAGTGTAAACACACCTCCATGAGAGCACTCAGAGGTTTTCCATCCCATCTGATGTCTTTCTTCCAGGAAACATTTGTCGGACCAGATTCCTTACAAAAGTCCACTGGGGTCATCCAGCTTGTCTCAGTACGAATACTCTTGCCAAGTGTCCCTAGAGGGAGAAAAACATTTTGAGAAGAAAGTTCCTACAGCTTAACTAAAATCTTGTACGGAAGCCCCAAATGCAATTTCATTGTTCTCTGACAATGACAATAAATAAATAAATACCAAATACTAAATCTTTCCATTTAATTCAATTCAAAGTAGCATTTAGCAGCACCTGGATGCTACTTATCCTCTTAATTCCAATGGATGTAATCAGAGTGTACTTTGTTTTTTTAAAGAACTGTTTAAACTTTTTCAAATGACTGTATCTGTATCACAGTACATTCTTTTTTTAAGATACCTGATGCAAAACGTTTTTTGTGTAACGTCCCAGCTAAACCACCACATGTAACTTTGAACACTTTGGTGTTGGAAAGACCAGCCTCTGGCTGCTGCACCGTCTGCTCTTCTGCCTCTTCTTCATCTAAAACAGACACGTTATGAAGATAATATGTAACACAACCATGCGTATCTAAAAGAGCTTCCATCATAAATATTACACTGTAGAAACCAGCACCTGTGGTGGGTTCATCACTTGATGAATCCTGGTCTTCCTCGTCATCTTCTTCTTTCTCCGACTCTAAAAAAGAGGATTTTATCCATGAAAACAAGCGGGAAAGAAGCTTGCCTTGCCTGTGCATGTTTGTCTTACACATGTATATTTTAAATTCAGAGTTTTATGAATATAAATATGTGCACGATATTAATAGAATGCCAGAAAAGATTTTAGTGACAATCATTATGCTCAGAGAGAAACTAGAATCACTGCCTCGCGGCTGTATGCCTTCACCCATTAATATTCTTGTTTTTCATTTTGGATCTTAATGGTAGCTGTTCCTCATCCAAGTTGAGGGTCTAAGGAGAAACAATGTTGTTTTCTGTACAGATTGGAAGCTCCTTGAGGCAAATTTCAGTTTTCTGATATAAGGATACAAAAATAAAATTGTTTTGACTTCAGTTCGTTGGGCTTTTCCAGTTCTGCTCTGTTTCTATTATACTGGAGCATAAAGGGGGGGGGGGGGGGGGGGGTTATAAATGTCTGCAGTGCCTGCCTGCCTCAATTGATGCCATTAGTTTTAAATGCTTTAATATTTAATGTGAGATAACAGAAGCTCTTGTAGCAGCCAGTGGGAAAGTGGGCTTATATGCTGTTAAGAACACTCACGTTTGATAAAAATCGGTGTTTTTGCAGTAATAGAACAAACCTGTGGTTGCTTCTTCGAGTGAGAACAATATTTTCTTGGCCTAGCAGCAAAAAAAGAAGCACGTGGCTTAGATTAGAAAAAAATAAAACAAACTAATTTACTTCTGAGTAAGAAATACCCTACCAGTCAAAATCTGGACACACAATTTTCATGTAATGGTTTTTCTTTACTTTTACTACTTTCTACATCATAGATACAAACTGAAGACATCAAATATATGAACCAAGATCAATGGGATTATGTAGCAAAGAAAAAAAAGATATATAACTCTAAATATGATTTCTATTTTAGATTCCTCAAAGTAGCCACCCTTTGCTTTGTTGACAGGATTGCAAACCTTTGGCCTTCTCTCAATGAGCTTCATGATCGAATCACCTGAAATGGTTTTCATTTCACAGGTGTGACTTGTCAGGGTTCATTTGTGGATCAGTTGTGTTGTGCAGAAGTCAGGTTGGTACACAGCTGACAGCCCTCTTTGACAACTGTTAGAATTGATATTATGGCAGTGTCCCCAAAAGCAGTCACAAAAACCATCAAGTGCTACGATGAAAGTTGCTCACATGAGGACCGCCGCAGGAAAGGATGCCCAAGAGTCACCTCTGCTGCTGAGGATAAATTCATCCGAGTCACCAGCATCACAAATTAGAGCGCAGATTAATGCCACACAGAGTTCCAGTAGCAGAGACATCTCTACATCAGCTGTTCAGAGACTGCATTAATCAGGCCTTTATGGTCAAATAGCTGCTAAGAAACCACTACTGAGGAAAATCAACAAGCAGAAGAGATTGTTTGGGCCAAGAAACACAAGGAGTGGACATTAACCAGTGGAAATCTGTGCTTTGGTCCGATGAGTCCAATTTTGGGATCTTTGATTCCACCCGCCATGTCTTTGTGCGATGCAGAAAAGGTGAACGGATGGTCTCTACATGCATGGTTCCCACCTTGAAACATGGAGGAGGTGTGATGGTGTGGGGGGGCTTTGCTGGTGACGCTGTTGAGGATTTATTCAAAATTTAAGACACACTGAACCCGCATAGCTGCTACAGCATCATACAGCGACATGCCATCCCATCTGGTTTGCGTTTAGTTGGACCATAACTTTTTCTTTAACTGGACAATGACCCCAAACACACCTCCAGGATGTGTAAGGGCAATTTGACAAGAATGATGGAGTGCTGCACCAGATGGCCTGGTCTCCACAGTCACCTGACCTAAACCCAATCCAGATGGTTTGGGATGAGATGGAGCGCAGAGTGAAGGCAAAAGGGCCAACAAGCACTCAGCATCTCTGGGAACTCCTTCAAGACTGTTGGAAGACCATTTCAGGTGACGACCTCATGAAGCTCATAGAGAGAATGCCAAGAGTGTGCAAAGCACAAAGATTAAAATAAATTATAAAACAAGCTTTGAGTAATTTCACACTTTTTTGTTTACTACATAATTTCACGTGTTCATTCATAGTTTTCATGCCTTCAGTGAGAATCTGCAATGTAAATAGTCATGAAAATAAAGAAAAACATTAAATGAGAACGTGTGTTCAAACTTTTGAGTGGTAGTATATACATCTGTTTTTACTTTTTTATTTCCTCCTTTGTAGGCCACTGTTTTCAGGTGACCCTCCTGTGAAAAATGACAAAAACAAAATAAGTGAAATTCACACTGGAAACTGCTGGAACATTGATCAAATAAGTTCAGATTTTCTTTTTGACAAACCTTTATAAGCTTTCCCAGCGGCGTCCCCCCACATCGAATGCTCAGCTTCCAGTTCTTGCAGCTCTGCTTTCCTGCAAACCTCTCAAACTCACCTGGAGCAAACCACTGCTTATTAGCCAGAATGCACTTCTCTCCTAAGAGATGCAGAGGAGGAGGAATTCAAAGAAATGTTTTACACACGCAGAGTTTAAATCTCAGTCATAAATGATCTCTTGTTATCTCCCAACTGCCGCTTTTTCTAGCTTGTACATTTTTCTATTATTTCACAGCTGTTGAACAAAGAACATGCAGCTGCAGTAGACTGCAATGCAACAATGAAAAGACTTTGCTTATCTGACCTTTAGCCAGTTTGTCACGTTGTAGCGTTCCCGACATCTGTCCGCACGTCACAGGCAGCTGGGACTTGTAGAGGGGCCAGGTCCAAATTTCACCCTTCTCTCCCTTCTTCATGGGAGGAGCTGAGAAATACAAAATGTTATAAATGCCGATTCAAACATGCTGCAGTGTAGTCAATATACATGTTGTGGCTTTGGAAAAGACATGACCACATTCCCTCAGACATCTTGCAGTGAACGCTGCAGGTGTAGAAGCAAGAAGGGCTGTGGCTATGCTCCAGTTTTATAGAACTGAGTGAGGCCTGTATCCATCTTGGCAGGGAGTCAAACATGTTCCGGTTCATACTGACCACTTGGGAGGTACCTTTCCACGGATTCAGGAGAATGATTGGAAGAACCAGAGTTCCTTTTTTGAAGTTGGTCAACTGAAGGTTAATGTAGAGCTTGATTATTGTGGTATTCTCCACCTGCTATAACACTATTTACTCAGATGGAGTAGAGGAGCTGTAATGGTGTAACTTTGTACAAAACATCAGAGAAGAGACAATTCCACTTCCAACATAAAGAGAAAGTAATGAACATATGACAACTCTATGCAGTCCTGTGAATAACTCGAGCCCACAGTTCATTGAGGTTTGCGGACATTTGTTTATGCACAGCTGTCTTAATTTCCCACCACACCAACATTTCAATCACGTTGAGGTCTGGACTTTGACCAGTCCGTCGCAACACCTTCATGCTCTGCTAGTTTAGCCATTCTGTTGTATATTTGCTGCTGTGGTTGGGATCATTGTCATATTGCATGACCCAGTTTCAGCCAAGCTTTAACTGTCAGACAGATGGTCTCACATTTGACTCGAGGACACTTTGGTATACGAAGGAGTTCATGGTCGACTCAATAATGGCAAAGTCCAGGCCCAGGTCCACCAAATGATCATCCCTTCACCACATACCAACTGTGATTGACAGCTGAGGTGAATTTTGGTTTTCTCTAAATGTGCATTATGGTCAAACATCTCCATTTGGTCTGATTTGTCCAAATGACATTGTTCCAGAAGTCATGTATTTGTAACCTTTCGAACCTAAGTCATGTTGCCATGTTCTTTTTCAAGAGAAGAGGCTTTGTTTTTGGTTGGGTCTAGCCTGGGGTAGAACCAGGGTACTTTACCCCAGTGAGAGCTGCTAAAGGTTAGAGGATGAGAGATGTCTTTTTAACTGTATAACTCCTGTTGGCATATAGTCACGCTGAGAACAGTAAAGCATAAGTGAGGAGTAACTTACTGAAACATATTTTCTTGGACTTCTTCTGAGCCGAGGTAGACAGGCCTGATGGGCCAGGCTGCTCATCCTCCTCATCACATATGCTCTTGCTATACTTCCTCTTCTTTTTCACTGAGTTTTCTTTCCTCACCTCTTCTTCTGAATGTTCAGTTTTTTCCTTTTCACCGTTGTCTTCCGTTTCAACTTTCTCAGGCAATTGTGTGTCAAAATGGTAAGACCCTGAAATTACATTGAAGTCCAAGAACATAATAAATATCTAATAGAGGCCAAACAACTTCTACAGGTCAATTTCAAAGTCTCAGTACATAGCATGCCCACTTGCTAACAAGGTTTTATATAGTCTAAATTACAACATATTAGCTGTTACAAGATGAGTCTTCACATAGACAGAGGTTCTCTTTGACTGGTTACAAGCCTATCAAATTATTTTTAGTCCTGCAAAGGCATTAATGCCACCACAAAACTCTCATCTTAAAGTAGATGACATATTATTCCTTTCAGATTTCTTTGGCCAATTCTTTGCTTTATCAATTAACTTGTCAGAGACACAAACATACTTATTATAAAGTCATTAAGAGCATCATGAAATAGAAATATCTTACCGTCCATGAGGCTTTTGCGCAGCATTTGCAGTTTGGGGTTGTGGCTCAGGACAGTTTCCTTGAAGGCACACTTCCAGAACAGTTTGATGTGCTCTGACTTTTTTTCCTCGAACCAGTCCAGGATATCATAAAGGCCCTTCTCTTTTTTCTTCATTCGACTCACCTTCTGCACACACAGTATCGAGAAAATTATTATTGAGCTGTTTAGCCTAGGATTCAGTAAGTAAATACCAACATACTGTCGTTTTCACAAAGTGTCTATGATAGTAGATTTAGAAAAAACTGCCCCTATGAAAAAAGTATGATGTTTATGTTTGCCACTCCAATAATGGTGATTGGATTGATTATATGTGATTATTTAGGAGAGGGCGTTTCCTTCTCTGAATAAGCTGCTGTTTTTTGCGTCACAATGGGGACCTATATTTACGTAAGGTGGAGTACTGTGCAAAAATCGTGACCCACCTTTCATTACTTTATATTTTATTTCCAAGGAGACAGTCTTTTTTGTTTTTTTTTTAACCGGCCTTGATCAATAGTTTCAAAAATTATAAAGTTTTACTTTGGACATTGCCTCCTTTCTTGCCAATTTTCATTCCAGTCCTTGCATCTGACCTTTTTCAGAGGAATGCTTTTATTATTTGTTAAGCCACTTAACACTGACCCATGAATCATTCAAGCATAAAAAAATCCACCTAACTCAAGGGATGAAGCAGAGTTATGTCTGTACACAACAGAAAACTTAGCAAAGAACTCATTTTAAATTGTGCTGTGCAATATGTCCTTAAAAGATTTGACAAAACTGACCAAGTGGAAGAAAATTAAGGAAGCAGTAGGTCTAAAGAACTATCTACAGCAGATGAACCTGAAAAACTGTAGTTTGGAAAAAACATTTCAGTTAGTGGTGTTTGCAATCTTGCCAAAATTGATGGAGTTACTATGGCTTCATTTTTCAGGATGATAATGATCCCGAACACACTGTCAGTGCAGTAAAAGCGTACCTGGATAGAAAAACACACAGTGGAACACTGTTAGTCGTGGATTGGCCTCCCCAGACCCTGGACGTCAATATTATTGATCATCTTGACCGTTATACTCGGTGTATTTCCTTTTATGTTTGCACATTCAAATAAATCTACAAACTTATTTCCCATTTTCTCCGCAAAATTTGGAAAAACGACGCGTGACTTAAGACTTTTCCAGACTACAGATTTTATTTCATTTTAATCTGTTTTTAATAACTGGCTCTGGTTGTGAAAATGCCTTCTTTTTTAGTAAATAGCAGTGTGAGTTACAGGCGAATGTCAATTCGCAGTGTCTTGATGATCCGGTAAGTAAATCCCAAAAAGTTGATTCTGTTCATTCCGTGTTGCTAGTCTCAGTCAGGCAAAGGTAGGCTAAGGCTGAGAAAACCTGCAGTCAGCTGAGACTGAAGAAGTTCAGATAAACAGAATCAGCTTTTTGGGGTCAGTTCGCCGTATTTCCCTTGTTTGAAATCGACGCTTCATGTGTACCAACAACTCTGACGTAATCATGTATCACTTCCGCTGTTCACTTCCCGCTCTCTCATTAACGTCCTATTCAAATAGCACTCGCCTGAAATGACTGTAACGAGGTTGATAACAAATGCGTAACCTTTCCACTTGAGCTCCTCACCTTGAAACGGTCTTCCGAGATCAGGTTGTAATCCTTGAGCTTGCAGAGGAAGATGACCGGGCTTTCCATGCAAGAAATTTCTGTTTTATTGCAGTGTAAAAAGCGCAGCATTTCCTCCAACTCCAGGAAATCCAGCGGATCCATCGATGGTCTGTTCTCCCTACTCTTCTACAAAACTGTGCCAGTTCCCAAGAGATCGCACTCACTTATCACCCCGATGTGATATTAGAGCTGCAGCACAGAAATAAAGCGCTGCATTCGTGGACCTTGTGCCGTTTAACAGGTAACAATAAACTCCTCACAGGTCTCGTCACCCTGCTCCACCGTTTACATGCGCGCACAGTGAAACTCAATCCAAGTTTATGTAAAACAAAAAATCACAATGTTGAGTAGATGCAGACATAAGCGGAAGTTTTCCCTCTACGGGTCAAAGTGTCTGATCTGGGAAATACTGGTTTCTCGGTTCCTCCTCTCAGTGACGTTTGGAAAGTGAAACCTTTTTCTAGCGCTCTTCTGTCGGCTCACCAAAAACTGCAGACCGTGCGCATTTCTGAGATTTATTATCCCCCCTTTAAATTATAGCCATGCTTATTTTTAAAGTAGACCCGAGACTAACAGTCTGTGGGCGAAACAAATCAAACTCATTCCTGAGCGTCTGACACGAAGAGACAAAAGGGGGATTCATTAAGGTCGCCCACAGTGAGTAACAGTGCGAAATTCAACAGCCTCTTTGATAAAACAATGAGCATTCATGTCGTGGTTGGAAACAGCTCGGCCCAAATATTTTCAGTGCTTTCTGCGCTATGCGCGCTCCCGCTTGGGGCATTATTTCAGCAGGGAGACAGAAATGAGTATAACGTCATAGAGATATGTCACATTTTTTCTTTTCCAGTAACAACAACATAAAATAAATCAATAATTTCATAGTTGGTTTGTATTTGTATATGAAAATAATTCCTGCATGTATAACTTTAGTTTTTGTGATTATTGATACACAAGCACTTCAAAGAATAACGTTTTTTGTTTTGTTTTGTTTTGTTTTTTTGTCAAGTGAGTCAACACGAGAAAACGAGTACAAGCTGGTTGATAATCCCTTTGGAGATATAGGAACAGGTTTTCACAGTGCTTGGACAAAGCTAACCACAGCATGACCACAGCACTCAGCTCTATTTGTTTATGAAGTAATTCAAGTCTTTTAGTTTTGTAAATATTTCTGCCTAATGAGATAAACGCCAGCTTATCAATAGCAGGCACTGATTGAATTAATGTTTTTATTTTTTCACAGCCTGGTGGCACGGTGGTTAGCACTGTTGCCGCACAGCAAGAACAAGAAGGTCCTGAGTTCAATTCCACCATCAGGCCGGGGTCTTTCTGTGTGGAGTTTGCATGTTCTCCCCGTGTTTGCGTGGGTTCCCTCCGGGTACTCCGGCTTCCTCCCACTGTCCAAAGACATGCAACTTGTGGGGATAGGTTAATTGGATAATCCAAATTCAAATTTTATTTGTCACACACAACCATACACAGTATGACATGGGGGTGAAATGCTTGTAGCTGTACAATGCCCGACCATTAAATGACAGAAGAAAAGTTTTACAATATTTACAATTTACAGTTTACTAAAAAAATTTACAAATTAACTTAGGAATTTACAGTAAAGAATGTGCAAATAGCAGAAGAGATTATAAAGATAAGGATTATAAATTATAGGAATTATAGGATTATAGGAAATGTGTGGTGGTGCGTGTGGTGACGTGTGTGAGAGTCCAGTCTTATAGTGACGTGTTGGTAGAGTCCAGTCCTACACCTGGTTCAGGCCCCGAATAGCCTGGGGGAAGAAGCTCCTCCTCATTCTCTCTGTTTTGGCCAACAGTGAGAAGAGTCCATTGTTGCGATGGGAGAGGTCCATCATAATCTTCCTAGCTTTGGACTTGCACCGCTTGGTGTAGATGGACAGCAGGTCAGGGAGCTCTGATTGAATGATGCGTTCGGCCGAGCTCACCACCCTTTGCAGATCTCGTCTGTCCTGCTTGGTGCTGTTCCCAAACCAGGTGCAGATGTTTGCCGTCAGGACGCTCTCGATGGTGCAGGAGTAGAAGTTCTTGAGCACCTTCAGTGGCAAATGGAAGTCTCTAAGTCTTCTGAGGAAGAAGAGACGCTGACGGGCTTTCTTAACCAGGGTGTTGATGTGACAGGACCTTGTCACTAGGTGTGAATGTGCGAGTGAATGTGAGTGCGAATGGTTGTCTGTCCCTGTGTGTTGGCCCTGCGACAGACTGGTGACCTGTCCAGGGTGTACCCTGCCTCTTGCCCTATGACAGCTGGGATAGGCTCCCGCGACCCTGAAAATGGGAAGCGGAAGCGAATGGATGGATGGATTTTTTCACGGTGTGGTTGGCGTTTTGATTAAGAATACATGTCCTCTTTCATACTGATGCTTTTTAGGGGTTTTAATTTATATGTCTGGTGTTTGTTCCCTAGAGTGTCGACCATCTGCTCTTGTACCTCATGATAAACTCTCTGTCACACCTCTCCATGTTGTCACCTTTTGTCATTGTCTTCATAAACACCTACATGCGAACCACTGCATACCTTCCCAGACTCACTTATTGTGTCGCCCAAAGCAAACATACAAATATCCGTATGTGCAGGTCATTTACTTTTTATGTTGATGTCATAACAAGAAAATAGATGAGATACTAATTATGCTATAGTCTATAGTGTGTTCCTCTTGAGCGACATTGCACATGTGTCTGTAATATTCAATCTAACTCATTTGCAAAGTTGAAATAAATAATTTGATGAAAAATATGACATTAATAATCTAAACAGAGATTTAGAGATCAGCTGTAACGTACACTCAACCATAGAATACAGGCCTAATATTAATATTCGGCTATGCAAACACTTTTAACACCAAACGGTTAAAATAAAAATATAACTGACATGTGCACTAAATGCACAGAGGCTAAAGGAGCAGTTTCATTATGTTTGAGAGTGCAGAGCAATGAAGAGATCACAGCGATGCTAGAAAATGATTTCAAAAGAAATTCCATAGAACTCCAAAGTTATTGGTTCTTATATCCAGAAAAACTTAATTGCGTGTAATAAAAATAAGCAAACATTATTATTCCTCATTACTTAAGCATTGTTTTGGGAGGGGAAAACACCCCATTGGATAGAAAGTTGTACGCTGGAGAAGAAAAATGGTGTCAGACCTTAAAGAATGAATAATGTCTACAATGAGATGGTTTGAGGACTCCTTTATTTAAAACTTTGTAAAAGACATAGATATTAAAAAAAAAAAAACTTTAAGTAAACATCAAGTGTGTAGTTTGCTGCATGTTTTGTTTTTTTCATGTAAATTTGAACATTTTGATTTGTGTATTTGTATTTTTGCATATGTTTGTTGGTTTGATGTTTTGTTGTAGTTTGTCAAAAATATGAAAAAGAGTATTGGTAAGGTAACAGTGGGACAATAATCTATATGTCAGGTGTAATTGAATGTTTTTCTATATTCAGTCAGGCTGTAACAGCTGATCGTGGTCCTTGATCGTGTCCCTCTATGTCATTGTAAATGACGTCATCATGCTTTTCCTGACACGTCTGCACTACTTGCAGAACTTTTGCAAGGCGCCGGTCCAACGCGGACAGATGTGGTTCTGAGAGGAGAGGGGCCACTCGTGACAAAGGATCCCGAGTCAGCGATTCCCGCATGATGTCGCTCAGTCGGAAATCAGGAAGAGACAGCAGACGCAAGCGGAGGAAGGTGGAGCGACGGATCCTGTGGAGATAAGTCGTGTAAGGGGATCGAGAAGATTTTGGAAAAGGAAAAAAGAAACTGGGAAAGAAATATATTTAAACTAAAGCATGTAATTTTAAAATCTTTTAACCATATGCACCATATCGTTTCCACCTTTGGTCGTCTTTTGATAATTTATTAATAAAAGAAGTAGTTTGATGCTATGTTGTGGGATCATGTAATATTATTTACACCTCTGCTGACTCAGGTACAAATCCTGTTCCCAAACAATATGTTGTTTTAACCTTTTAGCCGTGTTACACTGAGATTATGTAAATGTATTCTAACAAACTAGATAAAATGAACACTTGCTAATGTAATGTTAATTGCCCACTTACCATTTAATAGCTTGATTACCCATAGAGCTACAGCAGCTAACATTATTACTGTGGTCAAAGCAATCACATTAAAATTCCTTTATGAGTTTTTTGAATGTTGTTGTAGTATTTCTGTATAAAACAGCTTGGGAAATGCCATAAACAACTATGAGATTTTACCATGAATATCACATCTTAAAGGCCTTGTAGGAATTTAATACAAATATAGGGTGTACGTATGTTTGGCAACTAAAGTCACAGCCATAACAGCAGACAAAGCCTCAGAAACAGAAGCTGCTGCTTTAAGCTCGCAGCCTCTGAGTGCTGTACACCTGCTTTCATTTCAAGGTGGGTCTCCAACATTAGCAGCCCGTAGTTTCATTACACAATACTCTTCCACTGCATGATATCTTGTGGCCAGAAAATACGTTTTAGCATAATCTCATCATGCCAAAGTGACCTTTGACCTCTGCATTGTCATCTTCTTCTATTAAACATTCATGAGGCACATTTTGTGACGTTACAGGCTTGAAGAATTTCCTTAAGCTGAGGCATAAAGGACATATTAGATTGATGAGAATTTGACGTATGAGAGGTTGACTCATAATAACTTTACCTTTGGGGACCAAAATCCAATCATGTCATCTTAAATTTGAAAATAGTCGCTCAAGCTGTTTCTGAGGTATCGAGATCATGAGAATGGTGTGATGTGAGGATAATATAAATCCATCAGGCAACAAGTGGCATTAGCTTAGTTGTTTTTAGATATCTTAATGCAGAAATGTTACTAATTTGATGCACTTCTTCGCTAGAGTTGAGAATTTCTATCACACCTTGTGGGTTTATACACATTTGAAAACTTGACACTGACTCTTTTCTTACACCTGTCCCCCCGTCCATCATTTTTCAGCGCACAGATCAGTAAGCACACATCTTTTTTCTTGTTTTACCTGCAACACTGCTGCAATGGAGCTAGAATGGATGGCTCATCTTGAGAGTGACGCCCAAACCTAAAAAAACAAAAAACAGGATCAAAAACATTTAATGACGAAAAACTAACCTGACACCTGAGGGAGAAATCAAGTGTAACACGAGATAAGAAGGATCAAAGTTTTGGTACTCACGCCCGTCCATTATCAAGGTGCAGAAGAAAAGTGTTGTTGCCAAATTGCTCAAACGTCTCATAGTGATGTCTGTCCATGTTGCCTTCAGATGGAAAACAATCAAATATCATTTAAGGTTCATGACACTGTTAAAAATATTCTTTAAAAAGCTCTTAATGCAACTGTAGGGAGCATCACACTGCTACTTTACTGATTCAGTTTGTTAAAATTCCTTAGGAAAAAAAGAAAATAAGGAGCGTTATACAGATGAGTGACTCCTATCAACCAACAAACAAATGGGCCTAACTGACTCATGAGGAAGTCCAGGACAGCCATATCTATGAGATCCACCAGTCTGGTTCCTTGATTGTAAGGAGGTGTCTGCTTCACTGTATCACAGTAAGCTGGGTCTTTTTCCCACCTGGGAACAAAAGAACAGAGACACTCAGACAGACAAAGGAAAACAGATCATGGCCTCCCTGTTAACAGTTTTTATTGCTTCCCTTCACATTTTTCTGCTTTTGGGGTTCGAGTTAGTGCAGTTCACCTTTGCTGTCACCTCATTTTGTAGTTTAGGTTAACTCAGATGTTTGAATTCAAAACTTTATCATTAAAAAGAATGCAGATTCTGGATATAGTGCCTATTTGTTTTAAGATTGTTTACATCTTGCAAGTCTTTACAGATACCACTAGAGGGCGGCAAACACCCACGATTCTCTAAACGCTTTAGACCAGGAACGTCAAACTCGTTTAACATCATGGGCCACATACAGCCCACTTTGATCTTAAGTAAGCTGGACCAGTGAAACTCCCCAGTGCAAAGTAGCTTAACTGCACATTTAATCCCTGAGACATCTCAATATAAGAAAAAGAAGTGCAATGTCTCAGTATTTCTACGTGATAAAGAAATGCTGCTGCTGCCGTTAATGAAAGAAACAAGTCAGCACAACTCTTTGGGCCGAAATTGTAAAAAAAAAAAAAGTGTAAAATTCAACAACATTCTGGTAACTAATCGGCCAGACTGTCCTGTAATTATAAAGTGGACAGATTTGTTAATTAACAGAAAATGTCAATTTTTTTTTTTACTTTTATTTTTGTTTTTTAATGTGGTTACATTGGAAAAAAAAAATTCTATAGCAATAGTGAAAAAACAGTAACTTTCTTCTCATGTTTCTTAACTTTTTTATCTGTTACATTATTTTTGTAGTATGAGATGTTTATCAGCAGGACAAGCTATAAAATTTATGAAAATACCATTAAAAGTCCAAAATGTTTGCAGGGCCAGTTCTGGCCCAAGGGCCTTATGTTTCACACCCCTGGTCTAAATCTAGATCTTTATTTACACTCTATGCACACATTTATCAAAAGTTCCATCAGAGCTGCTTAATAGACAGTATTTTACTAATACCTAAAATACACGCAGGAACTGTTTCTATTATCTTGTACTGGCTGTATTAGATTGTAGGCAATATTACTACAGGGTTAGTAATCATCCTTCTATTGAGCTGGGGTTCAGATTGTTTAAAAGAAAGACACTGTGATCATTAGAAGTGACTCATTAACAAAGCATTCCAATATTTTTACCTTTAAAAAGAAAAACCATTAACAGACGACATCCAACGAAACTCCTAGACTCCTAAAAGTCTTGTTTCAAAACAGGCCACTCAATATAATGTCATCAGTCCATCCATCCATCCCCATTTAAACAATTCAGGGTCATGGGGGGACTGGATGCTAGCCCAGCTGCAATAAGGTGAGAGGTGGTGTACACCCACAGAGAGACAGACAGCCTTTCTCACATTCACAGCTATGGACAATTTACAATCACCAATTAACCTAATATCACTAAATATATAATTCCATTCAGGCAGTTTCCCACTCACAGTTAGGACGTTTCTAAACATGTACTCTGTTCAGTTGTATTAAACTACATTCTGTATGTTAGTCAGACTGAGGTATGATCAGTGAACCCACTGTGCAAGCTTGGTGCGGCTGTAAGATCGCCTCCATGGGGACCTCCAGGACCTGCGAGGGGCAATGGTGAGGTCAGGCAGCATGGTAGCCAGGGAAACCTCCAGCATATGTGGCTGACCGCACACCGGGTGCTCCACTGAGCAGTAGTATTCACACTGCCCATAGAAACACACGTTCCCAGCTAGAGAGACAGCCATATATTAAAAATAAAGATTTTAGCAGAATTCAGTCCAATAGTTCGTTTTTGTTAAATAAACTGAGTGCTGGCATGAGCCAACACTTACCCACATGCACCTGCACACATACCAGGGGAAGTGAAGAAGGTCTTAGACAGCCTGCGGTCGGTGGTAATCTCTTTGATCTCTGTGGTAACATTGATGAGCCGTCCAACCACTGGAGGGATTCTGTTAAAGCCCAGCAATCTGAGAAGGAGGAAGATACAGAGCGAGATGAAGAGATGGAGCGAGTACAAAGAAAATACATTTAAAAAGGGAACACAATGTGTCAACAAGAGCACAGGAAGTGTTTTCTTTTTTTAATCTTTATTTGTGTGCAGCATTAACGTCCTGTTTACTGGAACACCATCATCATATTCACGCATTGCACTGTCACACCAGAAAGCTGCCCAGTGCTACGATCCTCTGACCTCCTGGAAACTCCACATGTACACCAGGATCAAGACCTTGCTCAAGGGCACGACAGCGGGGTTAGTAACCACAGAAGAAGTGCTGCTTTTTCTCTTTACTTATCCAGCAAAGTGCAAGAATGAAACACTTGGTCAGGTTTTATTCTTCAGCTACCACTGACTGCTATTAAAACCTTTTCACACTTCTACACTCTGCGACATCTTCATGAACAAAATACTCAAGTGCCTGAAGTGTCACCTGTTGTGCGCCTGCCCTCAAGGACGCCTGCTACCTGCCGATCGGATGTGTAATGACGCGTACCTGTCAAGGTGAAAGGCAGCGATCTCGGCGTTGTGTCTTTCAAAGTCAGAGAAGTAAAAGAGGTTTACATCAGTCTCTGCATGTCTGGTTTGCCTGTGCAACAAACAAAAGCGAGCACATAAACATGCTGCTGTAAGCGCATCTTGTCATTTACTAGTCAGCATCACAAAACGCAACAGGATGAATGTTTCTCAGATCGCTGCATTGCACCGGTGTCTTACTTCATGGGTTTGAGCAGAGCTTGTCCATAATTTGGGAACGATATGAGCAGTTTCAGTTGGGTGCCTCCTTTCTTTTGAACTAAAAGATACAAAGAGGGTAGATATCGGGAGCACAGCAATAATACAAAGGCACATCATTGCTTACACAAGCACTCTTTATCATATTGATCAGCCACTGATAAGAAACGCATCACAGAGATGCATACAATTTAGATTCACTGCAGTGCATTACATCAGTTCCTCCACATGGTGGCCTGTTTTATAGTCAGAGCACCAACTGCCACCTCCATTTTGAGCATTACTCCAACAAAACATGTATAAAATCGATTTATCTTAGTGCTGAGGCCCAATATTATGCATCATTATTTTTAATACTAATGCTTATGTTATTCTTGTAAAGCCTTTGCATATTTATGATACCTTAAAATATTCCCTGCTGCTTCTAAACAAGCAGATTAGAGTATCATTTACATGCTTTGCCAGTAACGTCACCCCGTTTTACCTTCACAGAGGTCTGCATCGGACGGTTTAGATTTTTTTTTCTCCCCTATTCTTTCATCCCATCAAACCTGACCCACTTTATCCACACTTCAGTCAACTGGGCAATGTGAAGCATGTGTTTATTCTCTTTCAAGTGAACTAGTTCAAATCAAGGTTTCAGAAAAAGAAACAGCTTTTATTTGCTGCAGACCACGGCTCTGTGAGCAAATCCTGTAAATGAATAGAAAGAAATTGTTAATATAAACCAAGCTGTGCCACATTTTGATCCATAATTCGTATTTCTGATTCTGAATATGTACCCAAATTTACACAAGATATAGGTACATGCAGGAATGAGAGCTAAATGTGGGGGAAAAGGGATGACACAGTGAGAAAATTAGCCTGTAGCCGAGATTAGTGCTTAATCTGCACCATATAACACAAATCTCAATGCATTATTCATTCTGCAGCATGCTGAGCATGGGTTTGCCTGTCTAAGAGAACCAACCACAAAATGAACATGTAGACATAAGCATATGTTGATGCAAAGGAAGGTGCATGAATATTTTATGCTTATATTTTTTGCTTATGGATAGTACATCCAGTCTTTATGTAGGCACTTGTGCATAGTGGTGGGCCAGCTTGCATGTGATTTTATAGCCTTGTTCGGTTATGCACCCTTTCCATTTGTCTAAGAGTTTCTCAACAGATATTAATAGTAGGTAGGATCTAAAAACATCTCTTTTAAAGTGGCACAAGTCTGAATGCCTGCAGTTACATTTATGGAGAAGCATGCGAGAGAATATAACAGTCTATGTCTCTCATGTACATGTGAGCTGCACAGTTTGCTGTTTTGTTTTTATGAATGTCTGAATATCTACATACTGTATCTCAATTCTGCTTCTCGTTTGTAATAAAATTAAGACAGCAATCCACAGTGCATTTTGCTATATGTGAGGCGGTGCATCATACAGCCACACACACACAAAGATCCTGTTGGTCCCTCCCAAGTTTAATGATGCTTGGTTTCATATTTGAACATGCTAGTCCCTTTTTAGCATCATTTTTCAGCATGCAGTGTATACCCCGCTAATGATATGAAAAAGGTTTTAATCCATTATCTGTTTTGGGTTTGATGTCTAAAGCCAATAAACAGCAAGTGAAATTGAAAAGAAAATACACGAAGCATCAACAGGGAAACCACAGTTATATCGATAAAGGATTTTCAAGACTGATACTAAGACCAATATGTGGTGGCTTATAAATCTGATATATTCAGTGATTTATTTTACTTTCAGACACACAAAACAGAAAAAAGATTTCCCTAAATTAGTTTTTGTAGTCATGTATGAGTCCTTACTAAGACAATGGCAAAGCTGTTTGGAAATTGTCCAGTTTTATCATCTCAAGAAATAGTCGATTACTTGGCTGTAAAAGAGGTGTGTTTGGAGGAGTAAATTTGAGGCTTTCAAACATAAGGCCACTGTAGCAATTATCAAGCATGGTGGTGGTAGCATCAAGCTTTGGGGCATTTTAGTGGACAGAATCATGAAGGACTACCTCCAAAATCTTCAGCTTCAACTTAAATCAACGTCTGATGGTTGAAACTTGGACACAACTGGGTGTTCCAACATGACAGTGATCCCAAACACACATGGAATGGCTTTCTTAAAGCCCTGATCTCAACTCTATTGAAAATTTGTGGACTATGTTTAAAAGCCTGGTCCATGCCAGGAAACCAACCAATTTAAATGAAACCACCTCCACCAATCCTGCTGAGAAAGTGGTCAAATATCCAGCCAGATTTATGCCAGAAGTTTGTTGATCACTGACAAAAGCTTCTGGTTGAGGTGCAAGTCAGGAAGGGACATTTAACCAAACAGTGAGGGTGTATACACAACTCCGAGCCTGTACTGCATGTATAATTTTATATTTGAAATCCTAATTAAATTCAAATTCTTGTTTTTTAAAGTTATTAAAGATGTATGCTGTACAAATATTAGACCCTGGAAAAAGAATAGTTGAAAGAAGTCGTTAAAAACCCCAAATTACCATGACGTTTATGGTCATGTTGATTGGGTATAAACTTTTGACCATAATCTGTGGTGTATAGGAAACCTATACTGACAGGTTGAGATGTCTGAATATCTGAATAGCTTCTATACACTGGCCTTCTGTTTTTAATTCTACTTGCATGTTATTCCATAGTTTGTTTGTTCCAGAGCATGTATGCAGTTCTTCTGGGGGCTGTAAGAAATCTATATACCTTCACACATCCACCTTCCTCATCCTCTCACTTTGTGTTGTGAGTTATATAACAGTATACCTAATCCTCCTGGGTTTGCGCTTTCATTCTCTCTAAATGTGTTTTGTCGTTTTATTTGCATACATCAGTTTGTGCCTTTATCATCCCATATATGTGTCTTGTTTCCCCAAAGACAATGCTCACTGCTGTAAATATGAGCTTTGGCACACTTTATTCTATTCACTCAGTGAATACTCAGTCTTGCCTACGGCTCTCTTACAGATTAGCTTGTTTGTAATAACGGATCAGTTAAAATGAGAAAGCAGCAGGGTTGTGACTTTGTAGCTGCTAAGAGGAATCCAAATGAACATAAAGAAGAATTTACCACAAGTTCAAAACGCAAGGTAATGAAAAGCTCATTTTTTAAGTAAAGAAAACTTGCTGTATCAAACTATGCAGTCCTTAGAAGTCCCTCTTTTGGTCACCCTAAAAGCAGTACAGATTACAGACGGATGTTTTGGCAGAATATTTATGAAGGACTATGGCCTGAGCAGGTTTCCTAATTGACTGTCCTCATCGTGGCATTGCAAAACAACCTAAGTCTCATTTCAGGATGTAGTTTGTGGGAGTAGCAAGATAAAAAGGAGGTTCATTAAGAAAATTGTACCTGCCCCCCTTCCTCTGATCTTTCTGGCACATTTCCCAGGCCTTGTTCTTTCCTTCCAGTCTCTTTGGCCTTTTAATCCTGCCTACCTCCCTTATGTGCTCACCTGAGCCAAGGATACGCTGTGTTGCCAAATAGTGAGTCAGCTGAGCTAGGTTGGGGTCTTTCCTGTTGTACAGCTCCCAGCGAGAGATGCCCAGGTGGAACCGCAGCCAGGGAGGGTGGGTCTCCACATCAGTTGTCCATGTGACTTTGTCATAGCCTTCCTCGTGACTGTTGCTTTGCCTTCAGGAGAGTATGTAGACATAATACTATAACACCTGCAGAACTGTTTAGTCATGAACAGAAATTCAGATATGAAACAAACTGCAGTTTTAAAATAAGTTAAAAGTCTAAACACACCAATTCTGTGGAAAGTTGAGCAACACAGTGATATAAAAAAAAAGAGCTTCCATTGCATAATATTCATTTGGCAGCATGAAGTGACACAAGCCTCATGGCGAGGAAATAATGGGATGCTGCATTCCTTTAATAGTTATTTCTAAGCATGAAAGTGTGTTTCAAAAGTAATTTGTTGTATAGTCTATTCCAATTTAAAGACAGTCATGTTTCTGTGGCAGAGTGAAACTATATACCCACGGTATGCTAACATGCTTATAGAACAAAATCATGTGAAATAGAAAAGTACATCCTCTTTCAATTCTAAGGTTTTACATATCAGGATTTATTGAATAAACATGAATTCCTTACCAGGTTCTACAACTATTTAAACTTGACATTAACAACAACATCATGCGACACACCATAGGTGTCAAACTCTGGCCCGCGGGCCAAATTTGGCCCGCAGCCTAATTACATTTGGCCCGCGAAGCCATACCAAATTATTATTAGAGCTGGCCTACTGGTATTATACAGCTAATATATATATTGTTTAGTATTAAGCTTTGCTTGTTCCATATTCAGTTTTTCAGCAAAACTTGTTTGAGTCCATAAGAAAAGATTCATTCTTATATCTAGAGGAAGATCTTTTTTCCAATAAATATTAATGTTAGCCCGTGACTTTGTTCCAGTTTTGAATTTTGGCCCACTGTGTATTTGAGTTTGACACCCCTGCATTAAACCATGTGATTATTCATTAACAGCCTCGAGAATCACCTTCAGCTGTAATAACTTTAAGTAATTTGTGCTTGGGATCATTGTCCTGTTGCATGACCCAGTTTTAGCCAAGCTTTAGCTGTTGGACAGATAACCTGATGTTTGACTCTTGAATACTTTGGTATACAGAAGGGTTCATGATCAAAACAGACTGCAAAACAAGCCCAGAATTATCACCCCTCCATCACCATGCTTGACAGTTGGTATGAGGAGTTCATGCTGATATGTTGTGTTTGGTTTTCTCCAAACATGGCGTTGTGCATTATAGCCAAACATCTCCTCTTGTGTCTGTCCAAAGGATGTTGTTCCAGAAGTCTTGCAGTTAGTTCAGCTATAACTTTGCAAACCTAAGCTGTGCTGCATGGTAATCCTTTCAAAGAAGATATTCTTGTTCACTCTTTTTCTCATCATGACCTTTAACATTTAATAGCTAACTGATGCTTGTAGAGTCTTATATTGTCAAGACGTTTGTCAATTAACAAGATTGTTTTGAATGTTTTCCACTTGTGAATAATCTTTCTCGCTGTAGAATAATGGACAGCAACGTGGTTGGAAGTACCCAGCATTACAACCTTTCCTACATTGATGTTTTGCGTCAGACCTGCAAACCTCTGCATTTATAGAGGCGCCTCAACTTGCTGATGACCAGTTAATAAAATGCATTTGATGGTAGAGGATAAGTAGCAGCACCGGGCTGCTATTTACCCTCTTAATTCTTAAAGTAGCAGCAAGTGTAAATTAATTTTTTTGTTAAAAAATAATGACATGGTGTCATATGTGGCATGGTGTTTGAGGTTGTATTTACTGCATTTTAAGCTCACTAAGAACCAGATTATTTTTATGGTGTCCTGTGTGTAAAACCTTAGAACTGAAAGAAAATGTACTTTCTATTTCACATGATTTTAAAACATTAATTGTTTACTTTTAATCAGTTTGTATTAGCAGTTTAGTTTTGACTATCTAGCTAGAAAAACAGAATATTGTTTTTTAATTTAGTTTACAAAATTTACAGATCTACAAAAACCTAATTTACTATCAAATCGTCATTTTACACTAAAGACATGCACGGTGTCGCTAGCTGGTGAGCATAAAGGTCTGCTGGATGGGACTAATATTTCATAGCTACATCAGTAAAGAAAGTAAAGTAAAGTAACCTTTGAATGTTACCAAATGAAAAGCGGGCTACTGTAATTAGGGCAGCTTAAAGAAGAGCTAATCTTTTAGAAACCAGTGTTAATTATTCTAGGGGAGCTTCACAATGATGCAGAACGTAGGGCAGGTTATTTTCAAAGCCCTTCATGTTTCTATGTTATTAAAGTGTTTTTGACATCTTTTTTACTCACCACTCACTATCATCAGGGAAGATGTCTTCGTTCTCTTCTTCGTGACTTTCTGTATCCTTTGCATCTTCTTCTGTTTTCAGCCTCATTAGCCAATCATCTTGCTGCAGCTCTGGCTGTGGCAGATTGTAAAGCGGATGCTTGAACAGTGCCCCAAGCTTAGAAGGACCATCGACTTTCTGAATTATTTTTCCAACTCCAATCAGTTTCTTTGACTTCTCAGCGACCTCATTTAATGAGCCTCGGACTTTATGGTGTAACATGTTTGCAGTCGGTTTGTGACGCACTTCATCATGGGGGCGCCTCTGCAGTTTGTTTGAGGAGGCAGCATCAGAAGCAGGAGACTGGGAGACAGACTCGTGATGTTGAGTATCTGTTCTGGGAATGGAGGAGGAAGAGGAAGAAGTGGGAAAAACACAGGCAGTCTGGAGGACTGAAAGGCAAAAAAATGCCAGAAGGACATGGAGACTGAGGGACAGACAAGCCAGTCCCAGATAGATGGAGCGAGTGGACTGACCCAGGTTCCGTCTAACCATGCTGGAAGATAAAAGGATAAAACAGACCAAGGAGGCCTGTCAGCATTTCAGACTTGCACATGATAAAATATTTCCTACATATTGCATAATACACAGACACCCAGATAAACAGCAGCATGTATTTCATGCTTACTTGTAAAAACAGACCTGCCATATACCAGATTTCATGGTAACATGCTGTAATGCAGCTGGACTAGGCAAACTGCCAGTGCTTGCAACATCTGTGTGCTGCTTTGTTTGGTAGGTATGAGATTTACAACTCAAAACAAAATGACAGCCTTGTGGTCCGTGTAGCAAGAGGGAAAGTTGGGTGATCATCATCTTCATTAAAATCTGTCATTTTGGAGCCACGAGGATGGTAAAATCCCAGCGGAATTGGGAAAATGTGATAGTTCCTCTAACCATCTGCTGTCAGTGCTTAATATGAGAGCCGCGTTAAAAGTCATTAAGCTCACTGAACGTCTGCGTGGTTGCTTCCAAATATGGCAAACTGACACCATTCAAAGTGTAGTAAATGTTTTTACAGCATCATGATCCGATACACTGCACATGGACATTTAAAGAAAATAAAAGAATTATAATCATAATGTCTCGAATTGTAAAAGGTTTCAACATGCTTTATTTATGACTTTTGCTTCTTTCATATTAAACATGATACTTGCTTCATTTGTGGTAGATTCATATATTTATGCAGTATAAGAGTAAAGTAAAAGACAAATACACTCACTGGACACTATATTAGGTAACGGGTTGAGTCTCCTTTTGCATTCAGAACTACTTTAACTCTTCATTTCAACAAGATGCTGGAAACACTACTCAGAGATTTTGGTCCATATTAACATGGCAGAATCACAGAGATGCTGCAGATCGTAATCTCCAGTTTCACCAAATCCCAAAGGTTCTCTATTAGATTGAGATCTGGTGACTGTGGAGGCCACTTGAGTACAGTGAACTCAATGCCATGGCCAAGAAACCAGTTTGAAAGGATATGAGATATGGTGTGTTATCCTGCTGGAAGCAGCCAACAGAAGATGAGTAAACTGTAGTTATAAAAGGATGGACATGGTCAGCAACAACACTGAGGTAGGCTGTGAGATTTAAACTATGCTCAGCTGGTGTGAAGGAGCTCTAAGTGTGCCAACAAAATGTCTTCCAAAACCATTACACCACCACCACCCTGAACCATTGGTAGAAGGCAGGATGGATCCATGATTTCATGCTGTTAATATCAAATTCTGACCCCACCATCCATTCAATGAATATTTTCAGTTTTTTAGACCATAATTTGTAAACACGACAGATGGTCATGTAGGTAAATCCCAGTACACAGCAGTTTCTGAAATACTCAGACCTTCCTGTCTGACACCAACAAACATGCCACGTTCAAAGTTACTTAAATGACCTTTCTCCCCCATTCTGATGCTCAGTCAGAACTCCAGCAGGTTGTCTTGACCGTGTCTACATGCCTAAATGTGCTGAGTTGCTGCCATGTGATTGGTTGCATTTCCAAGCAGCTGAAACAGGTGTACCTAACAAAGCAGTTAGTGACTGTAAGTCATATAAAATGTAGAAACCAAAAGTATTTACTAAGTTTGTTCTTTTTTTCTGTTCGTGTTGATACTACCAGAATAATACTGAACTTTGAAAAATTCACGAGCACAGTCACAGTCATCAAGATGCTGTTAGACATCTGCTTGGGTCTTCTAAGTTTAAACATAATTGAAATAATTGTGATATTAAGGAAAAGGGTGTGAAGCACATTTTACACACAGTAAATCTTTAAAAATCCCAGCAAACCCTAAACACAGCTTTTGTGAGGCCAGCTATTCATCCTACTTATTGTCACCAACAGTCCTTAATGCACAGCTCTTACTGCATTGTGTGATTGAAAAGGAAAACAGGTTGAGAGAGACATGCGTGCATGCGTTCACACAGCAGTAGTTAAGCATGAAGCTACCAGGCAATCATTTGCATAAAATTCTCAAAGAAAGAAAAGTTTACTAAGAAAATCAATATATTATTGATCAATTTGCTGCTTCTTTATGTGGAGCAGCAGACTGGAGACTTACATCTCTTTCCTGTCAAGACCTTTTTTCTTCCCACTCTCGCTCCGTTCCACTCCCCTGCATGTGTGGACTAGAAAGAATTTAGTAGTAATTTTCTGGTCCTGATCTTACCCAGTAAGACTGCATTTGTGTGTTTGTTTGCTGTCATGCGGTCACTGCGGCGCAAACAGAAAACTGGCGTGTTGCGGTGACCCGTGTCTCTGTGACCCAGAGTTACGATATTTTACTTTGGATCAATGCAGATTGCATAATTAAGTCAATGCTAAACACAAGTCCTGTTAGAAGTGGCTCCAAATCAGGATGTCACTATTTGTGATTGGTAGGTTATCACCACGTATTCAAAAACTATGGATCCATTAGTTCTTCCATTGTAGCCCACCTTGCTTCTCTTTATATTTTCTTGTCTTCTCATAGGCCCTGACTTAAAATGAAAATCATTTTTGCCCCCTGGATTTGACTTTCAAGAGGACACTTGATGCAGTTTGTGGTTTGTGTTTGAGGAGATACATATATATATATGTGTGTTTATATACATATACTCCAAGTGATGTCCAATGCAGCAGGCTAGATCCACTTTAGATTAGATTCTGGCAGCGCAGGTGCACACACCCACATAATGAATTGGTATTCTGAAAGAGCTCAGATTAAATCAAATATTCATTTTGTCTTCTTTCAACCTGCCTCTGTCCTTTATCATAAGCCATCCATCTTGTATTTCATTCCACGGCTTTAAAATCCTTTTCTCCGACTTTCGATATTCGGTGCCTTATGGGGATTGAAAAATTGTTCTCTCCTGCAATCTAATTAGCTAACGAAATGTTCCTATTAATTAGCTCACTTTGCTCTGAGAGACAATGTATTATTTATGTTGAGGCAGGTCCCAGTAGAACAGATTGATGTTTTCCAAGCCTGCGGCAGTATGCTGTGGCATTATAAGACGGTTCCTGTTGTTTCATTAATTGCAAACAACTCTTAAACATCGCAAATCAGGTTACAGTTAAAACACACATGCATAAACACTAGCATGAAGAAAGGGAGAGAAAGAGAATAGATGACTAGTTACAGCTCTCATACTTTAAAATGCATGACGAATTTATTCCAATTACTCATCGTGATGATAATGTCTCTGCAGTCGTAAACTGGAATAATACTTGGATGTAATGTGGACTGGAGCCATTAAAGCTTTAATGATTCATGGCCTGATGTGCTAAAGTGCTGTGATGTTTCAATGCATTTTCAATGAAGCATAAAAGTAAAAGTGTGACGAGTGCATCAGAATCTATTTGGATGCATTTTCAGTGTTTGGAGGAGGCTTGTGCCGCACGCTGTATGAGGTTTTGCAGATTAGCAGGGAAACAAATGCTCTGTTTTATTTTTTGAGCTTAAAGGTTCCTCCAGTTCATCCAGAGGGAAACATTACTTGTTATAATTCACGGCTTTTTTTGTAGTGCTTTTATTTATGTAGCACCAAATCACAACAACTGTCACCTCAAAATGCTTTATACTGTAAGGTAAAGACCCTACAATAATAGAGCAGAAACTCCAACAATCAAATGACCCCCTGTGAGAAAGCACTTGGCAACAGTGGGAAGTAGAGCTGGGCGATAGAACGATAACGATATGTATCGCGATATAACTTTTACTCGATAGAGAAATTAAGCTATTGCGATAGACCTCGCCGCTCTTGTCCTCAAAAAAAAAAAAAAAAAAAAAAGGTCAGCCAATCCAAATTAAGTAGCGCAGAGCCGAACCAATCACAGCCGCAGCGTCACGTCGCGTGACTTGTTACGTACAGCACAAGTGCCAAGCCGCACGTGTGTTTGTTTGGGAAGCAGCCAGCGCGTAATGGAGCCAGCGCATAATGGAGGAAATGAGTGTGCCGACTAGAAAAATCAACCGAGCGTGACCGAAGAGAAAACAGATGATGGTTCCAATGCCGGAGAGATTGTCGAACGGAAGAGCCATAGAAGTTCCGTAGTGTGAAGGTATTTCGGCTATTTCAAGTCTGACAAAAATAGAGTAGCGTGCACTGTAAATTGTGCCGAAAGCAAGTCTGGAAATACAATAAACTGGCGCATGCGTCACACTGTGCGCCGCGTTATTGTTTCGGTGAAATGAATTTCTACAATACTGTTACTGTTAATTCTACTCTCTGCAGTGTTTAAATGCTTACATATACACACAGTTACTGTCCCTCCACACATACGACTCGGTTCTGCTTCTATGCCCCAGCTTTGTTTACTTTTTCCCACCGAGGCTTCTAGACTTCTGATTGGCCAACATTTCTGCACGGTTAGGAATCTAGCGCCACCTGCTGCTTTGGCATGTTCATAGCAGCGTTTTCCTTCATTTCTGCCTTTATGTGTGGACGGGATTATTTTTTAAAACGAAAACGGAAAATCTCCGTTTTCAAAGATACCCGTGTACGTGTGGACGTAGCCTCAGTCTCTGACTGGAAGCGCTAATTCGTCATTCGGCTTTTGTCAGACTAAAGTAACTGTTAAAACTGTTTGAAAAGCTCAGCTATACAACAAGGAGAGATTGAGAATTTCCTTTTAGTTCTCAGTTTATTTGATATTGACAAAAGTTAGTCAGTTTTGTCTGTTCTTCTGTAAAACAAACTAAGATTTATTTTTAGAATTAATATTTTGTTTCTAAGTGGAATTGACAGTTTAGTCTGTTTCGTTTGTTCTATTTTGAAACTTAAACGCTTTAGCAGCTGCCTTTTGTGTAGTTTGCAATATTTGCCTTTATTTATCTGAAAAAGTCTCATGTTCCTTAAGTACATCTACCCTGTTGAACTTATTATGGGAAATAAATATTTAAATAAAAACAAGCTGCTGATTATTTCACATTTTACTTGTGAGCAACGGCACATTTAAATCTTACAAATATAGTTATTTGGCTTATATCGTGATAGATATCGTTATCGCCTGAAATGAAAAAAACATATCGTGATATGAAAAAATCTCATATCGCCCAGCTCTAGTGGGAAGGAAAAAACACCTTTTAACAGGAAGGAAGCTCCAGCAGAACCAGGAAGATGGGTTACAGCAGCAGAAGACCACACCTGCCACTCCTGTGAGCTAACAACTAAGACTACCATTCACATAGGTTTCACCAAATCTGGACAATAGATGATTGGAAAAATCCTGCTGTGATGAGTCTTGTTTTCTGCTGCAACAATCAGATGATGGGTTTTAGAATTGGACATAAACAACATAAAAGCATGAAACCATCCAGCCTTGTATCGATGGTCGTGTGGGGTAGGGGAAGGGAACTCCAGGCTTCGAGAGAAGGTGTCCGGTGTCCTGCAGGTTTTAGATGCGCCCTTGATCCATCACAGCTGATTTAAATGGCTAAATTACCTCCTCAACATGTCTTGAAGTTCTCCAGAGGCCTGCTAATGAACTAGTCCAGGGGTCAGCAACCTTTCACATCCAAAGAGCCATTTGGACCCAGTTTCCACGCAAACGAAAACACTGAGAGCCGCAAATACTTTTTGACATCTAAAATGAAGATAACACTGTATATATTGTTTTTTACCTTTATGCTTTGTGTGAACAACTAAGGTGTGTTGCTTATGAAATCCATGAAGTGCTAATGAGAAAATTACATTTTCTTTATATAATTAACACATTTTGAACTCTTAAATAAATATAACAAAAGGAAAGACACCCAGCTGAACTAAAATGATCCATGTAGCAAACAAAAACTGTTATATCGCCTTTGGGCTTTTGGATCCTTGACCTGACCGAACTTCTGCTCCTGAACCTCTGCGCACAGCGTCTGCAAATCTGGGCTGTACGAAGTCACTTTCATCTTTACGCAGGACAGTAAGCTGTCATCGGTGAGGCGTGAACATAGTTCACGGTGGAGAACAGCTGCTGACATAATGTGGATCCGAAGGTCCATAATTGGCCTACCTGGGGTTGAAAGTCTCGATAAATGCACGGCGTTTTGGCGGGTACACCGGCTTCCAAGTGTGACGCTTATTTTGAGCGATGAAAAAATGATAGAATATAATTATATTTTTATATTTCAATATCACAATAATCTTCCAATTTATAACTACAAGTTAAAAAAGAACTAACATAAATAAAATACACTTCAGCTAAATACTTCTAATTTATTTTCCCAAACCACGCGGAGCCGCGCTATAAGGACTAAAGAGCCGCAGGTTGCCGACCCCTGGACTAGTCATTTGATTCAGGTGTGCTGACCCAGGGTGATATCTAAAACCTGCAGGACACTGGCCCTCTCTCGAGGCCTGGAGTTCCCTACCCCTAGTGTGGGGGATACTTTCTTTGCACACTGTAGGCCCCTTAATACCAACTGAACATTGTTTAACTGTATCACTGTATACCTGATTATGCTTGCTGGCCAAGTCCTTTCCTTTATAACCACAGTGTACACATCTTCTGATAGCTGCTTCCAGCACGATAACACACTATGTCACGTATCTCAAAATATCCCAGCTGGATTCTAACTGTTTGATGCTATCATGTCAATATGAAGCAAAACCTGTGAAGAACTGCTTCCAGCACTTTATGTCGAATGCTTCCAACCCAGTATTAGCAGTAGCATGTAACGAGACATAGTCGTCATGCTCCAAATTATGTTAAATAGGCCATTTGTTTGAAATGACTTGTTTGAAATTATTTTCTGAATGGATGCTAATACATTAGTAAGTATTGAAAGGATAATTACAGTGTATTTCATCATGCTGCACTTCTCATTGACATAGTTAGTGTGGTTCTATTGGTCATGCCAGCTTTTTACAGGGGCCTCCTGTGTAGCAACTTGCTGACTGCCCTATTCCTCTGCAGACAATGGGGAGAGAACATTTTTTAAGATTTTTAAGACTTCAAAACAAGAAAAACATACAACTTACAAAGCACCACTGAAGAGGTTTTTCCAAACAGCAAGAGCGCCTTTTAAAGTTTGGATGTTGAGCTGTTTCACCAAAGACATATGTGTAGTGCAGCACATTATGCCTGCGCCCCCGTGCCCTCTCGTCCCCATCAAAGGTTGCAGGGTCTGCTGCTTTTAAGGGAAGATTGCTGATGTTTTCAAAGCTGACACAATTCACTGAAATCCAGCACACTCGTTCTAACGGCGCTCTGATCACAGAACATCAGTAAATCCATTTTAACACAACATATTTTAAATTTGTGTTGCGTCCACCATTTTTTATTGCTTTTCTCTCACTCACCCTCACATAAATCACACCCAAACACTCCCATTCAAACAGTGAAAAACATCTTTCAAAGCTTTGAAGCCCCGTTTCCCTCGCAGCAGTTGCGGCTTAATGTAGGTTGCTTGGAAACAACCCAGAATTTGGCACCTAATTGGAGCGTGCGTGTGCTCCATTCAGCGGGCAGGCGGCTGGCGACTCTGTTGTGCAAACTCAGGATAATTAGACAAAGTGAATTCTAGATCACATCTGGCACAGTGGAGGGAGAATAAGCAGCGGAGGGCCTATTGGATCATGTGGAGTGTTGACCGCTGAAGGCCTCAGAGATTTAACGGCTCTGTTTTTTTGTCTATGCTTGCGTGCACTTGTAAGAGTACTTGCAATTTTATTTGCCTGTGTCCTTATTTGTGTACTAGAGATAGCACATGAGTGTAAATTAGTGTTCTGTGGAACTACTGAATGAAAAAACTGCTCAACAGGCCTTTTGAACACGCAAGGGAGCAAGAGTTTGTGCTTTTTTTTTTTTTTTTTTGAAGTACTGAGTGCTGAATACAAAGAGGGTGATGTGTTTAATCATGTCGGTCGATGTCTGAAGTGCTGGAGGCGCTATATCTCCCTGTGGTTTTCTTTGTCTTTGTGCTTAACCTACACAATCTGTTTTTACGAGTGTGTGTCTGTGTGTGTGTGTGCGTGTGTGAGACAAATGCGAATGATACGTTTCATCATGTGTTTCCCGGTGTTTGATGTGGCGTAGGAGCTCCTTAGTCTTTCACTCATCATTCTACTCCCTCTCTTCCTTTCTCACTCCGCCACAGCTCATCTCTCCACCGCTCTGTCTCCCACCTGCTTTCTTTCTGCCTTCACCTCTTCTCTCTCTTCCACCCACTCCTCACTCTTCCTCCCCCACCACCTCACTTTCTTTCCTCCCCCCCTCTCTGTAAGCTCAGAGGCCCGGAGTCTTTGAAAGCTTTGACTCCTGTGGCTCTGGCTGCTGCTGCTGCTGCTACACTCCCAGTATGGATGGGCATGAATATTTCATCTCTGGAATAAAAGAAGGGAGTGAGAGGTGGTTGGGGGGCAGGGTTGGTCGGAGGCGAGGAGTGAATAATGTGTAAGATGGAGGAGAAAGGGCAGGGGGGAGGGGGGAGACGTCATAGAGAAAGACAGGTGAGTGCAGCAGGTACAAATTATTGCAAAGATGAAGAAATGCAAATGTAGACGAGATGAAAAGCTGAAAACAGGAAGAGATGGGAATAAACACATGTGGAATACCAACTTGTGTTAGAGCAGAGTCCCTCGGCTATCCAGCCGTTTTTGTATTTGTCTCGAGTAACTCTCATCATTGTCCTCGTCTACATTCCGTCGCTCCTCTTTCTTCCTTTCGGTCTCTCTTTCTCTCGCTCCACATCTTGTCATCATCCATTTCAAGGTGACAGCTTGTAGGATAATCTAATCTTGCATCTCTCCACATGGGACAATCTGTCACTGGCTCAAACAAAGCATGTAGATATGTGTTGAATATTTGTGTGCATGCTATTGTGTGTGGATGAAAGTGAGAAGAAGAAAAAAGGAAAAGACAAAAGGAATTTGACTTCACAGGAACACGATTTTTAATTTAGGGGTTTGATTATGCTAAAATGTTAATTCAATTCAATTTTATTTATGTAGCGCCAAATCACAACAACAGTTCCCCCAAGGTGCTTTATATTGCAAGGCAAAGACGGTATGATAAAAAGAAAGCAGAGAAAACCCTAATAATATGACCCTTTATGAGCGAGTGCTTTGGCGACAATGGGAAGGAAAAACCCCGTTTAACAGGAAGAAACCTCTGGCAGAACCAGAGTAAGACAGGACAAAGACATGCTGTGGAAGAGAGTGAGAGAATAGTAATAACTAATGCTTTGAACAACACGATTCATTTATAACTGTAAAAAAAATTGCTCTAGGGTAGTGATGTCACATACTTGACAATCTCCTGATGCAGATATCGTTCCAATAATGTCTTTTCTACATTTCTTTAAACACATGACCCGTTTGTAAAAATTCGTCATCGTCTGTGTTGCTCGTTACTCTTCTCTCTTTGTGTCAAGTCACATCACATGTTTACAATATAATTAAGTCTAACACTGGCATCAGTGACCATTTTATTTTTTGAGCCGATATAAGCTGTTTGCTGATTTATCGGCATTCTTAACAGCCGATAAATGAGAAAATAAATAAAGAGATGGAAGAAATCCCCTTCAAGCATGTTTTGTGTTGATGTTGTATAGTTTGCCTACCAGAGAAACTCTGCAACTGTGCTCTTGGCAACACATATTTGGAATGCTATAAACACAAAAACCCGGTGAGCCGAGCAGAGAAATTCATGATTTATGACAATTAAACACGATTTTCATAACCCGTATTGTCATATTTTCTTCGACACTACACTAAACACATTTTAGGGAAATCTGTTTATGTTTTGTGGGTCTGGAAAAAAAGACAGATATTTTTGATTACATATCTGATTTTTAAATTGCTAATCTCTATGTTTTGTATTGTGCATTACTTGAGCTGCCATGGGATAGAGTATATTTGCGCTCAACAACAGCTTACAAGAAAGAATATTTTCTCCCAAGGAAAATATAATTACACGATTGTAACAATGAATCCTTAAACAATAAAAGCACACATTCAGGGACTCCCCTGAGAGCTGCAGTTGTTAACAGTTAAATGTTTAATCCTGGTACCGGAACACTGAGGAGCTCTAATGATCTACACCAGGAAGAATGGAAGAATATCTGATGTGGGACTAGGAGCTGTTATAATGCGGGACCACACTGTCTTTGACGTGATTGGTCCATCTGACAGACGTGGTGGTGGTGGGGCTTCCATAACTGGTCATGCTAACGTGATACCAAGAGAGATTTTCTTGTACTATGTTCACTACAACTACCAACAACTTTCTTTTTCTCCATAATTAAACAAACAACATAAATGAAACCATACTGGGTAATTTATTCAAAACTAAGCTC
Organism: Aulonocara stuartgranti; assembly: GCF_965226115.1. Taxonomy (NCBI): domain Eukaryota; kingdom Metazoa; phylum Chordata; class Actinopteri; order Cichliformes; family Cichlidae; genus Aulonocara; species Aulonocara stuartgranti. The sequence goes on along the minus strand of NC_138942.1, from coordinate 24,213,254 downwards.
AAATCTTTTAAAGTTATTCCACACATTTGCTACATTATTTGTTCAGTTTCTTTTAATCTTGTCACTCTACCCTTGGGTTTAAGCTAACTAGACAGCATGCTAAATTTGCCGTGCTCAACAAAATAATAAATAATAAAATCTGATTACAGCTGTTCAAAGTGATGCATCACCTTCACTCTGCTCACTCTGTTACCTGTCCCGAGGATTTGATATCCAGCACGTAACTCTAGTGTAAAGGCAGGATTCTTTCTACAGAGCTATGAGAGAAGTTTGAGATCTTCACACTGAGCAAACAGAGCCTCAGGTGGTCCGTGATAAAGCAATATGCCTGTCTTTGAAGTGTTGGCTATCAGCAATGTAGCACACTCAATATGAGGACAGTGACCCTAGAGTGGGCTTCACTGCACTGAGGCAATGGTTTCTTTCTACAGTGTATAAATTCCCCCCCCCCCCCCCCCCCAAAAAAAAACCATATTGTAACTCATCTATCCTGCCTTCAAGTAATACAAGAGAAATGTTGTCCCCCCAAACTAAAATACAAACATTGGGGGTCTGCAAGCTAAGCTTACAATGCAAAAACAAAGTGGATAGAAGCTTGCACATAAAAATCATTGATGATGGAGGAAGAGTGTTAAAAAAGATTGCAGGGCACAGCATGTAACAGACCACATGGCTCATGAGTCAGAGTGCTCCAACAGTGCCGTACTACCAATACGTGCTCGTGATCCTTAATTAATGAGTTTACATGAAGGTGAGTGTGTAGTGCTATTGGAGGATCCATTGCTAATGAAGTGGCTTATTTGTGTCCACTTCCTTGATTGTAATTTTTGAATACGGAGACGATAGCTGAGAGGACTTACAAGGAGAGAGACAGAGAGGGAGAATCAGAGAGGGTAAAAGAGGGAGTCATTTTTAATGTTCTCTGGGCACTCTTGTCAGAAAAAAGCCAAGACTGCAAATTGTGTGTTTGTGCATGCCTACCTACTGTATGATTGCGTATATCCTTCTACCCAGCACATAATTGATTTGGAGCAGATGGTAAAGCCCTCAGAGGACACGAATGCTCGCTCTGAAAATGTTTAGAGGACAAAGCAGAAAGCACAGAGATGGATTCATTTTTAAATGGGTCTCTTCAGACACACACGCAAATGCACCTTTTTTTGTTATCATTATTCTAATGAACGGCATTGGAGGAAGAGGTACTCAGGCCTTTTGTGCCACAGTGTACAAATCCTCCCTCTTCAGTATTACGTGTCTCCTGCCAGTTTGCATGTCTCACCCTTCACCAGTGCTTGTACTCAGATTCCACTCATTTTCTCAGCTCTCCACTCATCTTCTGATAGTAATTTAACTTTACACCACATTTTTTTTAGGAATGAGCGTGCACGGCAGTTTCCAGAAAATTGTATTTAATAAAAAATGCAGGTGTTGATTATGCGCAGACTAATGAAAGCATATCAGCTCCAAGCTTCATGTAGACCATGAGTAAGTATAACAGCACGCTATGAGGACTTACGCTACAGGTTTTAAACCAAAGGAACAGATTCTTCACAGATAATAAAGACAAGTGGATGCATGGCACACGTGATCAACTTTGAATGAAGATTTAAAAAGGAATGAATGAATGAAAGGAATGATAGTAAATCATTTAGGATTTCATGAATAAAAAAATTGAACAGAGCGAATTGTCACAGACAGCAAAGTGCGTTTGTGCATACCAAATGTTGTCAACAAAGATGAAGGCTCCCGAGTTACCTACTTCAAAAAATTATGATGCGTCTGCTCACCGCATCACAGAGAAAACGGCAAGACAAAAAGATGGAGAAAGAAGTTACAATTTATTTCTTCTTGTGTTGTGTTACTGCTCGATTGACTGCAGCTGGTCCATGCTGAGGCTCGGCTCTTTACCGGCACATGCAAACCCTGATTGGCGTTCTTACACTCTGATCTCCTCGCTGATCTTTTAACCCTGCACACTCGTGTTGGATCATTGATGTCTGCAGAGCAAATGCTCCTAACTATCCCGAGGTACAGTTTCAAACACAGAGGAGTTTGTTACTTTGCAGTAGCTCCTCCTAATTTGTGGCACAAACTGCTGCTTCACCTTTTTCTTAAAACCATTTTGAAAGACTATTTTTACTCTTTGACTTTTAAAGCAGACTTCTGATCATTTTTTTTATTTATGTTGTTTTCTTTTTTAAATTTTTCTTGTTTCTATGTTATTTTACACTTTTATCTGTACAGCACTTCAAATCCAGAGCATTTACTTAATAAAGACGTAAAACTCAACTGCACTCATAGATCATGTCACTCATATCTATATTACTACTATATAAAATGTATTTTGTATTGTTTAAATACATGTCAGTACATTTTATATATATGGTTGTAGAGTTATGTTATTTTGTAAGATTACATCCTATTGCTCTAATTTCGTTGTGCTTGCATAATAACAATAAAGAGTCTCGAATCTTCAGTTTTAAGCCTCAGTCTTGTGTGTAACGCTGCATCTTTTTAACAATTAACAGAAATACGTTACAACATGTGTACAGCTCAAGGATGCCGTCTTAATTACTACATTTCTCAGCAAGTTATTTTGAATATTTATGGTTGCGCAAAGCACGAGAGATCCATCTAAAGGTTTGAGCTGTTTGTGCAACTTATTAACAGAAAATGGGATTATCATGATTTATTCACGCTGCATTTATTCGACTGATGCTTGAAAACACAAAGGCATGGTTTATGAGCGTCGGGATCGCTAATAGGCTACAATTACGAGCATCTTTCATCATCGACTCATGATCCAAAAGCTGGCACAGCACCTAAACAGAATTTATTTCTTGTGGATATTTGGTTTCTATCACCCATCTGCTCCCTCTTCCACCAAAAGGTGGCCTCTAAAGGGAGCTCTGGTCTCCTGTCTTCTTCTTCTTTAAATGAATGCCATATATACATGGTTTAATGACCAAAGCAATTCAAGTTCCACTGTGAGAAACCTGTTCCTACTTTCTCAAACAAGGGAAAGCAGCCGTTAAGTAAGTTCTTTCCAAAGTGCTACAAAAATATTGATTGGTTGAGACAGCATGGGTTACACAATCAGGTGGGAAACCAACAAATAGTATCCAGCCCTAATGCTGTGTTCAAAGCCTGAACTAAATGAATGAAACATAAAGCAAACCAATGCCGTCTATTTAGAATCACATAAGCCATTTGGTGTGTAGATTTGTGCCAAGTGCCTCCCACACGGTGCCTGTATATATTTTTAACAAGCGGAGCCTCAGAGGAAACAAAACCAACAACTTTGGCAGTATTACAGATATATACAAAGCTGGTTGCCTGTATGTGAAAGAGTGCTGCGTTAACAAAGCTGTAAAGGATCGGCGAGGGAGGAAGATGGGTGACATAAACGGAGGAGGGGAAACGTTTGTTCCTGTCCAGATGGAGCCTCTGTGGGAGTTTGGCCTGTGTGTGTGTGTGTGTGTGTGTGTGTGGAGGCTGCGTAGGTGAAATACCTACTAAGTTAAATAAGAGAAACTGATGAGTACGCTGATATAAGGATTTCCATACAAAGTAATTATTGAAATGTACATATAGTACAAAAATGTTTCTGCTTACTGTGAGTAAATATAATTAACTCTAATAATAAGTGAGTTATCAATTATTACCTACATTTTCATGAAGTCAGATTTTGCTAAAAGTGCTCAATCATTCAGGACCAGCCAAGTGACCGGAGGGCTTCCTCTAATCAAAAATATGATTATTATTTCATAATAATTCACAAAACCAGTGCTGGGATCATTACTCAAAAAAGTAATACAATACAACTTTATTTATATAGCACGAAGGTACACCAAAGTGCTTCACAACAAGGTTAAAACACAAGATATAAGATAAAAGGCTATAACAGAGTACAAAAACCCCCCAAAAGTACAGACAAAATAAAACATTAGAGCAAAGTTTAGAAGATAAAATTACTAGATATTCATAAATATAAGGTGGGGGTATTTATACAGTGGAACATTAGTAGAAGATAAATAACACAAGGGTAAAATATAGAGGATGTGCACTAACTAACTGAAAACGCTTGGTCAAACAGGTACGTTTTTAACTAAGATTTAAATGAATAGATGGAATCAGAGGCGCGAATAGCAGCAGGAAGATTGTTCCAGAGGCTCGGGACTGCCAGGGCAAAAGCATGGTCACCTCTGGTCTGATCTGCACTAAGAGTAATTGTCCTGATGATCTTAGGGCTCTCCTAGAGGTATATGGATTAAGGAGTTAAGTGAGGTAGCACGGTGCAGTATTGTTTATGATTTTAAAGGTAAGCAACAGAATTTATTACACATTACTCAATGTATTACACATTACTCAATACTTTAAAAAAAAAATATGGATTACCAGGCATAATTATTCTCCAGAGAAAGTAATTCTAACATGTCTCGAATTACATTGTCAAAAATGACTAGTTAACAAACTAAGCCTGAGGCTACAGTCCCACACACTGACACAGATCCCCATCCTAATGAGGACACACTTTTACTGTTTAAATGCGAAGTCTAAACCACAAAGCAAAGTTGATAACCCCCCGAGACAGGGGCAGGTATAGAGAAACTTGTGGCAAAATCAAAACCATCTCTTTGCACATATCGAGGTGTTACCTTCAGTAATATGTATTATATATATGGTTAAAATACATTAAATGCAGTAAGTAAACACATGTTTCATATAAACATACTTTGCAACTTTTTTTATCTGCTTTAGTCAAAATAATGAAACATTTTAGTTATGTAAAACATTTAGAGTTTGGATTTTAAGTACTGTATAGCCTTTAAAATAAATAAGCGTGTAGCCCAATAGCTACAAAATCCAGAAAGTTACAAAACATGAGGTTTTACTGTTACATAAATTGACACAAAATGTCAGAAATCTGCATAGATATGAACAAATCTTTCACCAAAAATTAAAACCTAATTGTTCACGATTTACTTGGTTATAACACTCACCTTCATTCCATTTTCAGAGAGTAACAATGAACCACCTGTGTTAGAATCTGACATGCCCATGGTGTTGATTCAAAATTTGCTGTGTTGTAATCATAGGTGTTGGTTGCTACTTACAACAGGAAATGAAGCGTTTCAAAATGTGTTATAGACACGGTCAATGCCATTTTATTTACACTGTGTCAAATCACAACAACCTTAAGGTGCTTCATACTGTAAGGTAGACCCTACAGTAATACATACCACCGGGTCCATTTCACGCTTTGCCTCTCCAAAACGTGAAGTGTACAGACATTCAGAAAATGCATTAACAGCAGGGGGAGATAATATATTTACAGCCACGAAGTCGGTAGTAAGCAAAAAAAAACAACATTAAGTATATTACAGGGTCTTTAATTATCAGAAAAGAAAAGTTAAGCTAGGTGGATATACACTCAACAAAAATATAAACGCAACACCTTTGTTACTGCTCCCATTCCCCATGGGATGGACGTAGAGACCTAAAATTCATTCCAGATACACAATATAACCATCCCTCCCAAACAGTGGTCACAAATCAGTCCAAATGTGTGGTAGTGGGCACATCTGCTATATTGAGATAATCCATCCCACCTCACAGGTGTGCCACATCAGGATGCTGATCTGACATCATGAGTAGTGCACAGGTGTACCTCAGACTGCCCACAACAAAAGGCCACCCTGGAATGTGCAGTTTTTTGCGCTATTGGGGGTCTGGGGACCCAGAACCGGTCAGTATCTGGTGTGACCACCATTTGCCTCATGCAGTGCAACACATCGTCGCATGGAGTCTATCAGATTGTCAATTGTGGCCTGTGGAATGTTGGTCCACTCCACTTCAATGGCTGTGCGAGGTTGTTGGATATTCGTGGGAACTGGTACACGCTGTCGTATACGCCGGTCAAGCACATCCCGAACATGCTCAATGGGTGACATGTCCGGTGAGTATGCTGGCCATGCAAGAACTGGGACATTCTCAGCTGCCATCTGCCCTGAACAATGTGAACCATGATTCATCCGTGAAGCGCACACCTCTCCAACGTGCCAGACGCCATCGAATGTGAGCATTTGCCCACACAAGTCTGTTACGGCGACGAGCTGGAGTCAGGTCAAGACCCCGATGAGGACGACGGGCATGCAGTTGAGCGTCCCTGAGACGGTTTCTGACAGTTTGTGCAGAAATTGTTTGGTTGTGCAAACCAATTGTTCCAGCAGCTGTCTGGGTGGCTGGTCTCAGACGATCTTGGAGGTGAACCTGCTGGATGTGGAGGTCCTGGGCTGGTGTGGTTACACGAGGTCTGCGGTTGTGAGGCCGGTTGGATGTGCTGCCATATTCTCTGAAACGCCTGTGGAGACGGCTTATGGTTGAGAAATGAACATTCAATGCACGGGCGACAGATCTGGTTGACATTCCTGCTGTCAGCATGCCAATTGCACGCTCCCTCATTGCTTGTGGCATCTGTGGCATTTTGCTGTGAGACAAAACTGCACATTCCAGGGTGGCCTTTTGTTGTGGGCAGTCTGAGGTACACCTGTGCACTACTCATGATGTCAGATCAGCATCCTGATGTGGCACACCTGTGAGGTGGGATGGATTATCTCAATATAGCAGATGTGCCCACTACCACACATTTGGACTGATTTGTGACCACTGTTTGGGAGGGATGGTTATATTGTGTATCTGGAATGAATTTTAGGTCTCTACGTCCATCCCATGGGGAATGGGAGCAGTAACAAAGGTGTTGCGTTTATATTTTTGTTGAGTGTGTATATATATATATATATATATATATATATATATATATATATATATATATATATATATATATATATATATATATATATATATATATATATATATATATATAACCACTTGATTTCAGTAGCCAATGGGACATAAAAACTTAATTTACAGAATATTATTTTAATCAAAAAATTGCCTAAAAGTAACATTTTAAGGGCTTTTCCCCCATAACGTTTTCTTTTTACAAGACTAAACGACATCACAATGCTGCAAATTATCCATTTTTTCATGTACTGTAATACTGAGTATAAACTTTAACTAACATAAAATGGATAAGTGGAAGGAAATGGATGGATAGAATTAGTTTTCAAAAACATTTCAGAAGAACTGAAGCTGCACATTCAGCACTTAAAGACAAATTTAAGCCAATTAGGGCATTACATGTATAAGCTTTAAACTTATAGTATATCAAATGTCACTTGCTGAGCAGCCCACACCTTAGAGAAGACTCTGTCATCTTCTTTCTTACATCATTCTCCATCTCTGAGAGTAAAATTATCACACATAAACGCTTTTTTTCTTCCCTTGAAAAAGTACAGTCACAATCTGTCTGTACTTTTAGCTAGCAGACAGATTGTGTGTCAAACTGCACAGAAGCTATTCATGTGTCATATTTGTGGAGCTGTTTGAAACATTGAATTTGAAATTACCTGCCACTTCAAAAGAGTTCCTCTTTTATTTATGCTCCTCTTCAGCTTGACGCTGAAGTGATCACAACTTTCTCCCATCTGAACCGTGAACACGTCGCAGGGATGAGATGGACAAAATCGTGTGTGCAGGTGGACCCACGACTCGTGGCTTACCTGCATTTGTGGTATCAGCTAAAAGAAACACCAAACTGCAACAAAGGCAAAATGAATATGCATATGAATGAATGAAAAAGGAATTTTTTAATCAAGCTGCCTATGTCCACATTTAACCCAACATTGGCAGTAAGTTATATTTGGCAGTGTGACAAATATGATGCTTACTAAGTCAGAATCATTACATGGGTTGCTAAGGGGCTCGCAGATGCACAGCAACTGTGAACAGAGCTTGAATTTTCTGTATGTGAAATTACCACTTGGTTTTATTTTCCCCCAAAGTCCCTCAAGGACACTCTGAGAAAAATAAAGAATCTGAATTTAATGAATATGCCTGTCTATTGCTTCAACTTGATATCAGCTTATTATGTAATGAATAAAAACATCTCCTCATGCAGACTATTTCCACATGAGGAAAACCTTGTCCTAATTTACCAATATTTCCAAAAGAATGACAGGCGAGGTGATAGTTTACTTTAATGGTCCTTCACTCTTCTTATAAAAAAGGAAGTGAGTTAAATTGTGCATTGATAATTTTTATTTCTCGATACTGGTTTCTCTGTCTCTTGATCTGGTCACATGTGCCTTTCCTCCTGTGCTTGCTGTCAAAGCTCCTATTTCCATAGCCACGGTAAGACCTGCATTAATTTAATCATTTCCACTGTGTTCAAGAGGCTTCAGTGTGATTCAAAAGGATTGTGAAAGACGATTTTCAATTTACACTTCAGGTTAGCTGCAAACTCAGTGTCATTTGGAGTGAACAAAATGATGGGTTTTCATGGACACATTTTCATGTTTCTGACAGGAAATAATGTAGGCACGTAAAAGAGCAAATGATCTTGAAGAGTAAGCCTACGAGTCTTTATGCAACTTGTATTTCCAGCGTGACCTCGCCAGTTTGGCTCTTTATTTAAAATGCTGATTTGACAGCTGCCTGGTTTTTGTTATAGACTGTGTTGTTTCTATGTCTCTATGGGTATCTTAGCAGAAAGCCACAAAATATTCCATGGATGTCTTGTATGTTTATTTGCTCCTGTTTGCCTTCGTGCTATATCTCGGGAGTGTTTTACCGTGAAGTATCCAACAGCACACAGAGACAAAGCTTTAGCTATGTGTTTTCTGTGTAGAGTCTACAGAGACCATGTGTGGGTTCCTCTCACATTGCCAACACAGGGGAGTGAGTAAACAATAGCTTGAATCACTGCCCAGTATTCTGCTGACAATATTCGCCATCATTTGAGCTTCATTTTGATCAGCACTTTATAAACTTACTTTTGGATTTTGTCTTTACATTTAAGCTGCTTTCTGTTGTAAGGACAGACCACAGCTCTGATTGGGTGATAGGCAGTGTACATTCTGGACAGGTTACTAGTCCACTGCACGGCAAAATAGTAGTGGTGTGCGATACTGCATATATTGGTATCAATCCAATACCAAGTAAATACTGGACAGTAACACCGATACCGATACTTTTCAATAAATGCGGTGGATGCGTCATTGAATTGCTAAATCTCAATTAATTTTCATGACTTTAAGTGTTTTTTGTGATGTTTCTTTTTTATTATTAAATAGTTAAAACCCAGAACATAATTAGGACAAGGGTTTTTAATTAAATAGAAAATGCTTTATTATTGTGGCGGGGTGTGGTCTAATGCCGCTGCAGGTAAGATGGACTCACCTGCACGGCATGTGCTCTGCTTGTGTTGTTGTTGTTGATGTGAAGCGGGAGAGCTGCAGCCGTTGAATGTAGTGTTACAGCAACTGTAAATGGTAAATGGACTGATTCTTATATAGTCTCTAATTTACCGCGAGGAAAGCCTGAACACACTTCACCAGTTAAACTCAAGCTTAGAAAATCCTGTGCAGTAACTTAAATGGGTGAACTAATGGGCTAGTTCACTTTGTAGCATGTCTGGCTAGAATTGGTAGCAGACAAGCTCTCCATCCGTCCCATGGATTAGATTGGATTACAATCCTAGATGGAACATTATGGATTGGGTTGGGGTGGATAATCCACTGGGGAATATTAACTTCTGACAGTGGATAATATGTGTTGGACACTAAAGATGGTCAGAGTGAGAGGTTTAACAGCAACCACAAGGTCACGGGTTAAGTCCTCGCCAAAGCCAAAATATCCATTCCCGTCAAAGTGCCTTTTCACCTCCGCCTCGTGCTGCAGGCGTCACCGTGCTCTTTGTGCAAAGGCACCACTTTCTGAGATTGATGCCTTTGTTTGAGGTGCTAAAACAGAAAAAAAAAGTGACAGAGAGATTTTGAATTAATGTGAAAGAATCACACATTGAAATTGTGTCTCCGCCCGCGTGTTTTTCTGTTTGCTGCCTCTGAGAAATGTTGCGAGCGCCGAGAAATAAATTAACACCAAGCAGCCTGCCAAAAGCAGTTAGAAACTGGCTGCGACAGGCAATTCTGTTAAAGCTACAGCACCACAGCAGGTGTGAGACACGTCGCTACAACAGAAATTAGCTGAGAACATTTTCATATTGCATAATATGGTTCGCTATGTCTAGTCACTGGCTGTACCACTGTAACACAACACAGCACAGCCTGTTCAGCTGCTACAGATCCAGCAGGAATATTTAGAGTGATGCACGCTGTGATATTATTCTGTTATTATATGTTACCTTATATATGTAATCAAAGTAGTTGAATTAGAATACTGCTGTAGATCATATTATACCCTTTAATATAGAGTGTATGAGCTGTATGTAGTTTAGTTCTCGTTATACTTTTGAGTTAAAAGAACATATTCACATATTAGTTCATTAGATAAATGTGCATCACTCTGTATCCTTGATCTGCTGGGAATGTGTTACACTGTTTTCTTGACATGCTTAATTGTTGAATCATGAAGAGAAGGTTGTAAGCAGGAGACTCTGTGTCTAAAGACAGGGGAGATAGATAGACTACATTCCACACCCCCACCTTACAGAAAGCAGAGAAACAACTGCCGAGGTCATAACTTAGGCGCTGTAACAGAGAAAAAATGTGATGTTTTGGCTTTTACGACTAGCTGGGGGCCACTAGAGACTATAAAAAGCTGAGCAACCCGTCACCATTTTGAGACATGTGCCTGACCCTCTGGTAGCATCTCTCCCGTCCGGACGTTGTAATGCTCTGACTGTTGAATTGTATGGAAATAAATGATTGTTGATTGAGCATAAATACACCGAGTATTGTCCTTCCTTCAGCCCAAAGATTCAAAGAATTGGGAGAATTCAACAACTTGGTGCCGTGTGACCCGGATCTTTGGTGTGCTGAGGAAGTGCAGATTTGGCTTTTTGGTGAGATCGTGGGGCAAGGTGAACAGAAGGCCGGCCTAAAACAGAAAGGTAAGCACAGCCTGTTGTATTATAAATACCAAATGTGCATATTGGGCTTTCCAAATTAATCTGTTCACTGAGTTGCACGTAGTTTCACAGTAAATTTGTCAGTGTCTGGTTTTTGGCGCAAGATACTAACAACATAAGTTGAGGCTGAATTCCAGTGTGTTAAATAAACTGCTTCTACCGAGATACTAATAACATACTACGTTGGACTAGTTGCAGTAAACTGCTTCTACCGAGATACTAATAACATACTACGTTGGACTAGTTGCAGCCACTTTACCCTCCACATTTAACTTTGTCTATGACTGGCTTCTGTTGCAAGAAATGGGGAAAACTTCTAAGACTTCTAAGGCCAAAGTTTAGCATATGAAATAGAGGTGAAATAGAGTCTGGCTTATGGTGTGCTTGCATTTTCAAAGGTGAGCTCAGAGGTTTCTGTGTGTGTTTCTGCTTGTGAGACGCGCTCTCTGTGTGTTTCTGTGTGTGAAATATGAACATGGTGACAGTGACGGTTGATGTGTGAATGGGAGGACATTAGAGCAAAGACACATTTTAGGATCAAAGGTTGATGCCTAGTGTACCTGTGGAACATTTTGCCTATGGAGTAGCGACCCTCCTGTTCGTGGACGCGCGGGCAGGACCGGCGGCGTCCGGATGCCGAGGTGGTGACTTGGGGAGGTGAGGGCCCCCGCATAGCTACGGAAATAACACTGGGACCGCAGCGTAATCGCGGGTTCACATTTATTCCGGACTAGAACAAGACACATTTTGTGAACAAAGGTTGAGTCTAGATTAGTAAAGAAATAAAAAGGTTAAATTCCTCGTTTCAGTGGTTAAAATTGTTGTGTGCCTGTCCCCTGACGAGTGTGAAATTAAATAAAGAGGGAATTTGGAGCCACATAGAGATAGACGGGCATAATTGGGTGTATTACTCTGTGGTGTAATAAAAAAATAAAAATAAAAAAGAGAGATAGTAAGAGGTGTGTAGTGGAGAATTATGACGCTGTCAAGGTAGGCGTGTTGCCTGCTTATCTGTTTAACATGTGATGAAAATGAAATTAAATAAATCTCTTAGTGTGTTAATACAGGAAGCTGCGGACCTGGACCAACTGCCCCCACAAGCACAGCGGCCGAAGCAAAATTATAGGTAATGGGAACCACACCCAGCACGAATCAGCAGCTGTGAAAAAGACAGCAGCGAGGAGAGAATTAGAGGAGAAATTAAGAGAAGTTTTAACACATAAAATTGGGGCCAACGGACTTGTGGAGGTTGGGAAGGCGTCCGGAGCATCACAACAAAAAGGTGAAACAAAAACACACAAGCAGAGAAATCTGAGAGAAAGGCTCCTTTTAAGGTAACGCCTAGTTTGAGAAAAAGATAAAATTAACCTGCTTGCCTACAAATGCACATACACGCAATGAAGAAACAGCTTACACTCATGAACACGTGAAGATTTTCCAGCAAGGCTAAAGCAGCGAAACTTAACATACATCTGTTGTTAAAGGATAAATACATTACTGACAAATAAACCCTCTGGGTTGCAGGACAACAATTTAACTTCAAAGAAAAAGACACTGGTCTAACCAACCAGTGATGACACGACAAATTTAGGGGTTAAAGATTCAAATTGTGACATGTTTTCTGCTGATTGATTGATACAAGTGATTACTGAATGAAAGAAAATTTCCTTTTGGGCTTTTAAACATGATCTTAAGAATTTTAACAGGTGCATGTTGTCCTGTCAACTTGGTGGGTTAGGAGTTGATTATATCGGGAGAGAAAAAACAAAAAAAAAGGGGGAGAGAAGGCTGACACAGGGCCTGGTCCCGGTGTTTCTCCCCTCTCGTTGTAATACAGCCAACACAACATCATTTTCCTGTTCGTTTGCTTTTGTTTTTGCCTGTTTTTGTTTTTTTGTTTTTTCTCTATATATATTTAATTACAGGCTGCTTTGCCGGCCCTGAAAGCCGAGGCTGACTGGACTCCTGCTCTCCCCCATACGTGACACTGACCAAATGCTGCAACAGCTGGACCCACAACAACGACCTGAGAATGTCAACAGACCTGGAGGAATGTGATCTCATGCAGCCGAGACGGAGAGCACTAAACCTAAGGCCCGTTTCACTACACGGGGGAAAATTCCCAGACTGCGTCAGCTGACAGAGCTGTAAAGAGACGCCCGCCAAGCCCGAATGAAAAGTAAGGCCGAGCGAAAGAATGCTGACCTTGATAACTTTGCATTCACACTGTGCAGGACAGTGATGGACCAACACGGATGATCGGGCAGCAAAAAGGGCGTGACCGAGACAAGAGGAGTAACTGAGGACAGAAGGCACCTCAGAATGGACAAAAAACACAGAAGAAGATGCAGGTTTCACCTGCGGTGAACATCGACACTGGAGAAAGGACTGCCCCAATTGGGGTCAGAACCAGGACGGACTGAATTTTGAGCAGCAGCAGCAGCAATGGTCGCAAACGAACTGAAAAGGAGGGGGGCAGGACCCCAGGGCATGCTTCAGGCAGTGGTTTACCCAGAACACCAGAACAGGAAAGTGATGAACACACACACACACACACACACACACACACATACACACACACACATACACACACACACACACACACATTGGAATGCTGATTCACTGAGAAGTGATGCACACATACACATGCACACGCTTGTGCAATGAAGAGTGATCCACACGCACACACACATACACGCTGATGCAATGAAGAATGCTTTGCTTATGCTGATATGCAAAATGCTGCACACAAACATCCCAATGCATAATTTTTATGAGGAGCCATTGATTTCCATTGATTACTTAGAATGTGTTATATGTCACTCAGAGGGCATTTGTGTAGATTTTAGGAATAAGGTCTAAAACGGTTTGGTTATGAAAACAATGTCTGTGCGTGATGTCTGTTTATGGCTCAAGGCCTTGACTGAGTTCTTTGCTGTGCTCCACACAGCCCTGATGAGGAACAGTGGCACAGAGTGAAGATGATGAATTAATAGTGTAAGTTTAGGTTGGAGTACGGCATTTTCTGTGATTGAGTTTTGGTTCAAGGAGGAACAAAAGGTGTTACGGCACCTGAGCTTCTCATTCCCACACAATATTGTCCCGGCAGGAAGCAAAAACGTTCCTGTGAATTTCTGGTTGATTGTTTGGTTTTGCTTAGCGCTAGTTTGATGTTATCAGTGAGCTTTGGCTTGTGCTCTTTCTCGTAAGCGAGAGAGGGATAGTTTTATGCTTGGACATGTCTGCAACGGGCCCTAGTTTGTGTTATTTTACCGTAGTAGTATTTTGTTGGTTATGTCTGTTTTCGTTTTTGTTACAGTGCACTGAGATAAGAAAATCTGAGAGGTGTGATCCACCGGTGGTGATATGTTGATATTTTGTGAGTTTATGATTTAACAATCAGCTCTTTAAACCAGGCCTGAAAGATTGAGATTTAAAGCGCTATGAAATATTCTTACAAAAACAGTTGCAAAGTGTGTTTCTCCATGATTGTAATTGGCTTGGGAGAAATTCACTTATAGGGAACACTGAGAAGTTCTGAGTCTAAAAGGATTGCACCGAGTCAATCCGGCCCAAAAAACAACAAGGAATTGTTTTCCTTTTAAAATGATGACGTCATCTTGCTGGTGATGGATGCTCGAATAGGTTGCGCGGGAGACTCCATTATCAGCAACATCTGGTATGAATGTGTGTGGAGGTATGCATGTGAATGGACTGTGATGGACTGACGACTAAAAGTTTTGACTGACTAGATACTGAGACAATGACTGCACCCACTTTAGGATTAGTAAATGCCAATAAACAATTCATAAACAATTCACCCAGCCGGCAAGAGAAGGGTGGATGCTTCGCTTTGTTTTGTTTTGTTTTTCAGGAGCAGGAGGATAAGAGAGACTGGAGGAGGAGACTCTAGCTTCACATAAGTATGAACTGCAGACTTAACACTGTGGTTGCTGATTTTGAGTTACTGATGTTTGCATTAAGAAAACTGTGCTATATTAGCTGTGTTTTGAGTAAGGTATCATGTTATATTATTGGGAATGCCAAATGCTACAGTGGAGAAGACTTTTGATACCTCTCATGACTGGAATATGTTATTATTAACCATAGCAGGCCACTGTAAAAAAGTCAATTAAATTTTATAGAGGAAAATCGTCAAAACTTTTTTTTTTTTTTTTTTTTTTGGCCTGTCCCGTTTGGCTCTTTTGCCATCAGAATTGTTGTCTAAAGGCAAAGAAAGATGCCCAACGGATTTACTTTACCAAACTGACCATCCCAGCCTTGCCGTAATGGTCCATTTGATTCACCTTTTATTGTTTATTTTATTTTCACTTACTGAATACGGGACAGACTTGACTGGGGGAAAGAAGGGGAGAAAGAAAGAGGGAAAGAGAAACAGCTGAGAAGAGGGACGGGGAGAAGGGCAAAAGACAAAAACCAACAGAACGGGCAGAGAAAAAAAATGCATATATCAATCACCTGGATCACCTGCTGAGAAAGAAAAAAGAAAGCAAGCAGAAGAGAACAAGAGTAATAGAATAAACAACATCACAATGATATATGGGAATATGACAGTAAATACTAAATGTTAAACATTATTGTGCAGCACATAAGATCAACAGAACACAGTGTGCTTTGAGGTAGGAGCCAAAAAGGGTGTAGTTTGTGGGTGTGATCACCCGTGTGTACACCTGTGAGCATGGACGCGCTTGTTTTTTGTTTTTTTAAAAGGTTCCTTCATGTAATAATCTGCTAGAGGGTGTGGGGGGGCCACAGCCCCGTCCTCCAGGGCGTGAAGCAGGTATGGAGGAGATCAAAACTCCAGACATCCAGAGGCCCCCAGAACACAAGAGACCAAGGAAGACCAACAGAGGGGCAGCCGCGCCACTGTCCCAGAAAGAGCTGAGGAGAGTCCCAGATGAGGGCTCACTCAGCAGCCGCGGAGCAGAAGCCAGGGGGAGTTGCAGTGACGCGCCCGTGAGCTCCGCCGGCAGCCAGCTGCGCCTGAGTGACCGAGCCCCAGGCCGAGAGGCCGGGGGCACCCCACCTCCAAAGTGGCCCGAGCGAGCCCCAGGCTCCAGGCCCCGATAAGCGGCCGCCAAGGAGTGAGCCGGTGTGTACCTGGACGCCCATCCCCGGACACAAAGAACCACCAACGCACCGATGTCTGAGGGGGTCCGCCACTGGCAGGGGAAGTGGTGGTAGGGGGAGATAGGCCTCCAAACCTTGGAGGGCCTGAGATGTCCCCAGAGAGGTGGCGCCTGACACCCAACCTGACATATAGACACAGACATACAGGCACACACAGATACAAACATCCATTCCCACCCTCATGCTCTCATATGCACTTACTCCACACTCAACCAACGTGGAGACAGACATAAAGAGACGTTGTACACATGATCACACTCCCCAAGCGTACTCTACAAACCGGGTCTAGGTGCCCTCGCCCCTGGAGGGGGGAACTGCACCCAGACCCAGGTGGTGTTTCCCTTTTCCCTGCGGTGGGGGGAGGCAGACCGCCCCGACTCCGCAGCAGCAGGAAGGCTCCACACTCCAGACCGCAGTCGGACGGCCAACTCCTCCTCCTAGCCCCCCTGCTCCAGCAGGTCGCAGAGAACGGGGGTGAGAGAAGACTCCAAACCTCCCTCCACCCGCTCATTGTAATGTTGATGCATGTGTGTTCTAAGGTGCATTTAAAATCGTCAAAACTTTAACAATACCTATGAATGACTGGCCACATTCAGAATAGAGATATGCAATAACAAACATTGGTCCACGTGATTTAGGTTCTCATTTGAAATAGTAAGTTATTAAATGTAGAATATAATTGACAGGGACATTTGATAGGATGTGGTACTGCAAAAGAACAAGAGCAAAGTAAATAAAGAAAAATATTGTGTTTGGTTTGGATAAATTCAGATTAAAATGTACCATTACACTCAGAGGATCAATATGAAATAAAACATATGCAAAATTTGTATGAAGTACATGACTGATAACTGTTCTGTCCTGAGCTGTTGTTTCTATAGCACCCACTTGACCACACCAACAGTTTCTCGCCACCAACAGGGGGTATTTGCAAAGAATAGGGAGGAATATCATCAAAACTGGGAAAGGTAAGCCCCGAAGGGGGTGATGACACCATAACTTTCACTTATGGTCAAATTCTTAAAATTTGACCCCAAACTTGAAAATTCTTCAAACATTTAGAGACAGAGTGGATAAACATAATGTCGCAAACCACATAAGGATGGAGCATTTGAATCAATAAGATGGTGAAATAACACGCAGTAAAATGTGGATCATGTTGATTATGTTTATTCCAGTGTGCAGAGGAGTCAATTCCCTTCACAAAGCTTGTAAATTCACTTGAACCAAAATTGGGAGCACCCGGTGCTGCAAGAGTTAATAGTCACAATACCCAAGGATAAGCACAAGAGCATGACTGATACGATGGGACTGGGATTTTGCTACACTTAATTATTGCAGACACAAATAAAACTAAATTGAAACTAAGGATTTTCAGAAAATAAAAACTAAACTAAACTAGCAAACAATTGGTAAAAACTGATTAAAACTGATGAAAATTGCAAAACTATTACAACCCTGGTCCAGACTAAGATGGCGTTGGACATCTTCAGGGCAGAAAAGGGTTGGTGTGACCAGGGTGTGGTTTGGCTTGTTGTATGTACATTTCAAAATGTTACAGCTCTGGATGGACCAGTTACCAGGGCATGCAAGGATGACAGACTTTATTACATGAGGAGAAGGGAAATTTTCGGGATTGAAGATCCTCTGAGATGACAAGGCTGGAGCAACGGTACTCGAGAGAAGAATTTCTGATACTTTCTGAGATATGATGTCACTAACCTTCTCTTTTAATTGTCTAGCTCCAATGAATTGACACAGGGGAGTGTGTCAAAAAGGGGGAGTTGAGTCCAAATATCAAACAATGGTTTTATGAACATCTGATGACGTTATTTCTGTGTTTAATAATTTAGCTATGGTAAAACTTAAGCATATAATGGGTTAGACTTAGAGAGGATTCATTAATTTTAGATTTCTTTTACACACACATAGATTATGATTAGAATAAGTCCTGAACATAATATTTTGAACCAAATTTGAATCATTAGAACAACAATGGATAACAATATTAGATTATCAAGGCTAGGGAGAGAGGTGTTTTGGTTTTCTGTCTCTTGCAGAGAAAGGAACAGACACCAGACGGGGACCCGGAGAGGTGAGGACCCTTCACAGAAGAGACAGATGTAGGGACTGCCGAGACAGCAACTGGGGTCAAGTGTCATGGCGTTTGGGCTCCTGGAGAACATGGATCCCACAAACACAGCAATAACCATGAAGGGGTTGGCGAAAACCAGGAACACCAGACCAACGAGGTTCGAGAGACTCTTGGCAAAAAGGGGGACACGGCGGTGATCCCAAAACACACAGATCCTTGTTTGAAATCGGGGCAGAATAATCCCCAGAACTGTGCAACGACTAAAGGGTGGTCGAACCCCGGAGGTCGAAGAAAGAAGCTGAGAATCACCCAACTGGAAGACACTGGTAGCTGCAGCAATAAAAGTAAAGGTTAAAAGCTCCTTAGACAGAGGTTCTAGTCTAAGTACGTTTGAAAGGTATAAGGGGGCATTAAGAAGGGGGTGGAAAACTGGAGCACCAAAATAAAGCTGTGGGAGAATTGGGGAGTGATGGGAGAGTCATCTGTAACTGCTGTTATGGTTGTAAATCTAACTTTGCTTGCATCTGAACTGCGTGAACACAGAGGTCATCCCACAGATGGTCCACCCGTTAAAGGGGGACAGAGGGCCTCAGGATCAAGAAGACCTGGACCTTGCAATGCTGGAGTGCATGTTATAAGTGATCTCTTTGAAGAAAAGAGATCAAAGGGGGAATTGTGATATTATTCTGTTATTATATGTTACCTTATATATGTAATCAAAGTAGTTGAATTAGAATACTGCTGTAGATCATATTATACCCTTTAATATAGAGTGTGTGAGCTGTATGTAGTTTAGTTCTCGTTATACTTTTGAGTTAAAAGAACATATTCACATATTAGTTCATTAGATAAATGTGCATCACTCTGTATCCTTGATCTGCTGGGAATGTGTTACACTGTTTTCTTGACATGCTTAATTGTTGAATCATGAAGAGAAGGTTGTAAGCAGGAGACTCTGTGTCTAAAGACAGGGGAGATAGATAGACCACATTCCACACCCCCACCTTACAGAAAGCAGAGAGACAACTGCCGAGGTCATAACTTAGGCGCTGTAACAGAGAAAGAATGTGATGTTTTGGCTTTTACGACTAGCTGGGGGCCACTAGAGACTATAAAAAGCTGAGCAACCCGTCACCATTTTGAGACGTGCCTGAGCATAAATACACCGAGTACTGTCCCTCCTTCAGCCCAAAGATTCAAAGAATTGGGAGATTTCAACAACGCTAAGAGTTTTTACTTTATCTTTTGAGTAATATTTAATTGAATATAAACATGACAGGATTAAAGTGGTTTGTGTTGGGAATATTCTGACTGTGTCAGTGGCTACTGATGGATACCATCAGTGTTAAAATGATGTTCCAGCCCAGTACTGAGTATAAGCAGCTCCTCGTACACAGCAGCCACACAGTAACACGGTTAGAGGGGCTTTGACTTAGTTAAGATCTAACTGTGCGACATCAGACAGCTGACTGTGACTGCCAGGTACAAGCTGGAGAACCTCTGCTCGAGTTTAAATGTAAGTCCACCGCTGAAAAGGAGGATTGTGTTAAAAAGCGGCGCTCATCTGTGTCGTGCTAATTAGGGATTGCAGGTTTTTCTCTGTACCTCTCAGTGCCGTAAACTACCTGCACCTACAGGTATGATTGCTGCATTTTTATTAGTAGTCTCTTGACAGATTGTCAAACC
The DNA here is from genome assembly GCF_965226115.1 of Aulonocara stuartgranti. Classification (NCBI taxonomy): domain Eukaryota; kingdom Metazoa; phylum Chordata; class Actinopteri; order Cichliformes; family Cichlidae; genus Aulonocara; species Aulonocara stuartgranti. The sequence continues at coordinate 24,193,329 of NC_138942.1, read as the reverse complement.
GTCACAGTGGTGGTACAAGCAGGCCCGTGAAAGACTCAGAAATGTCATACCATGACTTATGCCTCGAGGCAAAGAAGCATACATAGAGTTACTTTTTGTTAAATCCCTTCTCATGGCTGTGTTTTTACAAATCTTGTACACATGCCTCCCTCATTGTTTGCAAACAAGTCTGTAAAAGTGACAGCTTTCTGACAGCAATCTTGAAAACTTGAGCCTTCATGCTGTGTAGGCTCCTCTCTCCCTCTCTCTGTTTTTTTGGAGGGTGTGTTTTTTACAGTAAACTTGAGGGTGACTTGGCTTAGGCAGTGGCTGACAAATGGGACACGGGGAATGTGGGGTTTGGGCAAAAAGCATGTCACAGTAAACAAGGAGAGAAGAAGGGAGTGTAAAAGAATTGTAACGTGAGAGCAGGGGAGGAGGAGTGAGAAGATGAGTGGAGGGTGAGAGTGGAGGATGGCAGAGCAGAGGAAGAGCGAACAGTGAGTGAGATATAAATTCTATTCTAATACACAGAAAAATCGGCATTGGGATTGCACAGTTACATCACACCTACAGTAAGATGCACACAGGTGGGGTTTTATCCAATCCAGCAAAAGAGAGCTGCATTGGAATTAATACTTTATTGGGGAAAGTTCACAGTGTTTATTTTCTTGACATTTTACCTGCTTTCTTGCTTAACGTTACATGAGAATAAACTGCTTTCATATCAGTTTAGACTGAAGTCTAAAGGGTTTGTGTCTAATTAAAGCTCACAAAATGTATTTATGTCAATCAAATAATTTAAAAACTCTGTTCATCTGCAGTGAGTGTTCCCAGAGATCACGCTGACTACGGACCAGATCCACTTGGTGTCTTTTGCTATCTGGGTCGGCTTGTCAGTGCACTGTTTACCTCAGCTGTCAATACGTCAGGTGTGAAGCTTCCAAGTGTATTTACTCTGGAGGAGGCTGTAGAGCTTTGTGAAAGGAGTCTGATATGGGTTGGTGAGTCAGTGATGCTCACTTCTGTCTGATGACAGCGACACTGAGATGAGCAACCATCGTTCCTTCACCTTGTGTCTTCACTTCAGATTGTTGTACTTGCCACGTTTTCCTGTGTCTACAGTTCTCCTCACTGCGCCATCGCTGCTCGGCTGCTGTCAATATCTACGGGCTGGTCTCTTGGCAAGAATCTCCAAACAACTCCACTGTTTCATCTCTGGAATCTGAATATTCACCGTGCTCACCGGCCTGTCCTCCTGTTCACCTCCTTCTGTGGATCGTCAGGTTGGAATCGCATTCATTCATTCACCTTTTGAACACTCACTCGGTCTTAGAGCCCTGACTTCAGTTCAGGAGATGAGGCTTGAGGTGAGGAGGAAGAGGAGCACGTTTCATCTAGATGTCATTTGTAAAGTTTCTTTCTTTCATGTTTTTGCTTCTTTGAAAGAGACCCTTTTTCAGATGATAAAACATGTACAGTCAAGATTTATTTATGAACACAAAAGTCATTTTTTCTGTTAGAGATACTGAAAAAGAAAAACTAACTGTATGTTTAGTATTAGTGACTACAAACTCCTTGGTTAAAATGACTACTTCAGAGTGACAGCCTCATCTCACAAATGTGACAACCCAGCAGTTTAACAAAGTAGCATTTTGTTTTATTTTTCGGACCATAATTTACTAAATAAACATAATTCTGCATTAAAATGATCTCAATGCCGTTAAGACTATACACTTCAAATCAAAGATTTTTCCAGTTGAATGAGTTGCTCAGTGTTAGGAAGAAAGAACAGAGGTGTAAGGCAAAGCCACACTGCCTTCAGTTTTTAAAAGTTTAATAAATTGATTCTATTTTAATGATTATCTAGTAGCTTCTGCAGTCTAGCAGCTGAGGGAACAATGACTGCTGTTATTCTCCTCCTGAAGTGAGAGAGGATTTAATCAGTTCTGTCTGTTTATCTGTCTCTGCCTGTTTGTTAGCAGTCGATTGTCCACATTTTTCAAGATATATTTAACATTTTGTGTGATGATAGATACCAAAAACAACTCCAGCTGATTTAATTTTGGTGAAAATCAGGTCGAGGTCACACCAAAAACAGTAAAACATCATCTTACCCACAATTCTTTCATCATCAAACTTAACAATGAGCATTTGACCTTGACCTTCACTGTTAGTGCCCAAATTGACCTTCAAACAAAATTTCAAGAAACCATATTGAGTAATATATCATATGACAGAGCATGAAGAGAGCTGTACAACACAGTTTATTTTTTCAATACGGCGACCTGCGATGTCACAGTGACGTCATAATAGCCTGACACTATCGCACTGTAAGAAAAGCAGGCTGACATCAGCAGGTTGCCCTTCAGGGGGAGATGTGCTCTTTGAGTTCTCTTGTTCTTGTTAGATTTATTACTTTTGGTCAGCACTAGACTAGAAACCAGCATAAAATACAAGTACATTAAAAATCAATATAGTACTTAGCAAATATATTCAGTGACATCACAGCACTGGGGTATTTTCGCGACGTAACACTGAGAGTGCTCTAACAGCATTGGTTAAAGCGGCACTGTAGGAGCCAATGTGCTAAGTCAGTGGTAGATGTTTTGTTTTGTTTTTTCTTCTTACAGATACAAAACACTTTCATGTTTAGGCACTGCTGTTGTTGGTGTTTCATTGTAATGAGGTCATAAACCCTTTATGTCTTTTTCCTACAGAAATATAATCTTTTCATTTTAATACTACAAAAACAAATGACTCACTGAGTCTCGCAGTTCCTCAGTTTACTCATCTAGCTACATACTCTTGCTGCACTTGAGACAAAAGACTCCGGGGTTTTTTTTTTCTCCTTGAACTCTCTCCTTTAATTTGCTTATAAGGCTTTTTTATGCATTAATTAACCTCGCAAGCAAAGAAGGATGATTCTTTTTCCTTCTTTTTCCTTCTTTATGGCTGGAGAAACTGTGATTTTTCTTCTGCATTCTGCCAACCTGTCTTACTATAGAATAGTCTGCTCTCCCAGCAGGTTTTATTTCTGCTGCTTTCCAGGTCCAGGTGTGTTTGTGGGCTTGTGTGTGTGTCTGTGAACAAAATCTTCATATTTCTCATAGTTTCAATAGACATTAACTACTACACTTTTGTAGAAAATGTTTGATATGAAATGATGACATTAACTGCATCTGAAAATTATTACTTTAATAAAGATTTGAGTTTTGTACAGGGCACATGTGCAGAACAATACAACACCACACAAGACATGGACATACAGTATTTCAACAACATTAAATCAGACAGATACCAATGCATACAATGGAAAAGAATCAGTTCCAGTAGCTGTAAACAATATAACTCCACACTACTATCAAAAAGCCCAAACAAAGCTCAGGCGGGAGCTGAACAGACACCAAGCATGACATATAATATCGCCACTGCAGACTGAGAGGCATCATCAAAGACACTATTAGCCACAGCAAGATGATTCTGACCTGATTTAGCACCAGTTTGGCGGCACTGTGCAGACGTTTCAATTAGTGACGGCGTTTTCAAATGTTTACTCAAACCTCTTACGTCTTCAAAAAAGCCCCGGGGAATTCACAGAAATGCAGATGCTTAATTAGCTCAAAATATCTTGCGATGAGAATTTTACATCAGGACAATTCATTTGATGATTTGTTTACATGGGTACAAACACCCTGGCAGGCACTTTCCACTAAGGATCTTTTTTGTATGCTAGGGAGAGCTAGTGTGAGAGAAATGTTGCATTCAACAGCATGTCTCATAAACCAGTCGAGAATAATGGTTAGAGGTGGATTTTTATGAAACTCACTAAGGCATATTACAAACAACAGTACAACTCATGCATGGAATGTATTACAGCTGAAATAGTTACTAACTGTATCTCATATCCCCGTGTTGTTAGCTTTGCTGCGTCATCATAATAATGTTGGTCCAAAATCAACATTGCAGCTGACCCATCAGGATGTTATGATGTCATAGCTTTGCAATATGGTGAAAAGAAAGTTTTGTTTAACGAGGGGCATTGTGTTTTATGTTTTTTTAATTTATTAAGTCATAAAGTATTATAAATATATCATCAAGTTAGGTTTGCTATTTTCTAAAGGTTGCTCATGTTGAGTTTTTGTGATAATTTTTAGAAGCATTAGCTAACTTCTTGGCTAATGCTAACAGTGACCTCAGACAATGTCACTGGTCTGCTGATCCTGGACCGATGTTATTGTGACGACGCAGGGAAAACACCAACGCGGAGACATCATCCGTGTTAATGTAGGATCCTTCATTTAAAGGTAAGAGTATAGCTTTTAAGCTAGCTAATCATAAGCGTTTCGGATAGCTAACCGCTAACATTACATAAGCAATATAATAATTTTAATTTTATATGTTCATTTTGAAATTGTACTATATGTACCTTAAAAATACAATCTGTTTGCAAACTACATTTATCTTTATCTTATGTTGCACAACTCTCTAGATGTTAAGAGCATCTGCTGGACCGTTAAGCGTTTCTGAAGGAACCATAAAGCCCCTTCTTACTTCATACAAATGTATGCCATTAGTTAAAGAGCTTGGAAAGAAAGTAACTTTACTTCTTTAAATTTCGATTGCTAACTGAATGTTCAGACAACATCACTGGATCAACGTTATTATGATGATGCAGGAAGAACACCAACACAGAGATATCAGATCACCCGTGTTACTGAGTGGCTGCATGTTTAAAATCAAAGAGTATCTAAGAATGTAGATGTGCAGGGCTTTATGTATCTATCCATTTAAAGAAGATAAGGTATAGTGTGATCATTTGAGATTTTATTGGTTGGGTGTATTTTTACCTTGATTTCTCAATTTCTCAGGTTACATAAATGGAGAAAAATGTATTCAAGAAATGAGTAAAAACATTAAAGACATTAAAAACATTCTGTTTGTACTGAGAATTTCCTTAGGGAAAAATATTTCTGTAATTTCAGGTAATTAGGGGTTAAAACAGACCCCCCTGACCTTTAAAGACAGACACACAGACAGCCACCTTTGCATGAATGCAAACGCTTCTGTCCTCTTCTGTGAAATCGGTGAGCAACACATTGCAGTGGCAAGACAATAAAAGCATATGAATACATCATGCAGGGGTGAAAACAATGTAGCATCACTTATAACAAGTATCCGATCCATCTCTATCCCCACTTTCTCTTTTCATTCTCTTTCATCATCTACTCCTGGCTGCCACCTACTGCTTAATATTCCTACCACTTTCTCCAGCATTTTTCATCACCTTACCTTGACTTTAAACTCTAAAGCAGTCACAGCCCTTAATTAACTTCTGCCCAACCCTGCTGGGTTTCTGCTGGCTTGACACAACCTCTCGCTTTCATAGTAGAGGTCAGATCTCTGAGACTGAGATCAACTCATTATTTTTCATACAATGTGGCAGCTTAAAAATAAATGAATAAATGGAAAAGTTGCTTATAAAGTAGCACTTTATAATACAGCCTACGACTAACAGTATTCCATTTCAAATGACAATAAGGGGGTGAAGTTTTTAGAAAAAAGAATAAAGTAATAAAGTAAGGAATAAAGTACGTAATTTAGGTGGGTGGAAAGTTCCATATGTTTCGGTACAAACACAAATGATATTTCTTTAGTTTATTTTGTTAGTATGCAGTACATTTATGGATGCAGCCCATATTATAGAGTGGTTTAACCTTCCAACCTTAAATTGTAAATACATGTCAGTTTTTTGGTGCGCATGATGAATTTTTGGTAATAGATGTACATATTCCTACTTATTAAAAAAAAACCCTTAAGAAAACAAGCATTGGATTATAACCACCCTTTTTAGTGAATCTAAGTATTTATAGGTTTAAAAAATTACATTATAATTTTAGATAAAATACCATAAAATGGCATTTTATGGTATTTTATGGTAGAGAATTAAACTGTTAGTAACAGGCCATATTATAAAGTGTTATTGAAAAATTCAATTTTTGCACAGTTCTGACTGCTAAATGACATCATAGCCACTATTTTTAGCTGATTTAAGTAAAAGTTCCACAGGTTGGAATTTTCTTTATTTGCTTTCTTGTTAAGACTTTGATAAAAGGCGATTGCCAGTCTCACACAATGTATATAATTAACACTACTGCAGCAGCTGGCTAACTTAGCAAAAGTGTTCGAAATACATCATCTGCCATTCTTCAAAAGTTACAGTATCTGCCATTAAACTCATTCATATTGTATTTTGTACAAAATCTATGGAGTAAATACATAGTTGTCTTACAGCGAAATCAAGACCTTTCACAATGCTGGATAATCATCAGAAGTTTCTTGCAAATCTTGTCACATCAGATGTAATTCCTTTTTTTCTTGTTAATGAGGTCTGCATTTATATAGCACAATTCTACTTTCATTAAACTTTACAATACACCCATTCACTCTGTGTGTTCTTATAACACATTTACTGTGCCATATACACACTAACAGAACTTTTTGGAGTTTGTTATTTTTCCCAATAAAACTTAAGAAGCTTGGATTGCCCTGAACTTCCAAATGATGACAACTTTCTCTACCTCAACAATCCACTACAGGTATTTTACAGAAACACTGAAATCCACAGAAGCTATTAGAACTTGATAACTCCGTTTTAAATAATACTCATCAGCTATTAGCCGTAAGCACTTCTAAAGTATATGTAAAACTAAAAACTGTCAGTATTGAATGTATTGGCACTAAAATGCATTTCGGTGGTAATTCATTTAATTCTGCAGCCTTCGGGATCTACGAAATTCAACTGAACTGAACACAAGTGATTGAGGACTTTCATGTCTAAGTAAAGAAATTGTTTGGTACGCTAAGTTAGCTGGCTGCTTTACAACATTCAAATACCTCTACTCAAAACTCCCAACAAGAAAGTATGTTTTGTAAAATGAGGAATCATTTATTTATTTAAAGATGGCAGTGTAGCATTTTAGCTAAGTAGTTATACAAGTTCTAATTAGCTATTAGCTACTGTTACTGCTAACAATAGCTATTAGCTGCTGTTTTTAAGTGAGGAAATCTACACTGTAATTTTCATTTTATATTCTAATTTAAGAAATGGACTATATGTACTTTAAAAATACAATCTGTTTGTATACTACATTTGTATTTATCTAGTATTGCACAACCTTCCAGATGATAAGAGCATCTGTTGGACTGTTAGGTGTCTCAGCCCCTTCTCACTTCATATAAATGTATGCCATTAGTTTCTTTTTCCATGTTAAACAACTGTTATCCAATGCCACACAGTTTTAGAAGTTTTTTACTGTTTAGAACGTCCCTTGTTAGTGGTAATACTGGAGATGTGGAATCTTTCCCTTCAAAACCCTCCCCTGTAGTTCACTGAGAACTCCTGCTGTGTTTACTGCAAGGCTCCCCGGGGTCTTTGGTTGCTCCACCATAAACATCAACTCCATTCTCAGCCCAGGGTATCACACTGCCCTGGGTTATTTTGCCACATCGGGCTAAGCTGGCCACCTGGTTGGACGTCAGGACGCGGTCCCAAAGACCCACCTGGGACAACTCTCCAACCAAGGCTTGGGATGAGTCAAAACCTCCACCCAGAGAATCCTGGAGAAAAAAAATACACATACCTAAAATAAATGTACTTTTATTTCTAATGCCTATGAGCACAGCTTTAGCTTTTTTGTTGCCTTTGGCAAGAGCGTGGATTTGAATTTGGGAAATGAAAAAGATGTGGTGATCAGTATGAACACAAGCCAAGAAACAAAAGCAGACATGTGGGGCGGGCTCTTTTAACTACCAGATCTGTATCCATCACACATACACATCTCATTCATAGCATCACATCTTAGCACACTATCTGAATGCAGGCAAGCAGAAAATATAATTCATGGATTTACTTACTTTCTCAAAGTCACTGATGCTTTCATTTTCTAGTTTTAATTATAGCTAACAGAGAAGCCAATAGGTGAGCAGAGGCACAGCCGCAGTGGCTAAACTTTTGACTGCAGCGCTGTACTCAGGAGGACTCGCCAAACGAACTTTTTCTCTAAGCTTCTTGTCTGCTTTTAACCAGCTAAAACTTTAGTTACTTAATTATGTATTTTATTCACCTGCTCTTGCCCGAGAATGAGCACTCCATCAGGTCGAATGTGATGTCCAGCGGCTAGTCCGTGACCTTCTCCCTTCAGCCTCCCCCCTTGGTAGGCCTGCCACACTCCTCCCTTTTGTGTCCAGCTCACACAGATGTGCTGCCAGCTGCCCCTGGAGAGGTTCAGAGGCAACTGAGCCACCTAAGAGCAGGGGAACAAAAGGGCAGTCCAGATGAAGCAGATGTCATTGTGAGAGGTTTTGTGAGTGCCACAGTTCTGAAGGTAAGGCGGGTCATCAGACAGCTTGTGCTGAGATTGCATTTGCATGAAAGAAATGCAGCTCTAAAGTCATAAGAAAGCCCTTAGACACCTTTTGATGCTAAAGTTCTAAAGATGGCTCTTATAATGCTTTTTACTTACCAAAGACATTCTGTTACCTCCAAGGACACACAACTTTTTCTCCAGGCATCTATTACCATAATGACTTCATTGGATTGTGCCTAAAGCCACTGCACTGCGCTACACTACCCTGCAACCCAAGGTGGTATCTCAGTTTATCATTTAAACACATGAATGGGGTTATTTAGCTTGTCTAAATTGGCTGTTTTGTTTGATGTGTTCTGCTTATTTGTATGCTAATTCAAAGCACTTTTTCTTCCTCAATAGACAGTAGAAATTCAAATTTAGGCTATAATTTTTTATCGATCCATCCATCTATTCTTAACAGCTTCTCAGCTGTCACAGGGCAAGAGGTGGGGTACACACTGGGCAGATCGTTAGTCTGTAGCAGGGCTAACACACAGAGAGGCAACCATTCACACCTATAGCTGTTTTTGAACCACAGGTTAACCTAACAAACGTGTCTTTGGACGGGGATTGGAAGAGTCCCTGAAGAACATGCAAACTCCACACAGAAAGGCTCCAGCTGACTAGCGGATTAAACCATTACCCTTTTATGGTTTTTATGTACCCCACTAGTGGCAAACATTGTACATGAGAATGAACCATCCAGAAAGCAGAAGCTGGCTTTGAGTGCCTTTAAGGTTCTAATCATCAAATAGATCATGGCTCTCTTCCACAGTGTGTCTTTTACCTTGTCTTCCTCCCATCACCCCCAAGCTGTCAAAGAATATGGCTGCTCTTCCCCTTTTCTTCCTGTTAAAAGGGAGTTTTTCCTTCCCACTGTCACCAACTGCTTTTCAAAGGTGGTTGTTTGAATCTTAAACCTTGAACCTTGATTGTTGAGGTTTTTTCTCTGTTACTGTAGGGTCTTTACAAGATAAAGCACATTTGGGTGACTGTTGTCTGATTTGGCACAATATAAATAAAACTGAATTGAACTGAAAAATCATTTGAAAAAAGGCTGAGAAGCTTCCTTGAAAATCCAGAGGACTACAGAGAAGTTGTAGTCAGACACTCTCAGTACCTTGTCATTGATGAGCAGCTCAGCAGGAGCGTGCAGGCCTTGCAGCAGCACCAGTTCATTCGGCTGTTCGGGGACAGCGTACGACACGGGGGTCCCAATGCCTCTCTCCGCGGGGCGCAGCCACAGGCAGATCGTGAAGGCCCGCAGCTTTGGCATGGAGTGCGTCACAACAGCGTACATGTAGTTTGTCCGTGTTGGGAAGGACAATCTGTATCCCTCTGGGAAAGAATGCCCTGAGAAACCTGGGGAAGTGACAGAAACCAGAAACCAGTTAAGCAGATCAAACAGTTTCCCAGCTTTTATTATATAACTGCATTTTCGTCACAGCATCTGATGTGTTTTTTAAGCTGGGTATGAATTTTATAGTCTTTCTCATCTTTTTTTTCTTTTACACAAGTTGAACATGATTTATTCATTATAATGAAAGCCCATGGCTTGATTTGATTAAAAGCGAAAGAAAGTCAAACCTCTAGGGTTATTTTTTATGCCAGATTATTTCTCATCATTAGTAACTTAATTCATTTTGTGAGTGATTAATCAGTCACTCGTCATTTCTCTCATCATTTTAAAATTCTTTTTCATTAAGGCACATTAAAATGCGCCTGCACACAAACACGAATGTTCTGCTTTTTTCTTCCATTTTTCCCCCTTTGCAATGATGCCGTACCTTCCTCCAGCCCTGAGATTCGGTGGTGTAGTTTATTGATGCCCCGCTCGATTTCCTGTTTGTGTTTCTCCGTTTCCAGCCTCAAGGCTTTTCTCTCTTTCTCGAGAAGCTGTACCTTCTTCTCCAGCTCGACCTCTAAGTCGTCCATCCTCCAGGAGCTGTCAGAACCAGCTCTGTGCCCAAGATCAGGCAACCTTTCTGGGCTGCCAGACATCCCACCTTCCTCTGGCACTCCGGAGGTGTTGCTGTCTGTCTGGTTGTGAGGAAATGGGCCAATATCTGACTGCAGAGGAGGAAGTCAGTGGAAGAAAACTTGGTCAGAATGTGGTTTATACAGTCTAAGGATGAAATAAAAGTGCACAGTCTCTATGGAATTCTGTTTAGTAATTCTAGCAGTATGGGTATTATATGAAAAGAAAAGAAGCAGCAACAAGTTCTTTATCCAAACTTCATGTATACCCTAGCTCTGAACTCTAACACTAAAACTATGTTTTGGGGAAAAGGAAAAAGAACTGATTGACTGATTTAATAAGGAGTCTTTATATGCTGCGGATAGGTTTAACCTTTTTTCCACTTAAAAGAACACATCAGCATTTTGGGAAGCATGTTTTCTGAGCGTGTGTGAGTCTATTTCTATCCTGTTGCACAGTTTGCTTGGTTGGCATGCAGGCAAAAATAGTCTGGCACAAACTCCAATAAGAAGAGAACATTTTATTTTTATACTTTGGCTTTTTATTTCATATATGTGTATATATACTGTATATCAATCTTAACAGACATTTGTCCCTGCTTCACTCATATGTATATATACTGTATATCACTATCCTCACTAGTATCTTAGCTTCAATTTTTCCAGATGCCTTTTGTTGGATAAGTGCAACTTTCTCAGTTCCCAAAAGGTTGATTCTGTTCATCTGGACGTAACATTTTGTGGGAGAAACGTTTCATTAGTCATCCAAGTGACGTCTTCAGTCTCAGCTGACTGCAGGTTTCCCCAAGCTTATAAAATGTACATTTGAAGAACAATGGGCTGTGAGGTCAGTTCCTTGATCATTAACATGCAAATTGTCTCAGTTCTTTGTAAGTTTACTCCAGCTGACTAGACTCATTTTGCATCAAGGTTTATTCTGCTTTTTTCAGCTCCTCTCCCTGCCCACTCTCTGTCTGCCACACGCCCTACTAAACTCTAACTGCGAGCTGGTCTCCAGTTCCCCAAACACCTGCTTCAGTTCAGCCTACCTGCAAACAGAGCACGCCCGCTTTTTTTCAGTCTTCAGACAGCCAGGTCAGTACGAAGCAGGCAGATAGAAGGGAGTTAGATGATATCAGCTCTTGGCAAAAATTCTAAATAAATGTATTTCTATATAATATTCCTCTAAACTGTTTTTTTTTTATATTCTTAATAATAGTGGATCTCTGTGTTTTAGAGGCGCCACAGTATAGTGGTTTACACATTTGCCTAGCAAGCAAAAGATCCTCAGTTCAAATGCAGAAGGAGACACAAATCCCTCTGGTGTTGTGTGAGAGAGGGCATCCAGAGTAAAAAGTCTGCCTGCTGTGGTGACACCTTGCGAATAAGGGAGCATCTTTATTGAATCTCTAAGTTCACCGCAGCTAAACATTGACTAATTTTTCCTTCATTGGCCATAATTTATCCTAAGGCTTCACTTTCCACTAAAACAACAGAAGCATGAATAAAGCAGTCTAAACTTAATAGCACTTGTTGCTCCAGAGAAAATGGCAAAAAAATGTTTATTGAGTTGCTAAATATGGTGAGTCATCTCATGTCTAAAGAGAATTTTTTTTTCTTTTCAGTTAGGTATCACACACCAAACAACAGAAACTCACAATTCCATATTAACGTGATTCACTGAACACTCAAACCACAAAGGAAGCACTGAGGTAAATAAAGACTCAACAAGTTTCCTCAAACCTGCTTGTCCAGGCTGTTCCCCGAGCACATTATTACATGGTATATGCAGTCTAAATATACAGAGATGCCTGGGAAATATACTATACTCATGAGAAACACGCTGAACATGTATATGCAGCTTTAATGCATATGCAAGGTTTTTGATGGAGCAAAGATAGATGACAGATGGAATTTCCAATGAAATCAAGTCAAAGTCAAAGTCAAAGTCAACTTTATTTGTCGATTCTGCCACATGTACAGGACATACAGAGAATAGAAATTGCGTTACTCTCAATCCCTAGATAAATAGCAAATGAACATTTAAATATATTTAAATATAAAAGTGATTAAAAATGCAAGTAAAATAATTAAAAAGTAAAAATTTAAATAAATACTCACAGCATTATATTAAGATGTACTTTAGCAATCTCTCCAGCCATAAAAACACCACTTTGCAGGACTGGGTGCATTTTCTGATAAAATCAGCAATAAAACTGTCAGCAAGGCTTTTTCCAGAAAGCTGCAATATGTCATTATCGTCAAGCTAAAACAAAAAAAGCTTTAATCGCTGATTCTGAAACAGATGTCGTCATGCTTCATTCATTGTTAATATTATGGGAAATAGTAACTGGTCTGGTTCTGGTTTATAGCACAGCTCTACTTTACTTAAGGAGCCAACAGTATTCAACTTGTCTCATTCACCCATTCACAAAAACTCTTTTTTTTTCCTGCTTAAGTGTTTTATATCTAACATTCACACATTAGAGAACAATTTCAGGATCAGTATCTTACCCAAGGATACTTTGGCCTGCAGACTAGAGGCTGGAAAAGCGAGAAATCAAACTACCAACCACTGGCGGATCTAGAAGATTTTACATGAGGGGCCAAAGATGGGGCGAGAGGTCTAGTCAGGGTGCCAGTCGCTCCCTTTGCCTCCCTGGTGATCTGCCCCTCCCACCACCTTTAGTAGAAGACCTGCTGTACCACCTGAGCTACCCTAAAAAAAATGATGCTCACATTAGTTCTGCTTTATAAGTCTGTACTGCAGCGCCAACTGTAACTGCTAGTACATTTGTTGGCATGATCTCAGAGATGATTAGGAGAGTTTGTTTGGGTTTTTTTTTGCCATATTTCTTTGTGTGTCTTTCTTTGTCTGTGAGGCTGTATTTAAAAGCACAACAGTGCTTTGAGCAAAATGCAGACCGAGTTTCACATGTGAGGTTTTAACCTAATGTTGGTCACAGATGAAATATCAGCAGCACATCCAAATTAGAGCTCATCCTGCAAATTTCAGGACATTCAGAAGTGGTTGAAATACGTTACTAAAAACACAAGTGAAAATAAAGCACGCACAGTGGCACTGGAGCAAAAGTCAAGTCAGCCTCTGCAGTAATTAAATATTTTTATTCATGCTCCTGGCACACTAGTTTAAGAGAAGAAATGTCTTATTTTATATGATTAGTAAAAAACTGATGCTTACTGTATAATACAGACAATAATACCCAGAACGAGAAGGCTCTTTGATTTAAATTTTCAAGCACTGTGTGGTGCTTCTGCTGTAATATATTGAAGCTAATGTGTTAATGCTGATGGGATATGTTCAATTCAGATTAATTGCTCTCCTGATACGTGAGGAGACATCAACAGTTATTTTTCCTTTTTGTTTTTCTGGCTGTACAAATATTTGGGCATAGCTGGCTGTATTAGGAGCTGCAGCAGACTAGACATGATGCAAAACAACATCTGCAGACCACATGCAAGAAGAAAGCTAGGTTCAGGGGATTTAACCAGTGCTTTCCACCTTTGACCACCAGTTCACAAGGTCTGAAAAAAAAATCTAAATCTGCTGTACCTGTACGTGACTTGGATGGTGGAAGAAACAGTTTGGGGGGGGGGAGTACGTGGGCGAAAGAAAAAAACAAGAGATAAAATAGCAACAGAGCAGGAATTCAACTCAGGCACAACTTAAGTTCTGTGAGAACAGGGATGAAAGTCGTCTGACAGCAGTGTAGGGTGATAAGGTTATGTGTGACAGATCACATGGATGCATCCTATAGAGGTTTTCTCTGACAGTGGCAATGCAGACACAACAGACCGAACAAAGGAAGTGACCCACCACACAAGCATGTCCTACATAAACTACATCAGAGGAGCAGAACTGCAGGGAAACACAATCAGCCTGTGTTTGGACCAAACAAACAGGAACCTCCTGAATTATTCATGTCATTTCTTTAGCCCCAAAATGAGGTTATCCTTCATCTGAATCTGGTCAAGTAAGAGCGTGTTTGATGTCACTCTGCTGTCTTCTTTCCTTCACTGCCTCCTGCTCTCCCTGCACGCATCACTCTTCACTCTTTCCATTATTTTATCATTTCAGTTCTGGAATTAGCAACAGTGTATGTGGGCTTCATTACATATGTCAGGTGTGATGACATGGAGAAAATTAGGTGTTATTAACAACTGACACAAACACTGTAGCAGATAGTTCACTGAAAAAAATAAACCCCTTGTTTTCATGGGTCATATCCATAAATCCTAAAGGGAGCTCTAGAGTGAAGAAGAAATAAACAGCTAGGTGTCTTCACAGTGGCCAGCATGGAGGAGTGTGTTATAAATATTTAAAACAGCTCCCTCTCCATCAGTCTTACACTGTGGAGATTCTTCTTTGTGCCCTCAGGTGCCTGTGGTGACTAAATACTGCTCCCTGGGATTAATTACACCTCGATCAAGTGCTGCTTGATTTGTATGCAGAGTGTGGTTTGTGTGCTTTTCTCGACACTCTACCTACCTCCAGTTTCTCTATACGGTCTTTGAGCTGAGTTATAGCCTGCTCCAGTTCATCCACAGCTCGCACTGTGAGCAGGTGGACACCGTCGGAGGTCGCAGACGGGCTGTCCCGCACCATGATCCGGTCCAGGTGCGCCTCCTGCGCCGCGCCTTTTCCTCCTCGCAGCGCCGCGGAGCTCCCACGTCTTCCCGCGCTGCTGCTGCCGCTGCTCCTTCCACTTTTCCCGTCCAGCCCCTTCTCACACTCGGACAGCTTCCCCGTCAGCTCCCTTATGGTCCGCTGGTCTGTTAAGATTTGGTCTTTCTGCTGCAGAACGCTCTGCCGGAGCTCCTCCGCGGTGGTGCGGAGGTAGCCCCAGTCTTCGCCTGCGTACAACGACGGGTCGTCCGCTTGTTGCTGAAAGTTTTTCGGGTTGCACTCCCCGGCTGGGATCGGAGTGCAGATCAGCCGACTGACGGTCGGGTCATGTCCGGTGAGTCCGGTGACCCCGTCCAGCCCGCCGAGCCCAATGTTGAAGGTAGGCGCTTCTGAATCGGGCGTTTCAGAACCGTGGAGAGCACCCAGGGAGCCGGGCCGGGCCACGGAGCCCGCAGCGGCGGGTGTCTGCGCCGCGGCGTCCGGGTACAGCGAGTGGTTGTCGACTGCTGGTTGCTGTTGAGCCGCAGCAGCCTTGGAGGATCCGGTGTGGACAGCCGCGATGATGCAGATAACCGCTCCGATGAAGGCCACCATCCCGGCGGCCAATATAATAACGATGAACTTCAGGGTGGCGGCGGGGGCGATCGATTATTAGAAAAATCTAATAACAATAATAATAATAACACTCCTTATCTGCAAGAAATAAAAAAGGAATCTTGCCACCAAATAAAGCTAAATAAAGTGTGAAATGACTGAAGTTTAGTCTGTATAAATGAGAGAGAGGGACAAAAATCACTCCTCACATCCCCGCTTTAAGAGAAAAAAAAAACAGGAGATGGAAAAATGAGAGTTCCGCACCATAATTGAGTGATCACGGAGTCAACAGAAAATATCAGAAGCAGATCGTGTGTTCCACCTCCTCCTCCTCCTGTTCAGCGCGCATGTCCTCGGTTTTCAGGCAAAAAATCCAGCCTGTTAATGCCGAGACGGAATCACGAGGGGGAGAGAGATGGAGGAGAGAGAGAGGAGAAGTTAAATGTAAAAAAAAATAAAAATACAGGACACACCTGTCCCCCACCTGCACTGTGTTTAACAGCACAACTTTAACCTTTGGGGAGGGCGGTTTGGACGAGCGACCCTTTTCTCCCCCGTTTTCACAGATAAATTTTATTTTGCAGAATACATGCAAAGAAATTTTGGAGGAGAGGTGATTTTGTTCTTTCCATTTTCACTTCAGCTTCCATCAAATTCTGAGCCAGCTTTGTCCTGCATACATACATAAAAAAAAAACCCTCCCATTACACGAGAAAATTAGTTTTTCGGCCCTTTGGCTACAGCTATATTTTCCAGCTCAACAACACATTACAGACCGGCTATACTGTAATGTGATGTGTGCAGAGCCATAATTCACCCGGGAGGCTCCCTGTGGAACAGCGCCACAGCAGCAGAGATGACAAAATGATGACCCTAGTGTGTGTGTGTGTGTGTGTGTGTGTGTGTGTGTGTGTGTGTGTGTGTGTGTGTGTGTGTGTGTGTGATAAAGACCCGGAACTAATAAGAGGTTTCATTACACCGTGTGATGCACACTCTTAATTAAAAAAAAATGTATTTATGCATGTGCTTTAGATAGAAAATGGGAGCCAGCATATAGGCTGGTGTGGGAACAATCCCTGTCTCCCTGGTATGAAAATGAGCGTTGCAGTATGCATTCTCACACTTGTAACAAGGGGATTTACCTTAAGACTGCTCAAAGTCACAGGTATTAAAGGCTCAAACTTAAGATAGGTGAGGGAGATGACATCCAAGATGTCTGCTGTGGAAAAAAGCTCATGGGCTTCACTAGATCGAGAATATTAAAAAAGATTAATGAGTCGTTTAGATATGAAGAGAGGTAACTGAGAAATGTAAATAGAAGCAAGTCACATTAAGTAGCACATAGCAAGTGTCTGAGCACTGCCGCAGTAGCATGTGTTATTGTAGCTTTCTTTCCAGAACATGTGAGTGTGCAAGTACTTCAGTGGGGGAAATAATTAGTTGATACCCTGCAGAAACTGTTGCATGGCCAACACAGAAAGACAGACAACCACTCACACATAAGAACATGGAGACACCATGCAGAAAGGCTGAAAAATGAAAGATTTGAACCCAGGACCGCTCAAAAATCCTTAGAGGAATAAATATTATGTAAAAACTATCAATTATTTTGAATGTTATTTAGTGACATAAGTATTTGATCGTGAAGGGAAACGATGTAGTACTGGAGGTTGGAGAAACCCTTGTTGCCAAGTACAGCAGTAAGATGTTTCTTATAGTTGGTCATTGGGTTTGCACACATCTCATTTTGGCCCACTCCTCTTTACAGAAACTTTCTAAATCCTTTTGGTTTCTTTAGTGTTGCTTAGCAACTTGAAGCATCAGCTCCCTCCAGAGATATTCTATTGTACTGAGGTCTGGAGACTGGCTAGGCATGACCTGGATGTGATCCTTCTTTGAGTCACTGTCATGCTGGAAGAGCCATCCACGACCCATCTTCAGTGTTCTGGTTCAGGAAAGATCATCTGGTTAGTTATCCTGTAACCAGAAACATAGCTTCAAAGCATAATGTTTCCACCTCCCTGCTTGACTGTGGGGATGGTGTTCTTTGGGTCATGCTCAGCATTTCTCTTTCTCCATGGCGGGCTGAGTTCATGGCAAACTGCTCGGTTTTGGTTTCTTCTGACCACAGCACTTCCTCCCAAACCTTCTCCGAATCGGATTTTCAGTGAAAAACAAAAGATGGGCCTTCTTGAGCAGTGGGACCTTGTGTGTGCTGTAAGTTTTCAAACCAACATGGTTACCAGTGGTGTTCTTGATGATTGTGGTCCCACTGTCTTCAGTTCATTAATAAGCTCCTTCCATGTAGTTTCTGACTTTTTTTAGTTTTATATTTCTTGAATTTCTGGATCATCAGACCAGCAGGTCTCACCTTCTCACCAAGTTTCTTGTTGATGGTCTTATAGTCCACTCCAGCCTTATGCAGGTCTGCAATCACGTCCCTCACATCCTTTCACAGCTCTTTGATCTGGCCCTTGGTTGTGGGGAGGTTGGATTGGAAGAAAGTGATTCTATGGATGGACGTGTTTTATACACACATTGAGTTGAGATCAGGACTATCAGTAACTGTGGGAGCTAGAACTGTGGCTGTTTTGTAGTGGATCAAAGTGTTACTTGACTCAATGACATGTAAATTGATCTATAACTTTATGTAATGTGTGTTTTTCTAGAATTTTGGCTGATATATCTCTCTTTATTAAATTAAACTGCCATAAAAATGACAGACTGTTCATTTCTTTGTACGTGAGCAGTTTGCAAGTGAGACTAACAACAGAGCCTTCAACATACAAGCATGCACAATATATTGCACACAAAACTGTATGATGTTGCCTGCAGTAATTCTTGTGGCTGTGAATGTTTTAAATGAATATTACATTATATTTTCTTTGGTTTCTTTGGATTTTTTTTGGTAAACAAAATAAAGGGTCAGCCCTGTAGCATGGTTTGTTTTTAGTCCATTGAGCTGTATTATAAAAGATGTGAGTGCATTAAGAAGGCCAGTCTGGGTAAAGCATGCTGGACTCTGCTGCTGCTGGCCAGTTAATGATAGAAATGCAGTCCTGATCTATTACGTCTATAAGCTTTTGTGAGACTCTGTGCCCAGCATGTCTGAGCTCAGTTTATTATCTCAGTCACCCTTGACCTTTGTGTTGTGTGCTACTGCGCTGTTAGAGCTTTAAAGTTTTTTTTTCTGTGATAGAAATGTTTCATTTTGCTGTTGCACTTTTTGCACAGGGTTTTATCTGAAATCTACGAAGAGATTTCTGGGTCTGTAATTTATTATAGCTTAAAAAATTAACCAAAGGTTTCACTAAGTGTTTCTGGACTCTGTGCCTGGCTTCTTCATCAGGATAAAAAATAGAAGACAATCGATGCCCTAAAATTGACTAAAGGAATACATCATTGTCCATGCAACACCCACACCTCTTTCCTGGGAGTTCATGAGGAATTCACTGACACTCACATGTTTAAAAAACAACCTACAGGCTGACAATAATACATCCATCTGACCTGCGAGATGAATGCAGTGTGTGTTTCAGCTTGCCAGCAGGATGGTCGCGTACCAAAATGTGATAGTTGAAGTAAAGAGAGGAGTCGATAACCTTCCTCCCACACACTTGAGATGTTGATCAAATATGGCAAACAACTCTGCCCCTGTCTTTCTGAACAATAGGTGAAAAGGTTTTCAAGTTTCTTTCCTTCCTTATGCAATGATTATGTTTTATATACTTTACACTTATATACGTCTTCCATATAGTTTCACTAGATATACCCAATCAACTGCTGATTAATGCAAATATCTAATCAGCTGATCACAGGGCAGCACCTCATTGCATTTAGGCATGTAGTCATGTAAAGATGACTCGCTGAAGTTCAAACTGACCATGGTTGTTAGTGCCAGATGGGTTCATCTAACCTGCTGGGATTTTCCTACACAATCATCTCTAGGATTCACAAAGAATGCTCCAAAAAACAGAAAATGTCCAGTGGGCAGCAGTTATCTGGGTGAAAATGGCAGAAGTCACAGGAGAACGGCCAAATAACCCCTCGTTACGACCAAAGGATGCAGAAGAGTATCACACATTCAACCTTAAAGTAGATGGGCTACATTAGCAGAAGATCACATCAGGTGCCAGTTGTGTCAGCTAAGAGCAATAACCTCAGGTTGATTTTCCAATGGGCTCACTGAAATTAGAAAGTGGACGGCTGGAGAAGTGTTTTCTGATCCGAGTCTTGATTTCTGCCCTGACATTTAGATGGTAGGATCACAATTTGAGGTAAACCATCTCTGCATTCTTAGTACCAACTGAGCATTGTTAAAACCACATCCTACCAACTATGGTCCG
Organism: Aulonocara stuartgranti; assembly: GCF_965226115.1. Lineage (NCBI taxonomy): Eukaryota > Metazoa > Chordata > Actinopteri > Cichliformes > Cichlidae > Aulonocara > Aulonocara stuartgranti. The sequence goes on along the minus strand of NC_138942.1, from coordinate 24,173,374 downwards.
TGCAGACACCAGAAGTATGTTTTTTCTCATGTCTGATAAGTGTTTTTTCTTTATTTTTTCATTTTTTAATGACTTTGCCAATCATTTTGTTTGTGTTGATCAGTGTTTTTAAAAGCACAAATGTGTTGAGGTCCCAGGGGACCCAATCCAAAGCATCCAATACTGCATATGGACTTTTAATAAACTGAACAATTTGTCCCCTTAATTTTTGCCATGGATACTACATTAACGTATAATTATCAAGGTGGATATGAGCACTCTGTCAATCATTTTAAAAAAGAAATATTCAGTTGACATAATAATATATTTCTTTCTTTAAATGACATTAGTTGCATAGCTAATAATGCTGCTTTGAGAAGAAACAGGTTCATTCATTCATTTTCATAAACACTAAAAATAAGAATCATCAAGAAGCTTTCAACGCTTTTACATCCTACAAGGCATATACACTGCCGCTATAAAAATCAACTGGTATATGTATTAATCCAAGAAGAAAAGGAGAAAAAACTAGCGCCTGAAAAATGCTATTGTAAGAAATTGTACAATAGATAAACTATCAATACGTACCTATGAGGAAACTGTTAGCCTTGATCTGGGGCAGGAAAGGAAAATCCTTGAATTCCGAGAGAAATTGTTGGATTTATTCTGTTATATTGAAAAAATATGGTTTTATATGATAATAACAGTGTAATTTTACAGGTTATTTTAATCATTTCCAACACTTTGTGAAAGCAGATATGTACTAAAGTCTTGAATAAAACATTCACTTCAGGTAACACCCACCTGAGCACACACAAAGCATGTGTCAGTGTGTTTTATGGTTGGGCCACGTTTAATTATTTACTCCTATCTTTCTCAGGCCATACCGGTGTTGATTACCACCTCACTGAGCTGCCCTCGCTCTTCAGCTCCACACCCAATCTAACTCTCATTTCTTTCAGAGGTTGTGGGACTTTTTCAGAGAGATTTAAGGCCTGCAGACCTTCTCTGGATTCAATTCACAGTTGCACTATTCTGGATATAAACATGTCGGGAATGAATAGTGATCAGCTGCATCGCTCCACCTTGGGGATTTACTCGGTAAGAAACAGATACTTTGTGTGGGCCGCGCACTTGCATTAAACAAACTTGATTTCCTCTTGAGAGATTCTTTGGGGAACTGGGGCAAATTTTGTAACATGGAAACATTTCGTGGCTACTGAGGTGGAAAACGTGATGCCATTTTCGAATTCAACGAGCATTCGCTTTCAATTGATAGCAGCAGAGATTTGAATCTTGTGTTGCAGAGGCTCCAGTGTTGAGAGAGAGAGCGGGTGTGCTCATAAATATAAATTGAGTTCAAGATTAATTGTATTGATTCCTCTTTAAGTGGGTTTGTTACATTTTTCTGGCTATCAATACTCAAAAGAAGCTGTGGTAATTGTGCATATGTGTGTGTGTGTGCTTTTGTAAACAGAGCTTGATTAATGAGTTCAACCCAGGCCTACAGAAACTGGTTTCACTGGGGAACAGTTACATCCAAGCCTTCAAGAGTAAGTATTGAAAGAAAAGAACAAATGTATGGAAGCAAAAACAAAGAAAAAATCTGCTGCTAATTTTTTTAAATGTTATTTTGGGGAAAAATCACAAAACTATCTTTATAACTGCCATAAACTGCAGTTTGGGAGCTGCCAGGTATCTATCTGAGTGCAACTCCAAAGTTCATATGCTTTGGGAATATCCTGGTGCTATTACAGCCTTAGTTATGGGTCTGTAACCAACCAACGTTGTTATGACTACATTATCAGCAGACAAACACGCTTCCACCACTATATTTGATGTGGACATAATGGAACAATGACGCTTTTGTTCAATATAGAACTATTGGATTCTTTTTAGGTGTAGCTCTATATGTTTTCTATAAGTCTTGTAAGAAAGGGAAGAGCTGATTGCAGAGCCAGGATTAAACTCTGTCTTTCAGCTACCTACATCATATTCATCACTCATCCCACTGCTGGTGCATTAATGTGAAGATCTTTAAAATGATGAAATGTAAATGATATTCATTATATTAAGTTAAATGTGTTTGTGTAGACAGCACAATTATTGTATCAAGAATTAATCAGTAATAGCAGTGGTGCATCAACAGTCCTGCAGACATAAGAACTAGATTAAGATGTGTCTCTTTGTCAGCCGCAAAGGGGGGCTGTAAACTTCTTGTGTGTGTTCAGGGCGGAGCCTGAAACTTATAACATGTCACTGAGCTCTTACCAAGACCAGGAAGTGACAAAATTAGAACTTGTTAATTTTACTGTCCCAGCGTCACTTTATAAAATGCAGACTGACAGTAATAAAGCACAATCAGTAATGTTTCACTCTTGAAATGAGCCAGTCTCACACTCTCAGACTGTTTTGCATACTTTTGTTCAACCACTCATTTGGTACATTACAGGCAGAGGACCTGGGTATATAAACGTTACATTTTAATACAAATAGGGCTGATAATTTTCCATATTCTTATATTTAGCATCTGCTTTTGAAGTGCCATATCTGGAAAATGAACTGTGCTAAAGAAAACCATCAAACGACTGTGCTGTGTGTGTGTGTGTGTGTGTGTGTTTGTGTGTATGTGTTTCAGCTCTTGCTGCGACAAGTGACGCTTACTTCAGCGCACTTTCAAAGATTGGGGAGAGAGCTTTCCACACGGCATCATCACGCTCCATAGGTATGTGAGAATCCACAGCTGATGAGTGGAAACGCAAAGACGTTTTTGCACCTCACCAGGATATGAGCAGTTTGTCTGTGATGTATTCGTGGCCATTTATTAAACACATTAAAACATGAGGACCCCAGTTTTCCCCGAGGCAGCATTTTATTGCACTCATAATTGCTGTGCATGCGTAATGTGTGCTTGTGATTAGCATACCCTTTGATGTGTGTGTTAAACATAGTGTTTGAAATTATTGAAGGCACTGCATTTCACAGCATTTGCAACAGTCAGTGCACACAAGGACTAAAAGATTTCGCTTAGACTCACCTAATATTTGCATTGGGCTCAAATCAAGTGAAGAATGTGGCAGAACTTTAAACTTTAATTTCTAATTCATAACAGCTGGATGGGTTCAAAGCTAAATTGATGTATGTTTCAGGGAGTTTTTATGTAAGTTAAGAATGTTGGCAGATGGGTGTCAGATGTCAGCGGGGGACATGAATAATAGATGAAGACAGGCTGCGGGCCGTGCTCCGTTCACTTAACTGCTTTATGTCAGCGGTATGACAGTTGGAGTTGAAGACCTTGTAGGAACTGGATCATTAGTCTACTCTTACTGTACACTGTACAATGATATAGTCTCCCTGCTGAATAAGTCGAACATTTCCAGAATGTACTGCAATGTTTCAGTAGGCTAGAAAATGATGATGGAACTGGGTTAGAGCTCTTATCAGTGTTTAGGTCCATCCCCTACCCTTCACTCCAATAAATCTTGACAGCAGGAGCTGACCTTTGAGGTTTCTCAGGAAGAAGTTGCGAAACTTTCAGGATGCTATTGCGATTACGCAGAGATTCATTAAAAAGGAAGTAGAGGTGTTGTAAGAAATCAATTCAGTATAGTAACAAGGAAGCTGTATAAAAATGTAAGTAACAGTCAAATCACTTACACTGGTCCTCAAGCCCAAGAGTCAAAAATGAAAGTTCACCAGCCATCCACACAAAGTGGTAAAGAACACTTTATAAAGCCACAAAGAGTAGAACACTAGGAAAACTGTAATATACACAACAGGGTTAGCAAGAAAATAACTTCCAGAGCTAGCAAACTACCTCATTTCAGATCATCATGTCATTTATCATTAGACAGAGATAACTAGAGTCAGCACAGAATGCAGTTTATAAATGATCTTTTTTTTTTTTTTAAATAAATCATCTTAAATATTTAAGTTTTACAGGTTTTTGCTACATAGACATTGGCTATGGCTGTTAATACTACACCAATGTAATCACGTAATAGACAAATATTTAAATGAAAGAAAAGTTCATTTTTATTTTGTACCATAGCAATTTATACTTTTACCAGTCCTGTATGTGGCCCACAATGGAAAATGAGTTTGGCTTTCCTGTAATAAGGGATAAAAGCTATCTAAACCTACCTGGCCCAAAAACTGATGAAGACTGCCCAGCCATCAGTTTGTGACCTACAGCTCAAGCACTCGGGTTTACTCGGGTTATACTGGCCTGATATTGAAATTTGTTTGATTATCTGAGAAACAGTGTACAAATTATGAGAAAAACAAACAAGGAGGTAAATACTTTTCATTGTACTGTAGCTATGTACTTTTGGAGCAGTCCATCCATCCATCCATTTGCTTCCGCTTATCCTTTTCAGGGTCGCGGGGGGCGCTGGAGCCTATCCCAGCTGTCATAGGGCGAAAGGCGGGGTACACCCTGGACAGGTCGCCAGTCTGTCGCAGGGCTAACACATAGGGACAGACAACCATTCACACTCACTTTCACTCGCACATTCACACCTAGTGGCAATTTGGATTATCCAATTAACCTATCCCCACAAGCTGCATGTCTTTGGACGGTGGGAGGAAGCCGGAGTACCCGGAGGGAACCCACGCAAACACGGGGAGAACATGCAAACGCCACACAGAAAGACCCCGGCCTGATGTTGGAGTTGAACTCAGGACCTTCTTGCTGTGCGGCAACAGTGCTAACCACCGTGCCACCGTGCTGCCCTTTTGGAGCAGTCTCCTTTCATAAATACAGTTTCCTTATTGTTGTTCTGAATCACTGTTAGTACAGCCTTGAACACGTCTTTATGGATTCGCTTTGAAATAACTCTTACAGCATTTCTTTACCTGCTAATATAATGGTAGTTCCATAATTGTTAACAGTGAAAGGTGGGCCTCTGATGCTGCCAACATTTATAGTTTCAGGGTTGGCTTACTCCTTCACGAGTCTTTATTCGGCTTTACTCTAGGCTGTATTCACAAGTGGAAATTGTCCAAAATACTGTCAAAGCCATTATGTTGGTTTCTCTCCATCAGCTGTGCAACACTTTGGTCAACATCTGCTTTATTTTTAATGGACTAAGAAATACAGTTCCTTAATTTGGCTAGAGTTATCGTGTTATTACATGCACCTACATAGAGAAACATAATCTGGGTTAATAAAACAATAAAAAATTAGGCTGGAGCAACACAAAGCTGAAATCAGCCACTTGTGTAATAGTGAGTTGTGAGATCATTCAGTATCTGTGACACAAAAAGGACTTTAGAGTCATGATGGTCTGATCTTATATTAGCAACAACAGAACATGTTTTACCTGCTTATCATTACTGATAAATCTGGTTTTGAATCTGTTGATACCTGATGAGTTTGGAAGTCAAAATGCACATTATATAATTTCATGTTTTTGTTCTGTAAAGATATTATATATTTATAATCCACTCATCTTTCAGGAGATGTCCTGATTCAGGTTTCTGAGAGCCAGCGAAGACTCACCTTAGAACTGGAGGGATTAGTAAGTTACATATTAGTAGACACTCATTGCTCATCATGGTGTTTGACTACGATATAATGAATATGTTCCTGGTTTTCCATGTTTTTAGGGTAACTTTATTTTCTTTGTCTCTTCTCAGTTCCGCTGGTTCAGTTTGGAGGTTCTTGACTCCATGGAAAAAAATGTCAGATTAGACAGAGATTACTTATTGGTGAGTAAGAACAAAACAGAAGGGACTGTAAGAGTATGACAGGATAGGGTAAACTGAACCTCTTATGCTTTCCCTCTTATATATGCTTACAATGGTGCTCATGCTAAACGTGGCCAAAGCTAAAAATAATGAGGTCAGTGTATGTCAAAGTGACCCAGAAGACTTCAAACTGCTCTAACAGCTCAGATTATCTTCTCTTGGATCTGTCTGATGTCAGAGGTCTGGCTGTGAACGGCGCCCAACACACCTGCTGTTCAAACCTTCTGTTTGCAATTGGCAGCCAGTCAGAAGAACGCTGGTTTCAAGCCAGGGTGGCCTAAAAAGGCAACAAACTAAACCAGCTTGTTTCACATAAAGGATGGACTGAGTGGCAGGGCTGTAACCTAGTATTTTTATTTATTTTTTTAAAAAAGGCTTATTTTGAACTGTGAATCATACAAAGTTACTCTAGTAGAGTCCAAAAAAAATTAAATAAAATAAAAAATCAAGCTGGAAATTAATATAACTTGAAAATTGTAGCTTCTACAAATAGATTTTCAACTTAATGTAAATACCTGAGCGTTTGAGATGGTTTTACACAGGTGTGATATGCATTCTCATACAGGGCAGCAGGGAAACGTATGAAATGCAACTCCGCAGCCAGGCAGCAGCTCTGGAGAGACTGAACAGGAGACCCAGCCAGGTTTGTGCGTTTCTCTCCTGTACTCTTTCAGTACACTGGAGAGAAATTCAGCACTGCTGTTTGTGTATGTGTCCTTGTACAGTTTTCTGTATCCATGTTCTGTCAATTAGGCGTATCCTCAGGGTGGTAGTGAGTATGTGGACTTCCTCAGGGAGAGCCATAACCAGGCTCTGCAGGAGGAAGAGAGAAGATACCGCTTCCTGGCAGAAAAGCACTGTGGCCTGATAGAGTCCTTCACCAAACTCATGAATAAGGTATACAACTTACTTCAAATAGCATTTGTAAGTTTAATATTTATAGCTCACTTTGGCTTACTAACTGGAGATGCTTCGCAGATGAAGTTTACTAATGAATGTCAGAGAAACATAAGATAAGATATAAGATATAATTCCCCAGAGTGAGGTCATCCTGTTTTATAACCATTTGTCAGACTTTTAAAGTTCAAGAGCAGGTTTGCTTCCTACAGCAAGCCTGGTTGCAGGTTGTGTCTTTGAACTCTGGACTCACTTTTATGATATTTGTTTCACTTTTTATGATACCGCTCTACCAACATTTCATGTTAGTTGTTCCTGTTGAGCAGATGTTGGTTGAACCGTATGCTACAACAGGAATAGATAAATAGCTACTACTGTACAAAACAGACCCTTGCAACATATTAAATATGACCTCATATCAACTAATCTTACCGTCATGTGAGAATAAGCAAGTAAGATGTGGCCACTCTGCTGTATGCCTTTATGATCAGCAGTTTGAAAGCTGCTCAAAGAGATGCTAAAATGCAGTAGATGAATAACAGAGAAAGAATCTGAGGAAAGATGCTCATGAATGATCGAAATCATGAAAGTCAGATTAAATCAGCAGATGTAATGAAGCCGGAGCTCAAAAGAGACACAGTTACTATTTAACCACAGATTATCTCATGCAATTTAATAATAGATTTGACATGACAGGAGCACAGTTATAGTTACTATTATTGCCAGGGAAAGGATCAATTACTCCCCCTGACATACTGGAGGAGACTAGTGAGAGAGGAGAGAGAGGAGCAAAGGAGAAGAAGCAAAGAGGAAAAAACACAAGGGGAGGGGAGCATAAAATCCACCAAAGCAGCTTAAACATGATGTGAACAAGGAGGCCCGTGGGTTTAGTGGCACCAGGGTGCTGGCAGGGGATCCTTCAGGTCCTATGAGGGTTTGGGCCATGTGGAACAGGCTCATTGCAGCTGATCAGATTTTGATCTGGAAAGTTTGTTGTTTGGATCACTTGATACCTTCCAGTAGTCCATTTTGTTCAGGAAGGTTCCTAACTGAGTGAAGTGATGCGTAAAGTGTCTGTGCGGCAGACATAATAAGAAATGTTCCAATTCTCCTGGTCCCTAAGAAATAAGCTCCACTACTCCCTTTAGCACAGAAAACACTGGGACCATCCTTTATGAAAGGAGAGGAGTAAACACCATCCCATAAGTGACAGCATATCATGTAAATGTGAATTATAATTGTGTTTCCCATTTCAAGCCTTAACCTGCTGAGCAATGTTGAAGTTTCAACAACAGTTAAATGCACAGTTGAACTCTGAACATAACACTGCTGTAAAAAATAATCTTCTTCTCATCCCGTTGTTGCCTTACACAACATTGATCTATATCAACTTTCTAAATCAAGATTATGAGCTATATTAATTGAAGTGCGTTCAAGCGTCCGTAGAATTTAGTTTGGTTTAAATGATGCTGTCTTTGTTGTCTCGCAGTACTAACCAGCATTCTACCAAGAGCAGCCCCAGACCCAATGAGGAAGCATGAGAGAGAGTTATCTGGGCCTACTAACCAAAATATTACAGTGCATAGGCGCGTGTATAGTTTCCACTCTCAGAAACCAGTGAGGCAGGTCAGATCAGTGGAGGAGTCTGAAGGATATGAGGGATAACTCTTCTGTTAGAAACCTCTTGGCACTGGGTTTGAAGTCTTGAGGACTGAGACTGAGGCGGAGAGCTGGATTTATCCAGAGGAGAGCTGCAATATTACAAACTATTACACTGTATAAAACTGAAATCTGTGTGGAACAGCTGACCTATAGGATGTGTAGAAGAATGACAAATGTTATTTACCATCAGAATTTGAGCTGCCCTGTGTTAACGAAGGTAACATTCTGAGTATTCATCTAACATAGTGACATAATCTCATTATTAGCTGCAAAAAGCTTTTGACAAACATTTCAATTTTACTCATTAAAGACTGGAGAGAAATCACTCACTGTGTGCGCACTGCTGAGAAACAGCTCTGTCAAGTTATTTTCTGATCTGCTGTGTTACAATACCAGCATTACTGACAAGCAGAAATAAGCCTCTAATTACTCAGGGTGAATTATGAGTCAAGAGTTTTAGGACAGAACAAACTTTTGAGCCATCCATCCATACCAATAACACACTTTGTCTGATAAAATTTACCCCTCTTGTTCGACATAAAGACGCGAGAAGCAACTATGACAACCACGACAGGCATTAGGCTTTGTGGTAGATTTTGTGCAATTTACAATAAATAACACACAACAAATGTGAGTAAATCACGTTTGCAAATACGTGTGTCATAATATACGTCACAGATACATCATACATACGTCACAGGCCAGCTGCCAAAAAACTCAAAAAAACAACAAAAACCAAAAATATCCACGATGTTCACAAAACTGTTAGTAAATCCAAAAGCTTTTTGTGTGAGAAGGCTTTGGGCTGCCATATAATCTTTGTAAATCTGGCCCTATATGCTCTCTCTTTAAAGTTCCAACCTTTTTGATGAAGTGTTAGTTTTCACCTCATTCTCATTTTGAAGCTTTAGGCTAAGAACAAGTTGTGGTGAAGTAAGACGTGCGTTCTGTAGTTCATATTCTGCACACTGTTGATTCAACACAGTGACCTCACATCATTTTAGGAGACAAGGGTCGTTTGGATGCTCAGCAAACTGCTCTTCTCATGTCCTGCTTCCATACGAATTCTCCTACACACCGCTTGTCATTGACCACAGTAAAAATGTCATCGAGGTCAAGGACAAGTGGTTAGAAAAGGAGATAGGAGTTACTTTTGCAACATACCCTCTTGGGCTCCTTTTTCTGTTCCTTGTGCCTGTGCACCTTACATGGTAGGCGTGGTGGATTTTCCTGTTGGGGTGTACTATGTCTGCAACATAGCTTGCATATAAAGCACAGATGTAGCGAATGTGGACCTTTGTCTTGAAGCTTTAAGTCAAACATTTCGGGCATCACCAACTTGGTTTTTAGAAAATGCAGACACTGCACAGCTATTCAGTAGCAACTAACCCAGGGGTCCCCAATCCCAGTCCACGAGGGCCGGTGTCCCTGCAGGTTTTAAATATCACCCTGGGTCAACACAGCTGAATCACATGATTAGTTCATTCCCAGGCCTCTGGAGAACTTCAAGACATGTTGAGAAGGTAATTTATCAATTTAAATCAGCTGTGATGGATCAAGGACACATCTAAAACCTGCAGGGACACCGGCCCTCATGGACTGGGATTGGGGACCCCTGAACTAACAAATCGCAGGGAATTCCCAAAAGCATTCCTGGCATTAATATCTATTTTACCAAAAACGGGGCCATGATTTACAAAATAAATATCAAGTTGTAGTAAATAAGATGTGAAATTAAATATTGAGTTCAGAGACTCAAAAGTTTTTGCTGAGTTCATAATCAGAAGTTGGGATTTTTGTTTTTTTGTTTTGTTTGTCGCTTATGCTCAAAAAGTTGGCCCCATCTGGCAGTTATTGCCTAATCGCATAAACTTTTTTCACAAACTTTTAATGCCACAGCTTTAACCTTTCCAGATGAAACAGATTTTGGTCTTGTAAACAGAAAGGCATGCTGGTGGCATATTTGTAAGGCAAGACTAATAAAACTACGTTGATTTAAACCTACATTTTGTTTTTTCAAAAGTTGTACGAATGGTATGTGTAATAGCATCACTCTGAAGACTGTGTTCAGTTTCCTCTTTTTGGCCAAATGAGTATTAAAATAAGCTGCTCTGACCTAAGCTTGCAACTGTGTTAATCCTCACTTACTAATGGGGAAAAATATTTATCTGCATGTGTGTGTGTTGATGATGATGTGTTGCAGAACGGGGTTACTCTCCAGCAGAAAGCTGCTGCCTGGACAGAAGAGGTTGATGCCACCAGACAACCGGAGGCCCACAGACCTTCAACTTTGGACAACATTGTGAGTTCAGAAGAAAGTGTGTCTATATCAGTGACTCACCCTAGCAACTGAATTATTTATGCAAGGTTTGGGGCCACAGTGACATATGAAACTTCCACAACTCCAAAAATATGCAGCTGTGTGGGGTATAATCCTGTCTTTGGGGTGGAAAACTGAGTGAATCTCTTTAAAGTCTATTTTGGGAAATTTAAAATTGAAAACCGCTTGAAAGTTTAAAAATTGCATTGTTGAGTAGAACTGAATTCATGAGCCACATATTAGATAAGAAATCCAATTGCGATACAACTGAGTTATCTCCACTGAGAAATGCATAACATCAGACCCAAGGCACGCCATTGTGGGGGAAAGCACAACATTTTTGTTACCAGAGTGCCCTCTGGTGGTTAGCATTGATTGATTTGAAATCTTCAAAATGAATCACACTTGGTGCATGAAACACAATTACAGAAAACCTTTAGAGGAGGGATAAAGTTATAAATTGAAGAATGCGGCACACATTTTTAAAGCTATCTGAATCTGAACCCTGTGTAGCATTCAAATATGTGCACATTTTTCTGTCTCTGAGTTCGGTAAAGTGATTTATTACCACCAAAGATAATTGCACAAATCAAAACCATATTGTTGTTTGTAATAACAGCTGCAATTACTATTGAAGTAAAGACCAAAGATGTCCCTGAGATAAACCCTGCTGGTCTGTTCCTCATTGGAAGGCGACATGCCAGTGAACCACCATATCCCACATATGCTTTCATAATAACAATCAGAGGATTAGCATTGATCCAGTGTTTGTTTTGGTCTGATGAGGGATTTATCCCAGTGTATCACAGAGAAAAGCCTGTGAGTCAGGTTTGACAAATTAAAAGGGAAAAAAAAGCATCTATGTGTATACTGACTTCAGAGCCACACTGTTCCCTCCATGTTTCTAAGATAAGTTGACTGGCTGCTGGCTGTAGTGTGCAATAAATCTTTTCATCTAACAGTCAGTGAGTAAAAGTGGAACTATTCCTTTAAGCTCAAATGAATCGCTGTTTCCTGGCCCGCTGGTGCAAACTAATCTGCCACAGCTGCTATCACAAGTAAACTACCTTCACAAGAAATAGTGAACACTCAACAACTGTAATTTCAAAAATGCCACAATGAATAATTCATGGGTAGTGAAGTCATTGGGACGACCGTGGCTCAGGGGGTTGGGAATCGCATCTGTAACCGGAAGGTCGCCGGTTCAATCCCTGAGCTCTCTGTCCTGGTCGTTGTGTCCTTGGGCAAGACACTTTGCCCTACTTGCCTACTGGTGTTGGGCCGATGGCGCAATATGGCAGCCTCGCTTCTGTCAGTCTGCCCCAGGGCAGCTGTGGCTACAACTGTAGCTTGCCTCCACCAGTGAGTGAATGAATAGTGGTATTGTAAAGCGCTTTGGGTGCCTTGAGAAGCGCTATATAAATCCAATCCATTATTTTTATTATTATTATAAAACAGAAATGCTATGATACTTAATTGGTTTTTTTATATCCAAAAAGAAACAAAACTGTAAAGTGTAAAATGCAAACAAAAACAGAATGCAATGATTTGTTAATCTCAGAAATTCATATTTTATTCAAAATAGAACAGAATACACATAGAAAATTTATCTCATCTTGTCAGTGCGCCCCAGGGTGGCTGTGGCTACAATGTAGCTTGCCATCACCAGTGTGTGAATGTGTGTGTGAATGGGTGGATGACTGGATATGTAAAGCGCTTTGGGGTCCTTAGGGACTAGTAAAGCGTTATATAAATACAGGCCATTTACCATTTACCATTTTAACAACAAGCAATACGTCTGGGATGGGTCGACAAAAAACTAGAAAATGAAGTTGTACTGCGAGAAAACATCTGCAGGAACATTTTTCAGCCGATTAAGTCAACTGGCAACAGGTCAGTCACATGACTGGATATAAGAAAAACAGCATCTTATAGGGGCAGAGGTTTACCATTCTAAAAAAAAATAAATCAGTGAATTAAAAAAAATATCTGAAAATTGTGGGATAATTTCAGAATAATGTTTTTTTATTCTCTAAAGATTCTGAGAATCTGTGGGTATTTGTGTTCAAGGGTTCCCAGATTTTTACAGACTGTGGTTAAAAGAAAAGAGAAAGCTAAAGTGGTAAACTCGGCTTTGTCTCAACTTTTTTTGAGGCATGTTCCTGCAATCAAATTCAAAATCTTTTTCTAAAAAATGATGCAGTTTAATCTCGCCCTGTGTTCTATTGTGAATACAACACAGGCTTCCAAATCATAATTACATTTTACACAACCTCCCAAATCTTTTGGAACTGGGTTTGTAATAAAAAAGTCCAGTATGTACAAGTGATTGGAACAAAGAACATATCGAACAAAACAAGTAAAAAAGCTCCCACAGCAGCAGAAAAGAAACCAAAAAAGAAGCAAGACAGGGACATAATATTAATGAGAACCTAGGAGAACTTAAAAAAAAAAATTTATAAAATGAACATGAACGATTCATTAAGACAGGTCAGTTATCATTTTAATTTTCGCTTTACTTCACATGGTAAAGTCTACATAAAACATCCAATTTTCAGCTCATTGCACGTGAAATGAACGGCTACCAGGCCTAAAATTTGTCATCTACATCCCCTCAAGCAATCAGATGCAAAAAATGCATCATACCTCAAATCCTGTCAGTCTATGTGGGCGATGTTTCCTCTTAGGAAAATTAGTCATCTACCAATCAGAGACACAAATGGCAGAGTATTCATTTTTTATTGTGGAAGGTCAGCGTAGACTGAAATGACCCCAATTATTGCTGTCAGTATAGTTTGATTTAGAGGATTCTCAAAAACCTTTGAGAGATTAGTGATTGGACATCAGATCTATAATTTCCTTCGGGATTAATAAAGTATTCTGATTCTGACATTAATAGAAATGTTGTTTGCACCTGAAATTCCAGCAGGCTTGAGCTTATTTAGTCCACTCTTAGTTTACTCTTTCCTACAAAAACAACAGCAGTACCTCATGTTTACACGAATAGTAAAATGACAACAGATTTGAATATAGTCTCAGTCTGTGCTTGTTATATGTTCATACAGGTGGGAATGAGGGAGGAGATCAGAAGGAGCAGAGACGAGATGCCCCTCGGCAAAATACCATCAAGAGGTGAGCAGCGGATTAATAAAGAACTACAATGCTTTAAAATAGACTTAACATCAGCTTTTTAGGTGTTCAAGTGATGCATTTATGATCCATAGTGCTCTTCTACTTTCTAGCTTTTATCTATGCCTAAGCACTTTTAACCTAAGATTCACTCACACTCCAAACAATGCATCAGGGAAAGCTCTGGGTTCAGTATCTTACCCACTTTGACACACATGGTAAATGGTCTGTATCTGTATAGCGCTTTACTTGGTCCTAAGGACCCCAAAGCACTTTACACTATACACAATCATCCACCCATTCACACACACATTCACACACACTGGTGATGGCAAGCTACAGTGTAGCCACAGCCACCCTGGGGCGCACTGACCGAGGCGAGGCTGCCGGACCCTGGTGCCACCGGGACCTCTGACCACCACCAGTAGGCAACGGGTGAAGTGTCTTGCCCAAGGACACAACGACCAAGACTGTCCAAGCCGGGGCTCGAACCGGCAACCTTCCGATTACAAGGCGAACTCCCAACTCTTGAGCCACGATCGCCCCACATGGTTGGAGAACCCACCGAAATTCTGATTATTAGACAACATGCTCTATTTCCTGAGCCACAGCCACCATGAAAAACCCATTTCAGTGATCTGATGTTTAGTTCCACTTAAAAATAAATGTGTTCCCGTCACGTTAATGCTTGTCTGTTAAATATTCACATCCCATCATGGCTATTCATCAGTGCTTATGATGCTTACAGCTACCAGATGTTTTTATCAATTTTTTTCTCTAACTGTTTATTGCCCTCTTAATAACGTTGCACATCGTGCACGTTCATGGCTCCTCATTTGTACTTTCAGTTGAAAAAAGGCTAATTATTTGGTTGCTTAGAGTAAAAATAGACGGAGTAATGATTTATCAAAATAGAACATAAACAACAGTAGCGAAATAATGTAGGTTGTAACCAGTGTTCACTGGTGGGGAAAATAACATCAGCTTATTCAGTATAATTCAATGAATTACCCCGCTGCTAAAACAAAAGCATTGCGCCTGGAGTAAGACACTTAATAATCTCCTAACCCTCTGAGTTACACACACACAAAAAAAATCTAGTCATTAATATTCTTTAATTAATAATTTCACCAGAGATTCTTCTTTGCCAAGAAAGTTTATCAGCTTAACAAACTGTTCTCTTCGTACCTTCGTGTTTCATTTGTCATTCCTCCAGCCCCGTCTCCACAGGGAAGCGTTTTTCGCTTCGGAGCAGACTCAGCAGGAGGTGGTGGTGGTGGTGGAGGACGAGTCATGAAGGCCCGGGTGGCCCACCAGCCTGTTGGCTCCAACCCCACCTTGCTGTCCTTCAATAGGGGACAGATAATTAATGTGCTGGTCCAACAGCCCAGGAACGGCTGGCTGTTTGGACGTGCCGACAACAGCCCACGGTAAAAAAAAATCGTAGTTTGTGACTGCGTGGAGACTGCATGTGTGGATGTGCAAAGTGTCCGTTCCTGTCATTTGCTTGCAGATGACATAGGCCAGTTTAATAAGAAAAAAGTAATAATTTTAGCATAGTACAAAATGAATGGGGTTATTTGTAGACATAGAGATAGTGCCTCATAAGCCCTTCTAGCCCATTTAGAAATAAGCAAAAGCAAACTCCAAACACACATTAAATCTTAATTTGTTTGCATAGCTCTGCTACAT
This sequence comes from Aulonocara stuartgranti, assembly GCF_965226115.1. Taxonomy (NCBI): domain Eukaryota; kingdom Metazoa; phylum Chordata; class Actinopteri; order Cichliformes; family Cichlidae; genus Aulonocara; species Aulonocara stuartgranti. The sequence continues at coordinate 24,157,944 of NC_138942.1, read as the reverse complement.
ATAACTACTTACTCATCAAGATTGTCTGTAAACTACCTAGAAATCTTTTATCAGAACACACAGTGTATATATTTTGCTGTTCTACTGCTTTTTGTTATGTAAGTTCAACAAATTTGGACAGTTCTACATTCTGCGTGTTGAGAAAATGTGTAGTCCTTAGAATTCGTGCAAGCAGTAGTTGTTAAAGTTAAGAAGGGTCGTATGTCTGTGAAGGTTCTCAGTCATCCAGGTCATCGTAGTCAAAGGAGCTTGCAAAGAAAAGCGTCTGGACTTCTATAAGTTTCTTGAAGACGTTTCACCTCTCATCCGAGAAGCTTCTTCAGTTCTAAGGTCAAATGGTGGAGAGTCCCAGATATAAACCTAGTGGGAGTTTCCCCCCACAGAGGGACAAAGGACCCCCTGATGATCCTCTAATCGCCTGAGCCAAGGTGTGAAACTGGGTGTGGGTCCCAATCAGCCAGAGTTTCGGGTATGTTCATGTGAAACCTGGCCCCACCTTATCGTGCGAATTCCTGAGATCAGATGGCCCAGGATGTGAGTGGGCGTTAAGGCGTCTGGGAAGGGATCTCAAAACTGGATTATAGATGGCAGAGAGTTGGTGTCGTAAACCCCTGCCTCTGTTCAAAGATGGTCGTTCACAGTGGACATACCGGTAGATGGCTTCTTTCACTCCTCTTTCAAACCATCTGTCCTCTCTGTCCAAAATGTGAACGTTGGCATCCTCGAAAGAGTGTCCTTTATCCTTAAGATGCAGATGGACTGCTGAGTCTTGTCCTGTGGAGCTGGCTCTTCTATGTTGTGCCATGCGCTTGTGAAGTGGCTGTTTGGTCTCTCCAATGTAGAGGTCAGGGCATTCCTCGCTGCACTGTACAGCATACACCACATTGTTAAGTCTGTGTTTTGGCGTTTTGTCTTTCGGGTGAACCAGTTTTTGTCTGAGCGTGTTGCTGAGTCTGAAATGCACCGGGATGTCATGCTTGGAGAAAACTCTCCTGAGTTTCTCAGATACACCGGCTACATAGGGGATGACAATGTTGTTGCGTCTGTCCTTCTTATCCTCCCTCGCTGGTGTCTGGTCTTCTTTTCTGTGCCTCTTTGCTGACTGTAAGAACGCAAAGAGGCGTTCTTAATAAGGTGGGGCCAGGTTTCACAATGAACACACCCGAAACTCTGGCTGATTGGGACCCACACCCAGTTTTACACCTTGGCTCAGGCGATTAGAGGATCATCAGGGGGTCCTTTTGTCACTCTGTGGGGGGAAACTCCCACTAGGTTTATATCTGGGACTCTCCACCATTTGACCTTAGAACTGAAGAAGCTTCTCGGATGAGAGGTGAAACGTCTTCAAGCAACTTATAGAAGTCCAGACGCTTTTCTTTGCAAGCTCCTTTGACTTAAGAAGGGTCGGTTTCACTATGCCAACATATGAATGAATAGAAAATACAGGAATAAAATATTAGACTAGAAGAAAGAAAGAAAAATGAAAAAAGTACACTGAATGAAGCAAAGATAACAAAATTAAATATTTAGTCTGTACTTGAACACAGATGCTACCCAAAGGCAAAAGTTCCAACCTGACTGACTGGCATTAACCACATTAACAGCTAGCATCGATAAAAACTACTAAAAGCATAACTCACTTGTACTAAAAGGCTCACAAGTCGTTACATGTTCCTATATGTGTATTTCTTTCACTTAACACGTAACAACTGTAGCTTTTACTTTCTGTCACCTTTTGATTTCAGTCAAGGATGGTTTCCAGCCTCATTTGTGGAAGCAGTGGACGATCCACCAGTGTCACCCACCCCCAGGTAATAAAGATCTCATTAAATTGACTGATCATCAGTGATCAACAGTTCTAGAGTTTTCTCTCCATTATGTTATATATAATCTGACACCACCAGCAGTCCTACAAAACAGCATGTAAAAATTACTCTAACTGGCAGAGAGCATGTGCATTATGGTAATAATGCCCAAGATCGAGTTGACTGATTTTGAAGTATTAATACTGCAGCTACTAGCATCTGCATTCTTTCAGCATGCTAGCTACACTAACAAGTTAACTCCTGCTGTCCAGACTCTGATACCCAGCCAACTTGCTTAAACTTCGAAGTAAACAACATGATTTGGGGCTAGTGGAAGTTACATTATTCAAGTGTCTCTCACTCCTACATTCAAGGTTATGCTAGCACTAATTAGCTATTTAGCATTATACAAAATCATACTTATTTGCTCCTTTCACCACTGTCTCCTTTTTTTGTCTCGTCTCCCTTGTTTTTCAGTCTCATTTCATTCCCAGAAGTATAATTCCTCTTCATGTGTGGGTGGTTTTAGTTGTTGTTAATAAGTTTGTTTAAACACAATCCTATTTGGTACTTGTAGCTGGAACGAATGAAGTTCTAGAAAGGTCTTGGGTCTGTTCCCCAGTGCCATTACAAACTTTGGCCCTGCTGTAGTTTAAAGTATATCAGCCCTTGTGGCAAGCGGTGCTTCTTATTGTCAAATGTCACGTCATGTTGCTATAATCGGTGGTTGTTACAGAAGTGTATTGGTATATCATGACAAAAACAACGTATTGCTCAGAATGGAGGATGCTTCGCGTTTATTGCTTTTCAGTCAGTATATCTTTCCTTTCTGTAATAGTAGCAGGTAATAATGGATTTAAACTAAACCTCATGCACAATGTTTGCCTTCAAACGTGATGCAGAAAACATGATGTAGTTGCCCCAAGGCTGTCCCTATTGTTTTTGGGGCCAACATATTTAAAAGAGGGTCAGTATGAAACTTCATGGTCTGAAATAATAGGTGAACTACTTAAAATATTTGGGTGACCTATTGCTGTGGGGAAATTCAGCAGGAGCTGCTAAAGTAAAACTTTTTCAGTTAGACACACAGTCTGTCACAGCTAAATGTGAACGTTATCAACTGCACCAAAGCTAGGCCCGTGCATCTCATGTGAAAACTCAATCCATCCATCCCTCGGCTAATAAGTAAGACCTGCTTTTGTGAATAAGAGAGAGAAAGGGATCAGGTGTTGGGTATAAAAACAGAGATGCTGTATTTCTGTGGTAGTCTCAAGAGCTTAAAAAAAGGCAACTGGACTTTTTAGTAGTTGTGTTTTATACTGCAGACTTTGGGTCAAGTTCCTTGATTTAAATGTGCTACAAGCTATAAATGAAGTATACGCAGCAGTCAACACAAAAATTATAAAGTCTGATAACTTATATAACACATTTCAGTGGGCTACATCCTGAACTTACAGGACAGAAACAAAGTATCGTTGAGATACCAATACCAGGTTTTATATCAATAGGACCTAAAAAGTCCAGGTGCTTTTAAAAAAAATTGTATTTCCAAACTAATTTTAATTTTTGTATAATTTCAGTAGAGCAACTCTCAGGAGCAACAGCAGCATGAACAGCCTGCCCGACCATCCAAGAGTCAGCAGTCAGAGTGGGGCCGCGCCCCCTCCTCCACCACCGCCGCCGCCACCGCAGTCACCATCTTTGAATAAACCACATTCGCAGTCTATGAATAAGGCACCACCTATGAATTCAAACATGTCTAATTCAGAAAATAAGGTATGACAGTCAGTTATTAATAACCAGCGAGGAGAATATCAGTCAATCCTCTGTCCTATCATCTATCATCTGCAGTCTTTGTAAAAGAGATTTACGCTACAACTAGTTATCTAATTCTTCCACTGTGAATTGTACATATCTAGTCGGGTGGTGTCATATTATACGCATGTGTAATTGCTGATAATTTATCAATGATTTCTTATTTGCCCGCTTGCAAAAATCAATCTTTCCCACAGTTGTGTACATCCTTTTCCCATAAATATGTGGTTCATTTGGTCTTAACCCAAGTTTTAAACAGAAAGTTCTAACCACCAGCCCACAGATTATTAACGATAAAGATCATTCAAAAACCACACTGGGAAAAAGTGTGGGACTCAGCAAACATGTAAAACTGCATGTGAGTGCAAAGATAATGGAGAAAATTAAGATAGGCAAGTGAGATGGAACTTCTCATGGGGTGCGATATTTGCAGACCTTTGCTACAAATGTGGCATTTGCCCATCTGTCCAGCAGGGGCACTGTGGCCAGGTGCTGTTCTCAATGACACCCCATCCTTCTTTCTGGTGGATGCAGGGAGGAAGCTCGAGCTGCTGATGTGAGCCTGGAGTTTGTGTGCATGTGTGTGTGTGTGTGTGTGTGCTCCTCGTTTGCTCCTCTTTAGCACCCTGCCGTGATCTGAAAATAATTCCAGAAATGATCTTTTCACTTTGGTGCTACTGAGATCAGAAAGTGCTCTGAATAGCATTTGCGTTTTAGGAACATGCAGAAACAATTTGAGTGCCAGGAGCTTAAAGCATATTTTCAGATTGTTTTTGCTTGCTCTCAGTTGTTGTTGTCTTTACAGTCCATCACTACTGTAATAATGTAGTTTTGCACTTTGTGTCAACTGTGGACCCACTGCGAAATGCGTGTGGGGCAACCTGACACAGGTCATCAATCAGCCCCTTTGTGGGAGGACCAAGTGAAAAAGAAAGGGTGAGAGGGTCAAGAGCTCGATCTCGCTGAGCTCCCATTAGTGCATGTGTCTTTGTTTTGTGGTTTTGTAATGGTTCTCACTATCTCATACTGTACCTTCTTCATCATGTTTTCTCTTTTTCCTTTTTTTTTCGACAGAGATCGCAAGTGAATGACTCCCGACCGCAGCTTTTCCCAAAGTAAGAATAATATAATTTCAAATTTGCTTTCAAATTGGAGGCAGGCTGTTAAAATGGAGTGCTTTTGCTTTCTCTTCTAAAAAAGCTAATGATATTTTCTTGAAGTGTATCATGAACCCGTACAATTGGAGAGCAACAGCTGAGGGCAGTGATTGAAATGGCACAGCACTGCTTCCATTAGAGTTTGAAGTGCATTCTAGTGCTGAAACCATTTTAGTTAGCAGCATTTGGAAAACCATGACTGTCCTTCTCATTTCAGGTTTTTGAGCTGATGTTTGTACAGTTTTCAAAATGTAATGCTCATTTCTCCGGTTATAACCTTCATACAACCCAACTTTTATTTTCCTCTGCCCTTATCTCCTTGTATATTGCAGGGGTACCAATCCGTTCGCCACGGTTAAGCTGAAGCCCACGTCCACCAATGACCGATCGGCTCCACGTTTATATCGAAGATGACATCGTGACCCTGAAATAAATGCTTTTATTAGGCTTAGCAGTTCGTTCTTGACCTTGGCAGTATATACTGTTAAATTCTGAGGTAAAATTGAGTCTTTTTTCCCCCCTTTGTCACACAAAATGGGACAAAGAAGAAACAAGTCTGAATAAGGACTTGAGGTGTGTATTTATGTCAGATCTTTTTAAACTTGCATTAAATGATTTGTAAAATAGTAAGAATGAATCACTGTAACACAAACCAGTGGGTGCATTGATCACAACGGGTCTTAAATCATCATTCCTCTCCTGTGATGTTTACGTCTTTCTGCCAAGAGATGACATGCGAACGCTTTTAACTTTGTCCTTTTTGGAAATAACTAATCGCTGTCTGTGACATGTATATAATGTACAGCTGATGTTAGGAATCAGAGCCAAGACTGTGTTAATGTAAAGTGTATCTTTCATTATGTAGGATAACTCAGGGAGGGTGCTCGATGCCATGCAGCTGCTTTAATTATCTTTTTTTATGTTTTTATATTGCACCTTCACCATCTTCCTCCACATGTTCAACATGTGATATTAAGTCCATTGCTAAATATTAATTGTACTTCAAATGTACTTTAGAAAATGATGATATAACCGCAGGCACCTAATGTAATATTTTATAAAAATAGGATGATGTGCCTGAGATGGAATGTACTGAATAATGTAATGTATTAAAAGATAATGTAATACCACCTTAATAGCATCGCATTGTTACTTTACCAAGTGTGTTTCAGTCCCGACCTCATATCTGGCCTCTGCTCCTAGCATCAGTACCTCAGTGCAATTCACCACTTCTTTCTACTTCCTCCATCTGTCATTCTGAATAGTCAGAGCGTTTTGCACATTTTAGGGCAAATGAGCATCTACTGCAGCCTGGTCACAGATGAACCCTTAATGGTTTTAAAAGTATTAACTCTCATCCTACAAAATCCACAGAGGCATACTTTTTGTCACGGGTACGTATGAGCAGCCAAATCTAGTGTTTCAGATTTTTTCTGCATTCAGTACACACTCCAGGCCTTTACAATCCATAACATTAATAGAGTCACAGTACTGTGCAAAGGTCTTGAGCCACCTGTCTTGTTACCTTGAGTCAGACTTTCTTTAAACTTGTGGTCTTGATCAGCAGTCCAGCCCTTCTGAAGGAAAGCATATATGCATACGAAAACACAACAGAACACTATTAATCATGGATTGTAGAGCAGAAGCACCGAAGAACTATTCCTGATGTCTGCTTAAAGAAAATTACAAGAAAGCTGCCTGAGGGAGATCAGGTTGTGTCTAGGGATGGGTATCGTTTAGGTTTTATCCGATACCAGTGCCAAACTGGTACCTTTGAAACGGTGCCGGTGCTTAAACGGTGCTCGAACCTGTGCTTAAAGAATGGAGAATGTTTTTATTTTTAGAAGTCTCTTTTTTTCTAGAAAAGTTAGCCTTTTCTATTGATACAACATACCTCCTTTGGTTGGAACCGGTGCTCAAACAATGGAAAACACAAACTTTGTCCTAAAACCTCTCATGTTTAGCTGTTTTTTTTGTAAAAAGATAACAATGTTAGCCTTGGGCATATATGGTATCACTCTATCAAACAAGAAGACAGCCGCATGTAACTACGACAGTGTTTGCTAGTTCACCTTACGTGCATTAATGTAATAACGTGGTTAGCATGCTCAACGTAAATTACACACGAACAACATTAAGCTACTCACCCAGAGAAGAACGGCTGCTGCTGCCACCATCATCCGTTATCATTTCTGCTACACTGGCAGGGCTAGGGGCCAGGACTCTACTCTTCGGGTTCTTGGGGGATGTTGCTAACTCCGGGTCCAATAGCAGGCATCACACCCGCAGTAGATGTGCTCGTGTGAGGTCTTGCAACAAGCTATCAAATACGGTGCATTTCTCGGCTTTTAAAACAACGCTATGCGTCGCCAGGTGTTTCATTAGATTCGAGGTGTTACCTCCTTTGCACAGTATCACCTTAAAGCACTTGTGGCAGGCTGCTGAGTTTGCATCTTTTGCTGTGAAGTACAGCAAGATTTTGACCGCTTCGCCTTGGGCATTTTTAATCTGTAGCTCTGCTCTAAAAGAACGTACCTGGGCCCGCCTACTATCCTTGAAAAGGTAAAATGATTGGCTAGAATCCAACGTGTATGACATCTCAGGGGAAAAAAAGCACCGAAATGTGCTTTTTGGTCTGGTTACTACCATTTATGTCAGAACCGGTGCCATTACCGGTACCCATCCGTAGTTGTGTCAAAGAATAAAGGTGGTCTTTCAAGCTCTTCAGAATTTTACAAACTCTTTTTTTTGCCTTATTTAATATTTTACCATGCATGTTTGTAAATGTTTCAAGAAATTTCTGCACCTATGTCATATTTTCCTAGAAAAATATAAAGAAATGAGGTGTAGCTCAAGAGTTTTGCACAGTATTGTACTTTATAAATTGCACCTTAAACTTGATGCAGTGTGTATAGCTGGCTCAGAGGATTGTGGATCAGAAAAGCAATGATGTTTTTCATGCTGCAAATGCAGTATTTTAAAATACCCTAGCATCTTTGACATAGTGTGTGATAACACACATTTAAATTTCTTTCTGGCACACTAAATAGTACAGTACTCTTAACTACGAAAAACATTCAGATTTTTTAAATTTCAAATTACATTAAATTAAATGTCAAATCATTTTCTGTGATTCTGTGCTAGTGTGTGTTGTTTATAGTTAATTATGAACCAATTTTTGTAATTGGTTCATAATGTAGAAGCAATCTGAATGACATGTATTCAGCCTTTATTATCCCTGGGGCCCATACTTAAACTGAGGTCTCCTTTTACATACGTATAAGAAGATCACTGGTTTCACACACCCTAATAATGCTTATTTTATCAGGTGCCTTTATTTGACTAACATACAATGTTTTGATTAGTTGCAAAGACATTTTACTATGATGGTTGTTTCATCTCTGTCTCTCATCCACAGCATGTCTTTGTCCTGTCTTCCTTCTCTCACCTCAACCGCTCGCAGCAGATGTCCGCCCGTCCCTCAGCCTGGTTCTGCTGGAGGTTTCTTCCTGTTAAAAGGGAGTTTTTCCTTCCCACTGTTGCCGAAGTGCTTGTTCATAGGGGGTCATATGATTGTTGGGTTTTTCTCTATATGTATTATTGTAGGGTCTACCTTACAATATAAAGCACTCTGAGGTGACTGTTCTTGTGATTTGGCGCTATATAGATAAAATTGAATTGAATTGAATTCATGTGGTAGTTTATTAGGAATCCTAGGTACCACAGTATGGTAAAGGATTGTTAGGCAATTTAGAGTTTGAGAACTCATCAAAAGATCTCAGGAAACAAAGTTATCATGGTAACTTCATCCTGTGATAGAGGATGTCATTCCCACATACTTCTTTCTATAATTCCTCGGGTTTTGTCTTCCTCAAACTTATCGTAACTGTCTGTTGGAACAAGCATTGAGGTTGTCTCAGCAGCACTGAGCTCAATAGTCTCATGCCTGCTAAATAAAGTGATATCCTTCGAGCTTCAGATCTGTGTTTATTTGCTCAGGCAGTAAAATGTTCTACTAAAGAAGATAAAGATTCCTGTGTTGCCTGTTTGGGTCCTCCGCTGGGGATACTTAACCCAAATTGAACCTCGGCATGAATCCAACTGTGCTAATGGCTCGACAGCATGGTTCTCAAACTAGTATTGCACTTTTGAGTAAATGGGAGATATGGCCTTTTAAACCTCCACTCCGCCGAGGTTTTGTTTATGCCACAGATTATATATTAAGAAATATAAAAAAAAAATGATACTGTGTGATCATTTTAACCCCCTTAGACACAGCAGTTTTGTTTTTGAAAGTACACCGTCTCATACAACATTAGGGGTTTTTTTTTTCAGCTGATCTGCTTGATAAAGGAAAAAGTGACAGAATAGAGGAAGGGAGAAAGAAAGAAGGACAACAAGATTGAAAGTGTAAAATCAGATAAGAGTCACATCAAAGGAAGGAATTAACAGAAGCGACTTAGTGAGTCAGCCTTCTCAAGGCTTTTCTTTTTTCCACTTTATTTTGTTCTTTCACAGCTTGACTTCTTTCTTCTTTTGGTGTGTTTTACAACAGCTCATTACCAGAGGAGAAAGGGATGGATGGATAGCTAGATAGATAGGTTGATGGTGTGGGAGAGGACAGAGGGGAGCGAATGCAGTAAGGGGCACTGAGCCAGACATGAGTAGAGAGAAGAAGAGAAAAAAAGATAAACAAAGAAGGGAAGAGAGAGGAAGAACTGGTTCATGGAAATTGAAAGCTAGGAAAGGATGCAAAGTCAGAAGTAGAGAAGGAAATGAGGGTCTTTCTTTTATAATCTCTGTTATCTTTATATATCTACTTTATGCTTTACAATGTAAGTTTAACTCCTGCAGGCATGTTTTTTTAATCTATACATAAACAGAAACAAGAACAGTTTGTATAAAAAGGATTAAATAAATAGGGTGAATACGGCTAAAGGGGAAACTCGGGACGTGAGGAGGTTGCACAGCACAGCCTACTTCAGTGCAGCATTGTGTTTCGTGAAAACTGCAGGTGGGAGGTGAAGAGGAGAGGAGTGATCGGAGTGGGGATCGGCTTCAGCCTGGTGGGAAGGAGAGGTGTAGGTGCTGGCGGAGGTGGAGGGGGAGGTGGGGGGATTGCCAGGATGTGGTGTTGGTTGCCATGTGATCCTTCATTGCAGTGGGAGCAGAAGAATTATTCTTTCACAAGGGCAGCAAATTCTGCAAGAAGGAAAAAAACACAACCTGTTAGGAGAGTGCGAAAACAGCAAAACATCGAAACGCTGTTGAGGAGCACGTGCAGGCGGGTTTATTTTATGCACAATGTTTATACCCTGTCAATATCAGAATAAGGTTTTGAGACTTATCTGCATCAAACAAGTTATCACATGCATGCCTTTAAAAATCATGTCACGCTGTTATCTCTGGGTGGGCAGTTGAATTTTCTTGAGCTTACAAAAGAAAATAAATGTTACTTTTCTTAAATACTTTCTGTATTTAATCAAACACATTACAATTACAGAATTCGGGGTTTTTTGTAGGGACAACTCGGGCCTTTAGAAAAGAACAAGAACTAAAAAATGAGTAAGATAAGTAAAAAAGTGACTATGATTTTTTTTCGTTTTTAAAGGCCCTGTCTACACATACACAGCTTTTTGATTCACATAGTTTTTTCATGTGTTTTGGACTGTCATCCACACAGAAACTGCAATTTAGATAACTGAAAACCAAGCTATAGAGTAAACACCTTCCAGGGTGAATGTTTTCACAACCTGATTTTTATCTTGCAACATCAAAGATGGGAACCTTTGTCGCCTTTTTTGACATCAGGCTGCACACCACAATATTGCTTCATCACCATCTGTTGCTTTAGCATGTTTTTTTTTCCCCCAACGTTTCCATGTGGACAGAGATTTTTTTGAAAAATCCTAATTTTAAAAAATAGCTGTGTAAGTGTGGATCTGAGTTTTCAGTGAGTGGGCTGATGATTCCTATAGGCGGACCCACCGGTAGACAGACATTTGTATGAATTCTGCATCTACTGTGGGTCTCAGCTTTTGCATAATCATATGTTTACTATATTAAGAAGACAAAAATCATATCTATCAGTTCTGTATCAGGGTTTAACTGTACATCCTTGCCACTCTAAGGACAAAGATGTTCATCCAACCCTTTTGTACCACATGCCCTTTATCTTTAGTTGACTGTTGTGGTTAGGGTGTCACTTTCAGTGGCTACATCGCCCACCGGTTTTTGAAATGAACAGATATAATTACACATTGAAAAAAAAATGCAGATTGACAGCAGAAGAAACGTATGGCCAAGTGGATTTCTTGTATGGGTGTGTGGGAGTTCACTAGGTCTTCTAGGACATAGATATCTATTAATTCAGTTTTAGTAGTGGATGTAAAAGTGTCCAGATGAGTTCAAGATTCAGGATAATTGTCTTAGGCCATATAACGTGCCTGCTGCAGCAGAGGTGATATACAGTAGCTTCTGTTTATGGATGCGATCACAACCACACTGCTATGGCCAATTTCAAGGAGCAAGGTTAAATTTTAGTAGTGTGCTTTACCCTAAAGTTCAGGGCAAAAAACTGAAAAAACTTTTCTTAAATATGAACATTGACAGACTTGTGCTTAAAATCTGCCCTGATTGCTTTTTCTTGTTTTTTTTCTTCATGATTTTATCCATGAAGCACTAAACACATGCATAGATGAATGAAAATGGGGGAAAAAAAACCTGCCATTTGGGTTTTTGTGTTCTTTATGTGTGGGCCTTTATTTAATAATAGAATAATTTGATGTATTTGTGTTGCGTTTACCATCGACTCCAATCTTGCCGTCTCCATCCTTGTCAGCTGCTTTTAAAAATGCTTTGGTTTCTTTGTCTGTCAGGTCCCTGCCATCTTTGGCAAAGCCCTTCAGGACGAATCTACGAGAGGAAGCAAAGAAGATTGGATTTGTGTCACAGAATGCTTTTGTGTGGATAATTGTTACTCTTTTGGGGATTTCTTTGCACACACGTGTGTGTGTTTGAGTGCATGTGTTAGTTTGTCTCACTTGAGTTCTTCCTCCTCTATGAAGCCGCTGTTGTCCGCGTCCAGCACCGTGAAGACCTTCTTCACATCGTCGGCAGACTTGGACTTCAGACCCACCAGCTCAAAAAACTTCTTGTGGTCAAAAGAGTCAGCAACTGGACACACAGAAAAACACAGAAGCCACATCAGGACTGTGACGATTTCATTTAAACTCCTCTTGATGCCTATTAAAACTTGATAATCCAAAAAACAGAGTGATTTAGATACGATTGGATCTTCTAATGTTTAAAAAAGAGACAAAGCTTTTTTTGGACACTTAAAGGGCATTAAATTCCCGACGTAAGTAAGTGTGAATATTCACAAACTGTCAGAACATGGTGAAATACAATTAAACTACTAATTTCTCAATGTCGAGGGAAGTTTCTTATTCTGTGTTGGTCTGGTTAATGAAGGCCAAAGGTGGAAAATTATTTTTTATAAGTTGAGTGTAACCGATATAGAACGACGTAAGGGAAAAAAACCCAAAAGTTCTGGCTCCAGCTTTTTTTGGGACTAACTTTTTCCCGTCACGGCTGTGCTGGTACTCACCTGCAAATGCATCTAGAGCTTTCTTGATGTCATCGGTGTTGAGGATGCTGCTCATTGCCATCTCGGCTGTTGGAGGAGGATAAAATAAGTCAGGGGAGAGAGACTGAATCAAAAGAGAAGACCCGAGAGGGGACAAGGTTAAAAGCAAGGTTGCCAGAGAGCAGAGACAGTACTGAGACATTCTCGTATTACACTGGTGACACTCTAGAAATGGAGCAGGAAATCAGGACATGTGAGAAGGAGGTGATGAGTGACAGAATGAATTAGTGACAGTAAAAGAGGAGTGATAAAGGGAAAGAGGAGAATGAGAGGAGAAAGGTATCCTGCTGTAGTAGGGTGTTGAGAGATACGGGAAGTGAAGGAGGTTTGTTTGTGGCATTTCAGGATGTAGAGCCAGGGCTGCGGAAATTAAAACAAAAATCAGGATGGAAGGAGAATACCAGAATGATGGAGACGAGTGATGACAGATGGACACAAAAACAAGTGTGCCTTTCAAATGTTTTCCATTTTATCTGTGTCATATCTTTGAGGTGGTAGGGACACAAACAGGGCGAGAGGCCAAGTCAGCAGGGGTTTAACAGACCATATGAGTCCTCTGCTGTGTTTGAAATATCACCGGAGAATTCAGTTTGTCAGCCCACTCCAGATGGAGAATCTTCTTCTTGTGCCTCGTGCTATGAAAGGTGAACCCTGCGCTAAACTGCGCTTTGGCTTTTTACTGCGTGTGTGTGACTGAACCTGATCGCTGCTTATGAAGTTGTCACTTTCCCGCTGACTTTGACTGATGCCCTCTTTCCTTCTGTTGAGAGTGTAAAGACACGTGTATGGGATGTATACATTAGACGGTAAACACAAATCTGTAAGAGTGGAGGAGGAAGTTATAAAGCTAGAGAGGAGTGGTGCTAAGGGGAAGCGAGTTATGTGTGGATTAGAGGAAGTAGTACTCCGATTTCACTTTACAGGCAGGCGAACCATAATGGGGTTTTGTGGGCAACACATTATTTTAAGTAGGCTGTGTGATCAATGAGTACTGGTTCACTCACATCCACACGAACCTTTGCCTGAATGGACAAATGTACGACTTTCTGCGCTATTCACAGTTCACCAGAAAAATGTCTTGGAAATCAGGTGAATAATACATTACATTGAAATTAGAACATTAAATCACAGCATTTCAGAACGTCAGGTGCAGGCTATCACACAACACCACACACAATAGATGTGCAGTGAATTTTCCAGACAGACTAACTTCAAATCCACAGCAAAAAGCCAAAGGTCAGCAGAGGACACCAGCCAGCCGAACTGTCTTCCAGAGACTAACTAGTTGAGGACATTTACTAGATCAAATAAATTTTATTTAAGTTATTCACCAGTTTTATTCCATACTAATCAAAAATGATAAACTGGAAGCATATGTTTTACTTTGTGTCCCACAAAGTTGCAAAAAATGCTTGCCTAGAGTACCAATGACATCTCTGGGAGTTTACATCATCCTAAATCTCTCATTTTTGTGCCTCAGATAAAGCTGCGTCACAGTGGAAGTTACAAATACATCAGAAGCCAAAGACTGTGTAGCAGAGTGTAAAATGGGAAGGCACAGGGTCCCTCATATTTCAAACACAAGCTCAGCAGTCATTTCATTAGGGACACCTGTTCAGCTGCTCATTAGCACAAATATCTAATCAGCAGTCACGTGGCAGCAGTTCAGTGCATTTAACCATACAGATGTGGTCAAGATGACCTGCTTGAGTTCAAACTGAGCATCAGAGTGGTGAAGAAAGGTGATTTAAGTGACTTTGAGTATTGAGCATGGTTGTTGGTGCCAGACGGATATACTGCTGATGTACTGGGATTGTGCCACATAACTGTGTCTAAGGAAGTAGACTTAGTTATGTGGATTGAAATAGAGAAAACATAGTGAGTGCTGGTTCTCTGAGAGAAAATGCCTTATTGATGCCAGACATCAAAGGAGAGACTGTTTTGAGCTGAAAAATGGCAAAAGTGATTGACTGACAAGATACACAGAAGAACATCACTAAACACACAACATCTCAAGAACCTTAAGCAGATGTGGTCTACAGCAGCAAAACACCACAGTGCTCTTTCTGTCAGCTATGAACAGGGAACTGAGGCTGACATTTGAATGGGCTTAGCAAAATTGGACAACAGAGGACTGGAAAATCATGTCTTAGCCTGATGAGTCTTGATTTGTGCCGGCATAGGAGGGTCAGGTTCAAGTCAGCGGTGATGGTGTCCACCCATCTGATTTCAGCAGTATAACACACCATCTCACAAAGCCAAACTGGCTGTGAATATAAATGTGGACCAAAATCTCTGAGGAATGTTTTACAGCACTTTGTTGAATCTATGCCACCAAGAATTAGGGCAGCTCTAAGGACAAAAAAATGGTCCAAACGGTTGCTAGCAAGATGTACCCTAATGATGTAGCCAGTAAGTGTACACGTGCAAAACACTTCAAAACACTCAAAACAGTGCCCTTGCAGCAGGTCCTGTATATATTGGCGTCACAATCACTATATTCTCCTATGAGAACACAAAAACACGCAGACAGACAGAACGATTCACAAGGTGAAAGCAATACCAGCCACACTGGAACGCACGTGATCCCTAACGGTGTCCTGACACCTTCAGTTAACGAGCAATTAAATCTGATATCTGATACGTAGTTTGATTCAGATGCAGATGCCACGGAGATAATCAGCAAATCAGAACGTAATGTCACCCCATGGCAGAGCACAGTCCACACACATCCTCTAATACCTGTCATTCATTTGTGCAAGCAGATGTTAACAATAAAGAGATTTTTTATTCAGCGTCTAGCTCATACAGATGGGGGATGAGCATAAGCAGAGCTACTTTTTTTAAGTAGCGTGTTTCAAACAGCTTAACAGCATCTTAAAGATTTAAAAATGAATCGTCACTCTCAAAGATGGAGAAAGAAAGAGGGTGGAGGACAGGAGGAGAAGGGATGATTTCCAAGGGTAAAAACTTGTCAGTAGGTGACAGGTGATAATAAAGTGAAAATTTAATTCATATTACTTTCAGTTTTTTATCCAGTATTGTTAGGGCTGTCTGATTAAAAAAAACACCAGCTTGTTTTTAAGACAATACGTTTTCTATTTTATACAATATACTTGAAATCTTCAGCCCTTTCATTTTAATCTAGTTAAGGCTTCAAAATATCCTATTCTGAGGTTGTCTGAAACATAGCAACACTAACAAATTAACCATAATGCATTCACCAATTATCAACAAGTGTGCTTAATTTCATAGTAATCCATCTTCTAAATTTTTTAACATGGAACACATTTGTAAGAGTCTGACTTCAAAGATTAGTCAGATGCTCTGGTGGAAAACTTTGAGAGTTGACGGAGTTGAACTGTCTCAGCTAAAGTCATAGGAATGACACTCCATCATCATTTTCCTTGGACCGTCATCAACACTGTGTTCTCTCTGTTCAGCAAATGATACTGAACTGGCCAATATCACCCCTCCGTCCTTCTCATTGTTGGAAATACGGTCTGTATGACCTATACATTTCCGCAGGTTGCAAATGACTCATGCCGCCTGTTCTTTGCTGCATCATGCCTCAGATATCACTGTGTTTAATAGCCACAATAAAATGAATGTTTAGCAGCTCTTTATGTACCTTTATGACCCTTAACGGTTAAGCAAACCTATCTTCAGAGTCATTTTGGTTTCAACTATACACCAGTAAAGTCATGCGAATGATGCTTTTACATGCTGACCAAGCCTTTCCTCTGAAAGACACAAAAAACTGCTAAAATCCAAAAATCCATCTTTGTGATATTTCCTGTTACAGTAGCACATTTGACCACGCAGACACACCTGCACGCATACAAACAGACTAACAGTTCGCCTTGTGAGGATGGTAAAAATACACCAAAGTTAATCTATAACATCCCAGATCTCTTTTAATAATCTATTAAATAAATTAGGTATTTGAGGAAATGTGCAGATTTTCTTCGTTGGTGTCATTTTATTTCATTTTTAATGTTGGTAATGTCTATGTGATTAGTAGATCACATGGCATTCATTTTAATTCTCATCGATGCAATGATCTAATCAGCCAATCATATAATTCAATTCAAATTCAATCTTTATTGTCCCAAAAGGGAAATTAGTTTAGCAACAGGATAAAAGTAAACAAAACAATCATATAAAATGACAATGATAGTAATAGAAAATCCCAGAACGGTTATATGCCATTTAGGAGACAGGATGCAGTAGGGATAAAAGAAGCTTGGAGTCTTTTGGTCTTCCTCAGAGGTCAGGAGGCAACAACTCAAACTCACTGTGAAGTGGATGGTTCGAACAATGAACAATAGAATGAGCCTTTCTAAGCACATTTTTATTGTAAATGGCCAAAAGTCCATCTTTCCAGCGCCCTGAAATTTTGTTAGTAGTTTCTACCAAAAGACCCAACCAATTCTTATTCCTCACCATCAGGTTACCAAACCAGGCAGCGATACAAAAAGACATCACAGATTCGATAAAACTTCTATGAAACAAAGACAACATCTCAGATGAGACATTAAAAGATCTCATTCTCCTTAAAAAGAACAGTCTTTGTTGAACTTTTTTAGTAGTGGCATCAGCATGAGATTCAAAACACAGTTTATGGTCAAGTACCACACCTAGATATTTATAACTCTCAACGATCCCAATATCAGCAGTTTTAATGATAGTGGGTGATGAGCTATAAAAGGACTTCCTAAAATCAATAATCATGTCTTTAGTTTTTGACACATTGAGTGAAAGGAAGGACTCATCACATTAATCCACAAAATCATCTACAACCTGTCCATGGCCTGACTCGTCCCCCACCAGAAGACTGACGATCACTGTGTCATCAGCAAACTTCAGGATGTGTCTGTTCGTGAAATTGCTGCGACACTCATTCGTGTACAGAATGAACAGAAGAGGAGAGAGAGGCAGCAACCCTGGGGTGATCCAGTACAAGAGGAGAGCACATCAGAAAATACATGATTCACCCTCACGCATTGTGACCCATTAGTCAGAAAGTCTGTCAGGAGAGTGGCATAGTTGTTGGCGCCAGATGGAGTGGTCCGAGTATTTCAGAAACTGCCGATCTCTTGAGACTTACCATCTCTAGGGTTCATAGAGAGCCGTCTGGGAAAGAGAAAATATCCAATGAAAAGGTCTTGCCAATGAAAGAGGTCAGAGAAAATGGCCAAGCTTATAGGAAGGCAACAGTCGATCAACTATTCTGTTTATAGAAGAGCATCTCTAAATACTTCTTTAAAAATAAATAAATTCAGTTTGCTCGACTTTCTTGCAAAGTCAAATGAGAACACTTGAAATATCAGGCGTGCCTGAAGTATACGATACTGGAGCCAGAATAGATTGGAAGGAAGTGGATGAAATTTGTTCTTAGCATAAGAGAAATCCACATACCAACAACTCTAAAGCTTATTCATGGGCATATTAAATATTTGTTTTATCAAATGTACTAATGAGTGAGAAAGGTAATCAGCAGATTTTTTAAAAAGTTGACAGATTGCTTTAACTCTAAACTTTAATGTCGGGGGATTTCATTCAATACCACGAAATGAATCTAAAACGAACAGCCATAGTAGCACAATTATTAAGAAGTCAACATGATCCATGTCCACAACAAGCAAAGTCCATTATGCATTTATGAATTTATTCATGTATTTCAAAGTATGGACTCAATGACTGCTTTGTATATTATTTACTTCTTATTGTTATTACTTTTCTAGTAGTTTATTAAAATGTCAGATAATGAACCATTTGTAATTTTGCCTATTTATTAACAGAGTAATTTATTTGTACACAGTGTATACAGTAACACATTTAGCTCATAATTGGTGAAATGTTTGATTATTATTAGATGACATCTTTTGTCTGGCTAAATAAAAAATTGAAAGTTATTCTACAAAGACCGAACTTTAGAAAACGCTTCGTATTTCTTGAGGATAAAGTAACATCTCAAAGGCAGTTCTGGTTTACACAAGGCTTGCCTGTGAACCTTTTAAAGTGGGGAAAGACTTGGGAAGTCACATGACTCTGATGGTCTTGCTAGGTGTGGGAAACCCAACTATAGTGCAAGAGTGCCAACTCTCCAGTTTACAGTAACAGCTGCATGGATGTGTGAATATATTTGCGTGTGTGTGCGTGTGCGTGTGAAAGTTTTTAAATGTGTTACTGAGGTGCCAGGCAGACTCGAGTAAAGAGGTGGAATGCAGGAAGAATATACTTGCATTTCAAGAAACCTGAGCCGTTTGTGCTCATTTGAGAATGTGAATCTGAGAGAGAGAGAGAGAGAGTGTGTGTGTGTGTGTGTGTGTGTGTGTGTGTGTGTGTGTGTGTTTGAGAGGAACTCTGTTAAAAGCTGAGGTAATATGTGTGTGCCAGTGTGTGTTAGACTTATATAGATAAACCAAGGCAAGGTGCCCCTTCAGTATTACTGCAGTGTGAACTGAAAATGAACCTTCTTCATTTTTTCTCTTTCCGCCTCTCTGGCATTTTACAGCAATCTAACATTAAACAATAAACACATTCTAGTGGAATTATTGTTATTATGTGACTTAAACACCCCTCAAGCTTTATGCTGATTTAAGGTTTCATTACGATCGCCAACAGCGAGGTTTATTTTGTAATTAAAAACTCCACAATTTTTCATTTGGCCTATAACCATACAGTGCATTTCATATCCCTACAAAAGATTTCAGTATTTAACATTTGTCATTCAGTTCCCTTAAAGGGTGCCAGCAGCTTTAGCTACACCATTAATGTGAAGACAATGAAGCACTCTAATGGGCTATTCTTTCTTGAAACAAAGGGAGCCCTCAATGATTTTCTTTCTCCCTGAAAGCTTTTAATCTGAATCGCCACTGATCTGCAAAATTACCTCAACCAGAGCTATCTGTTAGAGTGCATAAGACTGCTTATCGATTGTATACCGCTCCTTATGGGAAGAGATGGTACAGTGGTGTCAGTTCCGTAACTGAAACAAACACACTTGTGCGTGCATGTAGCCACGGGCGACTGCAGCGAGTAAAAAGAGGATTTGATAAGAGCAGCAGAGGCATGGGGATCATCTGGCTGTTATCACCACTGGCCACTGTCTAATCCGCTGGCAGGTACGGGAGAGGATAGCTTAACCACACAGTTACAGCTTGCCATCAGCAACAGCGCTGCATTTGTGGTTTGCATGTGCGTATGTGTGTGTGTGCAGAAGGATCTGTGCATTGTTTTACAAGAAAATATTCAGTTCCTGGTCAAAGGAAAACAAAACTTGTAATCTAATCATAACAATGATCATACAAATAATTTTTTAGACATTTCAGTGTGCTATGGGCTGAATCTGTTAGTCTGAAGTGAAGCTTTATATACATGGGGTGTGTTATTGTGTATTTCAAGCAGGAGACATGCACCTTTTTGCTCTTCCTGTACAGTAAGTTTTTAGAGACCAGTATATAAGAGATATGTCATTTGGCACCTGAAGTAAAACTGTACTTTAAATTATGCCAACGTAATAAGAATGTCCTGGTGTGAAGCAGATACACCATTAATGACGGCCCACGAGCAAAGATGGCAAAAGTTGTACCACTTTACCCGAGGGGCACGTCCCTGTGTCATGTTTGCACCAAAAAACTCTGTCTCCTCATTAATTAAGACTGCAACCACTAAAGTATTGTTCTCCTCATTAATATTCATGGCACAGTTTAGTATGTGAGTAATATGCAACATTTTAATCATAAGCACACGGATTTATTCTCAAGAGAAATTTCCCGTACTTCATCAGCATTTTGCTACAGATGCATTACCATGGAGCACGGACAGGACACTGCTTTCAATCTCATTAAGTGGTAATTAAAATTTGACCTTGACAGATTTCACACGTAAGCGGTGTTGCAAACCTGTGTCCTTTAATTCTGGCAGCAAAGCGTTACTATCAGAAAGTGATTACTTTGTTGATATCCTGTCGCTCTATCTAAATCTAAGCAGACTCTATGGAGACAGTGAAAGAAGGCAAATTGCTTTTCCTGTTTAGTTGCATCCATCACTTCATTTGATTAGAAAGCAAAGCCAGCTGTAAGCGTTCATCAGCCCTGTGAGGAAGGTACCTGAAAATCATTGTCAAGTGTGATCTGCTGCAGGTTACACTTAAAGCACTGGCCTTTGTCGTTTCATCTCTCATTTATCGCTGTCTTTTTCTTTCAGGCAAACTTTTTGTCTCTCCCTCATTCTTCCTCTTACCTTGTTGCTGGTGGACGGGTTTAAGGCGGGAAGAGGGGCGAGATGGGTTCAGGAGGGATGTCCAGTCAAAGATCAGAGGCTCTGCTCTTTCAGTTTTATACCTGTCCTCTCCAACTATTTTAGGATGAAAAATGGGCTCCGGGTTCAGTGTGGGGACAGGGATGTTATCCCGCTAGGTTGGCCTGTATCGCTTTCCTGACTGGACCCGTGCAAATCAAACATTACTATTAATAATCTTGGATCAATCTCCACCCCTCGTTCCAGCCAGATTTCTTTTCTTATGCTCACCCTTTCTCACCCCTCCCTCACTCTAGCTCTCCCTCCTTCCAGCCATTCGATTTCTCCACCTAATTTTCTCACACCTCCCACCCGAGGGACTTTGCTCTGTCCTCTAATCCGTCTCTGATCCTATCACTCACTCCACTACTTCTCTTTGCCTCTCTCTCTCTCTCTCTCTTCCTCTCTCTCCATTCTCTTAAACTTTTAATTTTCACTTTTAATTCTCCTCTACGAATTCCTCCTTTAAGGCATTCCACATCATCAGTGACAAATTACAAGGCCCTGCTCTCTATCACTGTTGTTTTCTATCTCTTGATCATTTAAACTGTTAGAAAGTTGGCATACAAAATCGTCTTTAGGATATTTCTTATGATGCTTTGTCTAATAATCTTTTTTTTAGTTAGTATTGATGCTCAGGATTTCCTGTATTGTTATACTTTGTCGTTTACACCTGTGGTGGCAAAACATTTTTGATTTCTGTTTATATCTGATGGTGAAATTTGTCATGTGGCTAGCTAGCTAATTAAGCTAACATTAGCCCCTTGAGTTGGCTGTAAACGTTAGCTAATTATGCTAATATAAGCCCATGAGGTAGGTGCAAACAGGATACTTAACAATACTAGTTTGGTTTTCTAGAATATATAGTGGGGAAAAAAAGAAGAATATATTTCCATAAAGGGTATATTGGGCCCAAAGCAAACATTCCTAAATCCAATGTAAAAAAGAGGATACATGAGAGAAGATTTCAGACATGAAAAAGAGCCAAGTTAAAAGTTTCTCAAAAAAAAGTCCCCATCCTTGGTACTTTTAACTCTGTATGGCCTTATGTGTGATTTATACTTCTGCTTTGAATCAATGTTGCCCCTACGATGTTTCCAGCATTTATACCAATGCTGGGGGTGTTGCTTTGCAGTTTTGCTGCCAAAACAGTACTTAATGATAATAATAATAATAATGGATTGCATTTATATAGCGCTTTTAGTTCCCAGTAAACACTAGTTTATCCATTCTCTTTCCATTGATTTGGAAAATCGAATCAGAAGAACAGGCGGCCAGGAACTGACAGAAGCCAACAATATGTCCACAGTTGGTCAATCAAAGCTAGCTAGGGTTTCAGAAGGGTTTGCGGATGCTATATACCTACAATGTAGATTTAATGCAGAGGCATGAATCTCACTTTTAGAAGAAACTGCTGTGGCTTACCCAGGCTGCTGATTCATACCTCGTTACTTCCTTTCTAAGGGAGGGGCTTTGTGAATCGTTAATTGTTAGATTTTCTAAAATCAGTTTTCTGAAGTTAAGATATGAATTAAGGAAAAGAAAATTGAACAGTATTCTGAATAAAATTTGCAGAGAAGTACACCTCCACAGTGAACAGTGCAGAGAAAGAACCTGCAAGAGGACCACGCTGCTGTTGATCACTCAGGCAGTGGCAGGTATTACATCTCCGGCCCAGCAGAGCACACTCAGTGCAGGAATTGTCCCTGAGGCTCACTTATAGATGTGAAGTACTTATAGCTGTGGAAACAGCTGTTTCCACTAAAGAATCGCTCACAGTGACCTTTAGAAATACAGTCCAAGGCTTAGGCACTACTGTCTGCATGTAAGAGCCGTAAACAAGTCTGTGTTTGTGTGTTTGGGACTCGTGCATGCATTGTGAATGCTGAGTGCAGGAGTGTGAGTGAGACATTAAAAACAGGGGTGTGTATTCTCTGTCGAGCGACTGTGGACACCAGGTGCTATCATCCCAGTTACTGTAAAGATATTGTAGTTATGAGGCTACTATCAATTTCATGCTGGGTATTTATTTTAGAAAGAAAAGTGTTTAAACGGGCAAAGATTTATTATCTTTGCCATCTAATTATGAAATGTTTTGTATATTTGCCTGAGACTGTCATCACCATGACTTTGCAATCCTTACAAGGTTTTAATGGCATTAAATCGAGTTCTCCAATGACCTTCCTAGTCTATATAATGTTACTGGTGGTGTCTGCCATTCTTATGTGGGATTTAAACCACCCCCAAATGATACTGACTTCTTTCTTTTCCAATCATACATTTTTAGTTACAACATGTTGACAGAAACTGGGAAACTGAGATATGAGATCAGTAATCTAGTCACAGTTACTTGTAGGGTGGCAAAAAGCAATGATATGAAATTGAAGGTACTGACAAATACCTTATTATGTTCAGGTTTAGGATCTTATGTGAGAACTCGAAACTAAAAATAACCTTCTCTTTTAATTCCTCTGCCCCTGTCCTTGCTGCTGTGTATTCTCCTTTTTCTTCCCTCCATCTTTATCTAATTTTGTTGCAACGTTGTGACAGGAATTTCTATCCCTCCTTCCACCCATTACGTTTTTTTGCTAGTACACTCCTTTTAAGTTCTCACTTTGTCCAGCCAAAGGGCCGCAGAGGGAGTTACCTTGATTCCCTCATTGCCTGGGTGCTTCTCGCTGTTGCCTGCCAAGAGGAGTCAGCAGGGTGACAGGACGAAGGAGGGAAGAAGAGAGAGACAGAGAGAGAGCTGATGGAGTTGTGACAACTGAAGCCAGGAGGGAGATAAAGGTGGGTGATGAAAGTGCAGAAATTAAAATAGTAATGACAAAGGAGAGATTTAAAGAGGAATGCAAAGAGAGCATTCTCTCTAGTGAAGGAGTAGAGGGCTAGAAGGTTGACAGCAGATGATGCAAAGGAATTTCGATGTAAGATGGTGTACAGAGGGGTTGAATGTTGTCGAAGCAAAAGGACCGAATGTGAGGAAGGATCAATCCCAGAGTTTGCCTTATGTGTTTGGGTTTATCTCAAACCCCAAAGACTGCAGGACACCAGGTTCATCATTGGCTCACATTTAGAGACAAAAAACAAATGTTTGGGAGTTTTTCTTTTGTCCCAATACCATGGCAGCACAGACTCCACCCTCCCGAACAGCATCTGAATGTTTCCAGTCGCCCTGCTGCTACAAACGATTGGTTTGCCGCTGCACCGTTTTCATTAAAAAAGATTTTTGGCTCGTGTTTACTTATGGGACTCCCATTTGTCAATGTTTGTTTGAGATTGCTCCAAATGGATTTGGATATGTTGTTGTGCACAGAATGGCACATTAAGGTGGAAAATTACAACCTACCTCTCTGATTCATTGGCAGCAGTCATGCAGACCGGATCTACTCTTAATCATGCAAACTCGTTTGGCTCATTATTGGATTCTCCTGAGTTTATCTGGCTTTGTTAGTCAAATCATGATCAAATATTTGTGTAAGTTATTTGCGTTAAAAAACTGCTAATTATTGAGTTGGGATTTAAGATTATGACTATTAATTTCCTCTCAGATTATTTCTTTGGCCTCCTTTTTAAAAGGATTCTAAGCAAAACATGATTACTTATCACGTCAGAACAAAGGGAGGTTATTCTTGAGATCAACTAAGATGATAAAGTATAAGGTAGAATTCCAAGGAGGAAAAGAAAGAGAAATGCTAATAAGAGAAGTTGGGTTGAATGAAATTCCTTTGAGCGGGAATCCAGGTAAGCCAACATAATGCAGTCACAATGGGAACCTGGTAAGTACAAAGAGATAGGGAAAAAGGAAGTTTGCTCCGAACTATCTGCTTCCCTGCATATTTTAAATGCATGGATGTACTGCAAAAAAAAAAGGGGGGTTGACCTCTTTCTCTCTTGTCTTCATATTCTTCTGGAGGAGGTAGGTGTCATTATCTCAGCGTCTTTGTGAAAATCTACACTCAAGAGATGCCTTTGTAAATGGAAACATAGAGGGATTGCAGCAAACAACTGGTTACACTCCAGAACAAGAGGGTTAGAAAACATCTTAATTCTTTGGGTACATCAAACCAAGATGCACTTTTACCAGAATGATGGGAAGAGAAAAATCTGGAGAAGAGAAATAAATCATGACCCACAAGCATACCCCGACATCTGGAGCAATGTCGTGGCATTGGGGTGTATGGCTGCCAGTGGAACTGGTGGTCACTAGTGTTTAGTGATGATTTGACTGCTAATAGAAGCAAAACTGATGGGACAGAGCTTCACAGTGCAAAAGGATAATGACCCAAAGACAAAAGCAACCCAAGAGTTTCCTATTTTGATGCCTAGGCTGTCACTGATTGCAAAGGATATTTGTGATGTTATGATTATTATATTTATGTTAGTTTGTCCAATCACATTTGAAGCTCTAAAAAGAAGAACTGTGTATGAAAATAGGTGTTTAGCTTCCTAAATCCTTTTGTTAAGTCTCTTGAATTAAAAGCCTTTGAATTACATTTAGATTTTTATTTTAAATCCACTGTTCATATATGGATGCAAAATCACCCTAAAACATGACACGTGACCTTTTGCACACTAAACTCAAATACCTTGACATCCCAGAAGTTATCCTATCTTGGTGTCATCTGATGAATATCGTCTCATAACATGCTACTGTCTCACTCTGCAGATGACATCAGTGTCAACTTCTTGTTCCAGTTCATGACACAGAGGTCTAAGAATGGGTCTTGGTATGCCTGTCTGAAATATCCTTCTGTCCTAGATAACCTTGTGATTCTTTTGGAACTCCCCACCCCCTCTGATTCTCTTTCTTCCTCCACTAACAAAACCAATTTGAAAAATGTGTCATCTCCATCTAATGAAAATATATATGTTGGGTTGTCACCGCACAGTAACATTTAATATGGCATAAGTTTTCAAAAATGAGCTCAGCATTCATACAAGTCTCTGTGATCCAAAACCTCCGGCTTCAGATTGCACTGAAAATTAAATTTCAGAGACACAAAGAGAGGAGATATGCAGATACTGCTATTGCTACAAATCTTGCTGAGAGTGGCAGCCAATCCAAAGAAAGTGGCCGTCATTTGGAAAAGCGGCCAAAGATGGGGAAGCTAAAGCAGCTTGTTTCAAGCAGTGGATGAATTGGAGGGTCACATCAGTGCCTACCACAGAACAAATAAGGATTACATTGAATTATGAATCATGCAAAGCTACTACAGTGGCTGGAAGGGAACCTAATAAGCCCCCTTTGAGATTTTTATGTGCTACTTGCATCCAAATCAAATCCAGGCCTCTTTTGAGGATACTTCACTGTGCAAAAATCTGATGTGAGGAAATGAAATGTTTTAGGTTAGAATGTCAATAAATAAACGTGCTCGTGATCTCCGAGCATGAAGTAAGGAGAGCCTTCAAGAGAGTGAACACCAGGAAAGCAGCAGGACCAGACGGCATCCCAGGTCGTATCCTCAGAGACTGCGCATACCAACTAGCTCCTGTGTTCACTGAGATATTCAACATCTCTTTATCTCAGTCGGTGATCCCCACATGCTTCAAAGAGTCCATCATTGTTCCTGTCCCGAAGAAACCCCACCCTGCTTCTCTCAATGACTATCGCCCTGTAGCCCTCACCTCAGTAGTGATGAAGTGCTTTGAACACCTGGTCAGAGACTTCATCATTTCTTCACTACCAGACACACTGGACCCACTACAGTTCGCTTACCGTCCAAATCGTTCCACAGACGATGCCATCTCTCATCTCCTCCACACATCACTCACTCACTTGGACATTAGAAGGGGGAATTATGTTAAAATGCTCTTCATAGACTACAGCTCTGCATTTAACACCATAATTCCCTCCACACTCACCACCAAGCTGGAGCATCTGGGACTCAGCTCATCTATGTGTCAGTGGATCTCCAACTTCCTAACTGGCAGACCACAGGCAGTAAGGATGGGCGGACATGTCTCAGCCTCCACCACTCTCAGCACTGGAGCCCCCCAGGGGTGTGTTCTGAGCCCCCTGCTGTACTCTCTGTACACATATGACTGTGTGGCCACTACCAGCTCCACCACCATCATCAAGTTTGCTGACGACACCGTCGTGGTGGGCCTGATCTCTGATAACAACGAGACGGCCTACCTGAAGGAGATTAGGAATCTGGAGAACTGGTGCCAGAGGAACAACCTCCTTCTAAACGTCAGTAAGACAAAGGAGCTGATAGTGGACTTCAGCACTAAGCAGGAGAGGAACTACCAGACCCCCGTCATCAACGAGTGCCCAGTGGAGAGAGTGGACAGCTTCAAATACCTCGGAGTTCACATCACGCAGGACCTGTCATGGTCCTGTCACATCAACTCCGTGGTGAAAAAGGCCCGACAGCGTCTCTACCACCTCAGACGCTTGAGAGACTTCCAACTGCCCTCCAAGGTGCTCAGGAACTTTTACTCCTGCACCATAGAGAGCATCCTGACGGGAAACATCTTAACCTGGTTCGGGAACAGCACCATGCAGGACAGACGAGCTCTACAGAGGGTTGTGCGGTCAGCTGAGCGCACCATCCGCTCCGAGCTCCCTGACCTGCACTCAATCTACAGCAGGCGGTGCTGGACCAAGGCCAGGAAGATCGTGAAGGACCTCAGCCATCCCAACAACAGACTGCTCTCTCTGCTGAGGTCAGGAAAGCGATTCCGCTCCCTGAAGGCCAACACAGAGAGACTGAGGAGGAGCTTCTTCCCGCAGGCGATACGGTCTCTCAATCACACCACCACACAGTACTGACCCACACATACAGTTCTTACACACACACTGGACTTTCTGGACATTGTTTTCACTTCATCACTTAAATCACTGCTGCTGTTATTGTGTATATGCTGCTGTTATTGTGTATATATTTATTTATACTTCTTGTGTATTTTGTTCATACATTCTTATATAGTTCTATATTGTGTATTTTGTTGTACAGTTATTTTATTTTCAATTTAATTTATATATTTTATCTTATTCTTTCCCAGTGTGTTGTACAGTTATTTCATTTTTAACCTTAATTTATATTTTATTCCTTCCTAGTTAAATTTACCCTTTTTAATTTTTCATATTTATTTCCTATCTTATTCATAGCCTTTTCCTTTTTTGTTTTCTTTAGGTCACGAGCAGTTGTCCAAGCATTTCACTGCATATCGTACTGTGTATGACTGTGTACGTGACAAATAAAATTTGAATTTGAATTTGAATTTGACATCAGCGACTGAAAGGAACCAAAAAAAAATCTTTTTTATTAAAAGAATTAAGAAATAAATATGCAAATAAAAGTACTCTTGTATTCCTTGATAGAGACACACAATTTTTTTTAAATGTAACATCCCCGACACGCGCGCACACACATAAGCTGTAAGAGTGTTTGCGAAAGAGAAAGCTGGAGAGAACAGCCATCATCTTTGTCCTCCATGTGCACTGTTATATTACTGTGCCTCAGCAGTGCTTCCATCCATCTCGCTCTCACATTGAAATGCAGAAAGAAAAGTAAAGTACACAGAGTTGTGAGACATAATTTGATAGATTGACGGGAAAAGTGGCAGTGAATCTGACAATAGGAGAAAAAGGGAAAAGATGTGTAATAGACAGACAGAAAAATCCACCTGGTTATTCACCGTAATAATCATCAGTCCCCCTTTGAACTATAGAACTGCATCCCGTAAACCTAGAACGTTTCTGCAAATTTATAGATGTAAAGGACCACTCCTTGCTGCAGGGTCTGAAGATATTGGACAAAGATACCCAGAGACTTGGAAGTGTGAACGAATGATTGACCTGTCTCTACACACAAAGGAGGATGATGTACCGATAGAGAAGAAAGGTTGATGGAAGATGGAAAAAGACGAGACAAAAAGCCACATCGAAGAAAAGAGGATTTTGCTGGATGCGATTTAGGGTGGAAGATGTATGAGTGTGCCTGTCAGATATCCATCTGTGCGTCCATCTTTTGGTCTGGAGAGTTGAGAAAATAAAATTTCTCACATCGAGTGACTGTTGAACTATCCATGAGGTGACAGTGTTGTCATCAGCTGTGCCTTCATCCCTTTTATTTTTCATGTGGCCACAGTGAACATGGTAATTTTGTTGAAACAGTTGTCATGCTGACTTAACAAGATGAGGATGAAAACCCTTCAGCTGATTTTCAGAGATTCACCATCTTTCGTATTAAAGGAAGTGATTTTATCTGGTGACTCTGGCGCACACCCATCAGAGCAAGCTGGAGTAAGATTATCATCCCATAAATTAAAAAAAAAAACCTACGAATCGAGTTATGAGCTTAACAAGTTACTGTGATGCAAATAAGAATATGTCCCGTGGATATGGTGGAAAATTACTTTGAATTGTTAATGTCAGCATCCATGATCAAAATGACAATGCCTAAAATCATTCAGATGTTTTATTTGGTTGAAAGCGCGGAGATGACAGATTGTCCAAAGAATGTTATGGCAATCCTTTTTCTCTTCCACTGTGTGTCTTCTGTCCTGTCTCCCTCCCCTCACCCCCAACCGGTCACAGCAGATGGCTGCCACTCCCTGCGCCTGGTTCTGCCAGAGGTTTCTTCCTGTTAAATGGGAGTTTTTCCTCCCCACGGTCACCAGGGTATTCTCGGTATTATTGGGTTTTTACCTTACAATAAAAAGCACCATGAGGCATCTGTTGTTGGAATTTGGCACTATATAAACAACACTGAATTTTTTGGCTGATATATCCTGATCTGTATCAAAGTGGATCAGACCAACATTGCCGAGGTCAAGGTTTGAAAATTTCAGGACAAGTGGTTCTGATATATTCTGAAGAAAAAAACAAAACAAAACAGAACTTCCAATAAGAACTGGTCTGATGATCATGAGTTCATTAATTATCGTCTGTTACAAGGTGTTGGTGGGTTCTGGTCTGTCCCAAAGGGTAAGATTCACCCCTCAGCTAGTAAAATGAAATCATACAATTTGGTAATGAAAGCATTCAGCTCACCAATAAGTTAATGCACTAAAGACCAAGCTCGTGCTAATTATCCATTTGACAGTAGCTTGTTAGGAGACCTGGGTCGTTGATCCAGAGTTTTGAGTTTTCATTATTATTGAACTTTGATTTTGATATTATTTATCATTTCTACTCTTTTGGTTTATTTGTTAGAGTTCTCTGTCTTATGGTTTGTGTCTCTGTGTTCTATAGTTGCCGTCTCCCCTATCAGCTGTGTCCCCTTGTCAAGCCCGCGTCTCTGTGTTATGTTTCCTGTTTTATTTTGAAAGTCCGTGTCTCATGTTAATGTTTTGCTTCCCTAGTCTCGTTAGCCCTGATTTATCCAAGCTGTGTTTCCCTCCTGTCTCTCATTCACTGATTGCTCCCTCTGTGTATTTAAGCCCTGTGTTTTCATTGGTCTGTGTTTTGCTCTACCATCATCCTATGCTTTGTGGGCTGTCCAGCTGCCTGCCAGTTAGTTATCTGTATTCTCAGTTTGTTTAGTTTTCTGTTCTGCCTTGCCATCCAGCAATAAAGCGGAGTTTGAGTTCATGTTTGCCTCCGAAACTTTGTGTCCTCCATACCACCACTCCTGCCTGCACACAGCCTTTACCTGACATAGCTTAGTGCATCTGCATCAATAGGTTGATCATCGACACTGATTTTCTGAGCACACGGGGTTATGGAAGTTATGGAACGTCTCCTTTCTCTTATATGTGTTTAGAACTAAAAAGATGTCGCATATCAGCTCATGAGGCTGACTTTTAAAGAATGCTCTCGCTTTTAAATGACAAAACAAAATGTTTTCAGTTCATTCTGCGCTCACAGTCGGTGACCCTCACTCATCCGAGAGTCTGATTAGTTCTTTAATCCACTTCAGAAAATGTGTCTCCTGTTTTGTATACTATAACTATAATTTTTCTTTGAGTGCACTATGAGTGTACGGGTTCAATTATGCACACTGGTTCATGCTGTGGTTTAAAATAGTTTGCTATAGCCTATAAAGGTGAGAGTTTTGGCAAAGCTTTAGATTGCTTGCCTTGTTTGTTTAAGCTTCAGTTCCTTTTTATAAGTTTATTATTTTCTTGTGTGTTTAGTTGCCTCAACAGGTCTGTATTTGTTCTCCAGTGCTCCCGTGGATCTTTTGTGTTTGATAAGTGTCATTTCTGTTTTACTGTAACAGTTAGTCTTGTGTCCTGTTAGTTTTACTTCCTCAGTCCCATTTTTCTCTTGTCCATTGTCAAATGATCTGTTGTTGCTTCACCATGCAAGCTCTTGTGTTCGGGGATTTTTGCTGGTTTCACATTACTGGACTATGTTGAATATGGAGTTTGTTTTTGGTCTGAATAAAAGGCTTGCTCTCCATCGCTTAAGTCTGGCTCCCGTGTCTTGAATTTGGGTCCACAGCTCCACAGGTCAATGACACCACTGGTTAATCTGCTGATTCATGCAAATGGCCAACAGCATTGCCAGCATATATGCTTTTGCACGATGCATTACATGGTTATCTCCAAATATTCACATCCCAGTATTTTATATGTGGTGCCGACCATGATAGAGAAACATTACTTTTTAGTTTTATGAGGTT
Organism: Aulonocara stuartgranti; assembly: GCF_965226115.1. Taxonomy (NCBI): domain Eukaryota; kingdom Metazoa; phylum Chordata; class Actinopteri; order Cichliformes; family Cichlidae; genus Aulonocara; species Aulonocara stuartgranti. The sequence goes on along the minus strand of NC_138942.1, from coordinate 24,126,632 downwards.
AGCAATAACTGTTTTTCCATGCATTATTAAACAATTAGAAAAAAGACATATAAACAAAACCATTGTGATATATAAACTTGGCATATGATTGCATCTAGGAGTGGTGACGAGCTACAGTGCACGGTGTTGCAGAGAGATGGGGTGATGTGTTTGATTCACACAGTATCTTGTGTCAGCCTTGGCTGGATGAATGGTGTGAACTCAGGCAACAGGTGTCTGGGAATAGCTGAGAGTGACTTCAGAAGCAATATAAGTTCCAGCAACCAGATATGACAGGCTGTAGATATTCAGAGAGAGAGGAGAGTGAGAAAGGGGGGAAAAACTCGCTTTTTAATTTTTTCTTTCTTTCTTTTACTGTTTTCAAAAAGTTACATTTCCTCATTTAAAAAAAGTCCAAGTGTGAGAGCTGGAGTTGTATAAGCAGAAAAAGGGATGTTGATAACGAAAGGAATGAGAAAGAGGAAGTATATCTAACATGAAATGTTAAAGGACACATTGTTGCTAAAGAAAAGTACTGGAAATGGGGAAATAGAGCGATTTAGGGGAAAAGCAAGCTAAACATCTTAAACTGAGGTCTACCTGGAACTATATGAGAGCTGGGAGAGCGTGTTTGTGGCCACTGGTGTCCCTGAAGGAGGTTTACAGTTTCTGCCAAGCACGATTTGAATGTAGCGCCAAGTAACCTGATCGCTGGCAAAATCACAGTGAACTAATTTTACCTTCAGCAGTTGGTTTACATTCAGTGAAGTTATTTAAATTAATTTCTTCTTTAAATGGAAGGGAGTGATACTGAGAGATGAAAAAAAGCTTGAAGAGAGTTCACGAGGGAACGTTATCTCATTCTGATGGTGATATAAGTGATCTGTGAGTAGATCCACAAACATTGCCATCATATAACACCTGTCCTGCAGCTCTCTAAAGACAAAGCATGAAAATGGATGAGAGTTAGGATTTTACATCTTGACTAGTGTCTGATTGTTGTGAGATTTTTTTACATTCCCAGTCCCCAGAGGGATGTATCTGTCAGCTCAAAGCATTGTTAAATGTTTTAGCTGATATATGGAAATATTTAAAAGATGAGTGTTTCCCCCCCCAAAAAAACTTTTTCTTTTTTTGTCTTGTTTTCTTCTTCTGAGCTGTGCCTGTGAGTCACCAAATTTAACTTTATTTTATCTCAACAACTCTTTTTTTATGATGGCCCTGAGGGATTCGAATGCACTGCAATCTAAGAAAGCGCCAGCAAACAGAAAAAGATTGCAAAAACATACACAAACCAAAGTAGGAAGCTGAATAAAACATAATGGAAATTTCACAAATATCTCACAAAAAGCAAGAAATGCCAAGAATGACACTGAGATGTGCTTAAAAAAAAGGGGAAGATTCATCAGTCTTGTGAAAGAGAAAAAGATGCAAGATAAAGTGTTTTTTAATCGCATAATGCACAACCTGATCAGTGCTGGTGCAGGATCAACATTGCGACTCACGAGTCCTGAAGTTTGGATGTTCACTTTGCATTAGCCAAGAAGTTAGCTAACTTGCTAATATGTATAAATTAATAAAGACAACACTTAAAAACACTTACCAGCTTTTTCTAGCAGACAGTTTTATATAAACAAATGGATTTGGTTTTTCTTTTTCTTCCATATTCCAACGCATTGACATCCCAACAACACAAATGTTGATCCTGGACCAATATTATTATGATGATGCAGGACACGGGGATATCAGATACACCTTCATATAAGAGTGTACATACACTACCAGTCAAAAGTTTGGACACACCTTCTCATTTATTTTCATGACAATTTACATTGTAGATTCTCACTGAAGGCATCAAAACTATGAATGAACACATATGGAATTATGTAGTAAACAAAAAAGTGTGAAACAATTCAAAACATGTTTCATATTTTAGATTCTTCAAAATAGCCACCCCTTGCTTTGATTACTGCTTTGCACACACTTGGTATTCTGTCGATGAGCTTCATGGGGTAGTCAGATGAAATGGTTTTCCAATAGTCTGCCCAGAGATGCTGAGTGCTTGTTGGCCCTTTTCGCCATCTCATACCAAACCATCTCGACTGGGTTTAGGTCAGGTGACTGTGGCCAGGCCGTCCATCACTCTCCTTCTTGGTCAAATAGCCCTTACACAGCCTGGAGGTGTGTTTGGGGTCATTGTCCTGTTGAAAAATAAATGATGGTCCAACTAAACGCAAACCAGATGGGATGGCAGGATGCTGTGGTAACCATGCTGGTTCAGTGTGTCTTCAACTTTGAATAAATCTCCAACAGTGTCACCAGCAAAGCAGCCCCACACCATAACACCTCCTCCTCCAGGTTTCAAGGTGGGAACCATGCATGTAGAGACCATCCATTCACCTTTTCTGCGTCGCACAAAGACATGACAGTTGGAATCAAAGATCTCAAATTTGGACTCGTCAGACCAAAGCACAGATTTGATTGGTCTAATGTACATTTCTTGTGTTTCTTGGTCCCCAAAAATCTCTCGTGTTTGTTGCTTTTCCCTGGTCCAAACCCCATTATGAAGGCAAGAAATTTCACAAATGATCCCTGACAAGTCACACCTGTGAAGTGAGAACCATTTCAGGTGACTACATCATGAAGCTGAGAGAAGGCCAAGGGTTTGCAATGCTGTCAACAAAGCAAAAGAATCTAAAATATAAAACAGATTTAGAATTATTCATCATTTCTTTCTTTCTACATAATTCCATAGACCTTGCTTCATATATTTGATGTCTTCAGTTTGTATCTACAACGTAGATAGTAGTAAAAATAAAGAAAACACATTAAATGAGAATGTGTGTCCAAACTTTTGACTGGTAGTATACATGTTTGCCATTAGCCTTTAACAGTCACTTCGGCAACACTTGATGTTGTTTGTACGTTTTCGCAGCATTTTTCGATTTTGATGGTGTTTTCTTAAGTTGCAGCATGTTTGACCTCTCGGTACTTTTTTCACCTAAGACATTTTAAACTTTAGATTTCTGTAAGTGGTAAATAGTTCAAGTGTTATCTAGACTTGAGGGAAGCTCAGTAACACATAGGTTATGTATAACACAGTGTTACAACAGAAGTACACACCAAACACAGGTCGCCAGTCCATCACAGGGGCTAAAAATGGCATCACAATTTATCTTTAGATATTTAAAGAATTTTGTTATGTTCTCTTATAACTTAACTGGTAAGTAACGACGCCTTCTTTAGTCGTAGGAATTTACTTTTAATAACCAGTCTAAGGAAAACAAGGCGCAGGCATATCAATGCGCGCATACACCACACTTTGTGTTCTACACTCAATAACAGAAAGTAGTGCCACAAACTATAAACTGATTTTACTAAATACATAACAGTTCCTCCCATCCAACCTTGATGAACACAATAGGTACCAAACAATCAAAATATTTCAGATAATGTTGTAAACCAATAATTTAACTTGAACTGAAATATGACACCTACTCAGTGATTTACAACATGTAGGTAGGTTGTTTCCTCTTAAACATTTGAACTGCTTTCCTACAGAATTAACGTGAAACCTATAAGTTCAGTCTCTGAGGTGCTCTGCGATTTCTCTCAGGGTACCGTCTGCCTATTTGGTCAGACTCCATAGTGCTCTGTGTGGTAAGTTCAGGTGTGTGAGCATCGGTAGCTTCACGTAAATCCTGAACCTCAGGTGGTGGAGCGAGGGCAAACTCTTCTGAATCTTGGTGTGTAGATGTGCTCTCAGGTGGCTGTGGAACCATGTGGCTTTCCGCATCTACAATCTGATCAACATGTCTACGCCAGACTAAGTTGGCTCCAACATCTACAGTATATGTCAGTGGTCCGGTCCGTGACAGGATCGTGCCAGGCTGCCATTTCTGACTTGGGTCTCTGTAGTCCCTGGCGAGAACTTTTTGTCCGGCATTGAAGAATCTAGTTTTGTTTCTTGTTGCGTCCACCATGGAAGACTGTTTGTCTTGGACATTCTTGCGAATGTCTGGTTTCAGCAAATCTAGACGTGATCTCAGATTTCGTCCCATGAAGAGCATTGCAGGTGTGTGTCCAGTTGTTGCATGGGTGGCGTTCCTGTAAGCCAGTAAGAAATTGTCTATTTTCTGTTGTAGCGGCTTCCCCTCTGTGCGACTGGCTTTCATTGACCGCTTGAAGGACTGAATGAACCGTTCGGCTTGTCCATTTGTTGCAGGATGATGGGGAGCTGAAGTGATATGTCGTATGCCGTTACTCCGAAGGAAACACTGGAACTCCTCTCCAGTAAACTGACGACCATTGTCACTTACGAGCTGTTGTGGCAGACCTGTGCGTGCAAACAGTGACCGAAGGCTATTGATCGTGCTGGCAGCTGTTGCTTGCTTTACGGGGAAGATTTCTGGCCATTTTGAGTGAGCATCAACCACAACTAGGAACATTTGGTCCATAAATGGGCCAGCATAGTCTATATGGATGCGTTGCCATGGAGCGGATGGCCACTCCCACGCGTGTACAGGTGCTGTTTGAGGTTGACGCAGCGTCTGCTGACAACCAGTGCAGGATTTTGCCATGTTCTCTATTTCACAGTCAAGGCCTGGCCACCAAACATAGCTTCTAGCAAGAGATTTCATCTTAACCACACCTAAATGTCCAATGTGCAGTGAGTCCAGTACCGTTGTACGTAGTTTGGGTGGCAGGATGACACGAGTTCCCCACATAACACATCCTTGGCAAACGGATAGTTGGTCTTTGCGGGTGGAGTACGCAGAGAACTGAGTGTCAGTGCAGGACGGCCAACCATTCACAGTAAAATCGTATACTTTGGACAAGATTGTGTCTCGGCTCGTTTCCCTTTTTACCTGAGCACTTGTGACAGGTAGGGGTTCCATTTGTGTAACGTGAAACACAGTAGCTGGATCAGTCAGTTCTTCAGTGGGTTGCATGTGTGGAAGACGTGAAAGTCCATCTGCATTTCCATGTAACTTTGTCCCTTTGAACTCAATGGTGTAGGTGTGTGCACCTAGGAACAAGGCCCATCGCTGCAAGCGTGCCGCAGCCATGGTTGGAATACCTTTCTGAGGGTTAAAGATGGACACCAGCGGTCGGTGGTCTGTGATCAGGGTGAAGTGTCGTCCATATAAATACTGATTAAACTTCTTCACGCCCCACACTAGACTGAGTGCTTCTCTGTCTATCTGCGCATAGTTGCGTTCGGCTGCATTTAGGGACCTTGAAGCAAAGGCAACTGGGCGTTCCGATCCATCAGGCATTTTGTGAGATAGCACAGCACCAATGCCATATGGTGAGGCATCACAGGCGAGGCGAAGTGGTAGATTGGAGTCAAAGTGTGTCAGAACCTCCTCTGATGTAATGAGCTGCTTAGCGCCATTAAATGCCTCTTCACAGTTTTTTGTCCATTTCCATTTGACATTTTGTTGCAGCAGAGAGTTCAGCGGGTGCAGAACTGTTGAAAGGTTTGGTAGAAACTTGTGGTAATAATTAATTAAGCCCAAGAAAGAGCGCAGCTGACTCACATTTTTAGGTTCTGGTGCCTTCAGGACTGCTTCAACTTTGTCCTTGGTTTTGTGGAGCCCATGTCTGTCGATCTTGTGTCCACAATACTCAATGGCATCCTTAAAGAACTCACATTTGTTTTTGTTTGCTCTCAGTCCATATTTTTCTAGCCTGGCCAGGACTGCTGTTAGGTTAGCCAGATGAGTCTCCTCATCAACACCAGTGACGATTATGTCATCCAGAAAACACTGTGTTCCTGGAATGTCTTGTAGGACCTGATCCATGGCACGTTGCCATACTGCTGGGGCACTGGCAATACCAAATACCAGTCTATTGTACTGATATAGGCCTTTGTGAGTGTTTATTACCAGATATTTTCTGGATGTCTCTTCTACTTCCATCTGGAGATAAGCCTGGGCAAGGTCAATTTTTGAAAAGTGTTTGCCACCTGCTACTGCTGTGAATATGTCTTCTATCCGTGGAAGTGGGTATTGATCTATGCGGAGAACTGGGTTCACTGAAACCTTAAAATCACCACAGATCCGCACACTGTCACTTGCTTTCTTGCTTACTGATACTATTGGTGTAGCCCAATCTGACCATTCCACCTTGGTCAGTATTCCTTGCTCTTCCAAGCGTTGAAGCTCTGCTTCAACTTTAGGGCGTAGAGCATAAGGTACAGGGCGTGCCTTGTGGAATCTTGGTTTTGCATTGTCCTCTAGTATGATCTGTGCTTTAATATTTTTCAGGGTGCCGATTCCATCTTTGAACACCTGGGCATGGTTATTAAGGATCTGTTTCAGTCTTTCATCTACAGAATTTGCACTCAGGCCTCGTTCCAGTCTCATTGACTTTATTTCTTTCCAGTTGAGGCGGATGTGTTTCAACCAGTCACGCCCAAATAATGGCACACCTCCATTTTTCAGAACATAAAGTTCCAGGTTGCATTTCTTTTTCTCATATTCCACTTTCACTTTTAGTTTTCCCAGAGGAGTTATTCTTTCACCTGTGTACGTTTTCAGTTTCACCGAGGTGTGCTTCAGTTTCAGATTGGGGAATTTGCTTCAATAATCTTCATATGAAATCAGTGAGAGAGCAGACCCGGTGTCCAGTTCCATCTGTAACTCAATCCCTTGTATTTTAGGTGTGAGCCATATTGCATCGTTATCTTTCTCTTGCACTGTGTACAGTTCCAGGCATGCCAAATCCTCCTCAGAATCAGTTGGCTCTGACTCGTTTACTTCATGCAGCTTTCTGTCTCTTTTCCACATTTTGTTTTTCTTTTTATCATACTGCTTTGATTTACACATTTTCTGTATATGCCCCTTTTTGTTACATTGCAGGCATTCTTTCTCTTTAAACCAGCAATTAGCAGCGTCATGTGACTTCTTGCCGCATCTGAAGCACATCGGTAATTTGTTATTGCGCTGCGGATATATTTTGTTTACAGAACACGGCTCCGTGCCTTTTCCTTGAAGCTCTCCGGCATCTTTTGCTGCTGTCTCCATCGATATCGCTATCTCTAATGCACGGTGCAAAGTGAGGTTATCCTCTGTGAGAAGTCGTTTCTGTGTGCCTTCATTGTTCATGCCGCAGACGAAACGGTCTCTCAGCGCATCTGACAGCCCCTCCCCGAACTGACAGTGTTCCGACAGCCGCCGGAGTTCCGCGATGTACTCCGATGTGGACTCATTCTTTAGTTGATTTCGTTTATGAAATCGGAAACGTTCGGCTATAACCAGTGGCTTCGGTTGGAAATGTTTTTGGAGCACTTCTGTGATCTCCTTGAAACTTTTGTCAGCTGGTTTGATCGGTGTGATGAGGCTGCGCAACAAGTTGTATGTTTTCGCTCCCATCACACTCAGTAACACAGCAACTTTCCTCTCGTCCTCTACTTTATTAGCTCGACAATACTGTTCAACTCTCTCTACGTATGTTGTCCAATCCTCTGTGCCATTATCGAAAACGTCCATTTGTCCAACGCCTCCTGACATTTTTCGGTATTTTTATAAGCGTCCTTCACTTAAAATAATTGATGTTACTCACGTCCTCTCTTTAGCCAGGCAGGTGAGCTAGCATCCACACGGAGGGTTAGTTGTTTTTGGCCCTAACCGTTTTTCGTGTCTTTTTGGCCACTTTCACAAGGATTTCCCCCTCTCTGTCGTCCAATGCACATCGGGGATCCGTTTTAATCCTCGTCGCCAGTCTGTTATGTTCTCTTATAACTTAACTGGTAAGTAACGACGCCTTCTTTAGTCGTAGGAATTTACTTTTAATAACCAGTCTAAGGAAAACAAGGCGCAGGCATATCAATGCGCGCATACACCACACTTTGTGTTCTACACTCAATAACAGAAAGTAGTGCCACAAACTATAAACTGATTTTACTAAATACATAACAAATTTAAATGGGTTTTGATCAAAAAGTTGATCACATAATGGAGGTACTGGGAAGATTTGTTGAAGTTAAGTTAAGAGGAGAGGTGAAAAGGAGAGTGCAGGCAGGGTGGAGCGGGTGGAGACGAGTGTCAGGGCTGATTTGTGACAGAACGACGGCAACAACAGTGAAAAAGAAAGTTTACAAGATAATAGTGAGACCTGCTGGGATATCATGTTTTGATTTAGAGACAGTGCTGCTGACAGTTAAAGAAAACGTCTGGCAGAGCTGCAGATGTTAAAATTTTCATTTGGAGTGACCAGAATGGACAGGATTAGAAAAGAACAAATCAGAGGGACAAGCTCAGGTTGGGCAGTTTGGAGAGGCAAGGCTGACATGGTTTGGACATGTGCAGAGAAGAGTTTGTGGATATAGTGGAGAAAAGATGTTGAGTATAGAGCTGCCAGTCAGAAGGAAATAAAGAAAGACCTCCGAAAAGATGTGGTAATTGTGTAGTGATCATAGATATAGCAAAGGAGGACAGGGGGATGGTGTGACAGAAAAGGATGTTGGGATAGGGTGGAAGACAAAGGGAATAAGAATGTGATGTGTCCCATTCACCTTTACTGAGGCTTTTATATAAAATTATGTCATTTATAAACTAGATGAATTTCTTTATAAATAATATGAATAACAGTAATATGTGTGAGGATATATTTTATATGAAAATGCACATAAAATCCAAAAATACACACATTATAAATCTTAAGTCACAGCTAACCTGTGTGTATATACTCACCTGTGTGTTTCAGTATCTATTGGTTTAGCACAACTGAACATTTTGAACTACAGGTAAAACTCTTTTATTCCTACAAATTAGACAACCGGCTAATCTTTAAAGGAAAGAAAGTTGAAATAGCTGATAAAGGGGATGAAATTACTGAGAAAACTGCTTCCCAAACACACATGCATGCATCAATGCACTCCCATTCAGCATATTTGCTCAGTACCAGTTAAAAACATTGCAAACACAACCTATAAGCCAGCAGACACTCGTGTATAGATATGCAAATATGCTCATATATGGTATACCTAGACATATACTGCATTTTAAAGACTGCAGTACTTGACCTTGAGATTCAGTATGAATTAGAAAATGCATTTCTTACAGTAGGTGTGGAGTAAGAGCAAATCACTAGTGTCAGGCAGTAAAGGCATCAAGGGAAATCTCTGAAGATTACTCAGCCTTAAATCCTCTAAAGCTTTAAATTACATCGGTGGAAATCTTCTGGTTATGATAATGACCAACAAATATGCTCTTGTCAGACACAGCCTTATGTTTGTGCATTCCTTTTGTTAATCTATGGGCATGCTTGGCGTCTCCGCCTGCTAAACACTGCACATTACAACGACATTAAAGCGATAACAAGGCCACGTTTGCAAAGAAAACAGCACCTGCTCTGCAGTCTCATCCTGCAGATGTCTTGCTTTATTTGCTTTTTATGACCAGTATAAGTTCAAGAATCTGTCTTAAGTGAATGGTCTATTAACACACATTATGCTAGGTGGATAACAGCCTGCTGTGCACTGAAAGCCAGCCACACTGCAGTCAAACACTTATTTCAGTCAAGGACTCTCCTGGGAGAGATGTTCTTCAGAGCAATGCTCTGCAAGGCAGAAAAGAGGGCGCGCTATCATTATATCATCAATCAGTTGAATGTTAAAGTGGCAGTGAATCAAAAAGGTAGTGCATGTAGTGCATGCACTAGACTATAGCTTTAGTTCAGTTGTGAGCCGCTGTCCTTAGTCTTTGCATGTTCATTAGTACGTGTATGTTCCTGTGTATTTACAGTTACAAGCTGCAAACATGGTGACTATGAGTGGTGTTCTTTCTTTAAAGCCTCTTTCATATATTGAAGGACATCTGCAGTAAACTAGAACAGCCAACAAACTATGTTCACCAAGACCATCACTCATCACTCTTTAAGAGAGTTTCAACCACATGACTGCATTAGTTCTACGCAGGTGTACCTAATTAATGGGCAACAAAGTATAGCAAATGTGTTTTGCAGGGTAGGAGGAGTAGACGTCTGACGCTACAGGGACACTATAATTAAGTCAAGTTAATGCACTGGAGTCTCCTGTGCATCGATCCACAGCCCGCTAATGTCCCAGAGTGGCATGACTTGTTAGGCTTATTAGATGCACACTTGGAACCACAGTATGATCTGATTAAATAAAAGAGCATCCATTCAACCTGCACACCTTGCTGTGTGACACAAGACAGTAGCAGCAACAGACACAATGGTTTATGAAGTCAGGCGAGTCACAGAAATGCTTGTTTCAAGCTCAGAACAGCAAATATCTTCTTATCTAAGCGTAATGCCAAAATGTCACAGCTATGTTTCATTTAATCGGTTGCAAAAAGAGAAATCATTTTCATTTTGCTTGTTTCAAATGTGTCCAGCCATCACTGGCTCCAGTGCTTTTTATGGAGTAGATAATGGAGATTGCAGTTACAATTAGAAAGTTTGGGTGAAGCATCATCGAGGCTTTCAAGAGCTAGTTCAAAAATCTTTTATTGCTTTTCTAAGAAGCAGAGGCCATCGGTCTTTCTACGAATTACTTCCTCTAACTGTCCCCAATAAAGAAATTCAGGAACTCTTTGAATAAGGAACTCCAGAAAAAAGTAATACCTTTTACAATAAGCCGTTACAGCAAATGACTGTAAGCTGTTAATGTTGCTAATGTTACCCAGCTTTGTAAAAAAAAAAGAAGAAGAAGAATAAGAAGAAGAAAAGAAAAAGAAAAAAAATCTCCTGTTGGACAAAAGGATATGCCAAATATTAATTTAACAAGTTGTGCTTTGAAAAATAGAGACGAGAAAAAGAGGAAAAAGCTTTAGAAAAATGCTTTGTGAGGGTTTCTCTGCGGGGGAAAAACAAGCATACAACAGCCTCGAGATTCAATTTCATCTTCCGTTTCTTTTCTCGGAGGTTCGTACATTGTTTGCCTTGAATCAAACATCTCCCTTCCAAACAAGCTGCCACTGGCTCACCCCCTTTGGCTCGCTCATCCCTGTGTACGCACATATTCACTCCTCACCTCCATCCTGTGGTTTTACCCAGATAAAATTGGATATGGCATTACATACCTTCTGTTATTGCTTTTACATTAACCTCGGCTCCTGACACATTACAATAACAACAAGCCTGAACACAGACACAATAAACACAGTGACCATCCAGCCACTCCATTTCTTTTCCAGCATCACTGATGTATGAGAAATCTGTCACATATGCTGAGACTTGAAGCTTAAAATTTCATGCAACCATCAAAGTTTGGGGAAAACTGGGAGACCAAACCAACAAACAGCCAAATGGTGTTTTCTGATCACTCACACTAAAGTGATGCTTAACAGTCACAGTGGTTGGTCCATTTAGATAAAGAACAAACAGCAAAGAAATTCTGTGCTGTTTGTACAGCAGGCAATACAGTATTGAATTTCTGTGGCTTCAGCACTTGCATACACTAAAAATACAGCACTGCGAAAGGCCAGTGGATGCTGGCAGAATGCAAATGGAAAGGACGTTACAGCACACTGTCAATTTAACCTCGAAATCAAAGTCAGCAAGTGATTCACTCGGGATCACATGAGGACCAGCTCTGACCCGATCTTTGATCTTTAAAGGTTTCTCTTTACAGTTGTTTTCATGAGCACCCTGCTGCATTGGTGTTGTTTTCTTCTAAACTCACATTGTCTTTAATAGTTCAGTCCTTTCAGATTTGATAACAGTAGCCCTGTCAGCAATGAGATGTCACTGACACAGTGGCCACAGAGAATGTGCTGAAGTTGGGTTGTACTCTGTCCTCATTCCCCTTTTGCCATTACATGAACATCATCACAGGTGCTCAAATTTCAGTTTCAAATTCCACCACCTCTGAAACGCACTCGCTCTCCTCTGCCTTCCAGGTCTATCAACCCTCAGCTCGCCCGTGTTACCTGTGCTTTCTGAACAGCACTGGCAACGAGTGCGAGCAATGATGTCTGTGTTGTAGCTCTGTTTAACTTCTGCCACCTGTGCTCGCCAAGATGCGCTACAAGTGCATCAACTGCGCAAAATGGGAGTGAACTTGTACTTGTATTGTGAATAAAGAATGGGATTATAAGATTTAAAAATCATTGCACTCTATTGTTATTTATATTTTACACAGAGTCCCAGATTTGGGGAAATTTGGGTTGTAATTAAAGTGCAACATGTTTGCCATGAAATGAGGAAGAGACAGCTTACAAGTGTTAATGTACTTGTGTAGGCAAACATACTTGGATGTCTATAGGCAGATGTAGCTACGTGGGATTTGCTATTGTGGTTATTGCCTGTGTGTGAACCTTTTAAATGTTGGCTGGGCTTTTAATATGATCAGTATTCGTACCAGAAGTGAAGACTTAAACCTACAATAGATAGATTGGTCCAAAAAGTCAGACAGAGAGTTTGTTCTCAATTATCTCTGAAATTTACTAACTCTGGAACTTTGAAATTATTTTAGATAGTGATCTCAGTTTTTAACTTGTTAATAAGGTTGCCAAAACAGCTTTCTTCCACTTGAAAAAGTCAAAAGTAAGAAAATTCTAATCCCATACTGTGAAACTGGCCCAAGCCTTCATAACAAGCAGGCCCCAGTATTGAGGTGACGTCATTGACTGCCTTTAAAACCCTTCTATTAGTTTATAAAGCACTCAGGACATCTCTGACTTGCAGGTTATCAGGTGCAGATATTTTAACTGATCCCAGAATTAGATCTAAGTGCTGAGGGTGCTTTCAGGTAATGTGGTCCTGCTCTTTGGAAGAAGCTGCCTTCTGACCTGAGGTTAGTTACAACTGAGTCTATGTTTAAAAAAAAAAAGGGGGGGGGGGGGGAGTGGAGTGTGGAGGAGTAATCCGAGCAAATAAAGAGTGAAATCTGGAGCAAATCGGCCGAGTTTTAGACTCGAGCAGTAGAGCTGAGAAAGGCTACAGGGAGACCAGAGTGGACGGCAGATGATGAACTTTATTTCCTTTTTTACTATAATAAAATTACCCAACATGTTTCTTATTTTGTCATAGTGAACTTACATAGTGAGGTCAGTTTTAAAATTACTGGTTCAATCTGTTTCACAGTGAGTGCTCTGTTGTTGTACCTTCTTTATTTTAGCGCAGCTAAATGCGACTTTAATTTTCACGTTTTCCATTATCCAATTCTTCTACATTAATAAAATTATTGTTTATGTTGATTCTTGCACCCATTGTTTATTAGTGAAATATATTTCACCATTCTGTTTTGTAATTAAATGATATGTATCATTTGTAAAACTAATAAAACACTCAAAATCCTCTTAAATACTTATTTTGTCAAATCCTGCTTATATTTAGAAGAAGTAGAAGGAAAAACTTACAACTTCTTTAAGAAATTACTTCTTTGCTATTCCTGCTGTTTCTGCAGGACAGGAGCTACCGTTAGCCTAGCCTAGCCTAGTGCTAGCCACTACGTGCTTCCAGTTTTTTATGCAGTTGCTGACTTACTTCCTCTTTTTCTTAAATCGGATCTAGTGCAGGAAAATTCCAGCTCAGGCAGGCTGGTGCCAGCAATGAAAGAAAGATTTATAGGCAACCAGTCTAAACTCTGATGGTGTCATTTTCTGTGGTTATTATGAAGAATATACTCCATAAATTTAATAATAAAACATTAAAGCAAAAATTATATTTAAATTCTATGTAAATCTTCTTCCAATAACACCCCTAACTTTCCTGAATGCAAGCCTTGGAGAGGAAGAGTGTGTCTGTGTGTGCTTCCGAGAAAAGAGCAGAGAAAGTTTTTACTATCTCACACAGCTCCTGACAATGAATAATGATCAATACTTTGACCTTAGTTGTTACTCCCTGAAGGGTAGCTGCTGCACCAGAGGGAGTCAGGATTAAAACTTATACTCTTCACACCAGCATGTCAGTGTCCACACGCTACTTCTGAGTGTGTGTGTGCAGAGATTCTTAGTTCCTCACTTCTGGCATCTCACAGAACAAGCACAGATGAAGTGAATACAGAGCAGATAAGATGGTGCATGAGGGGAGCAGCAAGCACAGCGACTGAGAATCAGAGAAAGAAACAGAGCTGAGTGTCTGAGAGATTGCCTTTGATCCCCTCGTCCCCTCGCAAGACTTTGGTTTATCATTCATTCAAGAGCGGTTCGCCTGTCCTCTCTTCACGCTCAGCAACATAAACAGAAGTCACCCGGACTCACACACACAAACACACGCGTGCATCTTTTCCTCCTTATCTCTTAAATCACATCGCACCCACTGAAGCAGGCTTACATTAAGGATTGATGTTGTAGTAGCTCCTGAACTGGGCCTGCCAATAAGAGCTCCTGACACATAATCAGAGGTGACAGATGAGGCAGGTGAGGAAGGGCAGGGTGGGGGGGAGACAAGGAAACAGACAGGGGGAGTAATTAGGAGAGGCATGCAATGCTGGAAAGAGGGGGTGCGGGAAGCAGAGGTATGAATGAAATAGAGCGTCGAGGGCTTAAAGATAGGGGCAAAAGAGGAAGCGCAAGCAAGAGATACGTGCACGCGAGTGGCAGAGCTTTGATGAAAGCAGTCAACTGCTGTGCTGACAGTTTAATGAAAACAATAATAGACCAGCTTTTTTCACGCCTTTTAAATTATCTTTTGATCTTTCTTCCTCGATCACACAGCAAGTCAAGTCATCCCCCACTTTTTTACAGACTGAAATACCTCAACAGCTGCTAGACAGTGCCATGAAATTTTGATCCCCTGAGTTTTACGTCGGTCCACAATGAAGTCTGCAATATTTTTTGCAGACAATCATGTTTCCCATAGGATGATCTGCAATGAGCTTTTGAAGATAAACGGCTGTGTGAGTATACTCGGTTTCTATTTCTCTCTTCCACCTTTAGTCCTCTTTCTGTTTTTCATTTCCCCAGCATCCCCACTTCATTTTCTCAGTTGTACGTCCATGTCATCCCTTCTCTCCTAGGTAGCATTTGGTATCAAATAAAGTTTCTTCTTTGTTTCTTTTTTGTTGTTCTTTTTCTTTTTGAGAAATATTTGTATCTTTCTCTCTCACACAGTTGGATGTTGGCACCTGTCAGTTTTCTTGAGATCTATGATTGAGTTTCTCATTTCATTATTACGCCACTTTCCATTCATGCGAGACGAGACAGAGTCAGATGCTGTGCCTCAATGGGCATGTGTTTCTTTGCATCTCAAGTAGCTACTGAATGCGTTGCATCAGTGAGATGGCAAACAGTCAAATTCAGAACAAGGTTATGTCCAAAATCATTACGTCCTTCATTACTTCCTGTCCCCTGCTGAAGTTCTATGAGTTCTATTTGTTGGTTCATCTGAAAAAGAGAAAACATTGATTTTTGTTTTTTATGAATACAAAATACACTGAGTGTATTTTACAGTCAAGTTAGAAGTTAGTAGCAAGTTGTAAGCCAGTTGGAAGTTGGTTTCCATTTAAAGATTTAATGCTTTGCCTGAAGTATTTCTCTCTCATTTCCTTTCATCCATCCATTTTCTGCCACTTAACCAAGTCTGGGTCAGGGGGTGGGAGTAAAAACAGAGATACCCAAACTTCCCTGTTCACACTTCCTCCACCTTGGAATCCGAGGGGACATCAAGGTGCTCCATAGCCAGTTTCAGAGTGCCATCTACTTGGGGGCCTCCTCCATCTTAGTCAGATACCTCAGATCCACCTCAAATGGTTTCCTTTGATGTGGAGATATCCTGGCTTTAGCAGGGCCCCTGCTAGATGGGTGAGCTCCTCACCATATCTACTAAGAGAGAGCCACCCTTCAGCAGAAACTTCCTTCTTCTGCTTTTATCAGCAGTCTCATTCTTTTGGTCACTAACCCCCTTGTGGGCATAGGTGGGGGTAGGGATCGGAAGGTCAGGGGTTTGAATCCACTGAGCGGCTACCCTGAAGTACCCTTGAGCAAGGTACCGTCTCTACACACTGCTCCCTGGGTGCTGGGGTTAAATGCAAAGAACTGCAAAATTTCCCACGTGTGGGACTATAAGGGGTTTAAAATAAAGAAAAATTTAATTAAAAAAAAAAAGTAGATCGACCACTAAATCAACAGCGTTAACGTCACACTCAGCTTTCTCTTCACCACAGTAGAGTGATGATGATTAAATCCATAAGATAAAAAAATATAGAGATGTTAACAATTGCTCTGTGTGTGATAATCCTTGTCCAAAACTTGGCCCACACACATGAAGGAAACAGGGTAGATAAAGACATTTAGCATTTTTCTGATAGTACCTACTTGGTCCGGCTCAGCACGATTCGACTCGGTCTCTGGGGATTTCCTCATACCAGGTACTGTTTTAGGATCTACTCATACGGGGTTGTAAGAGATCTGATGTCACCGATTGGCGAGTCAGTGACATCACTAGATGACTCAATCGACTCCTCCATTGTTCTGGGTAATATAAAAATGACCTCACAGTACTTTTGGCCATGTTGCTTTAACAACCCCACGCACATTAGGTGGTACTCAAGTCGAGTCAAGCTGCGTCGACTCAAGTTGAGTAGGTACTAATGGAAAAGGGCTAATATACATTAGTATTTATTTCATTATAGTAAGATGTAAGGCGATAATTAATTAAACTTAATAAATAGTCATTTTACTGTTAACCAACAGTGAGGCTCTGCAGATGAGTCGAAGGGGCCACAGAAAACAGGTAAGTATGCTGATGTCTACTCAGACTCCCTGATGATGTCGGCTCAGTGCTGTACTGCACATTTGGATATCAATACCAAATAAATAAAGGGCTAGTAACGCCGATATCAATACAGATACTTTTAACTTCTAAAGGCAGCTTATGTGTAGGAGAAAATTGCTAAAAAATTTTAATTTAACACAATTCAGTGGGCTACATACTCAACTCAGAGGATAGAAACAAAGCATTGATCGTACTGTGCTAGTATTGATTCAATACCAGTTCCAGCGTTGGTATCAAAATTATCAATATTTGCATAGATCCGCCCGCCTCTACCACTCAGATCCAAACAGACCCCAGAAGACTAGCAGATGTGGAAACTTCTTAAAGGACTTGGTTATAAATGTTAGTCCCATGTGAAAATAACACTTAAAAGTGATCCCAAAAATAAGTGTGCAACATCGATCCCACCTGCCTCTTAATGTTGGATTCTTCAGTTCTTCCAAATATCCTTTGTTTGATATGGTTGAAAAGCCAGTAGGATCGCATAGTCGGAGGACTTTTTGGTGGAATAACTTCACTGCATCAGTGAATCTCTGCCAGCTCTGCCAATTTTAAAAGTGCTTTTTTTTCCCCCAGAGTTTATAAAGGAGGGAGGAGAGGAGGCATGTTGAAGTAACTCTAAATCAGTGTTATGATATCATCTATTGGGATTGGAGCCATTTTCAGCAGCAGAGTGAAAAGGTAGCAATACAACAAGGCTTTCCTGTATGTACGCTCTCTGAGTCTTTGCTTCCACGTTTTCTTTTTTAATTTTATTTGCCTCATTTGTCTACGTGACTCCTCTCCATCCCCTTGAAGCTGCAGAAACAATGTGGCCCTGCAACCTAAAGTAACACTCTAATCTATCTCTCTGGCTCTCCATCCATCTCTTCCCTTTCATTTAGCCTTTATCCTTTCCCCCAATCTTCCCCTCTCTCTTTCTCTCTCTTTCCCTTTCATCTCCACTATTCCCACCCATAGTTTTCCACTTTCCTTTCCTGGAAGTGGCACACATACGTGGTCTCATATGTGCATTTTGAATTCCCCCATTCTCTCGCCCCTAAATCCCCTAAACTTCCTCTCTATTTTTTTCTCCTTTCACACACCCGTCCCCCTCGAGATCATTTGGCCACAGCAAATGGGCCATTATATTCCAGGTGCACTGCATTGACCACAGGAGGACCTGGATACAGCTCACACAAAACATGCACACACATACACAAACGCACACACGCACATCTGTGATGAGCAGCCAATGGCCCAATCATTGCACCAACAGTTCTGTGCCCAGCATTTCCTCTTCTTCCTTTCCTCTCTTTCCAGGAAGACTATCTGTCATGTTTTGCCAGTCAGCCTGCGTTAGAATAGCCGAATCAAACATAGAGTCATTCTGTGTCTTGAGAAATTGACTTATAATCCATGAATATGTAGGTGAACACACCGACGTGGAGGTACAAATGTATACCTTCAACATATCATATAAATGTACACACACAATCAAACTTGGTACAGTCCCCCTTGAGATTTTTGGCTCTGTGTGATAAATGTGTTTTCCATGCCATCGTCCCAACTGTTGCCAAGCCATTACTCTCGCCTTCTCTCTTTTCTTCTAATTCCAAATGGATTAATTCATCTAGCTCATTAAATAGACAACAGCATCAATACTGTGCTGTCATAATTTTGCCTCTAGGCTCAATGAGGTGTAAAAATGGCTATTATAACTTGTTGGGGAAGACAGAAGAGTCACTGTATTTGGATGGAAGTGTCTGAATGGGAGTAATCTTTCATGGTAGAAATCAGTAAGACATTTGCAACTACCAAGGAGAATTTCTGAATTAATTACTTTTTGGATTGATATTTGTGTGAGCCTCACTTGTGGGACAGATTTATGCGGTTTCTGCATTTATCAACAAAATGCCACCATTGTTAACAATTTAAATCAGTGAAAGTAGATAAGAGGTTTATGGAATGTGAAAGAACTCGGGAAAACAATGTGGGGAAAATAAATTATATGTCTCATTTATCCAATCTTAACCTCTGATAAGCAATAGTTTTGGCCCTTATGGGGAGTCTTTTGCTACTTATGACGAAATGATTGCACAATCACTGCAAATTATGGTTAAGTTTCAGGTGCAGTGCTTGAACTGGCATCATTTCTGCTATTATGTATCAATGAGTGTAACCAGTGAGATGCTCTCCTCTGTCGAAGAAACAGATATTCATCTGAGGGTGTGTTGAGCTGCAGACACAGTAAAGTGGAAGAAGTTTATTCTTCTTGTTGTATAACACTCTCAATCAAATAACAGAGGCTTAAAAAAAGACTAGCTATTTGAACCCATGGCACTACACATGCTATTGCAAATCCGCCTGCAGAGATAAATAGAACTTCAATGCGGCTGCACTAACTTTATGTATTAACCCTCTGGGTTAAAATTGTTCTCCCAAGTCATGCAATCATAGAACAAAGGAAATTTGTCTCCCTCTAAAATAAGGTCTTCCTTGCCCTTCTGCTTTTTCAAAATGGTGGTTCAGTGGTTAGCACTGTTGCCTCACAGCAAGAAGGTCTAGAGCTAACTCCACCATCTGGCAGGGCTCTTTCTCTGTGGAGTTTGCATTTTCTTTCTGGGTACTCAAGCCTCCTTCCACAGTCCAAGACAGTTAATGTCAGTGCAGGTAGTCTGTCTGCCTGTCTTTGTTAGACCTGTGTTGAATTGTCTCTCGACCAATGGATGAATGAATGGATGAGTATAGACCTGAATGTTTGGACATTGTGTGTGGTGTACCACAAGGTTCAGTGTTAGGGCCAAATTAAATGTATATTAATTACAATGCTGTAATTCTGTCTGTCATAGTGAAGAAAGAGCTGAGCAGAAAAGCAAAGCTGCTGAATTACTAGTTGAGCTACATCCCTTCCTTCACCTATGATCACAAGCTCTGGGTGGTGATCAAAAGAACGAGATCATAGATACAAGCAGCAGGAATGAACTTTATCCAAAGGGTGGCTGGCCTGTCCCTTAACAATAGGGTGAGGACTTCAGTCCCTCAACAGGGACTCAGAGCAGAGCTGCTACTCCACCACATTCAATTGAGCCATTTGATGTTGTTTAGGCATCCGTTTAGGATTCTACCTGGGTGAGGTGTTCAGGGCATGTCCCACTGGAAAGAGGCCCCGGGCCAGACGCAGGACATACTGGAGAGATTATATCTTTCGGCTAGCCTGTTCCCCCAGATAAGCTGGAAGAGGGAGATCTGAGTTTTTGTGCTTAGGCCCCCGGGACCTAGCTAAGAAGAAGAAGATAACGGATGGATGGATGGATGGATGGATGGATGGATGGATGGATGGATTTGCCACTATAATCCAAAAGATAATTGTTATTAACATCTGCACTCTCTTAGATTTGCTTTTTGCATTTTATGTTCATATATGAAAAGTATAAGAAGTATATGAAGTAAGATGCCCATACAAAAAAGACGTTGCATCTGTCACGATGGCGATGACAGTGATTAACCTCCTAAGACCCAAACTCTTCCATGGCATGCATTTCTAATTTCTCTTTGATATTTGGGCTGATTGGGACCTGATGAATGTAAAAACAAAGAATCACCAGATGTTTTTTTAACCTAATTTTTGTTTCTAAGAAAAAAGAGAGCCACATATGAGGATATTTGTTTAAATTTTTGATAGAACAGTAGCAGTATAATGTTCTCATAAGTAGATATCAGGCCCTTGTAGAGCGAAATTGAGTATTTTGGTCTAAATAACCCAAAATGTGATGTCCACATATGTGGACGCCAGGTCCTAGGAGGTTAAGTCAGACTTCGCACAAAAAGGAAAAAAAGCTGGATTTGTTTGTGGGTTACAAAGCTGCTTGCAGACGTGCAACAACTTAAGGCAGACTTAAGTCTAGATTATACCTGCCTAGATAATAATATTAATAAAATAATATATGACTAAATAGTAACATTTTATCAATATTATTAATATATAAATAATGATACATGAAAAATATATGATTAAATAGCAATAAGGCAGCACGGTGGTTAGCACTGTTGCCACACAGCAAGAAGGTCCTGAGTTCAATTCCACCATCAGGCCGGGGGTCTTTCTGTGTGGAGTTTGCATGTTCTCCCCATGTTTGTGTGGGTTCCTCCCACAGTCCAAAGGCATGCAGTTAGTGGGGATAGGTTAACTGATCAATCTAAATTGCCCATAGGAATGAATGTGAGTGTGAATGGTTGTCTGTCTCTGTGTGTTAGCCCTGCGACAGACTAGCGATGTCACAGTCTGGCGAGGGCAGACTGTATGAATTGAAAAAAAGGACCCAAAATGCAGGCTCCAAGGAACAGGGAACAAAACTTGAATGTTAACAAAAGGTGAGCCGTTTAATATGGCTGGTAGAAAAGGTACAAACAAAGGGCAAGGCAAACTGAAGCAAAATTAACACAAACCTAAACTGGGGAATCTAAACAAACAATAAGAAAAACCTAGACAAGAAACTTGGAAGCATGGCATGGCATGGCATGGCATGGCATGGCATGGCATGGCATGGCATGGCATGGCATGGCATGGCATGGCATGGCATGGCATGGCATGGCATGGCATGGCATGGCATGGACAACAGACGACCTGACAATCACACACTGAAAACAGAGGACTTAAATACACAGGAGGTGATTAGGGGAAGTGGAGACACATGAGGAAACAGCTGACTAGGATAAACATAATGATGCACAGGCAAGAGTAAAACTAACCGCATGAGCACAGAACACAAGACCCCTTTTCAAAATAAAACAGGAAACATGCAGACTTAGACACGACAACCAGAACTTGACAATGTAAGACACAGACATGAAAAGCATGAAGAGCAGGGGAGATTTAACATGGTTGGAACCACGAGGGGGAAATAAGAACTAGAAACACTTAGGCATGATAATACAAACTTGATAACATAAGACATAAGATAGCATGAAACATGAAGGGTGAGGGGAAGCTTAAATACAGGGGAAGAAAACACAAGGAGTCTAATAACCAAATGAACTTAGATAACCTAATGAACAAAATAAACTCAAACTTAAAACGCTGGGTCAAAAGACCCAGGATCATGACAAGCGACCTGTCCAGGGTGTACCCCGCCTCTCGCCCTATGACAGCTGGGATAGGCTCCAGCTGACCACGACGCTGAAAAGGATAAGCGGAAGCAAATGAATGGATGGATGGATGGATAAATAGTAATAATACACAACAGTTGAGTAGTCATTCCTGACCTGTCTCTGTAGTGTCACTAAAGCGGTCAGAATAAATTGACAGACTCATCTTCTGAATTGACATGGAATCTTATATAGTGTGCCCTGTGTTAAATATGTCCATTGCAAGGACAGAAGGGTATCACATGAACCATCAGCACATTATGGCTGTCTGTTTTCAGCTTGTCCTGCAGTTTCTAAATCCAAAGTGGATCTGATTATTTTTTTTGGCTTGTATGAACTAAAACCATCCTTAAGTTGAGGGAGTGTTGAAGCATTCCCAGCATGTGCTCAGCTAGTCTTATATCTACAGTGCCTCTGCTGAGTAAAAGTCAACTGACTGTCCACCAGTGTGTTACGCATAAAAAAAAAACAATGAAAAAATAGAAAATCAGTTATGCTGCATTTTATACAAACTGTGCTTTAACTGTCTACATCATCTAGCTATCAGCTTCTCTGTATTTGAGTTCTGCGAGCAGCGGCTGGGTGATACAGATAAAGAATGACAAAAGACTTTGTCATACATGCTGATGTGTTCACTGTTACTGTCCATGACCCCTGAACACCAACCCCCACCTGCCAATACCAATTTTATGACTGTTACATGATACGTAGTAAAGCAAAAAGGAAAAAACTCTAAATGTAACAACCTTAATGAAAACAAAACAAATTGATAGATAGCTAAAAGAATGATAAGCGGATTATAACATGCACTTCCCCAAGATCATTCCTATAGCTCGGATGACCTTGGCTTTGACGGGGGAATCTGTGTTTTTTAGTTGTCTCTGTGATCAGTGTCAGCATCTCCCCTCCCCTGTCTCTGTACTGCAATGCCTCGTCCTTTTTACTGTCTTGTTCACTTGTTTTATTCAGCAGCATTGCAAGACAAAGACCCCGAAGGTCCGGATGCAGCCAAAACACATATGCACCCACACACACGCACACACATTTTAACAGGATTAAAAATCCAACCATGTATTTTCCTCTTATAGAGTATGAAGTCTGCACATGCATGCATAATTTATAGTCAAGACACAAATACAAAGAGACATACAAGCACACACTCGTAAGTGACCCAGACAAGCCACTGACTGCAAGAGTTAAATCACTGTCATTGCATGACAAAGTTCAAGAAGCAGGTCTTCTGAGATTAATCTCTCTCCCACGTTTGCAAACAGCTCTAACCGACGTAATCAGAGTACATTCAGAAAGTTTTTAGACCCTTTCAAGCTTCCTACATTCCCAGCTTTTTTTGTCTTTTGTCTATTCTACAGCCCTTACATGTCTGTGAAAATCACCACAAATAAACTTTACTTCCATACTTGCTTACATTTTTGGTATCATTCAGATAAAGTGAAGCAATTGGCAGATTGCAGACAGATGGCCTCACGTTTGACACTAGAATACTTTGATGTACAGAGGAGCTCACGTTTGACTCAGTAGCTGCAAGATGCCCAGTTTCCTGGGGCTGCAGAACATGGCCAGATCATCACCCCTCCACCACCGTGCTTGACAGTTGGTATGAGGTGTTTTGCTGGCATGCTGTGTTTAGTTTCCAAATGTGGAGCTGTGCATTTAGGCCCGAAATCTCCACTTTGGTCTTGCCTGTTCAAAGAACATTGTGATTTGTTCAGACCCAACTTTGCTAACCTAAGCCATGCTATCATGTTCATTTTAGAGACAAGAGGCAGCCCCAGCTCCAAACAAGCCATACTTCTTCAGTTTTTATCTAATTATACTATCATGAACTTTAACACGCTAACTGAGGCCTGTAGAGTCTGAGATGTAGCTCTTGTGTTGTTATCCATTTCTCTGTGCATTGTACCGTCTGACCTTGGAGGGATTTTCCTGAGAGGTTCTGGAAAGACTGTGGTGTGTGTGTATTAACACACCTGAATCCTCCCAGTGCAGCAAACTGAGAAAACTTCTCCTTTTACAGAGGTGCTCACACTTGCTGCTGCTCAATTAATCAAGTGAATTTGATTGTCAGCATCTAGCTGCTACTTGCCCTCTTAATTCCTATGGAAGTAGTAAAGGTGGACTTAGTTTTTCTGAAGACTGCATACAGTCTTTTTCATATGACTAGCTTAAAACAACTTTATCGGCAATGGCAGCCTCCGGTCTTTCTGGGAACGATTCTGCTGTCTTTTATGATATGAGTATTTTTTCTTTGTTTACTTTGATTCTTCATGGCAGAAATGTAAAAGTGCACTATACATCATGCTGCTATCGCACATTGTGTGGCATTGATGGATATGGCTGATGAAGCCATTTAAAAAAAGCGAAACCAGGTGGAGGAGTGTTTATCGTTCAGTTGAAGGTCACTGCAGTCCTCGTCATGCCTCGCTGGCTCACAGCAGCATGATGTAAGGGTCCTTTTTTTTTCCTTGGCTCCTTTAAAGTGATGGAGGCCAGTTCGGCCGGGCTTTGTGCAGGAAAAACCTTTAATCAAATGAGACAGACGTTGAATGCGCCACAGAGTTTGTGTGCATACTAGCTGGTGTGGCACTTAGGGCAACACAACATAAATATGGTTTGAGTCGTGACTAACTAGGGTCAGAGGGAGTCATGAGAGACGTGTCTCTTTTTTTACTCATGCAGACACAGACCTCTTCCAGGCACTTGGCCTTCATGGTTATACAGACATAAAAAAAATTATAAAGCACAGTCACACAAACAAAAAGCATCCCCGGCCTTTGGGTCCTGATTCCCCTCTTCATCTGTCTGCCTGTTCCCCTTTGTTTCCTCTGACGTTGGTGAGGAAAAACGGGAAGAGACAGCTTCGGTGAAACATTGCGAGACGTCCGTCCAGCGGACAGAGCGAGAGATCCATTGGCGTGAGTGGCAGCAGACCCCTTTCTGATGATTTTAATGAAGGTTGATGGACTCTGAGACCTGACTCACTGCATACTGTCCGTGATGTGCGCAGGACAACCCTGCCTTACCGAGAGTTATGGCTTGCTTCATGAGTGCCACGGTCTGTATATCACGACTCTTGTCCTTGTCGGTAAGGAGCAGTCCCTTTCAGCGTCCTCCTCAAAAGCACTTCAGGCAGATGCTTGTTCATGCAGGAAAAACTATGCACTGTGTCATGCTGCAGTGCCCTGGCGGACTAAGCAAAGCAGGGGTGAGGGTAAACTGAAACGGGCACTTTGCTGGATTTTCCATTTGGAGTTCAGTTTACCCATCCAGTGAAAAGACATGCAGAAATGTGCACTTCTTTAGGCTCTGTGGCCTAACCCGAAAGCTTGGTTAAGTAGTCAGGTATGCATTATGACAAAATCAACGGCCATTATTATTAAATAACTTTTGATTGTTTCTCAGGTAGACGCTGAGAAATCAAAGCCCTGTTAAACAATATTTTGCATCTGAGCATTAAGAATCAACGCACCAACTGCAGCTCTGTGCAGTTTTCCCAACATTTTGGCAGCAATTCGCGCCGTAGGCCGGAGCAGACAGTTGAATTCTTTGACGTCTGTCCAGCTGCCTGGCTTTCACGGAGCACCTCCTATCTGCATTTTGCCTTTCCGTCTTTGTATCGTTCTTCATTGTCGCTAACTGCTCACACATCCTCCATTTACCTATACTTTTCTCTCCCACCCGACCTCACCTCCTCTTCACTTCTTTGTCCGCTCGTTGTTTTTTCTTGTCTGACGAGTTGCTTTAACGCCTTGCAGCCACCTCTTTTTTAGCTTTGGTTGGACACTTTCACTCAAACTCTCATTCTCCTTAGCATTAAAGAAAGAAAAACACAATTTGTATTCTGGGCCATGTCTGTGATGTGAGTGAACAGAGAGGGGGAAGGAGAGACAGGGAGGTGGGCAGCGAGGAGAGGAGGGCTTGTTAAAGTCACAGTTTGATGACTGGTTAAATGTATTTGACATAAAGGCAGGTGTCTGGGGGCATTCGCCCACATTGGTAGACTGATTTTTTTCTTTTTTCTTTTGGTTTTATTTTAAAGAGGGAATTTGACCTTGAGTCAGCAAAGTGGCATGCTCTGACGCCAGAGAAGGTACTACAATGCACCATCACTCACTTCCTAACATAACAATAGCTTGACTTTACTGCAGCGAGGAGAAATTAGAAATGCATTTTGCAGAATGTTATAATTCTGCCTGATTTTGTGCATCATTACACAGGTGATTTGTATATTGACACACAAGTCTGCATTGCGCTTGAGTTTGCCCGTTTGTGGGGTTGTTTTTTTTCTTAAATATAGACTCCCAGTGTATCCTCACAGTTGGATAATGATGCAGTTAGAGGGGTGAGAGAGGGAGAAGGATGGCTATCCACACACGTGGCAAGTCAAGTGCTCAACAGTAGACTTTTTAGATGCTGGTGGCACGGTGTGTTTGGATGCATTTGAATTTGTACCTCCATGACTGAGCAATATTCCCCTGCACGAATGAGTTTGCGCATGGATGCCCGTTTATACATGTTACCCTGTATCCTACCCTGGCAGCAATGCCTGGTCAGCAGCTGACACCCCCCCACACACACACGTAAACCTCCCACCCCATCACTGACAGCAGCTCCTGCAGTGCTGCAAGAAGGAAAAAAGATGGGGCAGCAGAGCTCCACTGACCTTGCAGCAGAAAACCCAAACAGTTCCAACAATACTAGCACACCCTCGACTGCTCACACGCTAAAGCGCTCTTGGGACAGCGCACACACAGCTCTCACCCCTTGCATCTCTTCGTGCTCATTCAGACACTCGGTCTACACTTTGGAATCACCTCAGGCCTGTTTGCCAGCCTTCTTACACGAGGAAATGGACAAGACAGAAAATGTGCCCGAGGCTGGTGGTTGAGGACAGAATACGCGTGTTCCCATATACTGAAGCAAATGTGCATTCATTTATAAAGATAAGATAAGATAAGATAAGATAAGATAAGATAGAACTTTATTAATCCCTCGGGTGGGTTCCTCTGGGAAATTCGACTTCCAAAAAAAGCACAGCAACGACCAAAGTTACAGTTACAGAACTGTTATATATATATACACACACACACACACACACACACACACACACACACACACACACACACACACACACACACACACATATAAATACAGAGACAAATATAAATAAAATATACAAAGGGGATAAATAGAATAAATAGGAATAAAAAATAAAAATACAAGTGAATTGCACATTTCAAGTATTGAGTCTATTGCACTGTTGACTATTTACAAAAAGTATTGCACAAGGTATTGTACAGTGAGGTGCAGAGGCACTACAGCTTAGTTGTTCCCCCCTCCTTTGTCCTCCTGTTTCCCCTCCCTCTCCCCTCCAGAGAGGAGTTAAACAGTCTGATGGCGTGTGGGACAAAGGAGTTTTTAAGTCTGTTAGTTCTTGTCTTGGGGAGAAGCAACCTGTCACTGAACAGACTCTTCTGGTTGTTTATGGCCGTGTGCAGAGGATGCCCAGCATTGTCCATAATGTCCATCAGTTTCTTTAATGTCCTTTTCTCTGCCACTGTCACCAGAGTGTCCAGCTTCATGCCGACCACAGAGCTAGCCCTCCTGATCAGTTTCTCCAGCGACAAGAGACAGAGAGTGAAACTGAGTTCTACCCGCAGGGAGGGAAATCAATAAACACGCACACACCCAGTTTTACACAGTTCTATGCATGCGTTAGCGTGCACTACAAAGTGCATTATGAATGTATGTAATGCCCATACACACGCTTGAAATAGAAAGCAAAAAGCATCCTCAGCCCCAACTTCCCCTGCAGCTGGTAAAAGTCAGATAAAAGTTTCTCCTTTTTCCACTCTCTCTCTCTCTCCAGACTCTCTATCCCCACTTTCAGGTGGAGCTGTGGATCACCCCTCCTTGTTAGACCTGGTTGTGGGCGGAGCCTTCATTTTTGGGCACTTGCCTCCTCTCTAGGGCTGCGCAATACTGCAAATTCTGGAATCGATCAGATACCAAGTAAATGCAGGGCCAAGATTGTTAATACAAATAAAGATACTTTTAACCTATAAAGCCATTTTTTTATAGTGGAGAGCAGTGTGTCATAATTTATGAGACGAATCATCATTAATTTGCAAATTCTGAACACGTTTTACTTTCCACAATAATTAGTTAACAGAACAAAACACACCTTTTAGCTTTTTACTACTTTTTGAATCTGGGTTTTTTGGAGACCTAGAATTTAAATCAGTGCTTTGGCACAAGTATAAATGCGATGCCAATACCAGCATCGGTAGTGATACTGTTGAGAGCTAAATCGATCCGGTCACCTCTACTCTCTCAGGTTTTTTTCTTTTGTTTAAGTCAGAAATACTGAACCATTGTTCAGCTCCTTTGATTCCTGTCTCATTAAGAACATTGTTTCACACATCCAGTTCCACTCACCTGAGCTTCCCTGCCATCCACTCCACCTGTGACGAGTTACACTTACCTGCCTGCCCGCTCTCCACCCTCCTGAAAACCTATCCATCTGCCAGCTTCCCACTCTGAATCAGCTGCTCAAGAAACTAAAAAGGTCTTAGAGTTTAATTGCAAAATCTGCAAGATCATCTCTGACTCACCTTGGCCATCACTAATCACTCCCCTCCTCTCTGGCAGAGCCTCCTATCCTTTGCCTTTAGAGAAACCTCCACTTGCCAGTATCACTTACCTGCCCATAAATTACACTTTTTATCATTGCAATAAAACCGGTGAAACTGCAGTCGGTTTCCAAGTCCTGCCTTTTGAGTCCAGTCCTTGGTTAAATATGACAAAACCATTGTTTCTCTTCAACCTAGTGCCTCTTTCTGATAATACCACAGGCCTCAGGCTTGTGTCGCCAGATTGAATATGACAGGGAAGTGAATGGGTTTCAGGAACAAGTGCATTATGGCATGAACGCTGTCAGAGAGAGTTTTTGTCTGTTTTGGGGCTTTGTTAATCCTGCTGGGAAAACACTGCTGTATTTAAAGCCTAGAAATATATTTGTCTTTAATTAAAAGGCAGGTCTGTTTCAAATGCATCGTATAAAGCCAAATGGTGTTTTAGTTAGGTATCACACAAAGTAGAACAGGGCTTGGCAAAGGCAATTAATTAACTATAATGAAATTTTACTTTGTAGAAGGGGGCTCCACCAATTTTACACATCAAAGTCAACGTGCAGGATGTGACAACGTGTACTCAGCACACTCACCAGCATTCTGTCAGAAGTCACTGGCATTAAGAGGAATGCACAAAGATTCATGTTTGTCAGCCAAAACACAGCGGTTCATATCCCATTTGAGAGCTTTGTGCTTTGTTCTTTGTTCCATTTTTTTTTACTTTTTTTCAGTTTTATTTGAATTTAGCTTTCATTTGCTCTTTATACACCCAAACTACTGAGCCAGCTTTCATTTTAATTGCTGGTTTGGGTTAATAATATTACGCCCCATGTTAACAGACGACTTAACAGTGTCATACGACCTCATTGACTAACCTGTGCTTAAATATTGCATATGACCAATTCACACACAAATCCAGGATTAAACTCCTGCATTTGTTTGCACTCTGCAAACAGATATAGAGACCCTCGGGTCATGCGTACACACAAATGACAAAGGCCAAGCGTAAATCCACACCCTTAAACTAAACTATATTAATAGATTTTTGTGGGTCATTCTTAATGCTTTAAAACAAAACAACTCCAGGTGGATCTATATTCTCCTAGTATGGCACTAAAAGCCTGTGGGACTAAAGGGGGGGGGTTACACTTTTGTGTTAAGTGACCTTGTTGATAAATGATGCTCTCTGTTCAATCTGAAGGATCATTCAGTCCAGTCTCTGAGTGCATGAGAAACACAATACCAGTACAGAAGAAGCGATCTAATGGTAAAATGCAGATTTGTCATCTTCTTGTCAAATTTATCTTGGGTGCCAACCAGGCTCATCGACAGTTATATTTCAGTATAAACCAGCAGGAAAGCAGGTGATAACACAGAGATGGTAGCAGGGAAGAGAGAGGGTGGATGATTGGATAAGGGTTTTGGATTAAACAGAATGTAGCGTCAGGGAATTGGAAATGAAGGTCAGATGAAAGGGGAGGAAGGTAAGAGGAAGAAGTGATAAATGGAAACTTACGCACCATCAGCATCCTTGGCTTTATTCCTAAGGGGCCAGATGTGGCCTGGTATATGTTAACATTAAATGGGATTGATGGATATTGTTCTAAATAAACAGGCCTTTACAAGGCCACAACTACTTTGTGGCAAAACCATCCCTCCATTTAACTACTTTTTCTCCACATTAGAGAGTATTTGAGATCAGCTTTCATTGTGTTTATGCTGTTGGTGCTGTTGTTGTTTAATCAATGTGATGTTGATCTGCTAAATTTTGCTTTTCTTGAAGAAATAAGAAAGCCAGTTACTAAAATTACTTTTTATAGAAGGATGTGTAATAATAGCAAAGAAGCGAAAGTTCCACATTGCTGCTTATGTCGAGTCCTCATCATAACTTAGCTGTAATTTCCAAACTATTCGTTGAATCCAAAGTAGCATTTTCGTTTCATTTCAGCCTTATTATTGTGAAACCAGCCAGAACGTGCCTGAAATTTAAACCAATTACAAAGCTGTATTTGAATAATTGCTGTGCATTTGTTGAACGGTGAATGTTTAACCTGAGGACTCACGGCATTCATATATATATATTCATATATATACATATATATATATATATATATATATATATATATATATATATATATATATATATATATATATATATATATATATATATATATATGTGTGTGTGTGTGTGTGTGATAAGATTTGGCTCCCCATAGATGGAGGCTTTAAGTGACTTTGACAAAATAGGTCACATCATCATCCTATTAATGTTCCTTTTCTTAAAAAAGACCCAACTAAAGTAATAAGAAAACTCTCAATCCAATTTTTGCTCACTCCTTCTCCCATCTGACCAACAGGTTGTTAATGATCTCATTTAAGAGGTCATGGGTACTCTAATTGAAAGTGGGCTGACTACTGTTTCTCTGGACTGACCTCTGTGACGGTCTAAAGTTAGCACAGACTTCGTGACCCCACTAAAAATAGTCAAGTTTCTCTCACCGACTGACCTTACAAGTCCACATCGACCCTTTTAATTGCTCAAATTACCTTTGGAGCTCCCTTAAGGAAAGCCTTCTTTGCCTTTGGAGAAATAGTGACTTTATGTGGATTTAGTGACATTACTTTGGATGGAGAAAAGCTACATGACGAGCTACACTGATAGAACAAAGAGGAAGAGGCCCTATATACGCCAGGACCATTAAAAGTAATGCAAGTTTCCAGTATTGCTGGGCAATTTGCCGCTTGTTGCACCATGCTGTTCACTCTGGTAGCATGTGACACCTTGACACAATCACACAGTGTGCAGCTGAGCACTGTCTGGCAGTAAACTGCGCACTGCCACAATCCCATCACTTATTCAAATATTAGCCAAACCGCAACATCTGATGCTTCGATACAAGCTGTTCATTCCAGCCTCATAAGTCTTTGTTAGGAGGTGGCTCTGTTCCAGCACCAGTGCAGTCCACACACAGTCACAGTGCCACACATATACGCACGCGGCAGCGTCTACACACGTGTGTCTGCAGGCCAGCACACCCAATAATAAGCTGTAAACAGGCAGCATTGGGCACATTTTCTTTTAATTATCAGCCTGCGTATCATTGAAACCATCAAGCTCTCTCCCAACGCAACCGCCACAAACAACATCTGTCCTTGACCTTGGCAAAGAAAACCCACCAGTGTATAGCGAGCTGCTCCGCCTATCACAGCCTTCTGTCGGGTCAATTATGATAACAGGGTCATTTGTTAATGTGTCTCTGTGCTGTGTAAATGCAGCTGCTTAGTTTGTGGGTGCATTGGGGTATATGGGGGGTCTTTGTGTCACCTATGACTGGCCCAGCGTTACAGGCCCTGTTTCTGTGTATCCGTGTGCATTACACACTGGATAGGGGTGAGAATTTAAAAAATGGACATCAATTGTTCCTAAATGCCGAACCCCGGTTGACCTTTTTTCCATCTCTTCAGCAAAACTACGTGACTCCCTCTTCTTCAGTCATCTTTATTAAAATCTGTGTTTTAATTAACGCCGTTCAACGAGGGCCCTCTGAACAGGGGGTTAATTGTGCTTTTCGTGAAATCAGCTCAAATGCAAATTCTCTCTGCGTGACCTCTGTTCCGTTCCTTGGAATAGTGTTTTAATTATCCAGACAACCTCTTAAGAAACCATGGTGACGGGGTAACCATATGGTCAGTAGTCAGGTCTCATCCTCGAGATACTGCGGATCACAGGAAGTGAAAGAATGTGGAGGATCAGTGGAAGAATGTTCGGATTTACAGATATTCAGGAAGTAAAGCACCAAAAATAAGGAACAATGATGATAGTGATGCTTAAAATAACAATA
The DNA here is from genome assembly GCF_965226115.1 of Aulonocara stuartgranti. NCBI lineage: Eukaryota > Metazoa > Chordata > Actinopteri > Cichliformes > Cichlidae > Aulonocara > Aulonocara stuartgranti. The sequence continues at coordinate 24,094,342 of NC_138942.1, read as the reverse complement.
AAAAATAATAAATAAAGAAATGTCTAGAAGAAACGTCAATATACTGCTCACATTCTGACTATTGGTTTCATGATGTTCTCTTATGTGCTATCACACGCTTCCAGAAACAGCTACTCCACTATCCTTCCCTACTCAGCCCTCTGCCAATGGGCTTCCATCCTCCCTGCTCACATTAACAGTCATGTCTCCACAACATGTGCGAAGCAACAATGGGCAGCAGAGCACAAAAGATAGGCAAACTGTGATTTGCATTGTAGGCCAAAGCACATCCTCAGCAATACGCAGGAAAAAATAAAACCCTGAACACAATCATCAGCAGCCATAAGTAGGCAGTAGGGTTTTTTTTATTATTATTATGCATGGTTTCACTTGGATTCACTTGACAAAATAAAGTTGTTGTAAACCAAAGAGCACTTTGATGTCAGTCATGTGTTTCCTGCTTCTTTGTCTGTTTGTACGCTAAGGATGTTAATGTCAGTTTGTCTGTGTATCAGTCCACCACTTTACCCGAGGCTGTAAAAGATGATAGAAAAGTATTGGATAGATTACCATGAAATGTATTACAGAGTTTTATAGCCACCACAGGATGAATCCTACTCATTTTGACCACACCCTCAATTTCCTGTCCCTCAATTTCCTGTCAATTTCCTGTTTAAAAAGTCAGTAGCGTAACATCATATCTAATAATATTTTAAGACTTCAAAGCCGATTTAGACAGCACATCAGCATCCATATTCTTGCTAATATAGTAATGGCATCATTCATATATCCTGTGTGTAACTCTACCACACAATTGAGCACAGTCTTCTAAAACAAACTGTCACTGTTAAACAGGTAGCACCTCGTTCACACATTGTCAATATACACATAACTGCACTCGTTCATGTCCCAGTCATACTGTTAATGTGACGCATCAGCGCAACTGCTGCGCATCTGCTACTGAAGGTTTGGAATTTCTACACTGGTTCCCTGTGCCTCCCTAAATCAGCCTGTTCTTATTCCTGGGGCAACAATTAATGGTGTTTTATCAAAGCTGTTGGCTTGGCTCATTTAGCACAAGGTGTCCTTAAGCAGCGGAGCTTAACGCATGGCATTAGCGAGATGGGGCTGTCGATCATAGCTCGTGTTTCGTCAGGGTTACTGCTGTGAAGGAGCATTTTTTGTTACAGATCACAATCTTTTCACAACCTTAGAATAAGTTTTTAGCACCTAAACATAAACAAGTTTGTACCTCAAACTAGTACCTAAAACAGAGACAATATTGCAATGGCAGCAGTTGAAGAAACGTGGAATCGGACAAAATTGCATTACAGATATACTAGATATACTGTGCCGCAGTTTTCAAGACGTGTCCTTAAATGCGCATGCACATCATTGCTGTAGCTTCACACGCACATACACACACAGACATATAATGATCCACACACCAATCTTTATTTTTCTTTCCCCTGTCACCCTCTTTTTATCTTCTTGTCCTGTCAAACACGGTGACATAAGAAAAACATTCACTCCCTCTTTTTGAAGCTGTTTCTCTCTCTCTAACACACACCCTGCAACCCCGTCTCATGCATCCCTCCCACAGAGCATTATTTCCCACCTGGGTATTTCACACTCCGCAGGGCCCTGTGCTTTTTAATTCATTGAACTCTCATGAAATCCCAAGAAGATATGTTACCATGCACTGAGTCTGACTTTTATAGCTAATAGGGAAGTGGTGACAAAGTTTAATAGGGTTGTGTGATGTGTGAGTTTTAGGAATGGAGAGAGAGCAAGAGGCAGATACAGAGGGCTGTATTTTCATATTATCCTTTTTATTGAAATATTGGAGCAAAAAGAATGTTTTTATAGGTTAATGTCACTCTAAAATGGGGTTTTTTGGAGGGCCAATTCCTCATCTAGAGAAATTACCTGTGGTACACATCAGGGTCTGATCTGGGCCCTATTTTCTCTTCTCTTTTGTCTGCATATGCACTTTTTGTATATGCAGATGACACAAAATTGTATGTCCCTATAATTTGTCTTGGTTTGTTTCATATCTCGAGCCTAAAGACGAAAACTGACATAATTATATATGTAGGTATTTTACATTCCACAGGGCTCTATGCAGGGCTGCCATGAAATCACAAAAATATATTCTACCATGCATCACATCTGACTTTTACATCTAATAGGGAAGTGGTCATAAATCATTTAGCGCAATTCAGTTTTATTTATATAATGCCAAATCATATGCAGATGACAAACATTTATATATCTCTTTGATAATTTGTAAGTGTCTCAGTCAAGCTGCAAAGTTATAATTTAAGGTAAAAAGCTAACTACCAGTGAAAAGACAATACTGTTTTATATCTTTCGTCCAACTTTATAATGGATGGACTGGTGAATATGTTAGACATGCTTGGCTTACATGCCCCAAAGCTCGTGATCTGCCTTTTTCTATGTATTTGGCAGAACACAGAATTTATTATAAAGTCCAAGAATAACATATCAGTACTGCAGAATTATAGATATTAAATCTTCTTGTCGCTTTAGCCCAAATTTTGCACAGGCTTTAAATGGTTACCAGAAGATATATTTTAATTGCTTTGGTGATCCTCTGTCTTTGACTCTTGGCCTCTACGGGATCCTATCGTTATCTGTACGCCTCCCTTTTCAGTCCAACTTATCACTCCTACACTAAGAAGGCATCTGAAGTTTTCTCCATCCATTTTTTTAACCATTTTTGATCACCCCCTTCCACTTGAAGTGCAACCGACTCTCCCCCTCTCCGCAAACAAATGTCGCTCTCTAATTGGCCAGAACTGGGGAGTCATGAGAGCGTTGGTGTTTGGACAGCTGTTAATCTCGAAGGGTTGGCAGCGGCAGAGAAGATTGTGACAGTGGTGGGGAGAGGGATGACAATCTGGAATGGCAATGTGAATGACGCAAGGAGAGAGGAAGAGTTCAAGTCTGGTTGCAAATTACTGCCACCCCAAGTCTGTGACCACATCTGTCTGTCATTGTGAGGCTGTGGTGTCAGTGAGAAAGTGCTTCCACAGATATATAATGCAGTGTCACTGTTTGTCTCAATGCCTCTGCAGCATTGTGTAGTATGTACTATGGCAGTGCAGTTAATGTACAAGAACAGACACACACACACGCCCTGCACATTCATTCACTCCAAATCATCATACGCATGGGGATGCACTGTGTTTTCTCCACTGCTCACACTCACTCTTGCTCCATATCTTCCTTTCCTTCGATCCTATGCTCACACACATACACACAATAAAGCACACATACACAGCGCTCAGGGAACCAATCACCATCGCCTGTTTTCAGGTCCTGTTTGTGAATGGGATTTTTACGGGAGAGGAGGAGGCAGGCACCTCTGTGTTGTAGGCATGCAGCTGCTACAGCATCCCGTTCTCATTTTTTTTTCCTCCACAAGCTCAAATATTTCTCTCATTTTCTCTTTGTGTTTCATTTTTAATGTTATGGTTATTTTGGTTGTTTTTAATATTGCAGCATCACTCTTTCCCTCTTCTTGAACTCTCTCTGACTCTTTTCATCTTTTTTTGGATGGTGCAGTTGGATGTGACTGCTGCATTGAAATATCCCCCCTCTTTCACCATTACCTTCACCATCATCCACAGCTGTTTGCCTCTTCCAAATATTTTTAATTATCCTGTCCACTTTCCCATTTATTGCACAACTTGCTTTTTCCACAACATTCTTTCTATCTGTCACTCCATCTTTTTCTTACCCTTCTTTCTTCTCACCATCCCATCTGCATCCCGAGGAAGGTGGTGATGCGGGTAGGGTGAATGCCTAAAGACTCACACACACACAAACACACAAGCGTAGACACTTACCTTCTGTGACAGGATCTTCCGTCCGGAGTGCTTCTGAATCTTCAGTGGTTGAAGATAGAGCAGCGAGCCTCTGTGAGCTTCTGGCAGATAAAAAAGAAGTGGAGGACAGACAGAGAGGAAGAGAGAGAAAGAGAGACAAGACAGGAGAGGGAGTGAGAGGTATAAAGAGAGAGAGTGAGAGAAGGGAAAAAGTGGACTAGAGGGGCGGGCTGAAGCGATCCAAGTGGAGGAGGAGCAGGATTCTCCTAGCTAGCTGGAGGTGAGATGAAGGGGAGAAAGAGAGAGGGAGGGAGAGATAAAGGGAGAGGGAGGGAGAGAGTTAGGGTGCACTGGATTGGGATAGGAGGGGATTGTGTGATGTTTGAGAGGAGGAGGGATTGCAGCGGATGAAGGGAAAGTTGGAGAGAGGAGAGAGGAGGGAAGGGAACAAAGAGAAAAAGAGGTTTATTGATGAGAAAGGATGGAGGAGGGAGGATAAAAGAGTGAGATGCATGCGAAAGATGACCTAAAGCCAAGTATCCGAGGAGGACGGAAATGACAGATTAGAGGTAGAAAATGCAGACAGGGCAGCAGAACCAAAAGTCTAAAAGGGAGCCAGAGGACAAAAACACCTGACAGGAAATAGGTGTGATCAGCTATGATTTGAAGGAAGAGAAGTGGAAGTGTGGGATTTCAGGGCACCGTTATGTAACCTTTAACAGCGTCAAATAATACAAGAACAACTTATGCCAAGCCATCACATGCATGCGGTCCCTGGAGACAATCAATTTCAGAGTGCAGAAAATGTCCTTCCATCCATTAAATCTTACGGTAATCCAAACTTGTGTTGATGTGTTGCAGTACGGATACTGCGATTAACTTTGGAGCAATAACTTACCGGCGGATGGAAAAACTGGGGGGAAAATAAAGCGAAAGATCTTTGTGAGAGGCTGGTGACAAAAACGGAATCTGGGAGGTGAGCATACATATACCTTTCAGGAACTTTAAGGAGAGTAATGGTTCACATGTGGATTGTAACATACTGTACAAAAAGTTTTAATGTGAGCAAACCGCATTACAGCTATGGATAGACTGCCTGTCTCTGCTCTCTTCTCTTTCCTCCGACCCCCAGCCAGTCATGATGGATGGCTGCCCCCTGGAGCCTGGTTCTGCTGGAGGTTTCTTCCTGTTTAAAGGGACTTTCTCCTTCCCACTGTCACCCAGTGCTTGCTCATAGGGGGGTTGCCTGATTGCATGTATGAAACACCATGCCACCGAACACAGGAGCATATTTTGAGAAACCATGGGGCTTCCAGGAGTCTGAGTCCCATGTAGCACTGCTGTTTTTACACTTTTATTTTCAAATTTGGTTTTCTGATACTGTTCAAATAAATTAACACAATAAAGCTATCTGGGTTTTTTTAGTAAAACATCATGTTTGGATTAAAATGATGTTTGAGTCTCATGACTGAAAACTGCAATTCCTCTAATCACCACTTTAGGCCTGCTTAAAAAAGCGAGTCAACTCCTATAGACACCCATGGCCACTGGGATAGACTATCCTCTTGGTAATCCAACTGTAGTTTGATATTTTTAGGTGTTTATTTGACCAGGAAGTGAAACTAAGCGTCTCTTTTGCAAGATTTTCCTATACTGACATAGTCAAATAGACTGGTATTTTTATCTAACACTTACATACACGTTAACACTCTGATGGATGCACCAGGGGCAACTCGAGGATACTTCAACATGCTGACTTCAGGAGCCAAAGTAAGAAACAGAGAGGTTGACAGGTTGTAGCTCCTAAGCCACAGCCACTCATAGACAGTATTAACCTAGCAAACGTTTCACGTCAGGGGAAAACAGAGCTCCAAGAAAAATCTCTGCAAGCATGGGGAGAAGTGTACCTCCTCACAAAAGAGCCGTACCCTGGTTTGAACCCAGGACCCACTTATGGTAAATGCAGCAATTCTAACCGCTGAGCAGATGCGAGAGAGCCAGCGTGATGCTAAATGCTAGCTTGCTGCACTCTTGCTGGAAAGTTAGCAGAACTACATTGGTTATGTAGGTGATGCAGTCTGCTCCTCTTCATGGATTTAAAAAGAAACCCTGATTTTCCACCTGTTGTTGATCAGCAGGTTACTGAATGTAAAAGTGAAAATGAAAAAAATCCTAAACTAGCATATAAAAAAACTGTTTGTGGTCGCTTTTGTATCTTTTCTCACATCTCTTTGGGGTCCTTTCTCACTGGCTTCTAAAGGAGAGACATCGCTTCATGCAGATGCTTTGTCAGATATAGATTTCATGCAATTGTCTATTTGTGTTCAGTGTCAGAGGTCTGGGTCAGCCCACAGTACTCTTAAGCTGGCTGGCATTCATTTTTGTCAAGGTGAGAATTCATTTGCTCAAGGACACTTCAGCAGAGTGGATGCTTGCCAATGCACAGTTTAATCCTAGGATTTCTTTTCTCCCTTTCAAAAAAAAAAGCTGTACTCAGCTATTTAGTGTACTGATGGTGTCTATTTTCATAAAAGACTGCTAAAATCAGCTTTGGCTGCAGTCTCTGTGCACAGCTGTTTCCACATGCTTTCATTCGTGTAAAGCTATATCATAGGTTATGTCTGCAATGTTTTCACCCAACAGGGTGTTTTCTCCATAAGTGTAGACTGAATATCCAAAGAAAGACTCCCATTGCACAAAAGCCACAACTAGTAATAAAAGAGGAAGTAATAATACTACATGCAGGCATAGACTCTATGCAGATCCATACATTCATTTTCTTCAGCTTATTTCAGGGCAGCAGCCTAAGCAGAGAAGCCCAGACCTCCCTCTCCCTAGTTACCTCCTGTAAAGGTGTTTCCTAGCCACCTGAGAGCTATAGTCTTTCCAGCATGTCCTGGGTCTGCCCTGTGGTCTCCTCCCAGTGGGTCATACCTGGAGCACTTCACCCAGGAGGTCCCCAGGAGTTACCTTGTCAGATGCCTAAATCACCTACTCTCAGCCCCTCAATGGCTGAACTCCTCACTCTATCTCTAATGGAGAGGCCAGCCACCCTTTTTTCCAACGCTTGTTCCCGTGATCTTGTTCTTTTGGTCACTACCCAAAGCTCGTCACCATAGGTGAGGGTAGGGATGTAGATCGATCAGTAAATTGAGAGCTTCGCTTTTAAACTCAGCTCTTTCTATACCAAGACGGACCTGTACAGCGTTCGCATCACTGCAGCCGCTGCACCAATCCGTTTGTTGATCTCCTGCTCACTCTCCCCGCACTCATGAACAAGACCCCAAGATACTGTCTATGCAGATAGCATTTAAAATATTAGGTTTGTTGATATTAATGAATACTTATATAAATACATATACATTGCAACACTGGTTCTCATAGGACTTTCCAACCTGGATATTCTGATCCCGGAGCTGGATATCCTCAGAAAAGTTTTCCTACAGACACAGAGTGACTGTGGAGACATTGCTTTCTACACATTGTCTGCAGTGCAATTCTAGGCCCAGGGCCAAATACTGTGCTTCTATCATAAGGCGCTGGCATCACAGACATGATGAGGCCATAATATGACATGTGTAACACTTGGGTGGTTTTTTTTCTTCTCCTTTTTTTTCCAGTGCTTTTAAAAAGACTTACAATAGCCAGACTTACTGATAAAACCGATGAAAAAAAACCCCATTCTATCTAACAAACACCAAAGGAAATATAAGATTCTGAGGCCACAATTGACTAAACTGAGTAGATGAAAATTCACAGTACGTTTTGATTGGCTGAAATGCCACTGTATAGATGTAAAACAAATTGAAAACCTTGAAAACGAATCAATCAAAACATGCAAGTAGAAGAGGAAGCACAAAGAAGAAGTAGGGGGAAAATAATAAGTAGAAGGAAAAGCAAGAGGAGGGGGGAAAGAGGTCTGGCAGAACTGCTGCTCAGACGCCTAGAAAATCATTGACACATCTAGACTTTTCTTAATGTTATTTGACAGATTCACTGCTATCATTGCTTCTGTTAAGTCAGGGATGTCAAACTCATTTTACATCGAGGGACACATACAGACTGTTTTGGTCTTAAGCAGGCTGAGTGAAATTCCACTTTTTATCCATGTAAAGACGTTTAACTACACATTTAATCGCTGAGTTTTCCTAACATAAAATAAAGAAGTGTAAGGTCAACAGCACATCTATTTTTCTATATGATAAATGTGCAAAATTACAAAAAAAGCTCTGGTAGCTCACTGCCCAGACTCCCCCACATTTATAAAACCGAAGGCTTTTGTTGATTGATGAAAATTTTCTTATTTTTACCTAAATTTCGAATGTAGACAGAAAAGAAAACAGGAACCTTTCAGTCATTCAATTGTTTATCCATTACTTATCCACTTTAATGTAGTATGAATGGCTATGGGGGAACAGAAAAAGCTGTAAAAAACATAAAAATACAGTTAAGTCCAAAGATTTATGCCCCTCTTAACATTTTCCAAAGCCATCCAGCAGGTTCTGGCCCCTGGGCCTAATGTTTGACACTCATGTTCTAAGTTTAATACTTAACAGTGTTCATCTTTGAATATTAAAAGCATATGTCATATTGAGGTTTTAAACGTCATCTCAAGCTTTGATTTTTCTTGTTTTCAAGTGATGTAATCAGGCAGTAATGCAACTGTCCGGCTCAATTACAATATTAGTTTTTTGTCTATTTTCTGTGCATGCCAATTGATTTAAAAAAAAAGGGGGGGGGGGGGAACAGAAGAAGACACAAAAACCACGAAGCACTGGGAAGTGGCTCAGACGTGTCTCTTCCAGCAGGACGCAGCTCAGTTTTAAGCAGAACTGCTTTGTAATTACTTTAATGTATCCTTATTGGGCACGTATGCCAATTTTCATAAGTTCAGTAATTGACTCTCTGCTTTTTCAGCTCTGGCACAGCCCACTCTGTCTCACACACTCTCGTATTGATCCCATTAGTTCACATTACTTTGCCTCAGAGATTACAACAGATTGGTCCATGCTTGTGTACAAATGCTGCGAGCGCTGATCTAACAGTTCGGGTTACGGCTACTTATTGTTCAAAGTAAATGTTTTTCCTGTTGAGAAACACAACTGAGCAATGAAGCTGCTTTGTCTGTGGAAATCCAGCTGCCTGCCTGTCCAAAATTAGCAAAAGAAGTAGTTTGTTGCTGTATCATTAAATGAAATTCTACATCATGAATTCGCTGTTCTTAACACAACAAAAGGCAGGAGTTCAAGTAGCATGTCATTATTAAAGTAAGGGGAACAAAGCATGACAAATAACAGTGACATTTAAAAATACTTCAAAAGAGTAAACATTCACACACACACACACACACACACAAAAAGTAAATCCTAATGTGATATCTGTCTTTTACTTTTTCGGTGCATTTGCCCGCAAGGCTAAACAGGATGCACAGCAGTTTGACTGCTGGTGCTGAAAAGGAAATAAGTTTCCTGTTGTTTTAGGTTCAGTCATGTAAATCATGTAAAATTATTTCGCTAGAGAAGTCACATTCCCACTTTAAGTTTTAACCACTACAGTTCCTTAGACTGTAGTCAAATTAAACCAGGCGTGCAAATATAGGAACCAAAGCACTTCAGATCTGTCTTGCCATACTTTTGTATTGTTTAGTGTGACACCTTAACAGTGCTTTAGCATTGGATGAAACTGTACCTGTGCCATAAAAAAGCCAGAGACAGTATGAAAGGAAGTTTTTTTTTAATTATTGTTTTTTTTAGACTTTTATTACACCACATTGTTATTAATGTGAGCAGTTGTGCCCGATCATTCCGTTTTTCTCTTTGTGTAAAATAGCATCCTATAACATTTTTGGATGTGTCTAAGCTGCCAGCTGTCTTAAGTTCAAAAAACACAATATTCACTATAGATAGATAGATAGATAGATAGATAGATAGATAGATAGATAGATAGATAGATAGATAGATAGATAGATAGATAGATAGATAGATAGATAGATAGATAGATAGATAGATAGATAGATAGATAGATAGATAGATAGATAGATCTTGAGCGAGAAAGATAGATATATAATTTATATAATGACTTTATATATTAGGATAATACCAATAGTAATCTAATAATCTAATTAAAAACACCACATTGTTCATTATTATAGATTAAAGCAATGGTTCCAACCCTTTAGTCTCCTCTTTATAAAAGAAATATAACATTTTAAGATGGAGTTGGGAGTGGTTCTTTCTAAAACTATTGGATAATTTCTAATAATAACCTGTCTGAACAAACAACAGAGGTAAAGCATATTTAAGTGCATGAACGAGCTTAAAGTAAGTGGTATGTAAAAAGTAAATCACATGTAACTGTTTACATATGTTGTGTTCAAATGATTTGGAAATAGTTACCTGGCAGAATTTTACTGGATAAAACTTTCCTAAAATGTGCTGAAATGAGCACTGAAATGTGCTCATGTGTCAGGTTTCTGAATTATGCATGAGACTGAGTCTGAATTCAATTACAGTTCCTGGGACTAATGTCATTTATTCGTCACTCAAGGAGAACCCAATTTAAAACCACACATCAATTTAAGTATGTGTAAGTTGCTGTACTGTGAATTTGTTCATCTTAACAAATACTTTTAGTATTTAGATTAAGATCAAGTGACTGTTTTTTGTTAAGAAGACCAAAAGTCTCTTAAACTGCTCTTCATCCTCCACCATCCATCCACCCTGCAGATCAACAGTTGTAGCTCAAGATCACTAGGGGGCACGGTCGAGGCTGAAATAAGCGGTGAGGAAAGCGACCTCAGAACATGCAAAACAGAAGAAGGACAAAAAAAAGCATCACATGTAGATTATTCATTTTAGAGTTGCGCTATTGATTATCTTGCCATATCAGGGGTGCAAAGTAAATGTTTTAAAGCTCTAAATTATATCTGCAGAGTATTCCTGCACATTTTGCATGGCATGCTTTGAAAAGCAAGACCTTTTAAAGTTACTACCAGATACCAGCTTTCTTCAAACACTGAACTTTCTCATGTTATTTTTTGATCCGCTTGATGACGCATTTCCAAAACAAAACGTAAGAATGGCTGTTACCTCTTGTTAGATCATACTTCATACTCGTCTTTTCTTGACTCAAACCTCAGGGCCGATATGTGAAGTTCAGCAAGTTGATTGGTCAGTTCCTCATCACTTCTTAGAAGCAAAGGGAGTTTTTGTTTACTTTATAAAACCTCTAGAGAAAGAAGCTATTCTAGTTTTCCCAAGTCGGCAGGACTCACACCAAACCCACACTGAAGTGATAACACTGACAGCTCTGTATCAGCAGTCACAAGTGGTTGATTGCTCATGATAGCATTTTTTTATGTAGCAAGCAAGCTGTGCAAATTTATTGAAGACATTTAATTATTTTGACCCTCTTGCACATGTGACCTCTAAGAATATTTTGTGCATTGAACTCAATAAATTGTCCTTTTTTCGAGGTTTTTTTTTGTGAAATGTGTGAGTGAGTGTCATTAGCTGAAATGAGGAACTGGTCATGCGGTATCTAAGCTCATCATCAACTTTGTTCTGACTGAGGTGTTAAAGACATTTGTTGGCAGGAAGTTACAGTATGGGTCTAAAAATGAAAAAAGGAAAGAGATAAAGAAATAACACGAACTCTGTCATCTTTATATTGCTCTTGTCTTTTGACTCCAAAAAGTCAGTCTATTAAAATAAAAAGACATCATTTTTGCGTAAATGAAATCAATTGTGCAAAAAAAAAAAGGAATAATAAACAATTATTCTCCTGCAGCAAGATATTTACTCCTAAAGAGCAAATACCCACATATGACTGTTCATGCTTAAGTGAAAGAAGATGTGAAAAGCTTGTGTGAGTCAAGCAGTTACTCAGTTTCAAATTTAGTTTGAGGAATCACTATTGGTAGGAAAGTGAAAAAAGTTGCGAGTGCCGATAAAAATTCAGTAACTTTATACATACGTAATAGTATACTGCCAATGTGCACATACTGCATATGTACTTTTTATTTAGAGTGCAAAAAGTGTGTGTGATGAGGAAGAGTGTATGTGGGGTTTAGAAGTCTAAATATAAGTGATTTTGTAACCAGAGGAGGTTATTTGATTGCGTGTTTTGACTCAACACTGTAGAACAGACTAGAAAGAGTCTAGCTCAAATTAGTTTCAGTACCATAACAGGACAGATCAGGAACTTTTTATTGAAAAAAAATTTTTTATTTCTTTTATTTTAAACTCGTGTTCTCAGGTACAAACTGAACATTTCAATAAAGCTTTTCAAAATCATGAAAGTGAGAGTTTACTGTATATTTTAAGGGGGAAATATCTGTAACCTCATCTAATCTAATCTAATCTAATGTACATTTATCTGACAAAAAGATGTGAAACTCTACCCACTCAGGAGATGTGGGCGTTCTACATGTTATAACACTGAATGATCATTATTTGATGACATCTTCATCACGCCCACCTTTCAAGTGACTGCAGGAAAATATAAAGTATGAGAAGAAGCAGCTCAGAACACATAATGCTTTAAATCAGAAAGCTGTAAAACGTGGATTCAGTGCTGATGGCTTTAGGACGTAAATATGTGGTGTATCCCGAATGTGATACTGAGAGGCGGAGGTTTCAGGAGCCTGTGGTAAAGCCACATAAATAAAAATTTGCCATTATCTGAAGGGATGTGGTTGGTTAACTGCTTAAACGTTGGCTGGCAGATCTTGATAAGGCCTTATCGCAAAACCAGAATATGTACTGTCAAGATTTTTACTTTGTTTTGTGATAACTTTCGCCATCCTGAAATAATTACCGTTTTACACGTAAGCCAGAAATTTGTTGCCAGAAACTTACTTATTTCTTACTTATTATTGTGACTTGCTTACTCATTAGAACAGTTTTTAATGTTTTCTGTGTCCTCGGAAACAAAAACATGAATCATACTTGTCATTTCTGAATTTCATAAACTTCTAAACTAAACCAAAAGCCTCCACTGCGTCTTCCTTCTGCACTTAGGCTTTTTTCGCAAGAAGTGTTGCAATCCGACAGCATGTTTTTAGAGCTTGTCATTTAAAACAGCTGATTATGCATTTGACGTGAAGGTGACATTAAATGCTACTGTGGACAGAAAAGGGGAAATTGAACTCGTCACAGAGGAAACTCCCACAGACTTCTCGGCTGGCTGACTAGAAGGAAGCCACAGTGAGAGAAGGACAAAGGAAAAACAGCCTTCACAATCTATGGTAGGTAAGTGAGCCATTTATTTTATACACCCTTGCACTGTGTTGGAGATCATGGGTGAGCTAGGAAAGGGGTGAATGCTTGCCTCTCACAAGTGCTACTTTTTCACAGCTAGAAAATCATGTTGCTATATTATTTTAAAAGTTAATGACCTCTGATGTGTGAGCATCAGCCCTATTGAGAAATAATGATAAAAATCCACAAAAGTCAAATACACAGGTTTGCTTTTTGGGCTTCATCAGAGCTCATTTTAAAATGTGTTGAGCTCATGAAAGCGGACATGAATTCCCAGCATATGTCATCCTGTGACTTCTTCTCCTTTGATTTGCTCAGAATTTTCACAATCAGATGAGAAATTGGCTGAGACTCTTCAGAAACATGCGCACTTCTCTTTATGAACGCTTAAAATATCGCCCAGAAAATACAGTGAGTGTACAAAATGAAAAAAATAGCTTAATACAGTAACATACAGGTGTTTCCAGGTGCTGTGGGGTTTTTTGTTTTTGTTTTTTTTTTTTTTTTACATTTACATTTACATTTTTTACTTGTGCTATTTTCTGAAAATCATTCTGTCTTTGATTTCAACTCAACTGATGGTTTCCACTTCTACAGTGTGGCCTACTGCACCTCTGACAATAACAGGTTGACAAGGTTGTTTAGTTTCAGAGTGAATACTGGATTCCCACATTCTCCTGAACGGGGGTTCCCCCAACCTTCTACTGTAAACAGCAGCTCTAAAGGCAGAAGTAATGCCTGAGTGACCCTTAAAATCCCCCGTTGATATTCTAAAACAATGTACTGAAGTCTTTTTTTCCCTCATTTTTCTGTAACTTTATTACCATTTCAGGTTGCATTCACGTTTTTTATGATTGTACATCAAATTTTATTTAAACATGTTGAGGGATCAATTAAAAAAAATGACAAATGCATTTCACAAAATGTCATTTTGATTTAATTTGCATTTATTTGTCAAAAATGTACAAGGTTTTACTGTTTTTACATTGTCAAAAAAGTGGACGCAACATGAATCAATTGATTTTCTTCTTGCAATGTGGGTAAAAAAATAGATTTTTTTATTTTGTGTTTTTTACATTTAGTCATTGTACGGTGTTTACATTTCTTTAAAACATAAAAAACAGACATTTAAAACAAAAAGAAAATGCCCACCACCACCCCTCACTCATACACATACACATATACAAACACCCACACATACGCACACAACTTAACCATACATATGTGTGGCGGTGTGTGATCCCCAGTGTGTTTATTTCTTTTTATCTGCGTCTATCACATGTGAGAAAAAGAGATAAGAGAGAGGCGGATGTGTGGTGACATCCCACAACAAGCAGACACTCAAAGCGGAAGAATGCTCGTAGTGTGGTCATGACTCATTTGTTCATTGTTTCTAGTAAATGAACTAATTCTTCTCCCCTCTCTCTCTCTCTCTCTCTTTCTGCCTCGCACACTGCCCTCTGCTCCGACTTGTCTTCAGACTTCTTGATGATATCAGTAAAAGCAGTTGGGCAAGTTTCGTGAGGGCAGCTCATAACAAAAGGGCCACCTTGCCCTCACTGGGCGCAATAATGGTGCCTCTCTTCTGGCTTCTGCTTTTGGCAAAGCTTCCTAAGCTGGCTCTTTTCTCCGGTTCAGATCGTTGTGTAATCCAGGAGATCAACAACTCACAAAATGGTAAATATATGCCCGGTGTAATCCTTCAAACAACTACATTTTTAATTGTTTTTCATTTTTATTGTACTTTCATTTTAAAATACAGTGACTTTTGCATATTTAGCTTATAATAGTTTTTCATGCAAATCGTGCCATAAGCACCTAAAATCTGATAAAGGTTCTGAGGAAAAGTAAAGCAAAAAAGGCTAACTGTCATATGAAATGTATTTTGTTATGAAAGGTGAACTGTAAGAATATCTTAACTGTTTTTTTTTATATAATTATAATCATTTTGAGTTGAAGATGACTAAAGATTACAGGAATACAACAAAGCGACTGCCCGATTACCTAAAATGCTTTTCTTTTTCTGCTCAGTGTCTTCAATACTGGAATCATTACAATGCCATAATAACTACATGTCCCTTGTCCACTGCAAGTGGAGGCAACACATAAACACACAGTTGGAGCTCTGGGTCGATACAGGATCTGGAAGGTAAAAAAAAAAAGGGACAAAAGACGTGAAGAAGCAAACAGAAAAAAAAGATACATGGGACGCCTTTTTCAAGGAATAACTGTGTTCATGTCCTTGCAGGGAGGTGAAGTGTGAGCCATTTGATCCTAGAGATGCAACTAAGCACAGGGATGTCCGCTGTAGATATAAAGCCAATGCATTTGGCATCGGCTTAAAACACACCGCCTTCTTCCTCCAAAACAAGACTTGTCTCTCCTCCTCCTCTGTCCAGCACAAGACTCTTCATCTTTTACAGCACCGTGAGTTTAACATTCATTCTGTTGTGCTTCCTTTAGCATTCAAGTGAAACTAAACACTCAGGGATGTTGTGCGCGTTTGCATTTTTACAGTGAAAGCACTCCCACCAGCGAATCTCTCCACGCACGATGCAGCTGATGGTGGCCGAAAGCTCATTTGGTCCAGCCCCTACCCTCCCTCCTCATCCCTGAACAAAAACCTCACCTATCAGCTCAGCTATAAGACGCACAGAGAGGACAACTGGGTGGTAAGCATCGCGCATGCAAGCTCATAACTGGATTGAAAATGCCTCATCTTTGTAGCACGTCAGTTTAACTGAAAGGTCGAAAATAGAAACCGAGGTAGCATTTAACACTCTTCATACTTCCTTGCAATATATTTAGCAATAATAATGAAACCAGTGACCTGATGCATATAAATCACATTTTAGATTTCCTCTCACAGGAAAGCTTCAAACCTACGAGACCCTCGAGTCAGAAGCCTGGCAGCTTTAAAGAAATAGAAAAAACAGATTAGGATACACCTGGGGAGGTTCTGAATTCAAACATAAGCATACTAACACATTCACAGTTTGGATTTAAACAAATAACGCAAACATACATTTACATTCTAGGTAGCTAAAAACCTGGAAAATAAAATAAGGATGCACATAGAACTCAGTAGCTGATCCAAATACTTTTTTAACCTTGAATAAATGTCAACAAATAAATATTCCATAAGCCACTCACAACACCTGATTCTCTTTGCAGACTGTGAATGTCACAAACACCAGTATGACACTTGAGAGGCAGCTGTTGCGTCCAGGTCACAGGTATGAAGCCAGAGTGAGGGCCTGGGCCAGCATGGGCCTGTGGAGTGACTGGAGTCCTGTGGTGACCTGGCACACTAAAGAAGGTAAATTAAAGAAATCGGTTCAACTTCAGCTCTGAATAAATTGGTTGGCATGTTTAATATATTGAATAATTTTGCACAAGTAGTGCCTTTTCCTTCTTAAGGAGACCCACACTCTTATCTGCTTTCCTCACATTTCTAATCTTCTCCCTCTGTCCAATTTTATTGGTTAGAGATAAGTCTGGGGCTTTGCAGCTGTTGTTATTAGCTCTTTTTTTCTCTCTTGGGCCACAGACTTTGGGCAGCTTCCCACTTTGCATTGTGTACTGGACGGAGAGAAGGAGGTAACATGTAGCTGGGAAGTGAGCAGAGAGCTGGCTCACATCATTACCTACCAGCTGGCCTGTCAACACAATGAGAGTGCGCCGTAAGTTGAGCGTAACGCTGGCAACACCACCTGGCTGGAAATTAAAAATGCACCTTCATCATTCGTCCATCCATTTGTCAGACCGTTCGTGTCATTTCCTCTGCTTTCAACCTCTGCTTTCAGGTTTGAGAGATGTTGTTTGAACCCAGCAGTCACTTCTGACCTCACCAGGATGATGCTGAGGTACAGCTGCACACTGTCTGTCACAGACCCAGAACATCTGCAGCTGAACCTCCAGCCAACACACAGTGCCAAGAGTTTTAAACTCTACCAAAACAGTGAGTAACCATGTGACTGGAGCTACAGCATTCTGGTCGGGTGCTCCAACCTGGGAATAATTCTTGTTCTTCTAAATTCCAAATCCACACTCAAGGAGCGCTTAGAAAAAAGGGTCTTGATTGAGTAGCCCCACCTACTGTTTAAATAGCACTATTGCACCCATGCCGTACCCAATAGACTGTGTACCCAATATATATGTATGTATATAGATAGATAGATAGATAGATAGATAGATAGATAGATAGATAGATAGATAGATAGATAGATAGATAGATAGATGCTTAAGACCCCTTTTGGTACTTTCCACTACAGTCTGTCATGACAAAACAAACAAGCACACACACACACACACACACACACACACACACAGTAACTACACCCTGTGGGGCTTATTTATTGGCATAATGCATTCCCTAAAGTTAACCAATGAGCTTAAGAATGAATGCCTAATGGCTCAGACGTGAAATCTAAAATCTAATTTTACCCTAAAATTTAATAATACCCTAAAAAATTAGCATGGGCTAATTTTAGTCTTTACAGTAATACAAGTCCTTACAGGTTGGTGGGCAGTAAGATTAAAGTCCCCACTTGGCAAGATAAACGAGTGCAGACACTAAATCACAAGGCAAAAGCGATACCACACACAGCTGTTAAATATGCATAAAACTTTCCACAATAACTTTAGCTATAAACGAACTTCTCTGCATTGCTCTTATTCCACAGTTCGTCCCAACCCCCCACAGCATGTAAATGTGAGGGAAGAAGACAATAACTGGATCGTGAAATGGACCGAACCAAACAAGAGTCAAAAACACGGCCTGTATTATCAGGTCCTTTATTACAGGAAACAAGATGAGGTAAGAAGCCTTACTATCAGTGTTTGTTTTTTTTAATCTTGATAATTGCATTGGAATTCATTCCCATTAACTATAAAAGACGTACTAATTTAAAGGTGACGTAACTGAAAAAAATAACAAAAAATCAGGTACATATATATATTATTTATTGGGGTTTTTTTTAGAATTCTTCTACGCTACTGGAAGTAAGGGATTTAAGTTCTTGGACCATCCTTGGAAAATGTTTAGCCCCACTCCAGGATTACCAGGTCAAAGTTAGGTCATTGGTTGTCCCTGGATCAGGTTCAGAGTATAAAGGAACCCCATCAGAATGGACGGATCCTGTGGAGTGGACCACTAATGAAGGTTTGTGGGCTTTACTTTCAATATGTTTAAGCTTAAAACTTAAAAAAAAGAAGCATATCATGATTCATGTCATTCCCCCAATAACACGATCATTAATTCTGTTTTCCGCACCAACAGTCTGGTCCCCCACAACCTGGATCTATATACTTATCACTGTAGCAGTGGCTCTAGTCTTCCTCATTCTGTACCGCACTATTCCAGCTTGTCGAAGGTACATTATTTGTGTAAAGCAAAAATTAACTACTGCCATCAAAAGTATAAATAATGCATTTATTATGTTCTAATTTCATAAGAATGATTTTTTTAAGTGATAAATTAACCCTATTTGCATAAATTTTAACCACTAGGAATGTAATTGGGTGGGTGGACTCAGTTCCTTCTCCAGGAAAAAGCAAAATCCTGTCAGAGTTGATGGTAAGACTTGTTCAGTTTACAGTTTGCTGTTTTTTTTGCTACTTCTTTATCTTTATATAAATGTTGCACACTTGCTGTTTTTATATGTAAATGTGTTTCCTTTTTTCTCTACATCTATTTGCGATCCAGTCCCCCGGCAGTCGGACCCTTACGCAGACTGAAAAGCTGTATATTTGCAAAGTGCAACAACTGGACGTCTTATCTACATGGTAATATGTTTCACACTTGACCTGTCCGGAGGTCTGCACATTTTTTTTTAGTAAAAGAAAACACTTTCAGCATCAGTGATACTCTATAGCTGTTCCCTTAGATAACTCACACAGACAGACCGTTCAGTGCTCCTGAATGTCACCAATCACTGGGCGTAGCTCCCAGAAAGTGAATTGCAAAATGACGAGCTGTTACATAAATCAATAAAATTCTTATTTTCTTCCCCTGTAGCTCATCACAAGCTTCGCTGTGGCCGACCAAGGACACAGAAAAAAAGTGCCTGGATCAGGATGAGGGTTGCTGGAGCTGTGATAACCTGCCCTCTCCTACTGAGGAGGTTAACGTCTCTGACACTTCTGCGATAAGCTTCACCGGGCCATACATCCTCTGTCGGGTCAGCTGCTCAGAAACTCTAACCAAGTCATTTGTCATGTGTCCAGAGCCTGAAAACCAAAAACATGAAACTCTATTTATATTAAACTAGCCTTAATCAATTTTGCATATCCACATACTGTATGGACAACTTTACTTAATAGTTTTCTTGCTAATAGTTAGATGAGAAGAACACACTTTACACACTATATTGTCTAGAATTTTAGATAATTTCTTAATTAGGTGCAATGATAGAAAGTCTCTGGTCCTATTAAAAAAACATCCCTGTAAGCTATATATGAACTAGATATAGCCACTGTGACATTGCCCACTGGTTTAACGACTGATAGCCTGAACCTTTGAGTTTTAACTGCAGCAGTTGTTGCATCAGTAAAAGCACAGCATGCAGTTCTGGCACTTTGTTTTTATTTTTTCCAGAACAGACACACAAAACAGAATGTCACCTATAGCGGTGATGGGAAGTGCCAGGTTAGCAGTTTCCCACTGATTCCGGTGTTTGTGCTAAGATTTTTGGCCGCTTAATTCACAGAGATGAAAGTTGTACCAGCCGTTTCATCGAAACAGAAAGTGAAGATGTAGATTCGTAGAAAAACACCAAACTGTGCCCTTCATGAATGTGTCAAATAAAACTGTGTTACTTGAATCTATGTATAGCAAACCATAAATGAGCAAACATCACTGGTAAAGATAGAAAGAAAAGAAAAATTAAGGCATTTGATTGAAGACTAAACAGCACTGTTTCTTATCTGACAGTCGCCGGAGCCAGCCCCCGAGTCAGTGAGTGTCAAGGATGAAGAGATGGACACAGAAACCCCGTCAGATGACTCTGCATCGCCTTCTCCTGTAAATTTCACTCTTTTCGGCGAAGGCTATGTGTGTCTGCCCAGACACAGCAACTCCAGATCCACACAGGACCTCATGTCCCACTGTGATGAAAACACGAGCACACACTGGTGTGACAGTGCTGAGCAGGACCAGGGGTGCAATGATCCAACACCATGGCTCGTTAACTCGGACATCAAGCCTGGCTTTAGCGAGCCCACCGTTGGGGGCAAACCGCCAGAATACACGCCAGGACCTTTCACCCACTGGCCTGAAGGGGCCACCGTACAGGCGTCAGGGTACTGCCACCTCCCCACAGCCTTCATGCAAGAGCAACGCGCTAGCCTGCATAATTCATAGGAAGATTTTATCAAAAGAGGACCTATCACTTTCTCTGCACACGAAACAACTTTCTTTTTGCATAAACTTTTCACTTTATTCTGAGTTACTGATGCTTCAATGTGAAAAAAAATTCCTTCTAGCATTTTTGAGAAGCTTTGTGCCTGTTTTTAATCTTAACTGACAAAGTGGCTCCATAGTGTAGTGGCTTATAGAAAAGGCGAAAGATCTCAGTTTTGATCCCAGAAGGAAATGCAAATGACTCTGGAGTTGTGTCAGGAAGAGTATCCAAAGAAAAATCAAATATACTGAAGTGTAGTTTAGTGTCTCACCATTTGAGGGCAATAGTGAGCCAAATTTTGTAGGTGGTCTATAAGCTTATGAGGGATAGAATGCAATATTATGGGAAGCAAACTAAGCCTGTTCTTTGAACTTTTTTAGATAATTTCCTGGCATAGACGGGGATGGTATGTAATCCAAACGTAATCCAAAAAGCAGCCATGCAAAACAGCTTTCGTGATTCTCAATGCATTCAATTTTTGTTCTGCCTGTGTCTAAGCGTTGCACCATCTTTTCAAATGCATGGCACCATCATTTTACTTGCCTGTGTAATCTTTCAGCGTAATGACAGCCTTTCACGCAGGATGTGCACATTTAGCCGCAGACTCTAAGAACTCAGTTGAAATTTAGTCTTCTTTTATTACTTCCTCTAATTCCTTGTTGCCTTCACAGCTGAAGGGACGCAACTATGTGAACTTAACATCATGGAAACAGTGTGTGCTGTACGTTTGCCAACTGTAACATTCACTGTGGTCATGTACAATATGCGTGTTTTGCACAGAGGTGTCTGAGTTGAGACCTTGTTGTCAGTGTTGGAGCCTAAGTGTTGCCAAAGGTGTGTAGAACATGTCATCTGCATTGTGATGTGCTGATTGTGCTAAGATAAGCATAACCAGTGCCGTGTGCAAAGGTTTTAGTTTAGAACTGACGTCAGCAAAGGCACAGAGACGTAAATCTAAACACATAAAGTCTATTTTAATGTAGGTAATGGCAATCAAAGGTGAAGGAGCACAACTCTGCCTGTAAATACAAAAGAACAGAAAATAAGAAACGTTGGGCTGCCAAACTATGTAATATATATATATTATAAATGCACTCTGTCTGTGGATGATCTTTATGCTGAAGGAAATAAACTTGTGTAAACTGCTGTCAGCTGTAATTAAAAGAATATTATATTTTTGCTGGGTTTCTGTCTTAAATTCAATATAATGAAGATGTGACCGAAGGTCCTTAAGGTAGAAGACAGTTTGACACAGTGAAGATGCAAAGAAATATCAAAAGTAAGATGTTACTATTACTGATGTACCATTATGAGTACGGCTAATATACTGAAAACACTGATGCATTGAAGTGCATGCTTTATTATGGCAGCTGGTCAAAACTAGACTATAAAAAACTTTGTAGTTGTCCACTGGATTCATTCAACTGTGATGAGATTTCCAGTTCAAGACGAACTGAGTCTGCATAATTCTCAGACCAGTGTGTTTCAGTGTGGGGACAGTGTTCTTTGCGGTGCATGTCTCTCTGCTTTCTCCAATCATAAGCTGCATCTCTGTAGCCAAAGCGCTGATAATCCTTCTTCAGGTTGTCCTTATTTTGTAGTTAAATTCATTCGCATGCAATACTAGTAATTCTGGATTCCTGTTGAGCAATTTTATAGCACTTAAGCATTATAGCATTAAATATAGGTTCAGTTTAGGCTATTTGGGGCATTTGTTAACTTACTCAATAGCTAACTCAACAATTGTTGAGATGAGTGTTGTGTGGCCCAAATATAATGACAAACATTGCAACTGGCTTATACAAGGTGTACTTGTGTTTTGCATTGAGGCAGGCAAACTTACCTGTCCATTAATGAGATCAAATGTGGCCCATAAAAACAAGGTGAGGAAAATTCTTTACAATGTAGTTTTTTAAAAGCTAGGAGTAGGTGTGCAGCTACCTTTTCTTAATATAGCATGGCTTTTTTTAAGGTTTTGTGGTTGATTTTTTTTTTCAGCTAAGTGTGAAAGTACCATTTATAGTCCAGCCATTGTTAGTGCAGTACTGTTACTGAGCAAACATACAGAGGTATGACCAAAGCAAATGTAGGCTGGCATTGTGTTTATTTGTGTTTTATAGGAAAACCCTCCTACAAATTTTAAGTTCAGGTTTAAAAGAAATGAAATGTTGTGCAGCATAATTGTAGTTGTGATCATTTGCATTTTAACACTTTCATATTCCTTGCCTGTTTTTTTAATGCACAGAAGCATCCACGTACACAGAGACAAAGATAATTCGTTTGTATTTATCGTGTTTTGCTGAAAATGGTTTTGTAAATTGGAACAGATTGTGTTTGTGTGTATGTGCGTGTCTGCGTGTCTGCGTGGTGACTGTATTTCTTAACCTCACACACCGGTGTTGGGAGGATCACACACAGTTTCACAGCGTTATCTAATTTATTGCTCTGTTTATTTTCCCATCTGTTTGGCCTGACAGGACTGCAGAGAGTTTTCAGGGGCTGCTAGTTTCTGAAAGCAGGTGTGAGCGTGTGTGTGTGTGTAATACACAGAGTCTGTGGTATGCATGCATGTTTTAGGTCGCTATGCAACATAACTGTATCAGAGTCACCTCGTGAAGATATTGTGCTTCGGTGATCAGTGATTTGTCTCAGTGTTAGTGAACTATAAGATTGTCACTCTGTTCTCTATGCAGAAAAAACACAATGGTGGAATTCCAGGCATGCTGATATCAACTTCCTGTGTTTTCAACCCATCATTAGGTACAACTTCCTGCCTGATGAGATCGAGGATCAGTTTGACATTCGCTAACTGAGAAATGATGCTTATGTTATGCTTACACACTCATTTATTTGACCTGCAATGTGTCCGTGGAAGGTGAGGGGAAGGTGTTTGATGTGTTTTCCCAACATTCCAGGCTTTTCCAAATACTATGCCCCAAAAAGCAGACACATTCCTTGGTCTCACGGTCGTCGTCACGGGCCTATTGTTCTGAGGCCAGGGAGTGAGTGACGGACACATTCATATTAAGGAGAAATGGAAAGTGGTCGAGATAAAGCACCAAGGTATGTTTTGATGGAAAGACCAGACTGCTTAATGACGGGGGTATTTGTGTGGTCATCTGTGTACGGCATGTCCCTGTCCTTTGTCGTACATAAAAACAGGAAAATAAAAGTGCTGGAAGGTGTAGGGGGTGCGTGGCGCCACACGGATGCTTGTGTAACCTCCTGTTCAAAGGCCTCCTGTTTCCTTACTACTGTGCATTGGGGAATCTGAGCCATACCAGAGCACACATACTTATGACATGTCTTTCAAAGCAGCCTGGACATTAAGATAGGTTTTGTCAGTCTTACTTAAGTCTCCATATTTGCAATCTAGATGATGAATGAGTGCGAGTAAAAGAATATCTCAAAAGGATTTTAACTTTTTACACAATTTTCCCTTGTTTGGAGCAACCAAATGGAACTTTTAATGCTTTTAAAGGAAAAAATGAAGACTTTATTGAAAACTTAATATCGCCTAGTTTCTGTAAATATATGTATTTAGCATATGGCTAAAACAAATTCAATCATAATCCTAGCCCTAGTTGGCCAGGTGGATGTAAATAAGATTAGAGCTGCAGCTAGTTCTGCATGGTTGCACTCTCCCAAAGGTCCCCACATGTTTGAGTGCCTGATTTCACATGCACTAACCTTATGAGGGTCACAAATTCACTAAATTTACCCAGACTTTGTGAACTATAACCTTACTGAACCACTATAGTTTCAGCATGTGTTTTTCTGTCAATCTCCCAAGTCTATCAGAGCGCTAACTTACAGCCAAAGCAGCTCTGAATCCTGACATAACTAGCATTATGAAACAGGATGGTCAAAATTTGGGTCATGATGTGTTTAATTTGCATTGAAGCATTTGTCAGGTTTTTGGGTCATGATTGTTCATTTATTAGTTCCAGTGGCTGTGTGCTGGTTAGGTAATTGTGTTGTTGAGACCTAACAAGCCATAATGTCCTTTAAGGTCAGTCAGTCAGCTATGAGCAGTCCCGTGCCTTTAGTCCCTGTCCCTCAGAGACACTCCCACTCTGCTACGGTGGCTGACCCCTCTATGTATGTGAATGAGCATGAGCACTGCCTGTGTGTGTGTTTGTCGCAGTCAACAAGCCTCAGTGCACGACTCTCGCCTGTTTTTGTTTGAAGGCTGCGGGGGGTTGGGGAGCTGGGTGGACACCCATGGAAAAACAGGCATCCCACCTCAATGCTGAATTTGGAGATGGCCTGCTGTTTAGGAATAGTATGCCTGTGCAAGATTGACGGTGTTATAGAGGGGGGCTGGAAGTAATGCACGAATCACTGAATCACATATGGAGATACAGAGCAAACCCTTACATAACTGTCATTTTTTACAGGCGCAATAATATGAGATCCAGCGTAGTGATTTATGCAGATTAAGGCAAAACGACAAGGTCTTATTTATATGCACTCGCAGCCACATTCAAATAATCCCTTTAACCCTATACTATTCAGGACATTAGTATTTATTATGTCAAGTAATTCCTTGTATGACTGATATGATGACAGGAGCCGTGATGACTTATTGGCTCGATAATTCACAAACATACCAGTGCAGCTGGCTGCTGAGTTGGGGAGTTTTTGCAGCCAAGAGTCAAATGGGTAATTGTGAAAAACAAACTACAGAGAGAGTGTGTGCCAGAGTTCACCTACAGTACATCAACCCCCACATTTTCTTCTCTTGCTTTTTTTTCCCCTTTCTTCCTCTCACACTTTACAAACCCCACTGTACATTTCTAAATATACAAGGTAAGGTGGAAATGATGCCTCTGAAGAGTTGGGGGTGTTTTAGGTTAAACAGCTCAGCTACATATATAAAAAATAAACTAAAGTGATAAGTTTATGAACATTTCTGTATCCAGCCTTAAAATCCCACATGAATGAGGATAGTCTCACAGTCTCAGCACTCAGGTCCAAACCAAATAATATGATCTATTTTCTTTTCATCTATCACCATCATCCAGTCAATATTTAAACTATCCATGCTTTACTGGGTGGCTAAACTGATGATACTCCTGATTAATGTTATGTCATTTTTTTGACAACAAAATGAAGCTAGCGTAAAATGACTAAAACTGCAGTTTGTTGAACTGAAAGATGAGCCCAAACATGTACAAAACAAGTTTATAGCTCAATTTAGATAAAAGGTTTTGGTCTGCATTTTCTTTCTTCATAACTGACTCATTGGGCCTCAAAGTTATAGCTTATTAAATACTGAGGTGAGAGCTAACTATGTTGCTAGCCGTCTGCGAGGCTTCACTTCAGCTAACTGTAGCCGCTGTTTGAGTTGTCTTTTTGTCCTTTATAATGCAATTTTTAAATGCTTTTTTGCATTTACTTGTATGTCACTTACTGCTTATTATCAGGAACCTGTGCCAAAAACATTCAGGCTATGCATATTGCTAACCAAGCTATTGCTAACTGATAACCAGCCAACTGTCTGACCAGTCTCCAGGCTCCAAAGGGTCAAAATGGTGATGGCCATAAAATGAAAGGTCAAAGTGACATTATAGCAAGTAGTCTATGGTTTAGTAATTTTTAGTAATTTCATGTGCTGATATGCTAAATTAAGATGCTAAACATGATGAAAAGAAATGGTACCCGCTTAGTATTTGGAGGAAACACGATCATTTAAGCATGTAGCACTGGGCTTAACTGCCTTGAATTAATGAAAGGGAATAAAAACACATACAAAGAAGTTTCAAGCACATTAGCTTCTTATACCCATATGAAAATAGCATTATGTGGCAAAGTTATCACAAACATTCTCTTTTTTTCACCAGATCAGGTAAGAAAACACATTTTTTTTTAAAAGTAACAGTTGTCAGATGGTATAAGGAACATACATACAAGCCTTTTTTCAATAACTTAAAATGTTCTGACTCTAAATTATCAGACACAAAATAGCATCAGTGTGTTTCTACATGCTGTTATTAAGGGAAACAGAAAGGTCATAAAAACAACAACATTTGTAAAGTTTATCTTAGTTTTCTTGTTTTAATAGCTAACCCTTGAGTTACTGGTTTTCACTCTTTTAGTTGCCTGTAAATGAAATCAAATATAATGTGTTGTAGGCTCCCTACAGAAATACACTCTGGGGTTAGGACTTTAAAATGAATGTGACTGCTTGCACCAAAACATATCTGGTGGGGGAGAGACATTTCTGTATGAAAGGAAAAAAACTCAAATAAAGAATATAGATGTGAGCAGAAACACATACTGAACCACACAGGCATACAAAACAAACATGCACGCACTATTTGACACTGAAGCTGAACAGGATACTGGGGTAAACTGACAGGATTAGTTTTTTTATGTTCTGTCCCTTTGTTTAATAAACCTCACAGTTATTATGACACAATGAATCTTTTTTTTCAGACTCTATCTCAGCCACATGTTGTTTGCAGTATTTTTTATAGAGAGTAGTAACAGTAGCAACAAATAAATAAGAAACACAGCACACAGTCAGGTCACAAGCCAATTCTTGTTTCACCCGTGACAATACTTTGAGACAAGGAAACCTCATTAATGCAAAACTATATTTTTTCTATACCCATATAAGTGTAATTCCAGTGTTTGCAATGAGTTACATAAAATTAAATACGGTTTGAGAGAGACCATCATTTTTAATGAGCTAATAATTGATATCACACATGGAAATTCTTCTGCTCCTGCAGTGTGTTGACGATATAATAATCTCTGTTATTATATTATCCAATTAGAAAAACAGCTAAGTTAGGCTTTTTTTGGTTAATTTTTACACCAGATATACTCCTTATTCTAATCTGACTGTGGTTATCAAACAATCCAGGCTTTCAGCAACAAACTCCTTATACACTTGGTTCTGTCAACATTTAAGTGCAGTTTCTGTCTGCTGATATCAAGACAAGGTTCCAAGGAAACTTTTGAAATTGCACTATTTTATACAGTTCTACAGCAATGCAGTTTCATTTCCCCACAGGCACAGTGCTTGCACACAGTTCATCAGTCTTTGGGTGCCACTTGTTGCTTCATACCATCAACTGTCAAAGAAGCAAGCATTCTCTGGAGAAGGTCCACCTTTTCTTTACACTCCATTTTCTTGTTTCCCCCTCCTCTGTTACTCCCAGTATAGGTAGAGGTTCACCAGACAGTCATTAGTAGTGTTACTGAGATCTCACAGGACGAGCAGGTTACTGACAAATGAATAAATACTTGTACAAAGGGAGTCCATTTGGGTCTTCTCTGGGTTATCCACAAAATGCACCATGTTCTCTTTGTGTCCCTGTGGTAGAAATACAGGAAGATGGGATTACAATAAGAAACATAAAGCAGAATTATAATTGTTTTTTGTTTTGTTTTGTTTTATATATTCTATGAACTAACCTGGGTTTCTTTTAGTTCTACATCAGCATTGCTCTCATGGCTGCTTTACTAATCCGTCTGCGATTCTTCCTCATCCTTTTTGTTTTTTGTGGTCGAGTTGGGAGTCTGGGGGCCGTAGGAGCCAATGGCTTTTTTGTGGTAGTTGTCGATGTTGTTGTCTCTGTAAGATGGAAAACAAAGAGTGTAAGAGAAAATTACAAAAGCTGTGCATAACATTGGCTTGAACAGGCTTCAGTCGAACTCAGCAGATCAGCTGATGTCAGTGCCAGCTCACTTTGATTGTTTACTCAGTTGCTGGCAATCTGTAGGCTGCTTTGCAACCCAACTTCATCCGAGCTTTTCCTTTACATGCTGTGTCTTACTTAAAAAGCAATCAGCCTTTTGCTTTAAATGTATGCACAGGGAGGGGGCCTCATGCTTTCCACATGTGTGCATGAACTATGGGACAGTCCCACAACTGAACCATAACATAAATATGAATTACTGCAAATGGAAATATCTTTTTTGACTGAAGTGGTCCTGACTCTACATACAATCTTGTGATAAAATATACTCTTAAGTAATTTAAACACACTGTTTTAGTTAATTGAACAATTTACTTAATTCTGCACTGTTTAAAAAAACGTTTAATAATCTCTGTTACCTGGTTTCTGAGTTGTTTGGTGACTGGGATGATGTTTACCATGTAGGTGCCGACTGACTGTCTCCTTTTCTTTCTCCCTTTCTTCCTCTCCTCGCTTCATCTGCTGCTGTCTCAGTATTTCCTTTTCTTCGTCCAACTTTTTATGGAGAAGCAGAAGTTCTTTTCTCTCCTCCTCCAGTTTGGCTTCCGCAATCTGTAATATCCTCTCCTCCTCTGGAGTCTCGTTTTCTCTTTGTCGCGCCAGCTCACGGGGTTCCGGGTTCGGTTCTTTGGTAGGTCGGAACCTGCCCCTAACTGTGTCAGTGACGGTTTCCTCGGTAGGGCTGAAATTTGTTTCAGGAGTAACATGCTGAGAGAATCCACTTGTGTGAATCTTTGGGTATTTGCCTTTGTCTTCTTGCCACAATGGGCTGTGTGTTTGTGTCTCTTTGTTCTCCTCGTTAACTTTGATGTGCAACCCGTTCCCACCTTCTACCAACTTGTTCTTCACCTTAGTTCCAGCTGTATCCACTGAGGAGGCAGTTTTGTTGGCATCTGAGACCACACCATCCTTCCTCTCCACATTCTCAGTTTCTTTAGCCTCAACCAGCTTGCTGATGTTATGAGCCCAGTGTGGAGCAAAGAGAACGGCTTCTCCAGAACGAGAAGTGCCCTCCCCAGCAAGACTGTATCCTTCTCCGGGCTGAGTGAAGGTGTCTCCTCTGGGGCTCCATTGCTGCTTCAGGAGATCCTCCAGGTGGGCCCTCTGGTTCTGTTTGAGCTCATCCAACTGATGAAGCTCATCCTTGGAATGCACCTTAACCTTGTCAGAAAAAAAGAAACAAAATTCATTTTACTTTTATTTTATCTACAGCTATACATGCACTGCAGTGCACAGGCTACAACACAGTCATGCTTGGAAATAAAAATTCTATTGCTTTGCACTGTTATGACAAAGAGGCAAAAGTAAGTGTTAATTCTGAAAAATAATGATAGTAAGCAGAGTTTCTGTCCACCTGTTCGTGTGCATGACCTTGGCTATGCGTCTGGTTTCGATGCAGGTAGCCGTGCTGCCTGCGAGAGGATTTCTTCTTGTGTGGTGGAGGACGAGGAGCAGTCTGACATCTGCACTCCACGTGATCCACAACTGACACCACTGCTTTAGCATAAGTGGGTTTCTTGTTGATGTACTCGACCTTCATAACCTACGGAGTTTGAGAATAAGATGGGAGGAACAGGAAACAATTCTGAGAACAGCACTAACGGATGTGCGTGTGTATACATGTATGTGTATATAGCTCTGTGTGATGTTATTTACCTGCAAGTATCTTTTGTGTGTGACAACAGGAACACACTGCAAGCTTTTAGTGTTGCAGCAGCCAGAGCAGCGCTGCACCTCAACACAGGGTGGCCATAGCAGGAAGTTAGCATTGCTCCGGTCCAACATTGCCCTTGTGACCTCAACCACTTCTGTTCGAACTTTACACAGAGCCTGCTGGGCCGGCTGGGCATCTGAGCCATGAGACACAAGTGAACATGAGTATTAGGGCAGAAGTGGTGTTAAATTAGTATTTCAAACATCCATCCAGCACTAAATTCATTTTTTCTTTTTTTCCAGCTTGCTCATTCATCCACTCTAGTAAGACTACCTTGTTTTCATGTCTGTTTATGCGATAGTAAAACACAAGCTCCTGTCTGATCACCTGTCAGTACTGAGTATTAGCACTTCAGCAGCTTGTAGACCTGAAGCACGAAGCTTCAAAGAAGAAAATATGCTAGAGCTTCTTCTCATCAAAAGGCAAAGATTAGCATAGGCCCATTAGTGTCTCTCAGTCAACCAGACGGTTAGTGATTAATGACAAGTAACTCAGATATCTGCTTTATCATAATAATGAAAAAAAAAACACTTAATGGGAAGGGTTTTAACCGTATCATTGAAACCATACTTGTCACATTAATCACTTCACAGGAAACTTGACTGAACACTCAAGGAAGGGACTCCTCTACTAATGAGGATTGAGTACTGTTACATTCACGAGGAAAATCTGCATGGCGGCACTAAAACCTTCTATTCATCTTGTATGAATATGAACAGAGTAACATTTATCCACACTAGGAAGAATTTCTGTGAAGATCTGAAGAGCCACATACAGATAATAAGTCTTTTTGTCATAACCTCTTGAGAACTGAGGAGAAAATTATCTACCAGTGTAACTTTTTTGTGATTTTCTGCCTCTTTGGAGCTAAAGAGGACACCCAAACACGTGAGGCATGATTGAAGAGGCCAAGATGTCCTCTATTAAGCACATTAGGACTTAGTAGGGTAGCTCAAATAAGTCAAAAGATAAAGACCAAAGGCAAATGTCAATTACAGAGGCTGGGTTTCAGGCATTCACAATACATTCACATCTCAAATACAAAAAAATATCTTCTAAAATATATTGATGGGAATAAAAAGGAAGTTTGGCTGAAGTTTTGTGGGGGGGTTAAGGGCTCACCAAGGCTCCTTGGTAGTCTGTGACCTCCATTGGCTGCAGAAGTCTCGTCTTCCTCATCTGAAACAGAAACAAAAAACAGCATTTGACTTATGTCCCAGACAAATCATGAGCATTTCATTTTTTTTGCATGGGGCGTCATATATATAATCCAAGGGCTTTTAGCGCCCTCTGTATGTGGAGAGATAAAACACGAGCTTGTGTCAAAAGAGCGGGGAGGAGGATGGGGGCATAGCCGATGTCACATTTGAGTCACAAAATAAGAGACCCAGTCCGAGGGCAACCAGTTGTTACACTTTTATAAATCTAATAAATCTTCTGTGTGTTTCTGTCGTCATGTACACCGATGTATGTTTTATTACAGGTGTGGTTCCTTATTTCAATTAGTGTAAAAAATGCAATAATTACCACTTATTACTGTATTTCTGTTGTAATAGGAAATATGTGTTTTTTTCTTAATTGCGCAACATTTTGTTCTTTATTTTGAAAGTGCAACATAACCTCAGCTTTCTCAAACCAACTTTAATCTGTGCTAATGTGTTAAGAAAACCACTTCTCATTGTGACAACAACAATGTAAGAGTAGCATTTTTTTACTTTAATGTCAATACATGTTTAGGGAAGAGCTACAGATATTTTAAAAAGGGCTTTGGGTTGCACTGGATGACTGGGGTTTGTGAACAGAATAAAAAAATGTTTTAGGGGAGCTTAATCTGGTTGTGTGAAAATGGTATTCAATTTACGACGTCACTAAGGCTGGAGTAAAATTGCAGACAGCAACTTGGACTCTGGCTTCAAAGCATGTATCAGTAATAATATTAGAAAGCTCTGGTCTTTACCTACGGAGTCAGAGAACAGCAGCATCTGAAGGTCCTCTATTGAGGAGATGGGGCTGTTTCTAACCAGCTCCACCAGGGCTGCAGGCAGAGCGTCCTCCTGAAACACAGATATATAAGAGACCTTAAGATGCACTGTTCTGGATAGTTTGTGAGATTAAAAAAAAACACAGAAGAAGACGACATTGAGACATATCATCACCGGCACACCTGGCTACTGATGAGATTTTTCCACATCTGTAACATCTGATCTGGGGAAACTGTTGCCAAAGTTACCAAAGCAAAAATCCAAACACCAGATTGAGAACATGGATGTGCTATCACTCAAAATCTACAGTTATGTGAAACAGAGATCATTATGCACAATAAATTAAAAATACAGCTGAACCTTTGACCCCTACAATGAGGGCATCTGGTTACTCTGTTTAGCTGCTTGCATGCTGGCATGGTTTGAGAGACACATATTAGCACAGTTCTCAGTGATTGCCTTCATCCTATGATAAAACATCATAAATTTCAGGGTGCCCACTTTCCCCACCCATCACAGTCACCGAATGATTTGATATTTATGAAGACATCCTTGGACATTCGCAGTCTCCAATTTGCAGCTCACTTGAACACCTAGAATTTAGAGCAACATGTTATATGGGGTTTCCTCCCCCATCACCAAAACACCAAATGAGGGGAAAATGGTCTTCGATCCCTGCAGTAGACGTAGAACCACTGAAGTTGTTTGGTGGTACACATAGTCGCTCCTATGTGATTAAACTGATGCATGTATAAACTGTATTCATGTATAAAATCTCAAAAACATTGACTGGGCTTTTAAACACTTCTCTGCTACATTATTACTCTTACTGTGTACTCATAGAAAGGTAATTCACCACACAGTTCAATGTTATGACCAGGACACAGAAACAGGAATATGGAGCTGTTTTTTTCTAGGAAAACGGTGGATCTGGGCAAATATTTCTATAGTATTAAACCATAAAACCAAAAACAGTCCCACATTGTGAGTCCATGAATTTAACCCCTCTAGTCATTAATGGGTAAGAGACAGCTAAGGAGGGGGGGGGGGAGAATTAACCAAAGCGGACACACAATGGTCACTAAGAGCACGGTGAATGACTATTGGCGTTGTGTCTTCTCATCTGCTAACATTTAGGGGTCAAAGGAGCAAGGAAGGAGTCAGGAAGTGGGGGAAGGAGTGATACAGAGAGGATGAGAGAAGGGAGGCGCATCTGAAAAAAAGGAGGAATAATAGATGAATTAAAGCTGGGCTGAAACGGACGAGGATCAGCCGTGGGTCGAGGCACTTCCTTGCATTGATTTCAGCGCTGTAAATGTGGTTCACTTGCTTTGGAGTCTCACGCTAGAATGGAACCGATGAAAATGACCAAAAGAGCAAATGCGTCGGGCATTAAGTGAACCATGTTCAGTTCAGTAAATGTTACACAAAGCCATCTGGAAATAAACTTTAGTTTTAATACTGATTAATTTAAGGTCTGAAGAAAATAATGAATCCCAGCGGGATGCAGGTTTTAGAAAAAGGAAACGGCCATTCATGCACGAGTATTCTCACCCTGCCCATACTGTTTGCCACTGACATTCCCCCATTGTTGCTCAGATTTTCAGACAGTCAAATAATACAGCAGGGAAATGCCTGCTGTATTACACTCGCATCTCTGCTGCGGAGCTGCCGATGCCCCTGAGGAGTCGTCATGATTATTTCCTCCTTTTGCCAATGGAGCAAAGCTGCCTGCTTGGCTAATTGTGTCTGATGTTAATTATAGGACGTGTGCTTTTGTTCACGGTGGTGCCTGCTGTCATGACAATTTGTGTCTAAGCAGGAAATATTAAATAAACATTTCAGTTCTGATAAACAAAGCAGATGTAAACAGATGCAAACTGGACTGGCAGACTATGTAAACACACTCTGATAATGATTAATGAGCACCTATGGCATGAAGGTGAATTATCAAGGTTAAGAAAAGCGTTTTTTATAGGTGCATTTCATATTTCCTGCAGGCAGAAGCATAAAAATAATAATAATATAGAGCTGAATGTCATTTTAATACCTACAGCAGCATCTTATTCATTCTGAAAAAGGATAAAAAGCTAACGTTTCTTAAAGAAAAGATTAAACTATCTCAAAATCCAGCTGTAGCTAGTCTGCAGTAGTTAGCCTGTTTGGAATAATTAGCTTCTGCTGACAAAGCATTTGTTTTTGACAGCTGCTAATCTACAACACAAAAGACCACTCCTGCCAAACTGTGTGTTATACCTGAACTATTCAGGTATGTTTTCTCCCTTTTTTCTGCTAATTATGGCAGGAAAAAAACACAAGACTTGACATACTGCAGTATTTATCACCTGAAGAAACTCCCCATCCCCTGGAGAACTCATGGACACATTGAAGAATGCCAGGTACAGGCAGCGGCTGCAGTGGGCAGAGGACGAGAGGGAACATCTAATTGTACATAATTAGAGGGTCGAGTTTGCTGCCGGCGAAGCAGCAGCAGCAGCTATAGCACATGTGTGAGGTTTCACATGTAGTCCCTGAAAGTATGCTGACACATGCTCAATATGGGCATGTGCCAGAAACTGTGAGTTTAATTAATTCCACTGTCATAATTGGCATCAGCACTTGGAAAGGGGCCTGATACAATTTAGCTAAAACTAAATTCCGTTCTGGTGGTCCTTGGCTAGGTGCATATGATCATTACAGCTTTATACGTGACAACCACTTTATATACCAGCAGATTTTTTTCTGGTGAAGTTCTTTTAACAAAGACCATAATTGAACATACAGTCTCTATTATTTCCCCAGCTGCCGTGCCATAAACTTTAAAATCACACGTGGGGAATTTCCAGGTTGTATACCTTCAAAGCCTTTTGTGACTTTCTCCTTCAAAAATACTGTCAAAGTCTTCTTTTACATGTGGTGCCTGCAGAGGCAGTGAAATGGAAAGACAGCTTGACGACAGGAAAGTCAACCGTCATCTTTAAATATACATTTAAAATGTACTTTTATGTGAGGCAGTGATAATGATGGAAGATTACTTATATGTACACGAGTGGATGAAAGAAGGAAAATGAAGCAATAAAACGAATGTTTAAAGATTCAGGGGCTTTACACGATAAAGATATACTGCAGTTCAGCATTTGCAAAGCTATTGTGTTTGTAACTTATTTTCTTTTTACAGACATGTGCATAAGTTCTTTGAAAAGAGAGTCCTGACAGGAGAAAGTATACCTCTCCCATATGGGCTTCTTCCATTGGCTCCCTGTTAAATCCTTCTTACCACATACAATGTCTTGAATAACCAGGCCCCATCTTGTCTTTAAGACCACATAGTACTGTATTACTCTAATACAGCACTTCACTCTCACACTGTGGGCTTAATTGTGGTTCCTAGAGTGTTTAAAAGTAAAATGGGAGGCAAAGCCTTCAGCTTTCAGGCCCCTCTTCTGTGTAACCAGCTCCCAGTTTGGATTCAAGAGACAGACACTCTCTTTATCAAAAACTTTCCCTTTTGACAAAGCACATATTTAGGGGTGGATCAGGTGACCCCGAATCCTCCCTTAGTTACGCTGCAATAGGTTTAGGCTGCCAGGGGCTTCCCAGTGATGGGCCGAGCGTTTCTTCTTTGCTCACCTTTTTAACCTAACCTCTATGTGTTTATACAGCCCTCTGCATTAAATCATTAGTTAATATTAATCTCTGGCTCTCTTCCACAGTGTGTCTTTTGTCCCGTCTTCCTCCCCTCACCCCCAATCTGTCACGGCAGATGCCCCCCCTCCCCTTATTTGGTTACACTGGAGGTTTCTTCTTGTTAAAAGGGAGTTTTTCCTTCTCATTGTCGCCAAGTGCCTGTTCACAGGTAGTTGTCTGATTGCTGGGGGCTTCTCTTTATTATAGTGGGGTCTTAAAACTTTACAATATAAAGCTCCTTGAGTAGACTATTATTATGATTTGGCGATATGCAAGTAAAACTGAATTGAAATTGAATAAGTTATTCTGGGAACAAACTATACCAACACATCAGTTCTATGGCAGAAAACTAACTCAATCAGTTATGCCTTTTTCCTTGCTTTTGTAAAAACATTGTTTAAGCTTTCACTTCCCACGATTGACTTGTTAACTATTTGTGCTTTAACCCCATTGACATGACATGAATTGCCTGGGTCAGAAACACAGATGAAATCTGCATAGAAGCAGAAGACTGATAAAATCAGACTTCATATCAGCGAAGGAAAAGTGGACAGGATTTGTTCTAAAATGAACATAATATTGTTGTCTAGGTCAAGTGAGTCTTGACCTAGATGAGACCCGTGGTTAAGTTTAGTCTTCCTGCTTGACTTCACCAGATTTTATCCATCTTTTCTGCCTTTATATATTCACTGTTGTTGGCTGATTTTCACCTGTTTCTAAAACACTGTTTTGGCAGAGAACATGGTGCAAGAGAAAAGAAGGTGTTGATTAAAAAAGGAAGCAACATATAATCATAAAAACAAAAGTCACACAAAAAAGTACAGAAACAACAAATGTGGTCTCTGTAGGATGGTGTTAATGTATGTTTGAATGCACCGGCTGCCTTTAATATCTGGAACAGCAGCATCTGTAAATGCATCACTTCACCACGTGGTGAAGCATCCAGCTGTAAATGAGCCTATCATGGCAGCGCCCGTTTCCTTGCACATCACCCACAGAGGTTGACCCCTGCATGTGTCTGCCCCTGGGCATCCATTCATAACGCCAGTTAATGGGGAGGAATAACAGTTATCTTCTGTATGAAGAGAAGCAGTAAGAGAAAGACT
This sequence comes from Aulonocara stuartgranti, assembly GCF_965226115.1. NCBI lineage: Eukaryota > Metazoa > Chordata > Actinopteri > Cichliformes > Cichlidae > Aulonocara > Aulonocara stuartgranti. Next base: position 24,057,645 of record NC_138942.1, on the reverse strand, counting down.
GAGTCTGAAGTTGGAGGTTTTTTGTTTGGCTGTTTTTTTAAAGGCGGACATGAGCTTAAAAAATAATGACACAGTTTTAACAGCATGTGCATTGTAGTTGGAGTGATATGCTTACTCAAAATTAAAAAAAAAAAAACAGACTACAAGAGTCAGAGCCCAATGTTAGCCAGAAAATATACAGTAGGCTACCGCATATAGGCCCATTAATATATTTATATGCTTCGAGTATTATATACATTTAAACTACTATTCAAAAATAAATAAATAAATAAAGACTCCACAACACTGTTGTGTTTTATATCCTGCCGTAAACTTTTAGATAAACCTTGCGACTTCACTCGTTGGTACATTTGTTTTATAGTGCTCTAATTTCAGAGGGACCACTAATCCCTCTTAAGTGTCCGAAGAGGTTTCTAGAACTTTGATTTGAACTCACCTCGGCCACGCCAAACCGCAGACACACCGCTAGTAACGCGAGCAGCAGCTGTACCCACGAGCTCATCTTGCTGCCCAGCCTCGAGCCTCTTCGACGGACCGGGCATTTATGGAAGCGCGAGAGAGCCTCTCTCCTCAGCACTGCGCGCGGGGGGACAGCGGCTCGCCCTGCGAGACTGCGCGCGCGTGCGAGCGTCCGTCCACACCGCGGTCCCACAGCAGAGGTGTTCCCAAAAGATGAAGAAGAATCCGCTCAGCTTGCACCAAACCTTTTTTTCCAAGTTCCCCTCGAAATATATAAAAAAAAATTGAGAGCAACAGTAAGCCTCCTACTTTTAGTTCACTCTTCAAAGTCCGGTTTAGTTCACTCAGTTAAGTTCACCTTGATGCGCTGAAGTGTCCGTTTTTGGCTGAAAGCTCAGATGAAAAGAATAAGACCATTTTAGCAAAAGAAATTTCCAAGCAATTAAAGTCTACACTTTAGAAAAATACTTTTAAAAAAAAAAAAAAAAAAAATATCCAAGAGATTTAGAAAGGAAGCAAAGTCAAAATAATTCCAAGTGTGTCCCAAATTAATTTCTTTTTTTTAAAAAAAGCAATAAATTACAAATCCATTTGAATTTTCATTTCCCGACAGTCAAGAGTCTTTTCCTCTTTAACCGTAACGCGTCCCAAAAGTCCAGCTTAGAGGCAGAAATAACGTCGCAGGAAGATAGTTTGCGGTTCTCTTCTTCCAAGGAGTCTTATCAACAAGCAAACCGCTGTGTGGCTCGGTGCGTCTCAGCCCCTGGACCTGACTGATTACGCAGCCGTGTTGTTGGTGGTGGTGAAGGGGAGAGCAGATTTTCACGAGTGTGCGGTAACTCTGCTGCCCCCTGTCCGAAGAAAAGTCGATGCAAGCCAAATTTGTCCACTAACAGCTGCCTGGCAGCACCCACTCTGAGGAATATTTCCTCAGCCATGAATCATTTATGCAGATATTTGTAAGGCTGGGCCATTTTTCCTCCTTCCTCACATGAATCTTTACAACGCACCTTAAAACTTCATTAACTGTAGAAAGCAACCAAAGTAACTGAGTACATTTACTCAACAGCAGTGGTACACCACTTTAACTATTGTTTCCACAGTCCATGCTGTTACTATATTTAATCTAAAGCTATGTGCACACGTTCATTTTCATATTAACTTGTTTTGCGTATAATCACAATACAAAGTGTCTTGTGCATTATTATTATTATTATATAATATGAAGTGCATTATATAAAGTAAAAGTTACAGTCTGGTACTTCTAAACGGATGCATTAATAAGCTAATAATGTCCCACTAATGTCATGTGTGAGGAAAATATGAACCCCTTGCTGTGATACTGCCCATCACTGTTCCTATTGCTATTTTTCTAAGAAATGTGTGATTTTTCAAAATGAGCCATCAGCAAATACCTATAATTATCCCCCCAAATTTTGCTTTTGGGCCTAGCAAAATATTATTAACATACGGACAGGTTCTGATCAGCTGTGTTCAGTTGGTTTATTGCATATCTTGACTGCTGTGTCTTAACAAACCTTGTAGTTGTAAGCTTCTTTCTATTGAATTTCGTCACATGAGCACCCTGTGAGGTCTAACTACTGTCGCACCTGTGTTAAAATTTTGTGTATAAGCTGGTATATTTCTCTCAGCTGTCCAGTTCAGTTCAGTTTTGGCAGGTTTTTTTTCTTGTCTGCCGGGTGCATCAGCATCTGATAGTTTCAAGGCTGGCATATTGTGTACATATGTGCATGCACTGCAGCCCCCTGCCACTTCAAGGCCCTTCCCACGGCTCTGATGGTAGAGATTATCATCAGAAGGTAGGCCCTGCCCACAGCATCCACTGCCTTGACTCCAACGCAACCTAGTGATTGAGACTAAAAACTTATAGGTGAGGATTTACTGAGGCCACAGATCATTGAAGCACAAGCATCATTTTCCAAACGATTTCCTGCGCAATCAAACTTCTTTTCGCAAGCAGAGGAGTCGCCTCCTTCTGTTCATTAAGGTTAAGACACTTTTGAAGTAGCATCACTTTTCAGTCCCAGATGCTACCTCAGTCTTTTATGTGCAGTCTATGATTTTGATGAACAGATGATAAACCCTGACATCTTTAATATTGTTATTCCTTTTCTTATTGTTGATGCTGTAGATATGGTTGTTGTTAATTTTAAGAGGACTAATATTTAACATTAGTTAACTGTGAAAAACTGAATGTTCCAATTATTCTTTAGCATCTGTGTAAAAAGAACAGTTATATCTATAACGAGGTACAACACATAAGTATGGGATATCATGCCTTAAACCATTTGCTGTGCCTTAAACCATGTCAGCACCTATGCATAACCCATATTCCTAATTTAGTGTGTTGTATAACAGACCTTTTGTGCAGATGCTTTGTTAGAGAGGTCATGGGGATAGTTGCCATGCCAACTGACTCCTCTTATCATCAGCATCACCGCCACCAGCATCAGCGAGGTTTTCAGGAAATAAAAGGTGTTTCTAAATATCACAGGAGTTATTCTAAGATTTCTGACCTTTTGATGATCACTCGTGTTTAAAGGACATTTCTGAACAATGCCCGATTGGTGAGTTTGCAGGCCCAAAAATAGCATATCAGGTATAGATGACCTTTTTTAGACTTGTTATATTATTTGACAGAAGAAAAGAGCAAGTAAGTTTTTATATAATAGAAAACATGTCTAAAAGGGATAAGAACCCTTTTTTCTTTGACTGAAGCAATCGCTGTATCTATGAATGCCCCTTACAGTTAGCGAAGTCCTACAGGTCAGTCGTGGCCCTGTGAATAATAGGATGCCATTGTTTTTCAAACAAGAGTTGATGGAGGAAACAGCATGAGTTATGGAGCTATATTTACACTCGTTTCATATTCACACGTTTGGCCAAGGCTTCTGGCAGTACGAGGTAACAATTGTGACTTTGGATAGAAGTGCAACGCAACACTCAGGAAATTGCGGTGACGTAAAGGAAAATTATCAAACTACATGCAAAAAGTTACTGCATATAAAGACGTAAGACACTGACTGTGTACACATCTGCTCAAATGTATGTGGTTACTTTGAAAAGCTGCTTTTCCTCTAAAATAATAATTGATCAGTAATGTCCTAAATAGCGGAAACTAATTTAAATTACTTGTAATTTTTCATGGAATATCTACATATATATGCAAAAAGGCCCATTTCTGTCAGCCTAATAGTGCTTGTGTTCCAGTGCTACATTGTGCTACATCATGTAAGCTTATCATGCTAAAATTAGAAAATCATTAAAAAAAATCATTTTTCTAATCGTGTTATTTCAGGTGAAGAGGCAATAAATTTGGCTTGTTTAGTTTTTGTGATACGAGCTTTTCTCAAACTCACCAGGACCTTTTTGCTCTAAACACCCAAAGCAATTCTAGGAAGCTGTGGCAAAAAAAGAAAGACAAAAAAAAAAGAATTACAATTTCATACAACAGTCTGTGCTCCCTTCGGACAGTGCAAACTGGCTCTTAGCAGAAAGAGAGAAGGCCCGCAATTCCTGAGAAGTGGAAGGTGTGCAGTTCAGCTATAAAAGGCAAGTACATCAGAGTCCACTGATTCAAAAAACAGATGCCTCAGAGGTTCTCAGCTGGCAGCGAAAACACTGAAAAACACAAGACACTGGTTTGAGGGTTTCAGTGTCAGCAGTGAAGAGACGACTCCAAGACGCTGGTCTTCAAGTAGGGAAACAAAAGCAAAAAGTCCAGATTGGCCAACACACGGAAAAGATTATTATTGGTTAAAGAACAGAGACTGGAGAGAGAAAGAGTGGAAAAGGTATTATAGATAGATGCTGATGAGTCTTCATTGGTGCCATAATCTGTAAAACATGGGCTGATTTCAAACTTTGGGAATCATTTGTCTTTGGTGAATATAACAGAAGAAGTTTAAGTCTTTTAATGTGTTTTTCCGTTTCTGTTTGTTTTTGTGCTTCCTTTTTTTCAAGTATCAGCAATTATGCTAACACTTGACAACAAATTTTGAGTTCAGGTTGCTCCCAAAACATCAGTGTGTGCTGCTGTGTTTGGTTTCTAAGGAGAAGGGGGGAAAGGAGGTGGAGACTGAGAGGGAAGAGGAGGATGAAGGTGGAGGTGGGTGGGGGGCAGGTTATTGACTAGAGGTAGGGATTTTCCCACCGGCAGCATGCATTCATATCTGTCCACTCCAGTCTCTCTCTCTCACTCACACACACACACACACACACACACACACACACACACACACACACACACACACACACCTCAACATAATCCCACCATCCATCCATCTCTAGACAGGAGGTGACTTAATAAGAAACTGTTTACACATCTGTATCAAAAGCCAACTGAGTGTAAGTGTTGATCCGTGATCTCTTACAGTTCAACACTTACACTTCGTGTGCATGCATGCAAACGCACTCTCTCATGTGCACGCGCAAACAGACGAAATGCATGCAAAGAGCATTCGAACATGTTAGAGCACCGTTGTGTGGCGCAGATCACACCACATCAAATATTGGCTCTTTCACACACACGCACGCTCTCGCACAGAAAAACACACACACACACGCTTAGTGTCTCTTAGCTGGACACCATTTTCGCCATGCACAGAGGACAGAGGGGCCTCTATGTTTAAGAATGGAGTGAGAAATGACAGAATTCGCTCAAATATTTAAGCGCTTTTGAGAAGATCCGGAGAAGGTCACATCCCCTGAACTAATCTCCTGTCGGACAATAGCGGCATTTGATTTCATGCGTTTTTCTGTCGTTAGCTCTGAGGCTTCAGCGGTTAATTTGACGCAGTAATCGCATAGCTGGACCCCCCCCCCCACACACACACACACAAGTGTGCACACACACACACTTCCCCTGGTCAGCTTTTCAAGATGAAAAACATGAGTCTTGTCTATTTGTCTTGTACAAAAGGACCCAGGGTTTGTGCGTGCGTGTGTGTGTGTGTGTGTGTGTGTGTGTGGGTGTGTGTGTGTGTGTGTGCTTTTGGCTGCTGTCAAATGCATCGGAGTCAAGGGGGGAGACAAGTGACCCTCAATTAGTCGTGGGGATAGACTCTCGCCAGCGCGTGTCTCTGAGATACTGCAGGATCATATAGACTGAATGGACTGATGGGAAGTCAAGTATGACCGCTCACCCCGGCTCTCAAGTTTCCCAAATCCCAGAAGTGGGAATGTGGCTAAAAGAGATTAAAAGATGGGAGAAGGCTAGATGAAATGAAGTCCATGGGATGGGTGTGTAAAGCAAAGACATAAGCACAAGAAAATCGTTCTTTTGTTTTTATTTTGCTATATTATCCTGAAAGGAATGCCCGAGTGTGGCTGTGACCAGTTTGGCAGAGGAGTGGCAGCTCAAAGGAGCTTCGTGTCTTAGCAAAGATCTGTCAGCAACAGCTAACGAATGGGCCTGAATGGGAGAGAGAGTGACTGACAGTGAAGAATTGCTGGAATGCACTTCACTGAAACAAGCATGGGGGAAAAAAAGATATAAATTAAGACGAAATACACAGCGAGAAAGAGACACACTGAGATATGCAGAGTGGCAAAAGTAAGAAGTTTTTTTTAAATGGCTAATAAAAATGACTTCAGTCGGGATGCATGTTAAGAAAGGAGAAAGAGCTCAGACCTAAAGGCATGCTTTATCTTTAGGAGAAAAGACAAAGTTAGTCATTTTCTCTCTTCCAAAGGTTCAGAGTGCCTCTGGACCAGAGCCAACATCAATACTTCTGATGTTTGAAACCCTGCTGTTGCATGTGAGGACAAATTACAAGCATAGAATTCTCCGTCTGCAGCTGATATTCACTGTTTCAGTGACATCTTTGACTTTAATCACAAGCTGAGGTCAGGTTTAGGGTCCTTTTTGTCTTTTGACTCGACATGCCAAAAACATGATCAGAAAAGTCGTGCATTAATTTCCTCTCAAAACAAAACTCACTCAGACAGTATCAACAAGTAGGAGGTTTCAGACGTCTCTCCGTGTCAAACTGAGCCAAAATATTAGCATTAGTCAGGACATGTTGCCGGCTTGGCTGATCGGAACACAACCTACATTATGTCGTGTGATTTCACATCAGAACAAATGGTGTAAATTTTTTTCTGGTCCCCAGTGACGGGTTTGTAGGTAGAATTAATGAAATCGGTGTAGACAAACTGTCAGCGATCAAAAGAAACGCATTTTGTCAGTGTTAGCAGCTTCTTATTTATTATTTATAGAAATCGTTGTCAAAAATCCCTTGAAAATGTTGTTTTATTTCCTTTGGCTAGCATTCTGCTGATGATGGCAGTCTGAAGATAGCAACAGATACAGTGAAGATGGACCACACCGTGCTGTGGAGTATAAACACCTCCATGAGGAATGCCTGGTTTTGTTCAGCTCCAAGAGGCTGTATACAGCAGCTTTCCTCTGCCAGGTCCTCCTCCCTATCCTGGTTCACAGGGGACACTACTGCAACAGCTGTAATGAAAACCATTGGGCCTGCTGTACTGTATTGTACTGTAAACTGCTCTATAATTAACATTGTGCACAAAAATGTACTGAGCTGTCTTTTTTTACTTAAAGCAGTACTGGAAATATGCAGTATCAGGGAAGCATTTAACCTCCATCTGAACCACATTACATCTTGTCAACAGTAAACCTCACCCAGAAACAAGACCACAATACTGCAGTGTAGGTAGCAGCAAAGCAAAGGGCGTGTACAGTGTTGTTAAAAAGCAATCGTCACCTTTCTGACTTCTTAGTTTTTTGTCACACATACATTTTCAGGTCATCAAATAAACAACAGGCAATAAGAATGAGATAATAAATACACAGAATATACAGTATATACACAGTTTTAAAATTACATCGTTTTAAAATTAAAGTGACTTAGTGCAGTTATCTTGTTAACGCGTTAGCGCCATGCAGCCCCCCACAGGGGGCAATCTGCGGTGACTCGCTAACGGAGATTTGCAGTTATGATTTTAACGTCATTTTAACGAGATTAACGCTGACAGCACTAGTATTAAGTAAAGGTTACCCACTACCAGACCCGTTGAATCAAGAAATCACTTAAATAGAACCTGTCTGACAGTGAGCAATGTACTATCTAAATAACCACAAAACTAATGACATCTCCACCTAGCTAAATTCTTTGTTCTATATTGCATTCAAACCTTGTTACCTGGCTAGCCTTTGTCACATCTTTTGGGTAGTCTATATCATACAAGCCAAAACATGAAGCTAGCTTATATATTTATAAGTTAGTGGGGGCTATTTTTTTTTTTTTTACCAAAAGACCAGAAAAAAACAATGACCACTGATGGTGTAGTTAATATTACAAACATTCCACCCAACAGAGATATAAAGGGAGTAGAAAGGATGGGTGAAGGAAGACAGGTGTACTTGTAGTGTGGTCTATAAATGTCTCTTTGAGCGCCACATTTTATTTCATATAACATGCTGAACCTCCTCCCACTGATTCCTGTTTACAAAGTTGCTTCCTGTTGATGTTCATGCTGAGTGTTTTACGCTCCATCATCTGTTCTCCTTTTCAGAAATTCATAGCTCCTGTGTGTGTGTGTGTGTGTGTGTGTGTGTGTGTGTGTGTGTGTGTGTGTATTTACTTGTATTGCTGACATTGTGGGGCCCCATAATCCCCAGAATGCACACCATAAAAGTTTGGAATAAAGATTTTGTCATAGATGCAGGTGTGTAGCAGTCACAGCTGTATTGCTGGTTTAAAAAAAGAAAAAAGGGCAGCAGAAACAAAAGTAAAATATCTAATTAAACAGTAGCCAGACACAATATAAACTGAGTAACTGGAAGGACAACAAACAGACAGAAACATCACCTACAAAGAGGGAGATCCAGATGATATACACACAAGGGATAATGAGGGAACAGGCTACAGGTGGGACACAGCTGACACTAATCCAGGCTAACGAGACCAGGGAAGCAAAACCTGATCCACACGAGGCAGGAGAATATCAAAGTAAAACTGGAATTAACACACACACAAACACAGACGCATGGGGCTGAAACTAGGACCGAGAGCAACGACATGAAGACATGACAGACCAAACAAAAGTGCTAAAGGAACCTAATAATGTCAAAGAAGCAACCATGAACAAGAAATACAGATAAACTCAGAAGCACTGAACGAATTCAAACTCAAACCTAATTGTAAATTTAAACTTAAAAAACTCATGAGTCCAAAATAACACTCAAACCGCTGGGTCAAAGACCTAGAAGACAGATTTTGTTTAAGGGTTAGTATGAGTATTTTCAAGTAAAGGTTAAGGTAAGGTCAGTATTATCTCAGTCAATATAAAATCATCAAGAGGCAAAGGCAGCAGTAGTTGTTGGGAAAACACACAGGTTGGAAAATAAAGAAACAAGTTCCACATCTGTCCTTCTCTGGTTAACCTTTTTTTACAATGCTAGCTGGTAACCTGTTCAATCTTATACATGGATAAATATAAAGCTGTATTTCTAATATTTCTTCTTTATCACGACACATGATAAAACACCTCCATTAAGTGAATAATTCACTTAGCATTATCTGCTATAAATCAGTGGGAGGTTCAAGGAGGGATAAGAGAATTCTTTTCACGATTTAAGCACTGAAAAGTTTGCATAGAGGTCTCATAATCAGTAAATCAGCAACAGTATAAGCACCTCAGTGCACTGTATGACTCACGGGTCTATTAAAGAGTAAGGTAAAAACTCTTAAGACACACTGGAAAAGATATGAAATACAAGGTCAGGTGGAGGCAAATCACTAATGTGATACACCCACACTTGACACCCTAGTAATTTGGTAGCGCTTCCCCTTTGTTGCTTTGCCATGCAGCTGCACACCGAAAGTTGAAAATCCTTAGAGTGCTATAAATTAGGCTATACAGATGTCAGGCTCTCTGCACATATTCTTGGAGGGCTTATTATAAAGAAAGAATGTGCACACCTGCATTCAAAGGCACGCGTATACTGTGCTGCATAAACATTAAATGCTTTGGTGACGCAGCCACCAGCAGCACGTGCACACATATACATAAACTTGCATGCTTCAAACCCATGAATGCATCTGTTCCAGGCACTTTACAACAGTCATGCTCATGTTGCAGTCTGTCCCTCTGTCCCTGTATCTCACTACGAGCTAGGAGGTTTTCGCTGAGGACCCTGTAATCAAAGCGAACAATCAGGCAGGTCCAGACGGCACAGAATTAGTGCAGTGGGAGCACTCAGCAAATACCAAACCTCATCTGAAAATGTCCTAAATATCTCTCCAGTACCTGCTTATTACACTAAAGAGTGAACTACTTAACAAATTTGGATAAGGGGACGACAGGGGGAGTGACGAGAAAGAATGAGCGAGCAGTGTTGATTGTTCTTATTAAGTGGCTCAAGTTATACAAATAAAAAAAGAGAAATGGAGAAAAAAAAGTTATTTAGGGTGAATTGAGAGAATGAGAGTGGCAAGTACAACGAGGAATAATTTGTGATGGGGAGCGGTTCAGTGATCAGGGTGCAGGTAGGCACAGAGGAAAAGCAGGGGAGGAAGCTTGTTAAATAAAAAAGGCCTAATGGTTTAACAGGAGAGGAGAGGAAATGAGAGGAGTGGTGCTAAATGAGAGGGTGAGAGTGAGGCGTTAGTTGTTAAAGACCCAGAGAGAGTGGAAACGGGGAAATCCAGGCTTTACCTCCCAGAAGACAGGAGCGGAGGGGGAGGAGGGGGAGGGTGCAGGACAGGGAACTTGGCATGCAAGAAAATCCGCGAGTCACACTCAGCTGCAGATGAGGGTTGTTGAGGGCAAAAGTGTTTGGCGTCTGCCACAGCAGCAATTTCCATTCCCTCCTACTGCAGATACAATGAAAATTGTGTCTGAAAACAATGCCATCTGCAGAAGGAGAGTGGGAAGAAACTTTGGAGTGGCCCAGTTCATCTGCACGGTTGATAGGGAACTGTGTCAAGGATGTGATGTCTGGACAACAACAGCCGACCTGTCCCTCTGCATACAACCCCCCCTTTTTGTAGGAAGGACCAGACAGAGTGTGTACTTTGTGATAATCGCTCTATTTGTTGTTACTATTCCATTTTGTCTCGAGCTTCAAAGTCAAACACGGTTTGCCTCCTGCGACAAGCCTGTGTTTTCACAGAGATCTGTCTTGGTTTACACAGCCTTGTGTGCCTCAGAGCTTGTGTTTGCAACTGTCTCTTTTCTCCTGATCTCTTTTCCATTATTATAAATTAATATGATAGCTAAAAAAAAAAGAAGAACGAGAAAACGATGTATGCATAAAGCTGATTTAGCCATGATTATTTCGCCTACAGTTTGCCTCCTGCTGTGAAGCGTCAAATTGAGTATTTTAGCTGGTGCTACTTTTTGCAAACTAGACATGAGTCATACTCATTAGATATGAAGTTGACTGAGAATCAGTGGCGTACCATCAGGACAAGCGGTGCTTGCTTTACCCTTCTGTAAAAGTCACTGCACATCACTACTGCACAACCATATGCACATATCAGTCACAAGGTAGCATGTGCCTTTTTATCATCTATTCGCTCAAATGTTGGGATAGCTAATAAAATGAGCATAATGCTGAATTAAAGAAGTTTTTAAAGAAGCATTTGAGGCCATAAAATCATACAAAGATCAGTTCCTGAAGTCATAGATCAAGTGAGCCCTGGGGCTCTTTAATCATAGACTAAGCACCTCTTTGTGGACTCAGAGAAAGCACCCCCTGTTGGTTATTAGAAAGAATGCAGGAGTCCATATTTAATAGTCTATGGTAGATGCCAGTGTCTGTGTGTTGAATATATGTGACTCATTATTGGCAAGAGAGAAATTAGCAGTTTTAAGGGATTTATTTAACCAGTGTTAGCCATAAATTTGTATTAATTTTGGAGGAAAAATATAAAGGTGAAGCTAAATCCTATGGTGAAGTGAACAGCAGTACTTCATGGAGTTCCTGTGGAGTATTTTTTGAACTGTGTGCAAGCTGAATGGACTGAGCAAGCTGTAACTCGTGCTCATACATTTTAAAGCAGTACAGTAACCTAGTTAAAGCTTTTTCCATGCAGTCTTTAGTTTCTAAGATTAGCGCAAAGTCTTTCTCACAGATACTTTCTCACACACTCCCAACTTGGAAATGGAGAACAATATAATAATATCCAAGAGCATTTATGAAAGCCACTTATTCTACTCAATCACAATGATGCTGCACTGACTTTGAAGCCGGAACTCTCTTTTTCCCGGCCTTCTTCCTGGACTCCATGTGGCTTAAACAGCAGCTGCTCTGCCTCTCTCACTCACTCTGTTTAATTTCCCTCGTCATCCTGCCTCTCCTCAGCCTCTTCTTCCTCTTCCCTCCTCTGGCTTTGTTTGTTCTCCCTCTGCTCCCAGGTGTTTTCCTGCACAGCTCCACGTTCCACTGAGCAGAGAGCCGTTTAAGCCCCTCTTCCGCTCTGACTCAGGTACACTCATGCCGGTGGCTTCCCCCTGGCTTCAACACACAACATGCTGATCAATAAATGCAACTGTGGCGTGCTGCAGACAGGATCCCATATACACAATCAAATCTGTGCACGGGTATAAATCACACCCTCGCAAAAACCGACACAAACAGGAGATACACGTGAATGTGGACACACATAGTACGTCAAACGCTTGCGCACAAGCACATGCACGCATGCTGCCTTATTCCAGCTCTCTCTCACTCTTTTTCCCTAATCCAACAATAACACAACAAACCTTGCTTCCTCTGCGTGGAACAATAGTAGGATAGCTTTGATGGCCAGAGGTACTTTGTTGTAGATACTCTTATCAGGCCCAGCATCACCAGATCAGCTATAGATCTTGGCAGTCTGCACTATGAAACAGTTTTATCCTTAACCAGTGACAGGATGTTGTAATGTATGGACAGGATTCAACTGCGTTAACAAATAGCACCTTTAAAAAAATGCCTTATTGTTTTAGGTCTCCTAAATAATTGTTTGGGGGTTTTTTTAGCATGTGCCATTATGTGTAATATTATTAATACCCACGCATGAGCCAGTCATAGTAATCTTATAATAGTTTGCTGTTCTTTTTTACTTAATACCAAGTACCGACCACACGGATGAGGCTATAGTTTAAATATTATTTCGGTTAACCTTTGCTATCCGGTTGTTCAGTCTGACGTCACTAGCAGTGTCTGGGTCTAAACTCCGCTGCGGGTCCATATATCAAACGATCACTGTGGCATTACTGAGAGTTGAAAAACTGTCTAAAGTCTTTCATCTTTAATAAAATGATCAGCGTTCTGCTCTACCAGGTGTAACAACTGAGTTTAACATCCAGGCATCCAAGAAAACGGAATTTATGACATTTAACGGAGTTAGAAGTTAGCAGGATGTTAGCTCGCTAGCTTCTATCTAAATACAATATAGCATGTCCCTGACTGCGGGGTTTTGGAAACAAATTAAAACGTACAGCTTTCTTATCACTTCCAACATAAATGAAGACCGAAAACTAAACAGCAGTGACGTTTGTAGGGTTACTGAACTTGGGCTAGCTGATATATAATGATGTGCTACGTGACCGCTAGTGACACAGCTATGTTAGCATAATATAAACAAGCTAACCTTTTTTCCACTCGATAAAAGTTACCGTGAGTGTTCTCGGTGGTCAGGAACAAATGTAATCGCATGGCAGGATGCTGTAAATGGACCAAACTTCAGCCAGGAGAACAACTGAGATAATCCATCCACAATACGAGGTTAGTCATTCATATACTGCTGCATGGGCTGGGCTGTAGTTACATCCTAAGGTTTTAAAAACTGAGCTTAAATAAATGATTAGCGGTAATAAAAGCCGAGGGAGGTCAACAGGGATCACTGACTGTTTTAGGAGCTTTTTGAGATCAAATAGAAGAAAATACATAACATTAAACATGTTAACAACACAAAAGCCATATTAAACGCAGACTACTTTAGACCCGGAAGTAGGATTCGTCGCGTCATCACTGAACAACCGGATAGTCAAGATACAGTGACAGTATTGTGTATATCATTCAAAATAGCTTCATTAAAAAGAACTGAATTACTCTTTTTCTTGTGAGAGAGTTTGCTTGCAGAGGTAAATCTATAGAGAATAAGAATTTAGCTCTGCCCTTAAGCTAGCAGAGTGTTTTGGTGCCTTTTAGCTCATTGTTTTTCTTTTACAGTTCACAACCTTACTGGATTCACTCTAACACATCTCAATAGCCTTCTTTAGTCTTCAGGGAAATAAGCACAAAAAATATATTAATATACAACATATGCAGTGTAGGGTGTAACACTGTCCAAACTAACCCGTTACTGTAATCACATTACACTTTTCGGTAATGGAGTAATGTAACCTGTTAGTGGACCAAGTTCAGTAGTCATATTACAGTTTACATTTACATTACAGTTACAATTATGTTGTTATTTGCATCATTTAGTTTTCTGCATGATGGGCTGATAGAAGGAATGAAAAACATCAAACATGACTTTAACTTTCTTAATATTCCATTGTGCTACAATCAGCTGATTTTAATGCAGAGAGGAGGGAATTAGCATAATTGCACAAAAGAAGAAGAAAATGATGGGAAGGGACAAAAACAGCTGCACTATACCGTCAACATAACATTAATTCTTTGCAACCATTTGTACAGACAGCATGCTAACGCAAAGCTAGTGAAGAACCTATAATGATGTTAAAGCTGAGTGTATGCTGAGCCCAGCCCAGCAGCCAGAGCCTGATCTTCAGCAAGAAAACAAAGGCAGTGATGAGCGGTCGGTCTTCTGCTTCTGCCTGTTTCTAAAGTAGAATCATTGTGAGGATCATTTAAAGGTCTCTGTGCTGGTTTTCAACTTTGCATTTTGCTGTTGTTTTTGTGTTCATATGTAAATACTAAAAGGAAAAGTCATTTGTGTCCTCATTAGGAATGGGATTTATGTCAGCGTGAGGGACTCCAGCCTCAGGTTTACATTGCAAGATAGGAAATTTCAAGTCCTGATAGAGAGTAAAGCAAAATTAATGTAACAACTAATTACATATTGCTAATTAATAACACTGCTTATGCACTTCCTGCCACAAAGCCTAACCTGTTAGCATAGTGAACTATTTTAATCCAAAAACTCAAACCAGAACTAAAAATAAATATTAGCAAAAATCTGAATAAATATTCACTTCTGTCTCCTGGAAGCGTAATCAGGCAACAGCAGTGATATGTCAGCATATTCAGTTAATGATTATTAAAGTTAAATAATGTCAAGTAAATTCATTTTTCTTGTGCTCCAGTGACACTCAGACAGGCGTAACCCCGGGTGGAACCCGGTGTCCCAAGATTCGTTTGAACTCTTGATGACCTGTGTGTTACGTAGTTATATGACACTTAGTGGTGGATCAGTCCATCACTTCTTGCTAGATCCAAAAAACAGTGTGAACCTCAGGATGTATAGATGGATGTGCTGCAGCCTGGCACCCCTCCCATCACAGTTGAGGAGACCATTAAGTTACCACATGGTCCCACCTGCACGTTTTCTATTCTTCCTTCTCATTGCTGCTGTTCATGCACTCATCACTAAAGTTGATGCCACAGTACTGTTGGAGTGAAGGGGTTGGGAGGGGAGCTCAGCGTTTTTTCTTTCTTTTCAGTATTTGGCACACAGTGTCTGTGCTAGCTACAGTTATCTGCAGTTGCAGCAATGTGTGACAGCGTCACTCTCAGAGGCAGAGGACAGGGGAGATGGGAGATTTGCGCAGTACGTCAGATTTTATAAAACACAAATTCAAAGCATAAATGTAACGTTTTGGCTCATGTTAGAGTTTTTTAATGAGACGATGTGAGTGCCACTATAAGTCACCTCACTGAGTGGTTACTCTTTGTTATTGTTATTTGAAAATAACAATAACAAAAAGTTATTTGAAATTTTTTTAAATGGCCTTTAAAGCAAATTACATAGGCATACTTTCATGTTATAAATAAGTTATAATGTACAGTAAGTGCAGGCTAAACTGGATTTGCAGTATTGTGATACTGTTCACAGAGCTGGACTGTGGTTTCCGTGGCAATTGCTAGGCCAGGTCCAGAGCAGCAGCAGGTCTTCAACAGGAGGGTTGTTTAATCACACGGTTTCTAAGTTTCAGCATTTATTTTGTTAAGAAAACACAAACACTTGTAAACACAGTCATATATAAAGCGTGCCAACTCAGTAACTACTCACACACAAAAACACTGTCACTCTCCCCTTTCTCTTCCTTGATGTCTCACTCTCTCCATCTGCATCAATACTGCCATTGATTCAATAAGCCACAGGCGTTACCGGGGTCAGAGCTGTGTTGGGATACTGGTTGTCCCGGCAACATCTCCATCAGTCCAACCTTACATCCCACAAGCACACCCTCCTTTTGTCCATCTACTGCACCAATGCACTTTGTGCTTGTGTGTGTGTGTGTGTGTGTGTGTGTGTGTGTGTGTGTGTGTGTGTGTGTGTGTGTGTGTGTGTGTGTACACGACGACGCCGTGTGTGTCCTGCGTGGGAGAAAGGAGGCGATGAGTCATAGCACACATACCACCAGGACATAACAGCTCCCCCTGTTGCTGGGGCCGGGGAAGCCCCGGAGGTGTGGGTGTATTGTCTGGGAGAACAGAGCAATCCGTGACATCACAGGACGTCTTTCTCCTACACCATTCCCTGGAGAAGGGAATGGCGTTGGGAAGGAGGGCAGGAGGGAGGGGAGGTAGCGACAGGTGGGGGGAAGGAGAGGGAAGGGGGCAGCGAGTCTTTCATTTGGGCATTTTTTGTTTTGTTTTGTTTTCTTTCTCGCTTCTTTTTGTTCTCTCCTCTTCTAAAGACTCCCACCGATGAGGATTGAGGCAAAACCCATCACTCATTCCTGAGTTGTTGCAATACTTTGAAGCTATCTTCAGCTATGAACTTTTATGAATGGGCCCCACTGTTGAAAGTCTCTTTTAATCTTTGGCATTTACTAAAAGTCCTGACTGAGATGTGATGCCACACACAGAAAATTGCTGATTTTCACCTCTCTGAGAGGCGTGCGTGCATGCACGAGTGCATTCTTGTATTAGTCACACTGAGGAAACATAACTCTATTTATAGAGTCAGACCCTGTAAACTCCGCATCGGTCTCAGGCAAAGATTATATAAATCATTAAATCGTGAGGTGAGGAGTTTATTTAATGTCAGGTTTAGATAAGGGTAGAAACGATAAGCAGATATGTTGCTGTGACATTTATGGAAACCTGTCATTGTTTCTGGAACATATTTCCATAAGTCTCTGTAATACGCTAAAAATATTTTTGAATTCATTTTTAAAAAGTTAGTTTGTGGTCTTGAGCTGAAAATAATGATGAATATTGTATTATAAGACTTTTTAACCATTTAATATCGTTGTCAACTAATTCTCATCCAGAGAAGAGAGTCCTGAGCCAACCTTTCAGCAGGTTGTCTTTTGATCCAAATGTGGGAAATGTGCAAAGATATGCATTTGTGTGTGTGTGTGTGTGTGTGTGTGTGTGTGTGTGTGTGTGTGTGTGTGTGTGTGTGTGTGTGTTCAAGATTCCAGTAAGCGTGAAACAGCAGGCATCAACCCTCAAACCTTTGTACCTTTCCAGTTTGCCTGCTCAGTTCACTAACACAGATACACACATGCGCGTACACCAGGACTGGGCAGAAGCACAGACACAAACGTACACACTCACACACACGCAGCATGGAGAGGAAACTGCAACACAATGATAAGGTCTGGGAACACAATGGGCTCAGCAGTGCACAGACAGAAGCCAGGACCAGTTTAGCTCTCAAAGGTCAACAAGCCTCTCCAGGCTTTCATTCAGTCCCCCAGTTATTATTGTTCAACATTATAATGATTACTCTGATGGCCTTTATTTTGCAAATGTGGGAGCCATCCGGAAATACCAGTGGAATATGAAAATGCAGGCCAGACCGGAGAGCAGAGAGGGGGGAAGGAAAGGTTACTTATTTTGGAGGCTGAACTTCTTTGACGTCAAGTTTCCCATGGTCTAGTCCAGCCTTGGATTGGACTCCAGGTTCATCGCAGATCACTGGTGAGGTGCCAGTTTAGTGCACACCTGCTTGTGTCTACATGTGACCACTCCTACCATCATAGTGAGTGTGCTAGTAGACAAAATATTTTGAGTATAAAACAGTATAAGACATTATAAATGAAAGCATACCAAATGGAAAACGCATCCTCTGAGTCAAAAAAGAAGAAGCAAAAGCAGAAGAGTCTTATACCTGCATGCTATCTGAAAACCACCAGATAGTGATAGCGGTGGTGAAAGAAAGACCTCCAGTCTCATAGGAGTCTATCAGAAAGCAGCTTTTCTGCTCAGTTTATTGGGTCATTCACTCATTTTAGCTCATATTGAATAAAAATCATCTTAGCTTCATTAAATTCACAGTCTGAGAGAAGCCGGTCCATTTCCTTACAAATTTTAAAAACTGAACCCACTACACAGAAAAGTCTAGATTTTGTGCAATGGGTACCAATTTGTTCTAGTCAGGTTGTCAAGTAACCCTCATCTTATACACGTGATTCTAGACTGCAATATTTTTAATCGTTACACCAGAGTAGGTTTGCATTTTTCAAATTTCAAAAAATTTCTTTTTTTTTTTAAATCTTAGTGCAACGTCTCCCTTGCCTGAAACAAGACATGTTAGCTCATCCCATTACCATAAGCTTAAAAGTCACCCAACCATTAAGCTAATAGAGGAGCCGTGTGCCTTAGATGATCTTATATTCCCACTTTCTGACATTACACAGAGCCAAGAATAGAAAAAAAGCTGTGTTTAGGGTAGTCTGAGCTTTTGTCTCACTGGGATTTCTGGCACATAAGCCCACCTCGTTCTTCCAAACTTTGGCTATGTTTGGTGTAAGTCAACTGTAACAGCACAAATAAGATGAAATAAGGAAAAGCATAATAGATCCAATTTAAAGCAGTCACATGGCCTCTTCCTCCTTTAGCAGACAAACGTGCAGACAACGAGACATAAAGACTGTGCACAAACATCATTCAGCAGCAAACATTAGAGAGAAGAAATAATGAGCGCACATTTCTTTTCACTTGAACTTGAACTACCAGGACTGAGTAATGAGGTAATGCCAATTTGTCACATTTCATATTGTGTGCTGCTGATAAAGCCCATATTGTCTCACATCACAGAGAAAGAGCCCACAACAGGCTTTGCATTAAGACATCATTTCAGCCCAAGAGCGGCGCCAACCTCTTGGGTCTGTCTGAGCGAATGTCTGACTGATCCTCAAACTAGTGAAGAACCAAAGCAGGTCACAGCCCAAAATGTCAGGGCCCTTACATAATTCCTGCATGCATATTCTGTCGTGACACACCAGCTATACCCTCTCTCTTCTCAGAAATCTTCCAACAAGACAAAAAAGGTCAAAGACGTTAGAGAGCAGAGAATGATCCTGGCAAGCTCGGCTTGCTTTATGCAAAAGGTTAGCACGGAGATTGGGAATTTAGCTTTTCCTTTCTAGCTTCTAATGCTGATTTATAGATTATGTCACAATGTACAAGCGACCTATAACATCTGAGTCAGGCTTTGGTGCACGGTGACCGATAGGCCACTTGGAGCAGCAGCCTGTGACCTAAGCTGGTGGCTCATCTGTCATACAAAGTGACTAAGTTTCCAGTCAAGTCAACTTCTAGTGCATCATTCATCGGTAATGGTAACTGGAA
This sequence comes from Aulonocara stuartgranti, assembly GCF_965226115.1. NCBI lineage: Eukaryota > Metazoa > Chordata > Actinopteri > Cichliformes > Cichlidae > Aulonocara > Aulonocara stuartgranti. Next base: position 24,038,432 of record NC_138942.1, on the reverse strand, counting down.
ACATAAGTCACTGATTGTGTGAATTAATTTTCAGTGTCAGAATAGTTTTTTTTTTTCTTTTCCCGTTCCATGCCAATAAACATGACCTCTGCCCAATTATTTTTCTTTCTACTGGAAAAATGTTTGCTCCAAAGCAAAATACCAATCTCTGGGGACAAACAAAAATTAAGATATTGTTGCCAACATCTAAAAACAGCATGATTAAAAACAGAGAATCTCAGTGGCAGCAGTTATTTCTTCTTCTAGCTGTTCTCACCATGTTCAAAAAGTCCTAGTCAAATATAGCTCAGCAGCAAGGGGGGCGGGTCTCTTCATGTGCGTATGATCTCCAGCCTGGATGAGAGTCTGTAAGTGGAAAAGGCTGTGCTTTCTACCTGAAGTTCAGAATCTTTTGCCCCATCTTTTCAAAAGCAGTAATCTCACCAAAGAGACAGACACTCGGAGCCCTCTCTGTGCTAATGACTGTTTGCTAATGTTTTAGGCAAACCCTGTATTTACTCGAGACAAAGAAATTCTTTGGAGTTTTTGGTCTTTTTTTCACATCGGGATGTTTTTTTCTTAAATATGTGTTTTGCCAGGGAGAATGCAACCCCGCATATGTGCTCGTGAGTGAACAGAGTGACAGCAAAACTAAATGCAAACACAATGTAAAGGACCACACACGCGCTTAAGCTTCACGCTCTATATTCCAGGCTGATGTTTCACAAAAAGGAAAGGGTGTTCAGATTGAGAATTATAAAGAATATCTGAAGTGTTTTGGGTAAATATGCAGGATTTAAATTTATAAAACGTGAGTCATAGTTAAAGCAATTTACCAGGCTGCTGCAACTCTAAAATTTAAACTCGATAATATGATGCTTGCTCTTAAATTCTGCAGTCTCAGTGTCTGATAGAAACCTTGTTGCAAAATCATGGTGCATCAGAACTGATCCAATTCAGGGTTGCAGGAGCCCAACAGCATATAGAAAAAAATAAAATGAGAAAAATAAGGACATGGGAGGTACTTACCTGTCTATTGCTAAGTTGTTTGAATTGGATTGTGAAATTGTGAATAAATAATGTACAAATTATGAGAGTGCAAAACTAAGGTGCACAACATGTGAAAGTGTAAAATTGAGGCCCTCAGAAAGAAGCTGTTTTTGAGTCTTTCTGTTCCTGCTCTTATGACCCTGAACCTGCCAGAGAGGCGGGAAAAGATGAGAATCGAAAAAGACACTGTGCAGGGTGTGTGCAGCCAGACTTGATCTTTTCAGCTCTGTTTTTTCACTCAGACAGAGTAGATATGATCCAGAGGTGGGAGAGGGGCACCGATGACCTTTTCTGGAGTCTTGGTGATCCGCTTCAGGTTTTTTCTCTCCTCTGAGGTGCAGCTGGAGAACTTCACCACACATTTCTTTCTGTGGTGCACTGGTAGAAGTTGGTGAGGAGTTTCTGTGTCCAGTTTTTCTTAGGGACTGTAGAAAAAAGGTGGAATGTATGTGAATGTATGTGTGTCTCCACCTGTTCCACCTCTTATCTATCAATCGCCGGACTGGCATAGGATGTATCCTTTTTATGTTTCCTGAAGTCAACGACAAGCTTCTTTGTCTTGCTGGTATTGAGGAGCAAGTCATTGTTCTGACACCAGGATGTGAGGGCTTGGACCTCCTTTCTGTAGGTCACCTCATTGTTATTGGTTATCATCCCCACCACGGCTATGTCGTCTCCAAACTTGTATGTGAAATTTTTGTTATAAATAGGAGTGTAGAGATGTGTGGAAACTGAATAAGAGTGGACTGAGAACACAGCCCTGGGGAGTGCCAGTGCTGAGGATGATGTTGGATGAGATGAGGCCTCCAAGTCTCATGTGCTGTGGTCTGTTGGAGAGGAAGTTTTAAATCCAACTACGAAGCCGGAGCCAGTGACAGCAGCTTGCTAACCAGGTTGCCTGAGGTCAACAATCAGCATTCTCACATAGGTCTTAGGGTTTTCAGGGTGTCCTGCCTAAGATGTCATCCTCAGTCCATCTGCTGGTTTTATAAGCAAACTGATGCCAGTCCAGGTCAACGGGGATGGAGACTCAATAGATGTCATCACCAGTCTCTCAAAGCATTTCATGATTACCAGTGTTAGTGCAACAGGCTGATAATCATTCAAGCACATAATTGCTGAGGGCTTCAGGACTGTGCGTAGAGTGTAAAAGATGGACATAGGCACCATGATGACAGGAGAGAGAAATATGAGGAGACAGTTAGAGCCGGTCATTTACTAATCAGATGGTTGATGATTCAATTCCTCCTTAAGACCACATGTCAAAGTTTCCTTGGGCAAGATGATGAAACCTAAATTGCCTTTGATGCATCACACAGCACACAAGTGTGACTTTTACAAAATATTTAAAAGCATGCGTGTGTACTTTTCAACTCTACTGAAGCACTCAAGACAATGTACCTCATTAATCATTTCACACAAGCACCTTTTTATGCTTAAGGGCTTTCTATCTAACGTTCACACATTCGTGCTCCATTTGATTGATTGAAATGACAACCTTCTGATTAGCAGATGACCTGCTCTGCCTGCTGAGCTACAGTCACCTATGTGTGTGCGAATGGGTGAATGTGTCCTGTAGTAGAAAACAATTAAATAAAATATATATATACATATATACAAAGAATCCTGAGTTGAAATCTATATAATGTTTCTGTGACAGCAAAGATGGTAGAAACATATCTTCCAGGAGCCACCCTATGAGCAAGCAGAGTGCTGCAGTGGACAGTGCCATTAGCGTGCTCTGAGAAGCTTCTGGGTTCAAACCTGTTGGCTGGCTGTGGCCTTTCTACGTGCACTCGGCACACTCATAGCTACTCAAGGATGTTTTGAGCCACTTACTGAGGTTCACCAATAATTTAGCCAGGCCGAAACATCAGCCAAGACTGGTGCTTTATTTTAAATACTTTCTTTTTTCAAAAAGCTCAAATGTCAATATTGACATCAAAAATTCAGTAACAGTTGGGCTACACTCCAAAGGTTGCAAAGCCTAAATATAATTATATTTCAGGCTGGATGCAGATGTCTTCTTGTCTCAGAGATGCAGGCAACCAGGAAGTCAAGGAATCCAGGAAGTTACTGCTCCCTGCCAAGAAATACTCTCGGCTAAATCATCCAGGTAAGACAAAAATAATCTTTTGTTGTTGTACGAGTTTTGCATAAGAATACAGAAACAAGGTTCAGACTTTCCTCTAAACAAAGTGCACCTGTAAAGAAATTGAATGATGGCAAAGGAGTGTGGCCAGCAGCTCTTCATCAGTGCGTATCCACGTAAGTAGGAGGGGAGTTGCTCTTCATTGTCCATGTGGTCCTTTCTTAAAAGTGAATTTCTCCTCCCACCACCTCCAGTCCCCACCACCACCACTGCCACTGCCCCTCCTCCTTCCCCTGGCTCTCTGTCTTGTGCGATCAACAATAGTCTATTTTGTGCTGTCCCGTGCAACTGGAGACACACCCAAAGCCAAGGCCATGGCGCAAGGGGAGATTGTTGGCCGGTGGCCAGCAGAGAGAGACACTGGCTTAATTCTCGTCTGGGAGAGAGGATTCTTCCTCAACTAGAGGGCAGAGGTGGTCGTGTCTGTTTAGCTGTGAATTGTCGCTGTCATTTGGTGCTGTGATTCCCCAGCTAGGACAAGTCACAGCCAGCTACATTTTCATAATAATTAAAAAATAATAATAAATGTTGCATTAAAATACTATATACGTTTCTACATTTAGCCAAATGTAACACCCGAATATTCACATGTTTAAACATGTTTAATACAATTTAGGGAAGAATATTTGAAACATGGTTACGAACCCCTGATACCGTTTTGGTTCTCAGAGGTGAAATGTTTAATTTTAATTTTCTTATATTATGTGTGGTTGGTGGACCCCACAGACTGGATATAAAAGATAGTCATCATGTCCACCATGATGTGAGCAGAGCTGTTATAGAAGAACAGCTCTGGGTTATAGGAAGTGTCACCCATTTGCTAATCAGAGGATTGGTGGTTTAAGTCCACATGTTCAAAAATTTCCCATCAGTATCTATAACTATCTATAACTTGAAATAACTGCCCAAATACATGCCCAGCATTTCAAGATAACTTCCAAGTGGAAAGACTAGGTGAAAGCCATTGTTTCGTGCATTCTTGTTGCCATAAGTGACCATAATTGGGTAACAGCTTGGAGTTATCAGCAAATACTACAAATCATAGGCCTTGGCCACAGGCTTCAAGTCTGGTTGGCAACACCCTGGTGAGCTCCACTAGGGAAAAATATATTTCGTGAGTGGTTGCTGGATATTATTGGCTGGCACCAGATGAAATTGATTGCAAAAAGGTTGCTGCACCAAAAACTTTCTATCTTTCTGCCTTGGTCACTAACAAATTGCCATGATTACCTACCGTTTGCATAGAAAAGGCCTATTCGTCTGCAAACATTTGCTGGCCACAGGCCTATTTAGTGAAACATGAAAAAGCGTGATGCAAACTAGAAATGGACACTGTTTACCTTCAAAGTAAAAGTTGGACCTTTTGGCTACAACACACACTTTTTAAAAAGTCCAACGTAACTTAACTTTGAAGGTAAACAATTTCTTGCAAACTGCAGGTGACCGTGTCAATCTGCTAGCAATCAAAGAAATCTTCAAGAGGTTTTCAGTGTATTGTGTATACCAGCAACCAGCTACACATAGCAAATGTCAGGATACTCCATGAGGAGTACAGATTTTCCACTTGCAGTCGGTGGCTCCCAGATGATCACTGACCAATCTCTAGACTTGTTTGACTTGAGCCTTAGTTTGCACAGCGTATTCTTGTACAGGTGCATCATGCAATCAGTGACATAAAAATAACACAAAAAGTTTCATTGACCCAAATTGGAGCAGAGGTTTGGTGGATGGTTTGCTTGTTAACTGCAAAGACAGCGGTGTCTGTGTTTATTCAACTATTATTTGCTCTAAAAACAAAAACAAGAGCAACATTTAACTTGAGTTAGGAAGTGACACTTCAACAGTTTTTATTTATATAGTGCCAATTCACAACAGCAGTCATATCAAGGAGCTTCACATTGTAAGGTAAAGACCGACAATATTAGAAGGAAACTTTTTCTTTTACTACCTGCTGAAAATAAACCTGTGACTGCTTGATGAAGTTTGACGTGCATTTAGCTTTAGCATTGCTCTCCATGTTGGGGTTAGCATGATGGATAGTAACATTTGCTTTTGCAAATGCTCGGTGCTAGCTGGTGTCTTGTTAGCATAGAGGTGGATAGCTGTTTTTGCTCTGCACACACTTTGCATATTACTGTCACATTCTTGTTGTTTTGCAAAACAAATTCAAACTCATGTGTACATCTCTACTCCTCTGCTATCTTTGTCCTGCAGAGGAGTTTTAACTTGTCTACCCATCAAACAGATTATGGATAAATAGGGCTGTGCGATATGACCAAAATCTCATATCCCGATATAAGACATCTATCGTCCCGATAACGATATAAATCACAAAAATTTCACATTTTCTGTAAATTCTGTGAATCTCGGGCAGCTTGACTTGCATGAAGTGTTTCCAGCTGGACGTCATGTATCTGGAGTCGAATGTTTTAACCTATTTTTTAGCACCTGACGACTCTTTTTTGCTTCTCATCCGTAAAGACTCTGCATACTGTTTCACGTGATTCCGTTTATTTTGAAAAGTCTCAACAGGATCTTGAACTTTATTGTGAAAAGATTATGTTGCTAACGACAACGCAAAAAAACAGGCGCTTGTCCGTCCGTAGTGTGGTTATATTAAATATAAGAGAAAGAGAGAACTTTAACAAATTAATATAGTCACTACAGTGACGATCAAAACGATGAAAAAATATTGCCGTAAACAGTTTATTTTGCGACACCACGTAAAATGAAACGATAGATGTTTTTATATTGTCATCCGATAAATATCGTTATATCGAACAGCCCTATGGATAAACTTGTGCCTCTCAAGTAACAACATAATTCTATTTTTAGTAGCTGCAACTTCATATTATAGTGTTACAGAGATATGTAATGTGATTACTCGTTACACCCAGCACTGGTCAGCATCCCTCAGTCATAGAAAAGGCCTTTAAAAAAATCTAAGACCAGGTTGTAAAAAAGCAGCAAAGGTTTGATTTTTGTACTCAGCTTCAAGTAGACATTCGAAGAACTGCAATTTTTAGCCTTTCCACTTTGTCCTAATTTTTCAGTCCTGGAGAATGGAGCTTGTTGGAGCCCCCAAAAAAGTCCCCACCTCGTCGTCACATATCACATTCTCTGATCCCTGCCCTGCCATGGAGTGAAGGTCATTCTATCGACCCACTATTATTCTCTATCGTGACAATCTGGTCCTAAGTGCCGCAGCTGGAGCACACACACCCCACACACACACATTCTGCCGCTGCCTCCTCTGATAAGGCCAAACTCTCCTCATTGTCTGATAACGTAAATATGACACACCAACACACCATCTGAGAGTCCCTGTCTGCCACCAGCCAGCCTAATTATATAATTATCCCTTGTCTGATTGTGCCCGTGCAGCTGAGACGAGGGAGGGCCTTTGTGTGGCTGCTGGAATGTGGTGCACTTGGCATTTTTCAGCGAAAGGGCAGTTTTCTGGAAGACGGTGCCAAAGAGCGGAGCAGAGGGTGAGATCATGGCTGCTGGTGCCCACTCTTATTTTTCCATCTTTATCACTCACACTCCATCTTTCTGGGACTCTCTTCCTTGTCACTAGGTCTCTGTATCTGCTTGTGGATCTCTCAATTCTGGACAATCCCATCTCTCTTCTGTGTCCGTCTCCTATGTATTGGACTCACCAACCGTTCTCCTCAAACAGTTTACTCCCAGTCCTTTCCCTGAGCCTTCATCTGGCAGATTCTGCTGTCTCGCTGATAGAGCAGGCCTTTCGATGTGAAGTGCACAGGATTTGGCTCGTCGATGATAAGACCAGCGTTAAAGAGAGACCGGAGCGTCCGAGGGTTGCCGGTTGCGTCTGATAGTGAACTTGGAGGCAGTTACTCCGCTCCGCAATAGGAAAGCAGTGCTTTTGTTTCTGCTGTTGCCAGGATAAGACAGACTAGGGCATAAGCAGGTGTTGGGAGAGATTACAGCGCGGGCCTTGAGAGCAAGTGTGCTCTTACCTTCTTCTTGACTCAAAGTCAAAAGCAACAAGGCAGGCACCACATAAACCATGTTCTCCCATATTACAATAGAGGATCCAGACCTTTTTTTCTGACATTTACATCAAGGGCCTCCCAGTCTTTGCATGTCGCTACTGGTGGTTTTATGAGTTTTTATTACTTTATCAGGAGCCTTTTATACTCACTAATGAAAACAGCAGGGTTAAGGGTGTTTTGGCACCAAAAGGCCTCCTTCTGAATTCCTTATTATAAGCAGCAAGAACTCAAGAGCATTTTTGTTATTTCAGCATAAGCAGAAAAAGACCGGCATAAGGGGTGAACTTATTTTAAATCATGCACTTTGGAGTAACGTCAGGAAGTTAAATCTTCTTTCTAATCTGCCCTGATCATGAGACTGTAATGTTCAAACCCTGCATGCTGCCTGCAGCAGGAACACTGGTAATGAACAGCACTTTGAAAAATTCCCATAGAATTCCGGGCTTGTCCGTCTGCTCCCTGTGCCCGCTCATCAAAGCCCCCCTCTGGTTACATCACACAGTGTGGAGTATGTGAAAGAATGCTCCCGAAACATAGCAGGACACCGGGGGCCCACTATTCCCATCTCGACCATACCCCTAGTGATTTTTTGTTGACATAAATAAAGATACAAACAAAATTAGATATGTTGATGTTCACAAAGCACGACCAAGATGTTACCAACAGACCCTGAGATAATATTCTAAAATAAATAAAGAACTTGGATGAGAGAAAGAGTTTGCATGCTGGAGCCAAGAGTAGGACCTCTCCTACTATCAGCATCAGCAATGAGAGCTTCATTGTTTTGCCCGCTGCAAATAGCCTTGACAAATTGCAGTGAATGCGAAACCTCCTTCTAAATTGGAGGTATCTTACAAAAAAACATGTTGGTATGCCACCAGAGGTGCATTTTCCCAGCAGCCCAATGATCAGCAGCCAGAAATGCTCAACAGCACCCCCGCTGGCCGGTGGTGTTTCTGACAATTATAAAAAAGGAAGTTTAAAGTGCAGGTAAAACTCAAGAATGAACCATTTTAAATGTATCTTACAGTACTCTCTCGTGTGTTACGCCATATGAAGGCCTTTGTTTCTCTCGTTTTCTCAATAACTCAACATTTCCTCCATACCGCCATCCTCCTTTTAAAGCTTCCTCCAGCTGACAGGTGGACAATGCTGCAGAAAAAGAGCTGATGTTCACTGGTTTTCACTGCGTGCAATCACCAGTTGATTTCACATCATGAAGATGAAAATAAGAAAACGCAAGAGAGGAAAAGAGGGTATATGAATGATTTTAAGAAGTGGCTTAAATAATAAGAGAGGGATCATGTAGAGGCTGTTGTAGCAGATTAAGATTGTTAAACAGCGCCATCATGTGTTAGTCTGTGGTTATTGCTGTATGGGACGAAGAAGTACCTGATTTTTGTCTATTTTCTGTATTTAACACGAGAACAAAACCTAAAACTAGCATTCACAAAATTTTCAAAATAATAAAAGGATAGACACCCAAGTACCCAAGTTATTTATTTGAAATTCTTCTAAAAATTTATAAATAGAAAATGCTGCCCGTATGGTAGTTGACTGTGTAATAGTAAAATAATTTACTAATGATAGTAATGACATAAACATGATGAATCACATCAAAAGATGCTGTCATAGATCATGAAACAGATCTGCCGTACTGAGTCTTCAAAATGGAAAACATGCGAATAAATTAAAAAGCAGTTCTATATATAATGACCGAACATAATGCATTCTGAACCATGTGTACTAGCACACAGATCCAGTACAGTGTTTTTAGCTAATTGTATTTATAACATAACCATTCATTTCTATTGATGCGTGGCTGCGGTCATTCGTAAACATTTGCTTCTGTACGGTGAGGCTGTGGCAGTCGATGTGTCTGAACTCGGCTGCAAAAAGGCCAAAGAGGCAGAAGAACGACATCACCAGAATCCATTCACACGCAGCAGCTCCAGAGGAAAAGCCTGTGATGTGGAAAATGGACACTGAAGGAGAGAAGAGCAGTTAAGGAGCACGATGCTGAACAACCGCACATCAGAGTAAATTCAATAGTAAGCCTAACACTAGTTGCTGCTTCATTGATGCTTTCAGACACTATAGTGTTTATTCTCAGCCCAAACACTGTCTGTGTATAGGGATGTATAGTCACAGCAGTGAGAGGGCTCATTTAAAATGCATGTGAGAAATAGCTCTTCACACAGTACGGTTCAATATGAGCTCAATGAGAATTCAGTCATTTAAAAAAGTTCAAAGAAATGGGAAACCACAGTCACAGCAAATACTGCATGTATCAGTATTTTTTCATGAATCTACAGCGGTCCTCAACACTTATTGCAATGCACTAGAAATACAGTGTTAAAACAAACGTATCAACACTCACTGGCCACTCTATTAGGTACACCTTGCAAGTACTGGGTTGGACCCATTTTATCCGCTTAAATTGTATTCATAGTACAGATTTCCATATTGACGTGACAGCATCACACAGTGGCTGCAGATTTGTCGTTTGCACATCCATGATGTAAATGTCCCTTTCCTCAACATGCAGTGGTGCTTTATTTTATTGAGATCTGGTGATTGTTCATGTGTTTTGAGAGAATTGGTTGAACAAACCAATTTTTGATGATTTGAGCTTCGTGACATGGCACTGGTAGGATAAAGTGAAAATTAGTACGCTGTGGTGAAAAAGGGTAGACTGTAGGATTCAAATGATGGTCATTTGATACTAATGGGCCCAAAGTGTAGCAACAGAAACCATTACATCACCAGCAGCCTGAACCTTTGATACAAAGAAGAATTGGGCCACACTTTGACGTTATTTGTGCCAATTTCTGACCCTACCATTTGAATAGAAACAGAAATTGAGACCAGACAACGTTTTTTTCAGTCTTCTGTTGTCTATCTTTGGTGAGCCACGTGAATCATACCCTCAGTTTCCTATTCTTAGCAGATCAACGGTTCCGAAATACTCAAACAAGCATGTTTGGCGACAACAACAATTCAATGTTCAAAGACATTTAAATCGCCATTTTTCCCCTTTCTGATGCTCAGTTTGAACTTTACAGGTTGTCTTTACCGTGTCTTCTAAATACATTAAGTGGCAACCATGTGGTTGGACAACTGGATAGTTGCATTAACAATAAGTTTAAAAAAAAACTAAAGAAAAATCTTAATTTAATAGATATATTTTGAAGTTAGGTGATATAGAAATAGGTAGCTCATTCTGGACATATTCTTTAAAATTAAAATAACTGAAAATGTTCTTAAAATGTAAAAAAAATTAAAATAAATAAATAAATAAATACAAATTTAAAAATTCTCCACAACTGAATATTCTTACTATGGGCAAAAGCATTATCTTGGATTGCATGAAGGAGTTTGAAGACAGGAAGGATACTAACAATAACCGTGACGGTACAGATGATGCAGAAGGTTGCCCTGACAGGCCCCACCCACCATCGGTCCTGCGATGGTTGAGCCCAATAAGTTAGCTACAGCTGTACCCAGAAGTAGGCCAGGCCAAGGAAGAAAGCCAGGACTGCTCCCACAGTGTGAATAATCATTAAAACTGATTGCTACACAGGACAAGCAGAGGGGAGTGGAGAGTTTGATTAGCATACAGTCATCTTCATGTTATTTTTCACGGATAAAGTTTTAATCTTTAACAGAGTAAAACAAGTTCACAAGATAAAAGTGCTACCTGGAAGTTCCCGGTGACGGAGATCGATATGGAGGAGGTGAATCCTAAAACAATGCTGGCAATGTTGCCTTTTCCGTGATCACCATAGTCTCTGACCTGCTGGAAACGGATCGCCACGACCCACAGGGCTGAGAAACACGGACATAAGGTGGTTACGAAACGAGCGAAAAATGACCAAAGCTGCAGAGAATCAAAGTGAAACTACAGCTCTGACAAATGGCAGCTGCTGTTGAATTTAAATGAACTAATTAGGGAAATCAGATAGCAAGCACTCTTCCTCTATATTGGGATATTTATTTGAATAATTTTTACCTAAAAAGCAGCAGATGTTGCAGACCTGGGAGAAGAGACAGCTCTGTGGGTTGGAAGTGCCACACTGGCTAGCAGCAGAAAGACAAATTAGTGAATCACGAGGTTCCTTTAAGGCTGTGAACATGACGACAGCAGCCTGCCAGTTCACCGTTATTTCAGTTTAAGTCCTTTATTCTGTACTCGGCTCTTGGAACAGAAAGGATTTACACCGACCTGATGTACGGGATTCCCTCTGTTAGGTTGACTGATCCATTTGTTACAGCTACTGCAAATCTGATGGAAAGAAATAAGGCTGTTGGTGACTGCTGAATGTTTGTGCCTTTGCAAGGGTATGATTAAATATTTTTTATATACATATATAACTGTTTGAGAAGCCAAGCATACTTATTATTGCAGATTCCCAAACTTGAGTAAAACTGCTTGTGACCATGCCAAGCTCTTGCACAGTCTTCATTTTAATGTCATCCCCAAATCTGATAAGTTTAGTCATTTTCCCTTATAGTTGTCATGCTCTCATGTTAAACTCAGTGCACACACAGACAGATGTGTAAACACCTGAAAACCACCAGGACCGAGTAGAAAAAAATCAAGCACCTGGGCAGGCAGACTGCTTCTACAAACATTTGTGAGAGAATTTAATATAACATAAGGACATGAGGACATGTTCTCTAGAGACACGAATCACACTTCTCCGTCTGGCAATCTGATGGACAAGTCTGGGTTTGGCAGATGCCAGCAGAACGACTGTGACTGCAATGTGCCAGGTGCAAAGTTTGGTGGTTTTGATTATGGCATAGTTATTCAGGAGTTGGTCTCAGGCCCTTAGTTCCGTTGAAGGAAACTCATAATGCATCAGCATACCAGGACATTTTGGACAGTTTCATGGTCCCAACTTTGTGTAAACAGTTTGGGGATGGTTCCTGTTCCAACTTGACTGCACACCAGTTTACGAAGCACAGTCCATAAAGACATGGGTGAGCGAGTTTGCTGTGGAAGAACATATCTGGCCTGACAGGAGTCCTGACCTCAACCCAACAGAAGACCTTTGGGATGAATTCGATCAGGGACTGCAAGCCAGGGCTTCTCGTCCAACATCAGTGTCTGACCTCACAAATGTGCTTCTAGAAAAATGGTGTCTGGGGGTGGGCGTCCGGGTACACACCGGCTCACTCCTTGGTGGCCGCTTATCGGGGCCTGGAGCCTGGGGCTCGCTCGGGCCACTTCGGAGGTGGGGTGCCCCCGGCCTCTCGGCCTGGGGCTCGGTCACTCAGGCACAGCTGGCTGCCGGCGGAGCTTACAGGCGCGTCACTGCAACTCCCCCTGGCTTCTGCTCCCGCGGCTGCTGAATGAGCCCTCATCTGGGACTCTCCTCAGCTCTTACTGGGACAGTGGCGCGGCTGCCCGTCTGTTGGTCTTCCTTGGTCTCTTGTGTTCTGGGGGCCTCTGGATGTCTGGAGTTTTGATCTCCTCCATACCTGCTTCATACCCTGGAAGCGGGGCTGTGGCTCCCCACACTCCCTAGCAGATCGTTACATGGAGAAACCTTTGGAATGCAAGCATGCTGATCCACACAGGTATGCACACAGGTGTACACACAGGTATTCACAGACGCGGACTACACCTTTCTTGGCTGCTGCCTCAAAGCACATTGTGCGCTGTCTATCTTGCGTGCTGCACAATATCGTTTATTATTTAGTATCTACTGATATCTACTGCTAGCTAGTTTATTGTGATGGTGCTTTTTTTTCTTATTATGTTGCTCTTTGTTGTTTGCTTTCTCTTCTGTTTTTTTTTCTCCATACAGGTGACCCAGGTGTTTTTTTTTGTTTGTTTTTTTTGTTTTTTTTTCTTTCTTCCCCCCTTTCTCACCGTCTCTTCTCCCCTTTGGTTTTCTTTCTCTCCCTCTCTTTCTTTCATTCTTTCTCCCTGTCCTATCCCCCAGTCATGTCTGTCCCGTTTGTAGCAACTGAAAATAAAATAAATTCATAATTATAATAAAGGTCAATCAAATGGACCAATATGGCAAGGCCATGATGATCCACTTGGTAAAATAAATCCGCTTGGCATCTTTCATGGCCTTAAGACAACAATTCTGATGGCTATAGATCCAAACGGGACACAAAAAAAAAGAAAAATGCTCAAAAATTCACATAAACATGGAGAGACTTCCTGGAGTGTTGAAGCTGTTATAGCTGCAAAGGGTGGGCCAACATCATTTTAAAACCTATGGATTAAAAATGGGATATCAGTCAAGTTCACATGAATGTGAAGCTAAACGTGTAAATACTTTTAGCAATATAATTTATATTAGCTAAACTGTTGCAGTTAGTGTGTTAGTGCTAAAGCTAATGTATAATGCATCTATACCATGAAGACCCTAGGCAGTTCTGAGAGTAAAAGTTGGTCCAACATGGTGGTAATCAACTAAATAACTAACTGAGGGATACCTAACACATGCATATACTACAAGAAAAAACATGTAATATTTCTTATTTTTAGTTTTAATGTGGTCTTGGTTAGATTGGAACACATCTTATAAAATATATTTTAATCAACAATTGTATAGCTAACATCAAAATGAAAGTTCACAGAGAGATGTAGTGCAAATCCTGCAGGCGTGGAAGCAAGATGTTTAATATAAAGTACCTTTAGGCACCTATCCTAAGCTAAATATGTACTTTAAACTGAAGACAAACCTTATAGATAACCTATACTGCATGTTTTATGTCTTTATCAGTTTGCTTGCCCACAGCTTTTCACAGAGGCATGACTGAGCTCAACCTCAAGGCATGAATAGTTGCATTTATTGACACCAGCACAACACATGGGTTGTGAATACGTCCACATTTGCTGTACTGATTTACACAGACAAGAGGTCTGAATAAAGACCACTGCCAATGTGTTTGGGTTTGAGAAATAAGGTAAAACATTTTATGAGAAGTGAGTTAAGAAAGGAAATGAAACACTCACACAGTCCAAATGCCTGCAGTGCCAAAGAAAGCCAGGCAGACGGGGAGCAATGCCCACAGCTGCATGCTGCTATAGAGCATGTGGAGATAGATACAACAAAATCAAAGCAACCTTCTCTACAAAACAAAGTTTGAACTGTAAAAAAGAAACCTATTAAAGAACATATCGACTACAGCAGAAGGCGTGGCTAAAAGTAACAGTTTTACAACACCAAAACATTAAGTTAGAGTAACAATGAGTGAAAGAGGAGGCATTTGTACTCACTCTGTGATGAGGGATGACTGATTGCAGGTTGAATGGTAGCTCTCTGTTAGCTTTTAAATAGTAACTCAGTAACTTCACCACTCCCATAATGACCCTAGGACATGACATATTGGACGCTAGTCCATGACATTGCACAATCAAAATCATGACTCAACTTTCTCCAACAACATTCAGCAAATACGATCACACTGGTTATGGAGAATATGTGATGTGTATTACTCAATTTTAAATACACGTAGACATTGAGGGCTATCAGGAGGGGCTATGCGCTTACCTGCTGCTCTCGGGCAGGTAGCTCCATGCCCTCCTGGGTTTTAAATGCACCTTAGAACACACATGCATCAACACTACATATGAGCGGGCTGAGGGAGGTTTGGAGTCTTCTCTCACCCCCGTTCTCTGTTGCCTGTTGGGGCGGGGGGGCTAGGAGGAGGAGTTGGCCGTCTGATTGTGGGGCCTCCCTGCTGCTGCGGAAGTCGGGGTGGTCTGCTTCTCTCCACCCCAGGGAAGAGGGTAACACTACCTGGGTCTGGGTGTAGTTTCCCCCTCCAGGGGCAAGGGTACCTAGACCTGGGTTATAGACTACGCTTGGGGAGTGTGATTGTGTGTACAGTGTCTATTTATGTATGTCTCCAGATGCCCTCAGACATCGGTGGTTCTTTGTGTCCAGGGATGGGCGTCCAGGTACGCACCGGCTCACTCCTGGTCGCTGCTTATCGGGGCCTGGAGCCTGGGGCTCGCTAGGGCCCCTTCGGGGTGCCCTTGGCTTTTCGGCCTGGGGCTCGGTCACTCTGGCGCAGCTGGCTGCCGGCGGAGCTCATGGGCGCGTCACTGCAACCCCCCCTGGCTTCTGCTCCACAGCTGCTGAGTGACCCCTCATCTAGGACTCTCCTCAGCTCTTACTGGGACAGTGGCGCAGCTGCCCCTCTGTTGGTCTTCCTTGGTCTCTTGTGTTCTGGGGGCCTCTGGATGTCTGGAGTCTTGATCTCCTCCATACCTGCTTCATGCCCTGGAGGACGGGGCTGAAAACATTCATCTGTTGCCAGAATCTGAATAAAAATAAGGCTTTTTGTGCTGTACCTGCTGTGGAGCACGCCCAGTAAAGGTCTTGGGGTCCAGCAAAGCATCCAGCTGCCCTAGAATGGGTGCAAAGTAGGGGTCTTGCTGGATTCTGGCCAGCAGGTCATTGTCTCCACCTTCCTGTTTAACCACAGCTGCTGCCTCTTGAACATGATCATCTCATGGAACTCCTGAACCCACATAGCAGACAGGTCTGGCCCGGAGCTGGAGTCAACCTGGCACTGCTGGCTGACTTCTGGCATGGTAAGTGGTATGTCATCCAGATATGGGCCAGGCCTGGCGTAGATGGCACTGTTTGTGTAATGGCATGCCACATCTGGCCGATTTTGGTTTGGTTTATGTGGCCCAGGCTCATAGAAAACAGGTCTGGCCCAGATCCGGCATCAAGCTGGCACTTCTGACTGACTGGTGTCATGGCAGGGTGTATGTCAACCAGATGTGAGCCAGGTCTGGCAATGATGGTGCTATTTATGTTCCTATTTTAGTTAGAAGACCCAAATGCCATGTTGCAAAACTATACTGCTATGGTAGGCAACTTTTCATGAGAAACTGGGAGCATAGGAGTTTCCACCACCCTGTTTGTTGGCAACAGATCAAATTGTGCATGGCTAACTTCTAAAAACGTGTGGGACTAATAAAGGTTATCTTATCTTATCTTATCTTAAATCACCCCGCTTCTCTACACACTTTCAATTCTGATTGGATCTCATCCCTGTAGAACATTCTCATCTCTTTTTTAAATCAGCGATAGTTTCATCACAGGTTTTGTCCTCGTACATTAGTATTTAACTATCGTCTTGTTTTTGTCAGGAGAAAAAAGAAGAAGAAAGAATACTGCTGTTGCTACTCCAAAATCTAAGGGATGCATAACTGGATGTCAAACTCACCTGTGTGACTTCTGGGCAAACAGGTGAGTCTTACCTTAAGACAAGAGAATGCTGAAACCATCATGCAGTGCAATGAGATTCAGAAGAAAACAAACAACAAACATGCGAAGCTTTTACTCCAACTCGTGGCTTCAGAGAGAACTCTGAAATTCTAAAAAGAACTC
Source organism: Aulonocara stuartgranti (assembly GCF_965226115.1). Lineage (NCBI taxonomy): Eukaryota > Metazoa > Chordata > Actinopteri > Cichliformes > Cichlidae > Aulonocara > Aulonocara stuartgranti. The sequence continues at coordinate 24,021,852 of NC_138942.1, read as the reverse complement.
CTCCCAGTACCTGGAGTTCAAACTCCTTTTGACCGAGGAACTGATAAATACGTTCTCTCCAGAAATCAAGAAAAGGAAGCCCCAACCAGATGAGTGTAGGAAAATATGATGCAGTCCACATGTCTTTTTTCTTGGGTCTGCAGAGAATAAAGGAGGTCTTAATAATCATGTGCATGCTACCAGGTCCTGACTGTACAGATACTACGGACACATTTACACAGCTGTGAATTTGATGTGATGCTATAACTCTGAACTTTGAAAAAGATGTTGCATTAATGTAGACACATACAATAAGTAGGGAACAATGATTCTTAATTAGGATTAGGTAGCTCAAGTTTAGCTTCTGCGTTAGCCAGGTTTTACATGAAGAAATTTTCTCTACTGTAAAAAATGTTTGAACACCTGAGTGAAAGTCAACAAATTTGAAAATGGTATTGGTTAAATAAACCATGACTGGGTGGTTAAAAAAAAAAAAGAAAAAAGTATGATTTGCTAAAAGTATAGCTATGAGTGGCAATATGGGTTAACATTAACTAAAAGCAAGATAAAAGTGCAAACACTGTTTTATTTATTAAGTAAACATCATGAAAGGTGAATTTGGTCACTCAAAGCTGTTAAATGGTTTACCAGCTGGAAGTAGTAGATTACTGGTTGAAGTGGTGAGATTATAACTAAAACATTTAACCAGCTATAAGTGAGACAAGCTTGGCTGAGCTTCAAATGACGTCATGATAGATTGTGTTGATGAATATGGAGTCCAGAGTTGGTGTAAATCTCTACAATTAAGACTCATGATTGTGATACAGTGTTTATTGCACAATAATAATAATAATAATAATAATAATAATGGATTGGATTTATATAGCGCTTTTCTAGGCACCCAAAGCGCTTTACAATACCACTATTCATTCACTCTCACATTCATACACTGGTGGAGGCAGCTACAGTTGTAGCCACAGCTGCCCTGGGGCAGACTGACAGAAGCGAGGCTGCCATATCGTGCCATCGGCCCCTCTGGCCAACACCAGTAGGCAAGTAGGGTAAAGTGTCTTGCCCAAGGACACAACGACCAGGACAGAGAGCCCAGGGATCGAACCGGCGACCTTCCGGTTACAGATGCGATTCCTGAGCCAAGGTCGCCCAATGTTACCCAGGATTCAGTGGTTGAGTAAAAAGCTGTTACTGATGGTTTCTTTCCTCTCTTCTCTGCCTTGCTCCTGTGCAGGAGGATCTCCCTGCCAAAGTCCTTTCTGACAGCAGACATCATCCTCAGCACGCTGCAGAACATCACAGAGGGTCTTGTGGTCTACCCCAAAGTCACCGAGAGACACATCCGCCACGAGCTGCCCTTCATGGCCACAGAGAACATTATTATGGTAATGAACAAGTCAAAAAATGCATAATAGACACAAAAAATGGATTACTGGCAAATTATGTAGTGGAGTGTGAGATAAAGCAACTTGACTTCATCTGTTTAAAGGACTTCGAGTCAGTGTTATGATAGATTTGGACACAAAAGGATACAGCTGATGACGAATGTTGTTAAACCCCATCATGCACTCAGAACGTTTGCTTCCCATCTATAAAGAGGGCATAGCTTTAATAAATTCACCCTAAACAGTTTTAGCATTTATGTTTTATTTATTTCAAGCAAACAATAATACTGCGTCAATGACAAATGAAACAACCAGGCAGGTTGCAATAGCACCAGTTGCCTATCAATGTATAGTCAACAAGAACAAATTACTGTTGTGCTGATAATGTCATGTGATTCTTTTAGCAACACAAGATTTCATCAGTTGTAAATCCAGTGTGAAAATACACAGTGGTTAACTCATTAATGACCAGCAGCTGGAGTATTGTGCAGCTGATGCTTTCCACCTTCTTCTTCCCGGTAACCAAAAAAAAATAAAAAAATAGAAAAGCACAACATACCTTCAACAGACCTTCCTGATTGGCAGAGCCATGACTAAATTTTAGCTTGAAATTAGTTTGAAATACACAACTTGAAATTTCACGTTATGGATAGCCGTTGTACCACACACTTTGTGCGCTGCCTCCATCTGACAACAGAGCTCGCTCCAGGCAGACAGACGGTCAGTCCCTAGAGTGGAGTGGACAGCAAACTCTGCTCGACCATAAAACCAGCTTAAGACATCACTGATGTTTTAAAGCACAAGCTCAACCTTGACGTCCATATTGGCCTTATACGGCTCCAGTAGGGGGCGTACTTCTTCAGCCAGGAACGTTTTCACCTGAAGAAGAGGAGCAGGAACAAGAAAAGAAACTATCATCAAAGGGGGGCAACAGACACAGCTGCAGTAATAGGGGAGCTGCAGCTTGGCTGTAAACATTCATCTGTTGTCAGACTGAACAAAAATAAGGCTGTTCATGCTGTACCTGCTGTGGAGCACGCCCAATAAAGGTCTTGGGGTCCAGCAAAGCATCCAGCTGCCCTAGAATGGGTGCAAAGTAGGGGTCTCGTTGGATTCTGGCCAGCAGGTCATTGTCTCCACCTTCCTGTTTGACCACAGCTGCTGCCTCTTGGGAGAGAACACGGATTTTCTCGTGGCACTCCTGAAGGAGACACAGGAAAAAGCAGAAACATTAAGGTGGAGCTGACTTTAACAGCCATGTTGTTGGGTCTCCATGTCAGGTCTGGTTATTGGTAATCAGCTTCTTCATTTAAATGGTCAAAACACTGGTTACTAGTCAGTAAGATGAGCTCACTTTAGTCATCTGTTTTTCTGGTTACCGCTGGCATTTTCTGCCCAGTAAACCATCTCTCCTGATCAAGCAAAAATGCATTCATCCAGTTATGTTCAAATTGTTATTGTGTCCATTCTTACTCACAGAGGAGAACTCCTCACAGGGCATTTTCTCCTACCTGTCTGTTGCCTCCTGCCTTCACTATCGCCATAATAATGTTCTCTGTGGCCATGAAGGGCAGCTCGTGGCGGATGTGTCTCTCGATGACTTTGGGGTAGACCACAAGACCCTCTGTGATGTTCTGCAGCGTGCTGAGGATGATGTCTGCTGTCAGGAAGGACTCGGGCAGGGAGATCCTCCTGCACAGGAGCAAGGCAGAGAAGAGAGGAAAGAAACCATCAGTAATCACAAGTAACAGCTTTTTACTCAACCACTGAATCCTGGGTAACAATGTGCAATGCATTGTAGGATGTGTAGTTCTTTAACCATTAACGCAATTATGTACATAGTCTTTTACTCTTGCTTTCTTTTCTTTTTCCCCCCTTTAGGTTTTCTTCCATTTTCCCTTCATGGCCACAATTCCTCTCTTAGCTGTTTGGCTTTGTTCAAGGCCTCAAACTCTCATGGATTTCCTGAAGAGTCAGTGGAAAAAATGAAGGAGAAATCCACTTTTAAAAACAGTCTCCTTAAAAAAAGTGGACAGTCACTGTGGCCCTCCACTTGGGACACCCACTCCTAAGTGCAGGGTTCATATGCATTTTTCAGGGTCCAATTCAAGCACTTTCAAGGTCCATTTTCAAGCTTTTCCAGTAGATTACCAAAAAAAATTAAATAAAATAATGCATGTTTCACTTAGCATCACCTTAGTAAGACCATGTAAAAATTAAAACAAATCATCTTAGGTCAGTGGTTCCCAAACTTTTTTTGCTAGGTCCCCTTTGTTTGACAAGAAAAATGTTCGCGACCCCCCCCCCCCTTCTCGCGCACACGCATAAACACATCCTCCAACCACACACACCCATATTTTGCTCCATTGCGTTTTTCTTTCACACCTCAAACATTTAGTAAACAATTAAGCAAATACGAGTAATCTGCAATAAATTACAGGTAGTAAGGAAATAAACTACTAACTCTTTTGCGCTACGTGCACTCATACACGGGTATTTTTGAAAACGCAGCTGTTTTGTCCACAAGTAAACGGCGTTTGGAATCACCGAGAACAGAGATTTTTTTAAAACTCCTTTTTTGCGTTTACGTGTGGACGAGGAATACAGAGTTCGTCACGCAATGTCAATGGTATGTGCCTTTTTTCACGTCACGCGGTGCGCCACGTTATTGTTTACATGAGATGAATAGCAGAATGGCAGATAGATTAACAGTATTTTGTCTCTGACTATCTTCAGGTTTTACAGGCTTACATATACACACACAGTTACTGTCGATCCATTTAGAAAGGCAGAGGCGTCACAGTGTGATTATTTTACGTGTCGCTGGTTTGTTTTTTTCCTGTGTAATAATATTCAACATTGCTATCAATACATTTTTCAAAAAAGCCTCTCTGTGCAAAATGGGTTTAAACACATAAACAGCTGTGGGATACTGTTTGTCTGTGATTTGGAGAGCCCAGCTTGGGAAAACATATTCAGCGATGCTTCATCTCCTGCTTTGCGTTAGTGTGGGCGCCCCCTGCTAGCAGTGTCCAAGCGTTGGGGTTTTTTTTTTTGTTTTTTTTTTGCTTTTCATACCGCGCCCCCCCTGCAATGGCTCTGCGGGCCCCACACTTTGGGAAGATCTGTCTTAGGTCAACTTAAATGTCCTTTTTTCCCCCCCTTTAAAATAGAGAAAAACACACTGCATAAAAATACTGAGAAAGGAAATGGTTGTGTTATATGCATATAGTGTACAAACTCAAAAAAAAAAAAAAAAATATTTCTCTTAATAATTAAGATGTGCAAATGTGAACAAATCAACTTGTAAAGATATTCATCTCCACTTGAAGAAACAAAAAAAAAAAAAGCTCAGAAAACCCCTGGAGGCCTAACAGGTTAAAGTTAATTCTCAATAAAACTAACTGTAAGTTGTTTAACTACATTGTTGTCTGTATTATTGTTAAAGTCCTAAATGATTATCTTTAAAGTGTTTGTGCTAATAACATCATGCACAGTAAGATAGTCATGGAGAACAGCACTGACTGGAACAGGCTTTGAACATAATCCCACATAGCAAAATTGGTATGGCCCGGATCAGGCCCACACAATGTACTTACACATGGCCCGAATACCACAAAGAATGACGGCCCTTTGGTGGACCAGACCTGGTTTGCCAGAGGTGGCCCACACATGGGCCAGCACAAGGCCAGTTGCATACACACTGGTGGTCCTGTGCTGGCCCATGTGTGGATTACCTCTGGCAAACCTGAGCTGGGCCACCAAAAAGGCAGTCATTCTTTGTGGTGTGTGGGCCATCCATAGGTGGTGTGCAGCCACGGGCCAGTTGTAGACACACTGCTGGCCAAGAACAGTTTCAGCTCTGGCCCCAGATATCAGCCTAATGTGTACCTTAATCAAGCCATGTAATAACAACATGTGCCAGAACATGCAAAAAAGTGCAAAAGTAACATGACGAAACTCTGTTCAGACAGTGAATGGACTGATTCTTATATAACTTGACCTGGAAAAATTTTAAAATTCAAGCATTTTTAAGGATTTCAAGCACCCGTACAAATCCTGTAATTGGGAATCATTGTTCACTACTATTTATTGTACGCTTCCACACTGATGTAATATCTACTTCACAGAGGAGAACTGCATCATACCAAATTCACAGCAGTGTAAGTGTGTCTTTGTGGGCTGACCTGTTGGCGCTGTCATCCAGTGTCCTCTCCAGCCACTGGACTGAGGCAGTCTGCAGGGGGTCGGCCATCAACGCAATCAGATGTCGGGCCAAGCTACAGCAGCGTTCTGCACGCATGGGGTTCCTCTTGTAGGGCATAGCACTGGAACCTGGAAGAGGAGCGGGCAAAGCTTTAGGCTGAGGCACAGTTTAACAGGTAAAAAGTGCTTTTGAATGAGCGAACGTACCAATCTGCTCCTTCTCAAAAGGTTCCTCGATCTCTTTTAGGTTGGCCAGCAGGCGGATGTCTGTGCAGATCTATAGCAGACGACAGTATAAAGTTTAGACTCAGTTACATCAGCTTTTTGAAAATCCTGAGCTCAAGACCCAAGTTTCTTTAACCACCACTAAATGTAGACATTTCCTCACCTTGTGCACAGAAGCTCCCAAACTAGCGAGCCTGGACAGGCAGTCTATGTCCACTTTGCGACTGTACGTCTGTCCAGTCACCAGGTAGGCTCTGGATAAGAATGGAACAAATGAGTTATAGCCTGTGTCTCAAACTGTTCCTGCTTGGACCATGTTATAAAAACATGTCAGCCAATATTGGAGACAGGAGTTTGATACTCACTTCTTAAAGCCAGCCATCTCTGTCACCATCTTGTCAAGCTCTTCCACCTGGTGGTACAAAAGGAAAACTGACATTAAAAAGTCATCACAATACGGTGCTGTGGGACTTCAGAAAGCACCCACGTGGTTCTTATGGTTGTTTATACCTTGTCATGGTCCCCTTGAAAGAGCTGCAGGAAGCTGGCCTGGGTGCCTGTGGTCCCCTTGACTCCACGGAAACGTAAATCATCGCGGGCTCGCTCCAGGTTCCTCACATCCATCACCAAATCCTGCAGCCACAGACACGCTCGCTTCCCCACTGTGGTCAACTGGGCAGGCCTGTACAGAGAGGAGGAGAGGGGCACAGTGGGTGTGTTTGACATCAAAGTTAGACCGCTCCATCAGTCTGATGAAGGCCTATGAAAACACTGCAGCTGCAGTCGGACTCACTGGAAGTGTGTAAAGCCGAGCGTGGGGAGGTCGGCGTATTCCTCTGCAAAGTTTGCCAGCCGGTCGATGACTCTGGCCAGCTGCAGGAAAAACAAGCCTTTAATGATCAAATCAGGGTGTCAAACTTATTTTACATCGTGGGCTACAAACAGCCAGCTTTGATCTTTAGCTCCCAGAAGCAGTGAAGATGCATAATAAATGTGACCAATATGTTGGATAGCCTATCCTGTCATCTTTAAATATAATTTTTCATGAATTCAATGAAAATGTCCTGTTAGTTTTTTTTAAATGGACTCACTGTAAAAACAAAAAACTAGCTGACAAGCTTGTTTGATATTAATATATTCATTTGCACTGTTTTCATAGAATTTCTGGACAAACAGGTGAGTCTCACCTTAGACAAGAGGATGTTGAAGCCATCACGCAATGCAATGAGATCCTGAAGAACAGAAATGACAAACATGAGAAGCTTTAAAGAGTCAAAACTCATCACTGCTGGGTTTATTTATGCAATAGTCATACTTACAGTATTGTCTCCCACATAGCATGACGTAGCTCCGAGGTGGATGATGGGAGCAGCTGTGGGGCAGCAGTGTGCAAAGGTGTGGACGTGCGCCATGACATCGTGCCTCAGCTTTCGCTCTTCTTCAGCCGCCATGGCAAAGTCAATGTCCTCTGCATGGCTCTCCATCTCTGCAATCTGAGCATCAGTGATGGGCAGACCCAGAGCCTGAGGAGGAGAACATTGAACACAGAGACATGATGACAAACAGGAATGGAGGTGGAGCTTTTTGACTCTTGATAATACAGTTTTTTACTTTTAAGATATTCATTTATTAACAGTTACAAATGGAAATATATGTTTTTATATAAATACAAGTTTTATTATAAATACACATATTTGCAGCATTGGCTCTTCTGTTGATGGAAAGGATGTTTGGGTAAAAGTCACACTGTGACTTGCATTGCTAAGCTGATAGCAAACAGCCTGCTGTTTATTAGTCATTAGTCTGTCAGCATGTCTTTTCTCCAGTTTTGATCATCATGTGCTGTCCTCGTGAGGAGGCACAGGCGCTCAATATGCTGATTAGACTGGACTGTATTCTGTTGGGACACCGTAGTCACGTGATTCCTACAGCACTACAGATTGGTTCCAGATAATCGAGTACCTCGCTCCAGTCAAAGGGGTCATAGGTCAGACTGGTCAAATAAAACCTCAGTAGAGAAGAGAGCACAAACACAACAGCATTTAGCCACAGTTACTGTTACTAATTTTCCCACTTGAAGAGCTTTTCGTTCATCACAGGAACATTCGCTGTCGAGAGAGCAGCAGCTGTTCAAATAATTCAGAACATGTACGCATGCGTGTCGAAGCTCACGATGGCTCTGCGATGGGAAAATACAAACTGCAGATTTTCAATTATAGAATCTCATAATAATGTTGACAGATGTTCATTTAAAATATGACCTATGACTTCCAGACAAAGACACTGATTACTGTATGGTAGCAGTCTGCTCAGTCAGCACCGGGTAGCATGCGCACGACTCTTAAGACCTCCTTATAACTATGTTTAGAGCAGGAAACTTGATAGGGCTCTGTAAAGGTCGCGGACTATATCAAACCTTTTCAGCTTTGGCGAGGAAAATCCACAGCTTCCTCCAGGTGGTGAACTTCTTTTTGTCGCTGAAGTTGTAGCTCATTTCTTTGCTGGCGTATCTGGACACCAGAGGTGAGCGATACTTATTCATCTCTTCTGCTCCAGCCATGGTTGCTAGAAAAGTGAACACTGCGGGGTAGCGACAGGGTCTTCAGCTTCTTTCCCCCGCCCCGCTCTTTTTCTTCTTCCTCTGGGGTTCTTTATAGCAGTTGAACAAACTTACAGTTGCATTACTGGCCCCTAGTGGACTGCGAAAGTAACACCTACCTTATTTCGTGTAATTTGAATGCATTTTGTGCCAAGAAGTCAGCCTTTGATCTCGTAGACTTTTCTATGTGAAACGGCTCTGCTTCTTCTTTGTGCCCTCAGCACCAAGCTGTGGCATCCCTAGTGGCACTCTCACAGCTGTTTAAGGTGAGTCCATGAAATGATGCCACAAGATGCTGTGGCATCTGAGGGTGATGCCACAGCTCCAGAAAGATATTCTGGCACATTATGAGAGCTTGGTCCACATTGCCAGCAAAAAGTCAAACTCGTTGAATCACTTGGCAATTATATTCACATTATTTATTCACTTTGTCCTTTTGAATTTTCTAGCTTATTATAGATTGTAGTTGAGCCAGTGGCTCCTTCACTTGTTGCTCCTGTATTTTCCTCAATGCTCAGTGTGTCAGATCTTTCGCTACTTCTCTGCCTCGTTAGGTAATAATGATACTTGTAAGGCATATTGCATATTTGCAGCTCTGGAGGTCAGGCTCACTAAATTGGAGACCCAGCTCCGCACCCCTGCAGGCAAGGACAGCTTTGCTACCATTACCGCTGACCCAAGCATATAAGAATGATGAAAAATCTGTGCTTATCAGTTGCATTTATCTAATATTAAATAACTCACAAAAAATGCAATTTCATCTATTTTATTTGTCAAATTTTCAGTGTATTGTTGTATAGGGTATACACGGGGTTCCTTATTTTTTTTCTTATTATTATTTTAATAAAATGCAACTCTGGAACTGCCGAGTGTCCCCAAAAGAAACAGATAAATTAAGACTATTTCAACAAAAATTTCAGCTTTATCATATGTGGATCTACAGCTTCCTTCAATTTGTGAATTTCTTCCTGCTGGCCTATTGTAGTGTCTTGAGCTTTTTTTAAATACCTATAATATTCAAGAAAATTTTGAAACAACTGCCTTCTGTTGTTTTAATTTTGGAAAATAAAATTTGTTCTTTGTTGTTTGAAAAACTATTTATATTCAGTTTTCAATTCAATTCAATTTTATTTAAATAGCGCCAAATCACAACAACAGTCACCTCAAGGTGCTTTATAATGTAAGGTAAAGCCTACAATAATACATATAGAGAAAAACCCAACAATCATATGACCCCCTATGAGCAAGCACTTTGGCGACAGTGGGAAGGAAAAACTCCCTTTTAACAGGAAGAAACGTGCAGCAGAACCAGGCTCAGGGAGGGGCGGCCATCCTCTGCGACCGGTTGGGGTGAGAGAAGGAAGACAGGATGAAGACATGCTGTGGAAGAGAAAAAGATTAACCCTCTCGAGGCAGACGTTGCTGATTTGCAACAGTTAAAAACTAACAACCTGATTACCCCACATACATATTTTATGAGATTTTTTTACTCAGAAGTACCACTACAGGACTTGGTTGTGCATTAGCAACAAAAAGTTTCCCACTTGCTCACCAGATGGCAGTGTTATCCCACTTCCAACACGTCTGCTTCCTTGGGTTCACTGACACTGATTTTCTTGGCGTCAATTTCATGTAAGTATCACTATCAACCTCCATTAATTTGAAACCAAAACTGCATCAGAAGAATCATGAGTGTATATAGATACAGTAAATGCCAATTAGTGGATTTTATCTCTTCTGGATTTTTCCCCTGGGGCAGCTTTATTTCAACGTAGCAGATTTGCAATGTGTGGCCAGATAGGTACCACTGGATGCCACATGCTTTATCTAATAGTTTGCCTATATTTTGAGCAACAGTTCATACTAGGGTTATTTTCATATCACCAATGTTTACATATTACTTTGAGGTGTCACTGAGGGTATATCCTTTGGAAAATTAAATAATTTAGAGTGAAGTTACAAACAATCTGAGGCAGATTTGATCAAAAACAATGGCACAATACGATGTTCATTTTACTGTGCAGTAATGAAAACTGATGTAGCCTAATTCCATGGCACATATATTACTACAGATCAATGTGTTAAGGCATTTTTTGGCAAACTATCTTACAGAATACTCTATTTGCAGGATTTGCAGTGTGTTATGGCAGGCAGACGAAAATTTTACTCAGTGAGGGAAGCCATTGAGTTGATTTGCCTTCCTGATGGGGCTTTATCTGACACAGAATCCATTTCAGATGATAAAATTGCTGATCCAGATTTTGAGGATACTCCTGAAGCATACGAGTCTGACTCCAGCCTTGATGATGATGAGCCACTGGCAGCAATAGCAAAAGCTAATCCCAACCACCTTGATGTTGAAATTCATACATGCAGACAGTGACACTGAGGTCCCAGATGACAATGCACCTCAGCAAGGCCCAGCTCCTGTCAACAAGGAGCGGAACCAGGCAGAGGAAACCCGCAGCAGGTGACATAGACTCTTCATTCCGAGGACCTGCATTCTCACCTCCACCAGACGAAATACCAAGTCCAAAGTGATCAGTTCATGGACAAATCCGTGTTTGAACATATTTCTCACCAATCTAACCTGTATGCAGCTATGAAGAATGGCCCAGAAGTGAAGAGAAGAGAACCACTCCATTGATGAGCTGATGATCCCCTTCAAAGGAAAGATTGGAATGAAACAGTATATCAAGAAAAAGCCGCAAAAATGGGGAATCAAGGTCTTTACTTGTGCAGGTGTCACTGGACTAGTCTATGACTTTGAAGTATACACTGGAAAAGGGACTGTGACCAATGAGCGTGGACTTGGTGTTGCCGGAGAAGTTGTGCTTCGTCTCGTGTCAGAAGTTCCAAAAGGTCTAAACTACAAGTGCTTCTTCGACAACTGGTTCACTTCCCCTGAACTCGTTGTGGAACTGAAGAAAATGGGAATTCTAACAGCTTCTACCATCAATCGTAACCGTCTCCGTGGATGTACCCTCAAAAGTGACAAGGAACTCTCAAAGGATGGGCGTGGTGCGTATGAAGTGAAATATGAAAAGACAAGTGGGAAGTCCATCGTGAAGTGGTATGATAACAAGGCAGTTTTACTGGCATCATCCTTCATTGGTCCTGAACCTGTTGAGAGATGCAGAAGGTGGTCGAAAGAGAAGAAGGAATATGTGGAAGTGGACAGACCCCACATTGTCAAGGTGTACAACCACAATATGGGAGGAGTAGACTTAGCAGACATGTTTGCAGCTCTCTATCACATTGACATCCGCCCAAGTTGTTGGTACCTGCGCATCTTGTACTACTTGATTGACCTATCATTGGTCAATGGCTGGCTCCTCTATCGCCGTCATCTCACCCAGAAGCAGGAGAAGAAGTATATGCCACTTCTTGACTTCCGTGTTCAAGTTGCAGATGCCCTCATGAAGGTTAGCATAGCATTTTTTTTTCACCCAGCCAAAAGCATTATATATGTTCAAAGCACCATATCAGCCTCATGTTACACAGAGGCTGTCAATTCAGCGCTGTAAAGTGGCCAATCATAATGAATCAGTTCATTATAAGTTGTAGATTCAAGCTGCTCTTCATATTTTTGGCCACCAGATGTCACCAAACAACAGTGTGTGAAAAGCTTTGAGTAATGAACAGTTTTTCAATATAACCTTCAATACTTCAGATAGCTTCATTTGCCCGTCACTGTTGAAACCACAAGGTCAACCTTGACGTTCATATTAGACTTGTATGGCTCCAGTAGGGGGGCGTACTTCTTCAGCCAGGAACTTTGACACCTGAAGAAGAGGAGCAGGAACAAGAAAAAAAACCTATCATCAAGGGGGGCAGCAGCAGACACAGCTGCAGTAATAGGGGAGCTGTGGCTTGGATGAAAACATTCATCTGTTGTCAGACTGAACAAAAATAAGGCTGTTCATGCTGTACCTGCTGTGGAGCACGCCCAGTAAAGGTCTTGGGGTCCAGCAAAGCATCCAGCTGCCCTAGAATGGGTGCAAAGTAGGGGTCTCGCTGGATTCTGGCCAGCAGGTCATTGTCTCCACCTTCCAGTTTAACCACAGCTGCTGCCTCTTGGGAGAGAACACGGATTTTCTCGTGGCACTCCTGAAGGAGACACAGGAAAAAGCAGAAACATTAAGGTGGAGCTGACTTTAACAGCCATGTTGTTGGGTCTCCATGTCAGGTCTGGTTATTGGTAATCAGCTTCTTCATTTAAATGGTCAAAACACTGGTTACTAGTCAGTAAGATGAGCTCACTTCAGTCATCTGTTTTTCTGGTTACCACTGGCATTTTCTGCCCAGTAAACCATCTCTCCTGATTAAGCAAAAATGCATTCATCCAGTTATGTTCAAAACTTTTATTATTGTGTCCATTCTGACTCACAGAGGAGAATTCCTCACAGGGCATTTTCTCCTACCTGTCTGTTGCCTCCTGCCTTCACTATCGCCATGATAATGTTCTCTGTGGCCATGAAGAGCAGCTCGTGGTGGATGTGTCTCTCGATGACTTTGGGGTAGACCACAAGACCCTCTGTGATGTTCTGCAGTGTGCTGAGGATGATGTCTGCTGTCAGGAAGGACTCGGGCAGGGAGATCCTCCTGCACAGGAGCAAGGCAGAGAAGAGAGGAAAGAAACCATCAGTAATCACAAGTAACAGCTTTTTACTCAACCACTGAATCCTGGGTAACAATGTGCAATGCATTGTAGGATGTGTAGTTCTTTAACCATTAACGCAATTATGTACATCGTCTTTTACTCTTGCTTTCTTTTCTTTTTTCCCCCCTTTAGGTTTTCTTCCATTTTCCCTTTATGGCCACAATTCCTCTCTTAGCTGTTTGGCTTTGTTCAAGGCCTCAAACTCTCATGGATTTCCTGAAGTGTCAGTGGGAAAAATGAAGGAGAAATCCACTTAAAAAAAAAGTGGGCAGTCACTGTGGCACTCCACTTGGGCTACTCACTCCTAATTGCAGGGTTCATATGCATTTTTCAGGGTCAAATTCAAGCATTTTTTAAGCACTTTCTAGGTCCATTTTCAAGCATTTCCAGTACATTACCAAAATAAAATTCAATGACGCATGTTTCACTTAACATCACCTTAGGAAGATCATGTAAAAATTAAAATAAATCATCTTAGGTCAACTTAAACTTCTTTTGTTCCCCTTTTTGTTAAAAACAGAAAAATGCACCACACAAAAATACTGAAAAAGGAAATGGTCGTCTTAAATGCATACAGTGTACAAACTCAAAAAAAACAAAAACACATTTCTCTTAGAAATTAAGATGTGCAAATGTGAACAAATCAACTTGTTAGAGATATTCATTTCCACTTTAAGAAAAAAAAACAAAAAAACAACAACAACAACAACCCCACCAAACAAAAAAACTGCACCAAACATCACAATAATACACAGCAAGGCCAAATTAATAAGTCTTCTCATCAGATATTGACATTTGTCCTACGCTACACAAAAAAACAAAAAAACATCTGTCTCCTATTTTAACTAGTTAAGCACTCACGCCCCCAAAAACGAGGGCAAAAGGGAGGAGATCGCGTTTAATCGGTTAACACGAGGAGGGATAAGACAATATAAATGCTGACATGAGTAGTGTCCACAGAAACCTGAATTTCAGACCATTTTCTAAAACCACCAAACAAAGCGAAGACACCAAACCGTTAAAAGAGCAGTTACCTCACCATGAATCTGTGGACAGGTAATATCCATATATTGATATATGATTTTCTGGAGTTGAATGTGAACCAAAGCATATTTTCAAAGGTGTTAAATGCTTTAAAATACTTTAATTAGGTGTGAGATATAAAAAAAAAAATCATTTTTTTTCTATGTTTGAGTCACAGTAACTTATAACATAGTATCATCTGCAGTAATATTTACACCTCTGATGACATCTCACAAGTGTTAGCTTTATTTTGATAGCAAGATTGCATACACAGTTTGTAACTGTGGAGAAATACTCCATTTATTTTAGTCATTTCATTTTCAAGCAGAAAGCTCAGAAAACCCCTGGAGGCCTAACAGGTTAAAGTGAATTCCCAATAAAACTAACTGTAAGTTGTTTAACTACATTGTTGTCTGTATTATTGTTAAAGTCCTAAATGATTATCTTTAAAGTGTTTGTGCTAATAACATCATGCACAGTAAGACAGTCATGGAGAACAGCACTGACTGGGAGACGCTTTGAACATAATGAATTGTTCATCTCCCTTTAATACAGACCATCCTAAAGTGTGGGGCGCGGTATGAAAAGGGGGGGGGGAACCAAACAAACAAGAAAAAAAAACCGCTAGGACACTGCTAGCACGGGGCGCCTACAGAAATACAAAGCAGGAGATGAAGCATAGCTGAATATGTTTCCATTCAGCTATGGAATGGCAACATATTCATTCTAGTCTTTTGGCTTCATTCTAAGCCAAAGACTAGAAAATATGGTGAAGCATATCTTCCCTTTGGCTTCACCTGCACAAGTGCCAAGGTAGGTCTCCCCTGCAGAATTGGCTTTCCCTTTGTCGGGAGCAGCGCTGGGCTGTTCAAATCACGGACAAACAGTATCCCACATTCTTGATTTTTAATTCACAAACACTTGTTGTAATGACTAACTACTCCTGATATTTTGGAGATGTTATCTCTTTATACAGTAAAGTTAGTGTGGGATACAAATAATATCAGGCTGATCCTGCCACAATTTGTTCCCCCGGTTCAAATCACAGACAAACAGGATCCCACAGCTGTTTATGTGTTTAAACCCATTTTGCACAGAGAGGCTTTTTTGAAAAATGTATTGATAGCAATGTTGAATATTTCTGTGAAGGTTCTCAGTCATCCAGGTCATCGTAGTCAAAGGAGCTTGCAAAGAAAAGCGTCTGGACTTCTTTAAGTTACTTGAAGACGTTTCACCTCTCATCCGAGAAGCTTCTTCAGTTCTAAGGTCAAATGGTGGAGAGTCCCAGATATAAACCTAGTGGGAGTTTCCCCCCACAGAGGGACAAAAGGACCCCCTGATGATCCTCTAATCGCCTGAGCCAAGGTGGGAAACTGGGTGTGGGTCCCAATCAGCCAGAGTTTCGGGTGAGTTCGGGTGAAACCTGGCTCCACCTTCTCATGCGAATTCCTGAGATCGGATGGCCCAGGATGTGAGTGGGCGTTAAGGCGTCTGGGAAGGGATCTCAAAACTGGATTATAGATGGCAGAGAGTTGGTGTCGTAAACCACCACCTCTGTTCAAAGATGGTCGCTCACAGTGGACATAGAGGGCTTCTTTCACTCCTCTTTCAAATCATCTGTCCTCTCTGTCCAAAATGTGAACATTGGCATCCTCGAAAGAGTGTCCTTTATCCTTAAGATGCAGATGGACTGCTGAGTCTTGTCCTGTGGAGGTGGCTCTTCTGTGTTGTGCCATGCGCTTGTGAAATGTTGAATATTATTACACAAGAAAATAATATTTCCTGTGTAATATTATTACACTGTGTAATATTATTACACAGGAAAAACAAACAAACAAACAAACAAACCAGCTACACGTAAAATAATCACACCGTGACGCCTCTGCCTTTCTAAATGGATCGACAGTAACTGTGTGTGTATATGTAAGCGTGTAAAACCTGAAGATAGTCAGAGACAAAATACTGTTAATCTATCTGCCATTCTGCTATTCATCTCATGTAAACAATAACGTGGCGCACAGCGTGACGTGAAAAAAGGCACATACCATTGACATTGCGTGACGAACTCTGTATTCCTCGTCCACACTTAAACGCAAAAAAGAAGTTTTAAAAAAATCTCCGTTCTCGGTGATTCCAAACGCCGTTTACTTGTGGACAAAACAGCTGCGTTTTCAAAAATACCCGTGTATGAGTGCACGTAGCGCAAAAGAGTTAGTAGTTTATTTCCTTACTACCTGTAATTTATTGCAGATTACTTGTATTTGCTTAACTGTTTACTAAATGTTTGAGGTGTGAAATAAACTGCACTGGAGCAAAATATGGGTGTGTGGGGTTGGAGGATGAGTGCGTGCGGGGGAGGGGCACGAACATTTTTCTTGTAAAACAAAGGGGGGCCTAGCTAAAAAAAAGTCTGGGAACCACTGCTTTAATAAACAGGCAGCCTTAGAGTATGAAATATTCATATATTAACACATATTTGTCTGTTGTCTCAGTGGCTGATAGTGCCATAACTACTGTAATAGCGCTGCCATACTGCATTACACTCAGTGCATTTCAATTATTTCTCCAGAAAATTTGATAGCCAGCAAAATAATAATAGTTTTAAAAAATTGGCATGTGTCATGTACACATTCTCGAAAATTATTTACTAGGACTCTCCTGTCATGTGTCTCAAGAGCGCAAACTCCGCCATTGTCGTTTTCCATCAAACGATCATTAAAACACCAACATGTTAGTGCACTCATCCCAGACTGTGCGGGGCGGAGTCAGACATTAGAAACGGACTGACATGCAGAGGTGCACGGCAGCCCGGGCGGAGAAATGTTGCTTTTACACTTTGCAACTCATTTAATTTCTCTGATAAGAAAACTATTCAATCAGAGTTATTTGTGGTGAGTGAAATACAGTTTCAAGAACGTTTAAGCTCCACATCTGAAGTTCAAGCACTTTTCAAACCTTGAAAAGACAATATTAAAATTCAAGCATTTTTAAGGATTTCAAGCACCTGTACAAACCCTGTAATTGGGAATCATTGTTCACTACTATTTATTGTACGCTTCCACACTGATGTAATATCTACTTCACAGAGGAGAACTGCATCATACCAAATTCACAGCAGTGTAAGTGTGTCTGTGTTGGCTGACCTGTTGGCGCTATCATCCAGTGTCCTCTCCAGCCACTGGACTGAGGCAGTTTGCAGGGGGTCGGCCATCAACGCAATCAGATGTCGGGCCAAGCTACAGCAGCGTTCTGCACGCATGGGGTTCCTCTTGTAGGGCATAGCACTGGAACCTGGAAGAGGAGCGGGCAAAGCTTTAGGCTGAGGCACAGTTTAACAGGTAAAAAGTGCTTTTGAATGAGCGAACGTACCAATCTGCTCCTTCTCAAAAGGTTCCTCGATCTCTTTTAGGTTGGCCAGCAGGCGGATGTCTGTGCAGATCTACAGCAGATAACAGCATAAAGTGTACACTCTGTTAGATCAGCTTTTTGAAGCTCAAGACCCAGGTTTCTTTAACCACCACTACATAGAGATATTTCCTCACCTTGTGCACAGAAACTCCCAAACCAGCGAGCGTGCCCAGTCACCAGGTAGGCTCTGGATAAGAATGGAACAAATGAGTTATAGCCTGTGTTTCAAACTGTTCCTGCTTGGACCATGTTATAAAAACATGTCAGCCAACATTGGAGACAGGAGTTTGATACTCACTTCTTAAAGCCAGCCATCTCTGTCACCATCTTGTCAAGCTCTTCCACCTGGGGGCACAAAAGGAAAACTGATATTAAAAAGTCATCACAATACGGTGCTGTGGGACTTCAGAAATCACCCACGTGGTTCTTATGGTTGTTTATACCTTGTCATGGTCCCCTTGAAAGAGCTGCAGGAAGCTGGCCTGGGTGCCTGTGGTCCCCTTGACTCCACGGAAACGAAGATCATCGCGGGCTCGCTCCAGGTTCCTCACATCCATCACCAAATCCTGCAGCCACAGACACGCTCGCTTCCCCACTGTGGTCAACTGGGCAGGCCTGTACAGAGAGCAGGAGAGGGGCACAGTGGGTGTGTTTGACATCAAAGTTAGACAGCTCCATCAGTCTGATGAAGGCCTATGAAAACACTGCAGCTGCAGTCGGACTCACTGGAAGTGTGTAAAGCCGAGCGTGGGGAGGTCGGCGTATTCCTCTGCAAAGTTTGCCAGCCGGTCGATGACTCTGGCCAGCTGCAGGAAAAACAAGCCTTTAATGATCAAATCAGGGTGTCAAACTTATTTTACATCGTGGGCTACAAACAGCCAGCTTTGATCTTTAGCTCCCAGAAGCAGTGAAGATGCATAATAAATGTGACCAATATGTTGGATAGCCTGTCCTGTAATCTTTAAATATAATTTTTCATGAATTCAATTCAATGAAAATGCCCTGTTTTTTTTAAATGGACTCACTGTAAAAACCAAAAAACTAGCCGACAAGCTTGTTTGATATTAATATATTCATTTGCACTGTTTTCATAGAATTTCTGGACAAACAGGTGAGTCTCACCTTAGGCAAGAGGATGTTGAAGCCATCACGCAATGCAATGAGATCCTGAAGAACAGAAACGACAAACATGAGAAGCTTTAAAGAGTCAAAACTCATCACTGCTGGGTTTATTTATGCAATAGTCATACTTACAGTATTGTCTCCCACATAGCATGACGTAGCTCCGAGGTGGATGATGGGAGCAGCTGTGGGGCAGCAGTGTGCAAAGGTGTGGACGTGCGCCATGACATCGTGCCTCAGCTTTCGCTCTTCTTCAGCCGCCACGGCAAAGTCAATGTCCTCTGCATGGCTCTCCATCTCTGCAATCTGAGCATCAGTGATGGGCAGACCCAGAGCCTGAGGAGGAGAACATTGAACACAGAGACATGATGACAAACAGGAAGAGTTCCTACAAGCAACTCGTAAAGTTTAGAGCTGGCAAAACAAAAGTGCTTGTAGTTACAGAATGAATTCTGAACCATTTCCTGCAGGGTTTCATTCATTTTCAGAGTTTACTTATAAGCTGCTTACAACTTTTTATGTGGAGCTTTTTGACTCTTGATAATACAGTTCTTTACTTTTAAGATATTTATCAACAGTTACAAATGCAAATACGTTTTTATGTAAATACATGTTTTATTATAAATACACATATTTGCAGTATTGGCTCTTCTGTTGATGGAAAGGATGTTTGGGTAAAAGTCACAGTGACTTGCATTGCTAAGCTGATAAAAAACAGCCTGCTGTTTATTAGTCATTAGTCAGCCTGTCAGCGTGTCTTTTCTCCAGTTTTGATCATCATGTGCTGTCCTCGTGAGGAGGCACGTGATTCCTACAGCACTACAGAAAGGTTCCAGATAATCAAGTACCTCTCTCCAGTCAAAGGGGTCATAGGTCAGACTGGTCAAATAAAACCTCAGTAGAGAAGAGAGCACAAACACAACAGCATTTAGCCACAGTTACTGTTAATAATTTTCCCACTTGAAGAGCTTTTCGTTCACAGTAACATTCGCTGTCGAGAGAGCAGCAGCTGTTCCAATGACTCAGAACATGTACGCATGCGTGTCGAAGCTCACGTGGCTCTGCGATGGAAAATACAAACTGCAGAGTTTCAATTTTAGAATCTCGTAATAATGTTGACGGGTATTTTTGAAAACGAGATTTTCCGTTTTAAAAAGTAATCCCGTCCACACGTAAACCCAAAAATGAAGGGAAACGCTGCTAGGAACATGCCAAAGCAACAGTTGGCGATAGAAATGTTGGCCAATCAGAAGTCTAGAAGCCTCGGCGGGAAATAGTAAACAAAGATGGGGCATAGAAGCAGAACCGAGTCCTGTGTGTGGAGGGACAGTAACTGTGTGTGTATATGTAAGCATTTAAACACTGCAGAGACTACAATTAACAGTATTGTAGAAATTCATTTCACCGAAAATAACGTGGCGCACAGTGTGACGTCAAAAATGGCGCACACCTTTTTCTCAGTTTTCCTCATCCACACATAAATACAAAAACTGAGTTTTCGAAAATATCCACCCTGGCAGGCGTTTTTAAAAATCTCCGTTTTCAGTGACTGAAAACGCTGTTTACGTGTGGACAAAAGGTGCAAACGCATAGAAAAATCTCCGTTTTCAAAAATACCTGTGTGGGTGTGTCCCACTACCTCTTCTGCCTGAGGTGCCACCTTTTCCCTTTTGTGCAGCTGACTCTCGTCAGTAATTAAAGAGATTTAAGCCCAGGGAAAGGTGAGCTCTGCCCAGAGTGCCATGTGAGTGGTTACAGCTAGTGAGCTGTGTGCGTGGTGTTTGCAGCTAGTGAACTGTGTGCGTGGTGTTTGCAGCTAGTGAACTGTGTGCGTGTGTGCTGTTTGCAGCTAGTGAGCTGCTCTCTTTTTGACTTACATTTTGTTACTTCCCCCTCACTGCCTAGACCCCTCAGGGGAACGTAACAGTGTGGACGTAGCCAAATGTTCATTTAAAATATGACCTATGACTTCCAGACAAAGACACTGATTACTGTACGGTAGCAGTCTGCTCAGTCAGCACCGGGTAGCATCCACACGACTCGTAAGACCTCCTTATAACTATGTTTAGAGCAGGAAACTTGATAAAGGTCGCGGACTTCTTTTATAAGCTTGTATCAGCAGATCATTATATCAAACTTTCTCAGCTTTTGCGAGAAAAATCCAGCTTCCTCCAGGTGGTGAACTTTTTCTCGCTGAAGTTGTAGCTCATTTCTTTGCTGGCGTATCTGGACACCAGAGGTGAGCGATACCTATTCATCTCTTCGGCTCCAGCCATGGTTGCTAGAAAAGTGAACACTGTGCGGCTACAGGCCGGGTAGCGACTAGTGATGGGATTTCCGGCTCTTTTTAGAGAACCGGCTCTTTCGGTTCCGAACCGGCTCTTCAGGAGTGTGTGTGTGTGTGTGTGTGTGTGTGTGTGTGTGTGTGTGTGTGATTTACATTACTGTGCTTGAGAGCCACCATTTACCGGAACCAAATTCCCTGTATGTGTCTGCACATATACTTGGTCAATAAACACGATTCTGATTCTGATTCTGATTCAGGTTGTTTTGTTGCTTTAAGTAATTTATTACCGTATTTTCACGACCATAAGGCGCACTTAAAAGTCTTAGATTTTCTTCAAAAAGTGCGGCGCGCCCTATAGCGCGGTGCGCCCTATGTGTTGTAAGGAGGACGTAGTAGAGAACACCATGAGAACGTTAAAGGGTGAAGTGTGGGCGTTGATCGTATATACCGGGACAATCGCACATACCTGTATAAAAGAACAGGTATGTGCATTATGCAGGACATCGTTGTTTTAACAACCCTGAAAATGGCAAAGAGACACGCTTACGAAGCACAGTTTAAACTGAAGGCCATCAGCTACGCGGAGGAACATGGAAATCGAGCAGCGGCGAGAGAATTTAAGATTAACGAATCGATGGTTTGCAAATGGAGGAAGCTGGAAAACAAGCTCCGGCAGGTCAAGAAAACGCAGCTGAGTTTCCGCGGACATAAGGCGAGGTGGCCCGAGTTGGAGGAAAGACTCGAGCAGTGAATCATCGAGCAAAGAGCGAGCGGGAGAAGCGTTTCGACGGTCACCATTCGGCTAAAAGCAGTTTCACTAGCTGAAGAGATGAACATTGAACATTTCCAAGGAGGTCCGTCTTGGTGCTTTCGTTTTATGAAACGGTGCCATTTTTCCATCCGGACCAGGACTACGGTAGCGCAGCAACTTCCAGCGGATTATAAGGAAAAGCTGGCCATCTTCCGCTCCTACTGCAGCAAACACATCGGCGACAAAAACATCCAGCCCAGCCACATCACAAACATGGACGAGGTCCCGCTCACTTTTGACATCCCGGTGAGTCACACTGTGGAGAAGAAGGGGACCAGCACGGTAGCGATACGCACAACGGGGTATGAAAAGTCTTCTTTTACTGTTGTGCTTGGCTGCCATGCTAATGGACAGAAACTGCCGCCTATGGTGATTTTTAAGCGAAAGACTTTGCCTAAAGAGAAGTTTCCAGCAGAAATAGAATAGAATAGAATTCAACTTTATTGTCATTGCACATGCACAGGTACAGGGCAACGAAATGCAGTTTGCATCCATCCAGAAGTGCTTTAGTGATATAGATATATTACAATATATATTAGCAATAATATAGATATGTGAGTATATTACAGAAATGGGTCTATTATGGTATGTTATAATGTACACGGTATGAAGTATGTTGTGAATATTCTATAACTATAAGTATGTACAGGCTGTAGTGAGTACAAGCTATGTACAGGATATGAACAGGATATAAATATGAAAAACTATACAGAATATGAAATGAAATAAATAACTTTACAGAATCTGGGATATACAGCTATACAGAAATGGGAACTATGCAAGTTGTAAACAGTTGTAGGATTAAAGATTATCGAATGTACAGAATGATTATTAGAAATCATCATTAAGGCAAATGAAAAGGGCTGGATGGATGAGGAAATGATGAAAGACTGGCTGAGGGAGGTGTATGTAAGGAGACCAGGTGGTTTTTTCCACGCAGTTTCACTAAGAGTGGAAGGCAGCGCCGGGCCAGTTACGCCACAATTTGCCAATGGATTGTAGATGCTTGGGCTAACATGTCTGCTGGCACTGTTGTTCGAGCTTTCGCAAAAGCCGGCATCGTTTCCGAGGAGCCGCACGGCACGGAAAGTGACTCTGACAGTGAAGACAGTGAACCTGGCATGTTTGATGGAGATTTAGCGCAGCTGTTCAATTCAGACACAGAGGATGAGGACTTCGATGGGTTTGATTGATGATAAAAATGTGAGTACCAAACTTTGTTTTGCTCCTGCTTTATTTTTAAATACGCACACTTGTATGCTTGTGTGTTGTTGATGATGACGATTATTGGTAATAAAAATGTGAGTACCACTTTTCCAGTAGTTACTCTGGTTTGGTGTTCAGCTGTCTCTGCAGACCCTTGCACAGGATTAACATTTTGGAGGCTGTGACATGGCTGAAAAAAAGAGTACATAACAAGTTTCAAAATTATGCTATATTTAAAATTCAGCAGTATATTATTATTATTTATGATCATGTCTAATCTACTTTTCATACCAGCAATGCAACCAGCAATGCAACTAACTACTACTACTACTACTAATAATAATAATACAATAACATTTGCACACTCACCTGTCTGCACTGATCTCCATGGTGACCTGCTCAAATGGCTCCAAAACACTGCATGCCTCCTGTAGTACCTCCCATTCCTCATGGCTCAGAGGGTCGACCGGTCCATTGATAACTGCCAGGGTAGAGATGACTGCATCCTTGGACTCCAGAATCCGTTTTAGCATATGAAAGGTTGAGTTCCACCTTGTGATACATTCTTGTTTGAGCTTTAGCTCAGGCATGCCCATCTGTTGTTGGGTAGATTTGAGCTTGTGTGTGGCTGTTGTGCTCCTGTGGAAAAATTCCACTATTGCCTTCACTTTGTCCACAGCTGGCTTCATCACCTTCAAAGCATCTCTCACAACAAGGTTAATTGTGTGCGCAAGACATGGGTGGTGGGTCCATTTCAGGATTTTAATTGCTTTTGTTATGTTAGCTGCATTGTCAGTAACACAGCAAACCACTTTCTTTTCCACATCCCACTCTTTTGCCACTTTGAGCAGCTCTTCTGCTAAGTTCTCAGAAGTGTGTTTGTCGCTGAACTCAAAACAATCCAGAAGACAGGATACCATTTTATAATTTTCAATAAAGTGACATGTAACTAACAAGAAGGATGTGGTGGTTTGGGATGTCCAGCTGTCAGTTGTTAGACACACTGCTGTGGCTTTTTTAACCCTCTCTTGCAGTGATGCACGTTCTCTTTCATATATGCCTGGGATTATTTTTTTTTTGGGAGAGAGCCTTCTTGCTTGGAATTACATACATGGGATTCAGTGCATGTATAAAAGTCCTGAATCCCTTATCATCCATAACAGAAAATGGTTGGAAATCAAGTGCTATAATTTTTGCCAGTTCTTCATCAATTGTGTTCTGTCTTGCTGGGGTCTCTGACTTCTGCAAAAACTGTCTCATTGAACTCTGGCTTGGTTTAGGTGGTATACTGCATGACGCTTCAGTTACTGCAGCAGAAGAAGGAGCAGCAACAGTTGCAGTAGACACACTAGCACCTTCATTTATATCACCCTCAACTGACTGTGGGTTTTTTTCCCCATTGCACTGATGGGTGGACAGTTCTCAGGTGCCTATGCATATTGTTTGTGGAGCCAGCTCTATATGAAATTATTTTCTTGCAGACTCTACACTCTGCCTTTGTACTGTCAATAAAATTGAAGTGGTTCCAGATTTTGCTTGTTTTCTTGGTTGCTTCACTCATTTTCTTTACTGTACCTTTCCAAATTGACTAGGTTGTCTCTTGTTGTTGCTCTCTTTCTTTCTCTCTCTCCCTCCTGCTCTGTTCGTGTTCTACTGCTACTGTGAGTGTAACTACCGCCCCTCCCCCCTCTGCTCAGCGCAAACACAAGGCTCACGTGGCGTGAAGCGAAAAAGGTTAGTGAGAGGGCAAGAGAAAGAATACAAACCCCCACGGCTCCCAATAAGGAGCCGGCTCCCGTCGTTCACTTCAAAGAGGCAGCTCTAAGAGCCATTTCGTTCGCGAACGACCCATCACTACTGCAAGGATCATTAACCTTGCAAATCGATCGTAAAGGTTGGTGCAGAGTCTTCCATGTATAAATTCGCCGTTAATAATTATATAATTCTAGGAATCATCTACTTTGCTTACACTGATTACGTTGGCACTTTGTTAGCGTTACAACAACCGTCATACCCCCGAGGTATCTAAACTTTAGTAAGGAATGCGTGTACTTTTGACACCTCTGGTTAGCATTTAGTGGTCCCTTTCAAACGTATTTGATTTTTGCTTGTTACTGAACAAATTCACTTCACTGCTTTTCACTATCTGACATCAATGCACATTGTTCCATTTACTGCATATTGCGCTTTACTCATGTCTCTCATTCCACCTGCATCAACATTGTAAAGTTTGTCACAAAGAGATTTATACATTTATAAATACTAATATTCTCTATTCCATTCTGTTCTGCTTTTTTATTGCCCAGATTTTAGTTAGCCTTTGTTAAATTGTCTGTTATATGTCAATAGATACGTATGTCACAAATAAAAGTGTCTTGTAAATTGTGTTTTTGTAAAGAATTTTCAATCTCTTACATGCTAACTGTAACGTGTTATTTTTGCTAAAACCTGAATTTAAATGTGTATATGGTGTTCATCTGTTTTTCTCTGTTTTAGATGCACATATCAATTTGGAATTCTGCCACCAAGCCAGAATTGCAGGAATGCACCACATGTTGCAGAAGACTCTTTCACTGCCATCTGTGCCCCGCTTTCAGCCCTGTCAGGGCAAAGATCGAGGAGCATATAAATGGACACATTAAAAATGCTTTGCCTTTAAAGGTATGTTGGTATTAAATATAACTCATAGTTAAAGTTATAAATATGCACTTCTTTTCAGCACCTTTGCAGTCTCTTTGTTGACTTAAAAGTTGCTTTTCACATTGTACAGTTCAGTGGATTCATCAGCAAGAGAAAAAAAGTGTTTTCATTGAATATTTTTTTCTTGACAGCTCTTGTGATCCATAGCATTTTGCTTTCATTATTGAGAATGGCTTGGATATTTTTGTTAATATGTACAATCTGATTGTTAGATAAACTGACAGCATTCTATACAACTACATTTAAATTACATGTTGTTTTTTTTCTTTTTTCTCTCTTACAGACAAAATGATATGCTGGTGCACTTTCACTGCCCTGTCTGTAACATGACAGTCATACAGCGTGGGGATATGGCAAGGCAATTATTGTCATGTCAGCATTCAGGACTGCTCCCCACTGAACTCTCTGTGGAGCCCCATCTCCCTCTCGATGTCTTCTCTCCAGCATCTAAACCATTTTCTGAATCTTTGGTAGAACATTCATGTGCGCTACCGTCTGTGCTAAATGAAACTGCGGCTTGTGGAAAGTCCATGAAAATGAAATGCTCTCACTGTGGTCTTAGTCTTCTTACAAAAAACTTCAAGGCTCACATGATGAGGAGGCATTCAAACAAGTCAATAGATGTTTGCCTGGCCTGTCATCTGCAGTGTTTTTGTGTAGAGGGACTTTTTCCTCTTTGTTTTTCAGTTTGCAGAGGACATGGAGCTCTTTTAAATGTGCTGACGAGCAGAGACTACAGGTCAATGCGATGTTTGACACTTAATGGACAGATGATGGCACTGGCTGTTTGTTTGTTTTTTATTTGTTGTTGTGGGGTTTTTTTATTGCAGTGTACAGAATTCCAAATTAAGCTTATTATAAAATGTTGTTCACTTGTTTTATGTCCATACTTATAGTAAAATATTTTTAGTGTAAATGTAACAGCATTGTTTATACTTGTAACTTCAAAATAAAAAGCTTACAGTTGCTATTAACATTAATGTATTATCCTGTAATCAATATTTTTAGACATTTTACAAATTAACCCTCTGGGCTCTATCCTGGCCATTTGTGGCCACTTCACTTCTTTCTTTTTGACTACTACACTGCAGTGGACCAAAAGAATGACACAGGTTTGATCTTAAGGATCTAATAGTTGTGTGTGTTTGTGCATGACATTTGCAATGCTAATATGTATTTGCAAGATAGACTGGAATATAATATGACGTATCAAATATTACACAGGCTGCAGTGAGTTTTTGTTGATACAGACTATTGAGCTTTGACTTTCCCAGTCAAACTTAACTTTGACCACATGCTAACACTGTTACTCTTCTATATATTTCATAACAAGACACCATAGCCAAAATATTAACAAAATATATATTAAAAGATTCAAAGCTGCAACACGTTAGTAAATGTGTCCTAGACTTTATGCAGGTGCAGAAAGTACTGCTGCTGTTGTAAGTAAGCGTAACAGCTTCCAGATCACTGATATTTCTGGAAAGATGGCAAGAAGGGGGTTACTGCTCATTTCTACAATCTCCCAGATCTTGGAATACAATGCCTTTGGCCCATGAAAACCACTTCACAGGACTAAGAGTCCACTAAAACCTACAAATGAAGAGTGATCCTGGAAGAAATAGGGCGCACACTAGGGACCTCAACAATTGCAAGACAGCCTTGTCCCTGATGCTTATATGAAAAAAATAATAATAATTAGGAAGATTTATGAAACCATTAGGACTTTATCACCTTTTTATCTGAAACGGTACTGGACTTTCAGGGAAGCAGGTTTAGTGAAGTCGTTGTGGGGTCACATTCTGACCCCACACACACACTTCGATGTAAGGAACAAACACCCATCCATCCATTCGCTTCCGCTTATCCTCTTCAGGGTCGCGGGGGGCGCTGGAGCCTATCCCAGCTGTCATAGGGCGAAAGGCGGGGTACACCCTGGACAGGTCGCCAGTCTGTCGCAGGGCTAACACACAGGGACAAACAACCATTCACACTCACATTCACACCTAGTGGCAATTTGAATTATCCAATTAACCTATCCCCACAAGCTGCATGTCTTTGGACGGTGGGAGGAAGCCGGAGTACCCGGAGAGAACCCACGCAAACACGGGGAGAACATGCAAACTCCACACAGAAAGACCCCGGCCTGATGGTGGAATTGAACTCAGGACCTTCTTGCTGTGCGGCAACAGTGCTACTGATGTATAAATAAAGACCAGGGCAGTCTCAGAGCTGCGAGTCTCAGAGCTCTCACTCTCAGTGTGAGTGCTCTGTGCTGCCCTTGCTAGCAAGAAAACCTGTGTGTTTCTCCTCTCTGATTCTCAACTGAAGAAGTGTTTAAGAATACATCTCTTACCACTCACACACAAAAAAAAAAAAAAAGCAATTTCACCCATTTTTTCTTCTTCAGATTTTCAGTGTATTGCTGTATAGGTATATACACGGGGTTCTTTATGATTTTTTTCTTGATATTATTTTAATAAAATGCAACTCTGGAACTGCCGAGTGTTTCCTGACTTATACAACATTTCTTTTTACTGTGCGCTAACAGTCTATTAAGACCAGGGGACTTGATAGGGCTATTTAAAGGTCGCAGAATTTACTTCAGAATATTTGCAAAATGTGCCACTCAAAGTGTTCCCCATGTCAGTGTGAGTAGGGGTGGGTTTTGATAATAGATTTATCGATTAAAATAGATTCTGGCTTGGATAATGTGATATTGATTCATTAAAATCCTGAATCGATTTTTTAAATATAAATTTATTTTGCCCGAAACGCCAGAATCTCAGGTTAAACCTCACAAAATTTCAAGAACCACCAAACAGCTAAAATAGTAAATGAGAGCAGAAAGGCAAAAAGGGCGTAAATACAAAGCACGGACCTGCCGAAACATCAGAATCAGTGAGATGTTGTCTTTCTTACCTGACGGCACGGACACGGTCGGGGCTGAAAGCCGACAGCTCGCCGATTCTGATGTTTCGGCGGGTCCATGCTTTGTATTTACGCCCTTTTTGCGCCGATTCTAAAGCTGTTAGTTTTATCTCTCTCCAAACAATATTGACCGAACCAGCAGCAAAAGAAGATCCAAACTAAGCTTCACATAAACATCGTCATGGACTCCCTCTTACTTTTGCTGTTTTTCCTTCCACCACACTTCATGCACAGCTCTCTCAGTATACTTGAACAGTTTCCCGTCTAATAATCGGTTTTCTGCATTATTCCCTTGCTTGTTACGCACAAGTCTACCGTTGTTTACAGCGCTGTCGGGCGCTTTTCTTTCCCTTTTACTTACTTCCGAAAAGAAAGTAATTTGTGCTGTTCAATAGGCTTCTGAACAAATGTAAACTTTTTAAAATTATGCAAAATGCAAAACGCTCAGCCGTGTCTCTAATAAAACCGCCGTAACTTCAGAGGTAATGTTCATGTTGATTAATGGTTTTCTTTCATTTTTGATGTACTGCAGAATATTTTTATGAAATCCCAGGCCAGAAAAATCACCTTCGTGTTTTATCTTCAGCTACTTTGACACAAATGCATCTGCTGTGATGCTTACACCTTTGATAAAGTCTTGTGAGTGTCAGCATCATTTTTATAGATACAAAAATATGTAAATGTACTGATCTGAATTATAACATTTCTGACTGTCTGAGGCAAAATTTCCCAGATTTAAATAGAATTGAAGCAGGACCTTGTGAATCCGAATCGATTCTAGAAATCAGTGACGATACCCAGCCCTAAGTGGGAGTAATGCTGGTCTCATGGCCCGTCTGTGTAAACTTCAAAGATAAAAACAAAAACACAGTGGCTGCAGTGGACATTTTACTGTTTTTAATGCTCTCGCTTCATCTCATCTGTTATAACTTCACTCTCCACCGCGGCTGGTTGACCAACAACAGTACAAGCAAGAGCGGCCCACACGCTGGTTGTACCACACACTTTGTGCGCTGCCTCCATCTGACAACAGAGCTTGCTCCAGGCAGACAGACGGTCAGTCCCTAGAGTGGAGTGGACAGCAAACTCTGCTCGACCATAAAACCAGCTCAAGACATCACTGATGTTTTAAAGCACAAGCTCAACCTTGACGTCCATATTGGCCTTATACGGCTCCAGTAGGGGGCGTACTTCTTCAGCCAGGAACGTTTTCACCTGAAGAGGAGCAGGAACAAGAAAACAAACTATCATCAAAGGGGGGCAACAGACACAGCTGCAGTAATAGGGGAGCTGCAGCTTGGCTGAAAACATTCATCTGTTGTCAGACTGAACAAAAATAAGGCTGTTCATGCTGTACCTGCTGTGGAGCACGCCCAATAAAGGTCTTGGGGTCCAGCAAAGCATCCAGCTGCCCTAGAATGGGTGCAAAGTAGGGGTCTCGCTGGATTCTGGCCAGCAGGTCATTGTCTCCACCTTCCTGTTTAACCACAGCTGCTGCCTCTTGGGAGAGAACACGGATTTTCTCGTGACACTCCTGAAGGAGACACAGGAAAAAACAGAAACATTAAGGTGGAGCTGACTTTAACAGCCATGTTGTTGGGTCTCCATGTCAGGTCTGGTTATTGGTAATCAGCTTCTTCATTTAAATGGTCAAAACACTGGTTACTAGTCAGTAAGATGAGCTCACTTCAGTCATCTGTTTTTCTGGTTACCACTGGCATTTTCTGCCCAGTAAACCATCTCTCCTGATCAAGCAAAAATGCATTCATCCAGTTATGTTCAAAACTATTATTAATGTGTCCATTCTGACTCACAGAGGAGAATTCCTCACAGGGTATTCTCTCCTACCTGTCTGTTGCCTCCTGCCTTCACTATCGCCATAATAATGTTCTCTGTGGCCATGAAGGGCAGCTCGTGGCAGATGTGTCTCTCAATGACTTTGGGGTAGACCACAAGACCCTCTGTGATGTTCTGCAGCGTGCTGAGGATGATGTCTGCTGTCAGGAAGGACTCGGGCAGGGAGATCCTCCTGCACAGGAGCAAGGCAGAGAAGAGAGGAAAGAAACCATCAGTAATCACAAGTAACAGCTTTTTACTCAACCACTGAATCCTGGGTAACAATGTGCAATGCATTGTAGGATGTGTAGTTCTTTAACCATTAACGCAATTATGTACATCGTCTTTTACTCTTGCTTTCTTTTTTCCCTTTATGGCCACAATTCCTCTCTTAGCTGTTTGGCTTTGTTCAAGGCCTCAAACTCTCATGGATTTCCTGAAGTGTCAGTGGGAAAAATGAAGGAGAAATTCCCTTTTAAAAACAGTCTCCTCACAAAAAAAAAATAAACAAAAAACAATAACGTAGCACACCGCGTGATGTGACAAAAGGCACATACCTTTGACGTTGCGTGACAAACTCTGTATTCCTCGTCCACACGTAAACCCAAAAAATGGGTGTTAAAAAAAAAATATATATATATCTGTTTTCGATGATTCCAAACGCCGTTTACTTGTGGATGAAACAGCTGCGTTTTCAAAAATAACTGTATGAGTGCACGTAGCATAAAAGAGTTAGTAGTTTATTTCCTTACTACCTCTAATTTTTTACTTTTATTTGCTTAACTGTTTACTAGATGTTTGAGGTGTGAAATAAACTCCAATGGAGCAAAATAAGGGTGTGTGGGGTTGGAGGATGAGTACGTGCGGGGGAGCGGCACGAACATTTTTTCTTGTAAAACAAAGGGGGGCCTAGCAAAAAAAGTCTGGGAACCACTGCTTTAATAAACAGGCAGCCTTAGAGTATGAAATATTCATATATTAAACATATTTGTCTGTTGTCTCAGTGGCTGATAGTGCCCCACAGACCTCAGTCTGAGCTTGAAGCCATTTATCATTTTTAAGTTGTTTAATGTGTAGGTGTTCACAATAAACCGATTAAATGAAAGCCAGGGAACTTCAGTAGCACAAAAAAGTGGCCATTCTTTGTGCCCATATGGATCAGTGCCTCTTATTACCATTATTTCCTTAAGCTGGCTAGTTAAGTATCAGGCTAATGTTTAAAGCTTTCACTTGACTGAAGTAACTCACATTACTGCTACTGCCAAGTAATGTTAGCTAAGTTTACAGCATATTTCATAAATCACAATGCCATAACTACTGTAATACCTTACAGAGGAGAACTGCATCATACCAAATTCACAGCAGTGTAAGTGTGTCTGTGTTGGCTGACCTGTTGGCGCTGTCATCCAGTGTCCTCTCCAGCCACTGGACTGAGTCAGTCTGCAGGGGGTCGCCCACCAACGCAATCAGATGTCGGGCCAAGCTACAGCAGCGTTCTGCACGCATGGGGTTCCTCTTGTAGGGCATAGCACTGGAACCTGGAAGAGGAGCAGGCAAAGCTTTAGGCTGAAGCACAGTTTAACAGGTAAAAAGTGCTTTTGAATGAGCGAACGTACCAATCTGCTCCTTCTCAAAAGGTTCCTCGATCTCTTTTAGGTTGGCCAGCAGGCGGATGTCTGTGCAGATCTACAGCAGATGACAGCAAAAGTTTAGACTCAGTTACATCAGCTTTTTGAAAATCCTGAGCTCAAGACCCAAGTTTCTTTAACCACCACTAAATGGAGACATTTCCTCACCTTGTGCACAGAAGCTCCCAAACTAGCAAGCCTGGCGAGGCAGTGTATGTCCACTTCATGACTGTACGTCTGTCCAGTCACCAGGTAGGCTCTGGATAAGAATGGAACAAATGAGTTATAGCCTGTGTTTCAAACTGTTCCTGCTTGGACCATGTTATAAAAACATGTCAGCCAATATTGGAGACAGGAGTTTGATACTCACTTCTTAAAGCCAGCCATCTCTGTCACCATCTTGTCAAGCTCTTCCACCTGGTGGCACAAAAGGAAAACTGACATTAAAAAGTCATCACAATACGGTGCTGTGGGACTTCAGAAATCACCCACATGGTTCTTATGGTTGTTTATACCTTGTCATGGTCCCCTTGAAAGAGCTGCAGGAAGCTGGCCTGGGTGCCTGTGGTCCCCTTGACTCCACGGAAACTAAGATCATCGCGGGCTCGCTCCAGGTTCCTCACATCCATCACCAATTCCTGCAGCCACAGACACGCTCGCTTCCCCACTGTGGTCAACTGGGCAGGCCTGTACAGAGAGCAGGAGAGGGGCACAGTGGGTGTGTTTGACATCAAAGTTAGACAGCTCCATCAGTCTGATGAAGGCCTATGAAAACACTGCAGCTGCAGTCGGACTCACTGGAAGTGTGTAAAGCTGAGCGTGGGGAGGTCGGCGTATTCCTCTGCAAAGTTTGCCAGCCGGTCGATGACTCTGGCCAGCTGCAGGAAAAACAAGCCTTTAATGATGCAAATCAGGGTGTCAAACTTATTTTACATCGTGGGCTACAAACAGCCAGCTTTGATCTTTAGCTCCCAGAAGCAGTGAAGATGCATAATAAATGTAACCAATATGTTGGATAGCCTATCCTGTAATCTTTAAATATAATTTTTCATGAATTCAATGAAAATGTCCTGTTTTTTTAATGGACTCACTGTAAAAACAAAAAACTAGCTGACAAGCTTGTTTGATATTAATATATTCATTTGCACTGTTTTCATAGAATTTCTGGACAAACAGGTGAGTCTCACCTTAGACAAGAGGATGTTGAAGCCATCACGCAATGCAATGAGATCCTGAAGAAGAGAAACGACAAACATGAGAAGCTTTAAAGAGTCAAAACTCATCACTGCTGGGTTTATTTATGCAATAGTCATACTTACAGTATTGTCTCCCACATAGCATGACATAGCTCCGAGGTGGATGATGGGAGCAGCTGTGGGGCAGCAGTGTGCAAAGGTGTGGACGTGCGCCATGACATCGTGCCTCAGCTTTCGCTCTTCTTCAGCCGCCACGGCAAAGTCAATGTCCTCTGCATGGCTCTCCATCTCTGCAATCTGAGCATCAGTGATGGGCAGACCCAGAGCCTGAGGAGGAGAACATTGAACACAGAGACATGATGACAAACAGGAAGAGTTCCTACAAGCAACTCGTAAAGTTTAGAGCTGGCAAAACAAAAGTGCTTGTAGTTACAGAATGAATTCTGAACCATTTCCTGCAGGGTTTCATTCATTTTCAGAGTTTACTTATAAGCTGCTTACAACTTTTTATGTGGAGCTTTTTGACTCTTGATAATACAGTTCTTTACTTTTAAGATATTTATCAACAGTTACAAATGCAAATACGTTTTTTATGTAAATACATGTTTTACTATAAATACACATATTTGCAGTATTGGCTCTTCTGTTGATGGAAAGGATGTTTGGGTAAAAGTCAGTGACTTGCATTGCTAAGCTGATAGCAAACAGCCTGCTGTTCATTAGTCAGTAGTCTGTCTATTAGCATCTCTATTCTCCAGTTTTGATCATCATGTGCTGTCCTCATGAGGAGGCACAGGCGCTCAATATGCTGATTAGACTGGACTGTATTCTGTTGGGACACCGTAGTCACGTGATTCCTACAGCACTACAGAAAGGTTCCAGATAATCAAGTACCTCGCGCCAGTCAAAGGGGTCATAGGTCAGACTGGTCAAATAAAACCTCAGTAGAGAAGATACCACAAACACAACAGCATTTAGCCACAGTTACTGTTAATAATTTTCCCACTTGAAGAGCTTTTCGTTCACAGTAACATTCGCTGTCGAGAGAGCAGCAGCTGTTCAAATGATTCAGAACATGTACGCATGCGTGTCGAAGCTCACGTGACTCTGCGATAGAAAATACGAACTGCAGAGTTTCAGAGTCTCATAACAATGTTGACGGGTATTTTTGAAGACAGATTTTTCGTTTTCAAAAAAATAATCCCGTCCACACGTAAACGCAAAAATGAAGGAAAACGCTGCTAGGAACATGTCAAAGCAACAGTTGGCGATAGAAATGTTGGCCAATCAGAAGTCTAGAAGCCTCGGTGGGAAATAGTAAACAAAGATGGGGCATAGAAGCAGAACCGAGTCCTATGTGTAGAGGGACAGTAACTGTGTGTGTATATGTAAGCATTTAGACACTGCAGAGAGTACAATTAACAGTAACAGGATTGTTGAAATTCATTTTCCCGAAACAATAACGTGGCGCACACCTTTGACGCTGCGTTCTGTCGGTTTTCCTCGTCCACACGCAAATAAAATCTCAGTTTTCAATGACCGAAAACGCCGTTTTCGTGTGGACAAAAGGTGCAAACGCATAGAAAAATCTCCGTTTTCAAAAACACCCGAGTACGTGTGGACACAGCCAAATGTTCATTTAAAATATGACCTATGACTTCCAGACAAAGACACTGATTACTGTACGGTAGCAGTCTGCTCAGTCAGCACCGGGTAGCATCCACACGACTCGTAAGACCCCCTTATAACTATGTTTAGAGCAGGAAACTTGATAAAGGTCGCGGATTTCTTTCATAAGCTTGTAGCAGCAGATCATTATATCAAACCTTCTCAGCTTTGGCGAGGAAAATCCACAGCTTCCTCCAGGTGATGAACTTCTTTTTCTCGCTGAAGTTGTAGCTTATTTCTTTGCTGGCGTATCTGGACACCAGAGGTGAGCGATACCTATTCATCTCTTCGGCTCCAGCCATGGTTGCTAGAAAAGTGAACACTGTGATGCTACAGGCCGGCGGGTAGCGACAGGATCTTAAGTAGTGATGTGCGGATCGATCCTGAAATAGCGATTCGTCCACATTTATACAGCCGTATTTCGCACATGACTATGAAATGCGGAAGAGAAAGTAGTTCCTTTGAGTGTAGACAATCCGAATGTTATAGTTTCTTTCCACTGTGTTCCTGTTAATGATAAACTACAAATTTACTGTAAATTACTAAAATATCAATATTTTAATGTGAGAATTGATTCTAGAACATAAATGATTGGTATCGGAGGAATCGATATTTCAGGATCGATCCGCATATCACTAGCGCGCACTCACAACAATGGTAAATCTAGTGTTAAGGGTAAGATCTCACATTTGTTTAAATTCAGATTTAACCCTGAAGCTTTTGAGAAAGTTTCAATAATCTGCAGAATTTTGGGGATTTCATTCAGGTTATTTAGAAAAATGGTTGTATCATCAGCTAACTGGCTGATGGAGAGCTCTTTACCCAGGATAGATATCTTACCAAACTCAGCATTTTTAATCAGTATGGAAAGCATTTCAGTTGCTGCAATAAACAGCAATGGCGAGATTGGACATGCTTGTTTTATTCCTTTGCAGATCCTAAATCTTTGTGAGGTGCCACGTGGAAGACACACTGAACTGTTAGTATCTCTATACAGCAATTTGATTACATTAATGAAGTTACTTCCAAAACCGAACAAATCAAGGGCTTGAAACATAAATTCATGCTCTATCATGTCGAAGGCTTTGTAAAAATCTAAAAATAGGACAAAACCTTGGTTTCAATTAGGTAGTTGTAGTCAATCAAGTCCAAAATAAGGCGGATATTATTATGGATTGAGCGGCCTTTTATAAATCCAGACTGAGTGTCAGAAATAATTTGAGTTATGCCTGATTTTAACCTGTTTGCAAAAATATGTGTTAGAAGTTTATAATCATTATTTAATAGAGTAATTGGTCTTAAATTATCAAGAAGAGTCGGATCTTTCCCAGGTTTTGGTATGAGTGTAATTACCCCTTGTTTCATAGTGTGTGTGAGAGAACCATTTTCTAATATTTCTGTAAGCATTCCAAACACAAGGGTTCTAATATGAACCCAAAAATGTTTGTAAAAGTTACTGGTCAAACCATCACAACCTGGGCCTTTATCTTTGGGTAAAGCACTTAAGGCTTTATCTAACTCTTCAAAGGTAATTTTGCCCTCACAGGTCTTTTTAAAATTTTCATCAAATTTAGGAATCAGGTGTTTGATAGATTGAAAAACTGCCTCAGCCAATGGTCTAGAGCAGTGGTTCCCAAACTTTTTCTGCTGGGCCCCCCTTGTTTTACAAGAAAAATGTTCGCGCAACTGTTGGATGCTGTTTGTCCGTGATTTGAACCGGGGAAACAAATCATGGCAGGATCAGCCTGATGTTATTTGTATCCCACTGTAACTTCACTGTATAAAGAGCTAACATCTCCAAAATGTCAGGAGTAGTTAGTCATTACAACAAGTGTTTGTGAACTAAAAATCAAGAATGTGGGATACTGTTTGTCCGTGATTTGAACAGCCCAGCGCTGCTCCCGATGCAGGGAAAACCAATTCTGCAGGGGAGACCTACCTCGGCACTTGTGCAGGTGAAACCAAAGGGAAGATATGCTTCACCATATTTTCTAGTCTTTGGCTTAGAATGAAGTTGGTTTGGAAACATATTCAGCTATGCTTCATCTCCTGCTTTGCGTTTGTAGAGGCGCCCCTGCTAGCAGTGTCCTAGCGTTTTTTGTTTTTTATTGCCCTTTTCATGCTGCGCCCCCCCCCCCCCAGTGGGCCCCACACTTTGGGAAGGTCTGGTCTAGAGTATGAAGAGGAGTACAAATTACTGTAAAAGGTAAAGATTTCTTTAGATACTAATTGAGGGTGAGTGCATAGCCGACTATCAATTGATAGACTGTTTTTGGCGTTTCTCTCTTGTCTTATCTTTTCTAATCTACAGAAATATGCTGTACTTTTTTCGCCATCCTCCATCCACTTGGCTCGGGATCTCAGATATGCTCCTTTCGGCTTTTTAGTATAAATATCGTCATTAAAAAAGGGTTTCGAGCAGATGTGATTAAGTTCTCTGATAACTTCAGTTTCTTTTTGCTTGTTATGATGAGCTATTATTTTACTGTGTTTAATTGAGATTTGACGTACTTGAAACTTAAAGAATTCCCACTTTTCTGTGTAAGAACTTGTGTTTTCATTAGTTGAAATAAGTTCTAGTTGTCAAAGTATTTCGTTACTAAAATTTTCATTGGTAAGCAGGGATGAGTTAAACTTCCAGTAACCTTTATTATGAGAGTTTTTAATTTGAGGAGTAACACTGAAATGTGTCACACAGTGGTCGGTTAAAGGCGCAGCTGAGACACCCACATCTACACTATTCTGCATTAAACTGTCTGAGATTAGCCAGAAATCGATACGTGATTTAGCCGAACCATCAGGCTTGAACCACGAAAAGGACGGAACAAGTGGGTTTGCTAATCTCCAAGGATCTATTAGGTTGAGATTTAGACAGAAGTTGTGTAAAAATGAATTTATATGATGGGAATGGAATTTAGAGGGTGATCTATCAAGCCATTCGTCATAAACCATATTGTAATCTCCACCTAATATAAGATTGTTTGTGGAGTATTTGTGAATAGTTCTTTTAGGTGACTGGTGATCTCAGTTAATAAAAGTTTGTTCTGAGCTACATTGTTGTACATAAACATTACATAAGATCAAAAAGCTGTTATCCACTTTGAGTACACAAATTAGCCAATGGCCCAGACTGTCTTTCCTATGAGTTTCAATTTTATTACGAAAGTTTTTAAACAGTAAGGCTACCCCAGCTGATTTGTTCGTACCGTGACAAAAAATTATTCTTTCCCCACACTGACTAGACCAAAAATTTTCATCTGTCTCCACAGAGTGTTTCTTGTAGCAGTATACAGTTTGCATTTACATTTTTACAGAACAAAAATATTGATCTTTTTTTAACACTGTCTCTTAAGCCCCTAGTATTTAAAGACATTGGAACTAAAGAATGACATTAAAAGGAAGTGAGAGCGCAAAATAAAAAGAGGTTGACTGCTGTTGTGGAAGTTTTCGATTAAATAAAGCCTGCAGACGAGCGGTGAGCGGTAGCTAACATTCTTTAATCAAAACACAAAGAAACAGACAACCAAGTTGGTGGAGAGCCTGCATGACCGTGGGGCAGACGGTCAGCAGTCTCCCTGAGCCTAGCATGGCTCTCAGTTAAATACCTTCTCCAGGAACAAAAGACAGTACACAGCTGTTTCACACCTTAAGGTTCACGCTCTCTTGCTACCTACCAGAGTCCTTAAAGACACAAAAGATTCTTCCTGTGGAGTTGTCTGCTTCCCCCAACTTCCTTACTAGACCCCCACCATTTGTCTTACTGTATGAGTGTGAGACATGTTAAAATCCAGTGGCACCAAGGCATCATACAATAAAATAATGTGATTAATACATAAGTAAAATAAATTCCTATACAATCCCACCCTTTGATTCTTAAATCAAAGAATCACATTAATACCAGAATTTCTTTCCTGACATTCTGTATATCACATCAACATTATTGTTCACTTAAAGGAGTTTCACACTGTGTATCCTCACTTCACTTTTCTCCCACCACCCTTTGTTCATCTTTAATCATCCCCACAATCTAAGCTCTCACATGCAAATGGAAACAACAATGACACAGAGGAAAAGTCTTCTCCAGAGTGTCAAAGTACTTTGCATGGCAAAGTGAGACAGCATTAGGTGGTCATTCCCAGTCATGGTCATGGCTCCTGGTGTCTGTGCCATTTACAGAGTCATAATTCCAACACTGATCTCCCTCTGTGCTGTCACCTTTGGAGCTTGGCATGCTCTCTCCATCCCTCGATTTCTGTCCAGACGCGGCTGTAGATTAGGAGCAGAGCAAGTCGTACACTCCTGTAGTCTTCCTCAACGTCAATGTAGAAACTCTTTCATTTTATTTTAAGATTTTGCTGTTCAAAATCTCCTCGTGACAATCTTTTGGAAGCCCAGTGGTGCAGCCCACTGTCGTTTGTCAGTTGTCCTGGAGATGGTCCCTGCTTCTCATTGGTCCTCTTGAAGCCTTCTCTCCCAGTCATGGTCTGCATTTGCACCCCAGTCTCTTCTTCCATATTCCTCATGTCACAGTCTCTGCAATTTAAAAATGAAAGCTCCCCGGAAAACCCTCTTTTACCATATGTTAACTTAACACAATTAGATATGCACAATAAAGTTGCGCATTGTCTCTTAAAAATTCCAGGACCTCTCCCCTGGGGTAGCTTCACTCCAGGCCCCGTCGTAAGAAAAAAACATTAGCCAGTGGTGTGTCCTGCTGTAGATCATGTGATTAGATCCCACGATTAACCCTTTGCTGTGGAAAAAGTGATGTAGATGTTAGCGCAGCGCATCTGTATGCACACTTTCTCACAGTGACATTTGCATTGTAAACAATACAAGTTCATGAATAACACACTGCTGGTAAATTCACAGACACAGAAAGTGGCAATTAAAAGCTTCAGTCAGCACGGCCCAAAAGCCCATGCAACCTGTTGCTATCACCTTTCCGCTCCTGTAAAAAGAAACATACATACATACATCCACCCTTTTGTCACTCTGGGTGGAGGTGCAATCTTGCATACTGGTGTCAAGTCAGTCAAGCTTTTGTCAGTCCAGTCAGTCCCCATTTTTTTTTTTTTTTTTGCTGACAGTAGAACCTCTCGTGACGCAATAAGTTTCTACTGCCAGCAGTGACACCATTTCAAATTAAAAAAAAATTTAGACTGGATTACCTCGCTGAATCCTTT
This sequence comes from Aulonocara stuartgranti, assembly GCF_965226115.1. Classification (NCBI taxonomy): domain Eukaryota; kingdom Metazoa; phylum Chordata; class Actinopteri; order Cichliformes; family Cichlidae; genus Aulonocara; species Aulonocara stuartgranti. The sequence goes on along the minus strand of NC_138942.1, from coordinate 23,981,781 downwards.
TTGACAGGGACTTGTTTTCTGATTGTCCCAAAAAAGTGGCTTTCTCCCGAGCCCATTTTAATTTTGGAGAAACTCACTTGCGATTCTTCAACAGGTTGTGTAGCGCTTTCGATTCCGATCTTGCAGGCCTGCTTGAAAAAGAGAAAATTGCCAAACAAAAAATCTCAGTGCACTGTTAAAAATCAAAAAATATGAAGGCCTCTTTTTAGAAGTTGTCTAAGCATACTCTCTTAGAATGATAGATCAAAACACAACTAATTCGCAGGTTCAACGTGGTACCAAAGGAAAATGCATCAGTAAATCTCCAAAACTTTCATCCACCAGTCACACACCTCACACATCAGCAATATTCTATTAGATGATGAGTTTTTTGTTTTCCCCCATGCAACCAGATGTGTGCCATGATAAGACCTCCCCCACACATCAGAAACAGGAAACTCAATAATAGTCTCCACTCATCTGACCCTCCTGCATAGCTGGACTGGCCATTGGGCATACCGGGCATTTGCCCGGTGGGCCGATGGTGATTTTTTGTTTTTATGGGCCGATGGGGTTTTTTTTCTTCGTTTTTTTCCGTAATGGTATAAACACTGAAAGGTGGTGGATTGGCCAGATGAAGGGAGATGTGTAAAAATAACTCAATTGTTTGGTGGTGGCTATTGCGGAGTTTCTACAGATTCAGTAACATTAGCAAGTGGTGGAGGCCAGCAGATGCAACACACTGGCAGGTGGATGACAGAAAGGCAGGAGGAGCAGAGACCCGAGGCGGTGAACTGAACTTCAGGTAAGAAGTTACGACCTGCAGTCTGTCTGGGTCAGATATAAACCAAGTTTAGGTGGAGTTTATTTTCGTTGTGCTGACTTTTTACAGTCAGTTACAATAACTCGTACTGCGTACTAGCTAGCACGACGGAGTTTCTATACTGCTGGGCGGGTGCTATGATATTACTGATGTTGAACTTGTTTTATCTTATTTATAAGGTTAGTTATTAGAGTTTCCAACCGTCCCGTAAAAAACGGAATCGTTTCGTATTCAGAGAAAATATTGCACGTTTCGTATTGAGGTGAAAAGGAACAGTTTGTCCCGTAATTCAGCTACAATGAAAAAGACACAAAGCTGGAGTTATTCTGTGTGTAAAAATATTTGACCTTGACCTTGACCTTGTGTCTTTGCTGCACAGCTGCCTCTTCTTCTCTCAGTCTCTCGCCCTCCCTCTCCTGTTTCTACTTCAATCATGAAACTGATCAGTGATCAGCTGATCGGCTTTTCTCTCTTGTTTGTTTATCGCTCTGAATCTTACAACAAACGTTTTCACCTGATGTAAAATGTATAGAAATCCATTATTGTACATAGTAATTTTTTTTAGGGTCCCATCATAATTTCTTCAGAAGTAGCTAAGTACTGTTTATGATGCCAGCATTTCCCCACATTTTCTAGATACTGTACCAGTACTGTGTGTAAAATGCCATCAAAAAGTCAATTAAGTTTTTCTTTCTCACCTGTCTTTCTGTCTCCTTTCACTTTTTAAAGGTTGCCATGTTAGAAAAAATATTTTGCCCTGCCATGCTGTAATTATCATGTCTCACCTCTAGTCTTCTCTGTCTTAATTTCAGGTTTTCACCATGTGTTCTAGATAGTTCAGGAGGTTAACTCAAGCAGACTCAAGCAGTCTACTTTCGGGTACTGTTTAGAATACCAGAATAGGGAGGATGGTGTAGGTTTAAGTTTATTAGATTGATACATATATACCAACAAGACAGTGTACATCACTGTGACAACAGCGTTTGCTTTCATTCAAAGGCTTTATGGTTTTTCCTATAATACCTGGTGGGCCGGTCTCTAGTCGAAATGCCCAGGCCGATTTTTTGTCCCAGTCCAGCCCTGAGTGTACAGCAGTGGTCCCCAACCTTTTTTGCAACACGGACCAGTTTAATGTCAGACAATATTTTCACGGACCGGCCTTTAAGGTGTTGCAGATAAATACAACAAAATAAAACGATACAAACAAAAACGGTGGTATTTTGTAAATACAATAATAAACACGAATTCGGCTGTGTACTTGTGTAACTGTATGAGCAGCGTCCTCCTGAAACGCGCCAACAACATTGAGAGTAACATCCTCCTCTCAGCTTCTTGATACTCTCTGGTCGCTATGGTAACGCGTAAATAGTTCTTTCAAAATAAAACACACGACCACAACACGGGAAAAGACCCAGGGAAACCAACTCAACGGACCGGTACTGTCCGTGGCCCTGTTGGGGACCGCTGCTGTACAGGAGACAATGTACTAGGTTGATTGACAATGGTCCACAGCAATCAACGCACAACACAATGTACTGTAAAAATAAATAAATAAATAAATAATTGAAACAGTCCGCGAAAGGTGAACCGCGTCATTGTGAGGGACCACTGTACAATAATTTCCAGTAGTGGTGGTGAGTTTTGAGGTTGTCTTCAAACAAGTGCATTGTACTAGTAATGACTAGTTTATATTTATGGAAAAACCTTTATGCAGTAAATGTAAAGAAACAAATACATAACACATGGACACTTTTGGCCACGAACAAGCTGAAGGGATGGTGATTTTTTTTTTTTTTTACTAAACCCAGAGTGTTAAAAAACACTTAGAACCAAATTTTGTTGACAGATCACAGTATTATTACTCTTAAACTTCACCCTGAAAATAAAACACAATTTAAACACTGCTCTTTCAACTGCTGCTGTGTCCACAGTGTTTGCTCTACAGCCATCATTTTACCCTCAAAATGTCACCATCGTTGTTCTCTTTCCAACAAAGTGTCTTTCAAAGCTCAGAAATGTAAACTTTTACACTGTGTGGATCCAAGTGGAGGGATCACATTTGAGTCATTTTAGTCATTCAGTGATTTAAAGAGTATGAACTTTTAATATCCATTCAGATGTTTTCTGACTGTAAATTGTGTTTTCTCATTTCTTAGGTTTTTCTAATTTACATTTAAAACATTTTCGGCTATTTTCCAACTTCTTCTGTGTAAACTTCAGCTTTTAGCACTTCAGCTTTTTTGTTTTCAAGTGCAAATTTCTGTATTTTTCATCTCATTCAACATTTTTAACTTAAAATTCAGCAATTAATTCATTTCAGTGCATACAGTCAGATTCAAGCATTCACACTGCAGTTTCTTCAGAAAATGCACTTTCTAGTTTAGTTAGTTTTTTTTTTTTTTTTACAACTAATAATTGTCAGTTTCTTGAGGGTTAGGGGCTTCTTCAAAAGCCGGGCAATGGTTGGAAGGCTAATTGATGGCACATTGGCAAAGGTGTCATTGCTGTTCTCAATAGCCTGTTTGATTTCAGACAGCCGTATGTCCTTCCTTGCCCTGACCATTTCCACCACAGCCAACTCCTGCTGGTCAGTCAAAACACGTGGGCGACCACCACCAGGTTGTTTCCTGTTAATTCTGAGGACAATCATATACTGTCAATATTGAAGTATTACAAATTACATTACTGTAAACTGACAATTACATGTTGTTCATCTATACAATAGAGTACTATATTTTAGAAGTGAAGTTGCTATAGCAGACATACCGGTTTTCTTGGCGAAAAGTTCTGATGATAGAGCTGACAGTTGACCTTTGTAAATTAGGCTGTAACCTGGCAGCCTCAGCTATGGTAAAGCCTCTGTTAACCACATGGTCAACAATGATGGGCCAGAGTTCATTAGAGATGATGGTGGGTTGTCTTCTGCCTACATTTCTCTGAAGACCACCTCTCTGTCGAGGAGCACCACCACCTCTTCGATGAAGGTTTCCTCTCCCTACAAGTCTATCCTGCTCCATATTTGAACAGTGCAAAGTCTCAAACACAGTTCTACTTATATGGTAACTAATTGTGATGATCAGGGGGAAACAATTAGCAATTAGTATTTCTAGATTGAAAGCTCTTACAGCAATGTGTAACTTACAAATGACCAGACAACAATCAGTCAAGTTGAAAATCCATGGACATAATGAATGATTCATTGATTAAACATTAAGATCAGTTGCATTAAATGACAGACAACTGTAAACTGACTAATAAGAGATGCAAATCAAAAAATTTATAGTGATAACATTATGAAAGGCAATAACTGTGAACGAAACATTTATTTAGATGAAACACTTATTTTGTATAGTGAAAAGGATATTTTGTCATTATGTGAATTGTACTAACACAATTGAAAACATGCTGAAATGTTTGAAAAGATAAAAGATAAAGATGACCTTTATTAGTCCCACAGGTGGGAAATTTGTTTTGTTACAGCAAAAGTGCAAAGTTATGCAGCAGAAATTAGAAAACACTGGAATGCAATAAAATAAAGTAAAAATAAAATACTATATATAATAGAATAAAAATAGAATAATATATACAATAGAATAAAATAGAATACCAATACTATATACAACTGAGTAAGAAAATACAAAAATACAACTTTGTCAGAGAAAGAATTGCACATATAGCAGTCTTATTGCACGTATGAGGGTTTGATCAGCCGCAAAAGTCTTTGTTATGGAGTCTGACAGCAGTGGGGAGGAAAGACCTGCGAAATCTCTCCGTCCCACTGAAGGAGCTGCTCAGTGCTGTCAGAGTCTCTTGCATGGGGTGGGAGATGTTGTCCAACAGGGATGACAGCTTAGCTGCCGTTCTCCTGTCACTCACCACCTCCGCTGGGTCCAGAGGGCATCCTAGAACAGAGCTGGCCCTTCAGATCAGCCTGTTCAGTCTCTTCCTGTCCCCAGCAGAGATGCTGCCGCCCCAGCAGACCACACCATAAAAGATGGCTGAGGCCACCACAGAGTCATAGAAGGTCTTCAGGAGTGGGCCCTTCACTCCAAATGACCTGAGTCTCCGCAGCAGGTACAACCTGCTCTGCCCTTTCCTGTAGAGGGCGTCTGAGTTATGAGTCCAGTCCAGTTTGTTGTTCAGATGAACACCAAGGTACCTGTAGCTGTCCACAGCCTCAATGTCCATACCTTGGATGTTCAGTGTTTGCAGTGGAGGATGTTTGTGCCTGCGGAAGTCTACCACCAGCTCCTTGGTTTTACTGGCATTGATCTGGAGGTAGTTCAGCTGGCACCAGTCCACAAAGTCTTGGGTCATTCCTCTGTACTCCTTGTCGTCCCCATCAGTGATGAGGCCGACTATTGCAGAGTCATCAGAGAACTTCTGCAGGAAGCACTGGGTGGAGTTGTGGGAGAAGTCTGCAGTGTAGATGGTGAAGAGGAACGGCGCCAGACCGTTCCCTGTGGGGCCCCCGTACTGCAGACGACCCTGTCCGACACACAGCCCTGAGCCCTCGCATACTGTGGTCGGTCGGTGAGGTAGTCCAGAATCCAGGTCGTGAGGTGATGGTCCACTCCAGAGTTCTCCAGCTTGTCCTTCAGGACCGTGGGAAGAATGGTGTTGAAGGCACTGGAGAAATCAAAGAACATAATTCTCACAGAGAGGGAACGATGTAGGAGGTGGATGACGGCATCATCGCTCCAATGCCAGGTTGGTAGGCAAACTGAAGTGGGTCCAATGATGAGCTCACCAGGCGCCGAAGCTGAGCCAGGACCAACTGCTCCAGGGTCTTCATCAGGGGGGATGCCAGAGCCACCGGCCTGTAGCTGTTGAGGTCCTTGGGGCGTGAAGTCTTTGGCACTGGTACAACACAGGAGGTTTTCCAGAGCTGTGGGACTCTTCCCAGCCTCAGGCTCAGGTTGAAGAGGTGCTCCATCACCCCACACAGTTGGTCCGCGCAGGACCTGACGACCCTTGAGCTGATGCCGTCTGGACCCGCTGCCTTCTTGGCTTTAATCCTCCTCAGTTCCCTCCTAACCTGGGTGGTTGAGAGAAACAGACTGGAGCCTTGTGTTGAGTGTGTATTGGATGCTGTTGTTGGGGGTGGGGAGGAGTGAGCAGGGTGAATAGAGGAGGTGTGAAGAAAAAGGTGCACTTTTGATGATATGTTGTGATATAAGTACTGAGAGTTTTGAAAATGTACCAATTACTTGTGAAAACTGCGCCAAACCAATTAAAAAAAAACTGTAAGATAGTTAAAGAGCTCCTCCATAACATTTGCAATGATGGACCAATTGGTACTTACACACACAGATGGGAATTTTTTAAATTTAAAGTTAGAGAATTTTCAATTACGTTTAGTAAAATGAAAAGTAGACAACAAAAGGAATTTGAAAGTAAATTACTTTACAATATAAATAACTATTGTAATAGACAGTTTATGTCAGAGGCTGATAAGAAATCCTTTTTGTCTTTACAGGCTCAATTAGATGATTTATACAAGAAAAAGGCTCGTGGAGCATACATTAAAGCTCGTACAAAATGGATAGAAGAAGGTGAAAAAAGTACTTCATATTTCTACAATCTGGAGAAATGGAGGCAAGAGAAGAAATCTATTAATACATTAATTTTAAATGGGGAAGAATGCACAAATCATAAGACTATAGCAGAAGAAATACATAAATTTTATTCTAATTTATACTCATCTAAATATTTATTTATAAATATTACTGATTCGTTTACTTTTTTTGATCAGATTGAACCTTATATTCCAAAAATCGATTCTGTATTCAGAGAAATTTATGATTCTGATATATCATTGGATGACTTAGATCAAGCCTTAAACAAACTGAAAATGGACAAAGCTCCTGGTCAGGATGGCTTGACTGCCATATTTTATAAATTCTTCCGGAAAGAAATAAAATAATTTTTCTATTAGGGAAATCATTAGTAATGAAACATTAGCAACGACAATGAAACAGGGTCTTATCTCCCTTATTCACAAACCTTGTAAAGATAAAAGATTAATCGATAATCTACGACCAATTACTCTATTGAATACAGATTATAAAATTCTTGCTCATGTTATTGCAAACTGATTAAAGGACGGATTAGATCAGATTATTAGTTCCTTAAGAATCGTTCTGTCCACAATAATATTAGATTGGTTTAGATCTACTGGATTATAATCACTTAATTGAAGATGATGGTGTGATTCTTTTTTTAGACTTTTATAAAGCATTTGATACGGTTGAACATCCTTTCATTTTAAAAGCTTTACAGTATTTTGGTTTTGGTAAAAAAAAATTCATAGATTTAATTTCTTTATTATACTCTGACATCAATAGTTCTATTTCTTTACCTTTTGGAACGTCTAAACCAGGGGTCGGCAACCTGCGGCCCTGGAGCCACATGCGGCTCTTTAGTCCTTATAGCGCGGCTCCGCGTGGTTTGGGAAAATAAATTAGAAGTATTTAGCTGAGGTGTATTTTCAGAATCAGAATCAGAATCGGAATCAGAAAGGGTTTTATTGCCAAATGTTGAGCAGGTTTACAACATTAGGAAATTGCTGCAGTGCTTCAGTGCAAACATACTGTCATAAATTGCGCTTAAATAGACATGAAAAAATAAAAGTAAGAATAAGAATTAAAAGTGCTAAGTAGATAGATATATACATGATATATACATGAGTGCAGGTGGTGATCAGTGCCAAACATGGAATGATGCAGTGAACACAGCGTAGGGTCATGTGTTAGTAGTGGGAACAGTCATACGGTTATTGTTCATGTGTCCAACAGCAGAGGGGAAGAAACTGTTCTTATGGCGAGAGGTTCTGGTGCGAATGGACCGGAGCCTCATGCCTGAGGGGAGCAGGTCAAACAGACTGTGTCCAGGGTGAGAAGGGTCAGCTGAGATCCGAGCTGCACGCCCCAGTGTCCTGGAGGTGTACAGGTCCTGCAGAGATGGGAGTCTGCAGCCAATCACCTTCTCAGCAGAGCGCACAACACGCTGCAGTCTCTGTTTGTCCCTGATAGTGGCTCCAGCGTACCACACAGTGATGGAGGAGGTGAGGATGGACTCGATGATTGCGGTGTAGAGTTGCATCATCGTCCGTGTTGGCAGGTTGAATTTCTTCAGCTGCCTCAGGAAGTACATCCTCTGCTGGGCTTTCTTAACGACGGAGGTGATGGTGGGCTCCTACTTCAGGTCCTGGGTGATGGTGGTACCCAGGAAGCGGAATGAGTCCACAGAGGTGATGGGGGTGTCAGACAGGATGATGGGGGGGAGTGGGGCTGTGTGCTTCCTGAAGTCCACAATAATCTCCACTGTCTTCTGGGCATTCAGCACCAGGTTGTTGTGGCTGCACCAGGACACCAGACGTTCAACCTCCCTCCTGTAGGCAGACTCATCCCCGTCCGAGATGAGTCCAATAACGGTGGTGTCATCTGCAAACTTGATTAGCTTGACAGACTGGTGGGTGGAGGTGCAGCAGTTGGTGTACATGGAGAAGAGCAGAGGAGAAAGAACACAGCCCTGAGGGGAGCCGGTGCTGATGGTCCGGGAGTCCGAGACATTCTTTCCCAGCCTCACATGCTGCTTCCTGTGCGTCAGGAAGTCAGTGATCCACCGGCAGATGGGATCAGGCACATTCATCTGGGAAAGCTTGCCTCGGAGATGGTCTGGAAGGATGGTGTTGAAGGCAGAGCTGAAGTCCACAAACAGGATCCTGGCGTAGGTTCCTGGGGAGTCCAGATGCTGCAGGATGAAGTGGAGGGCCATGTTGATGGCGTCATCTACAGATCTGTTGGCTCTGTATGCAAACTGCAGGGGATCCAGGAGGGGGGCCATGAGGGTCTTGAGATAGGAGAGAACCAGGCGCTCAAATGACTTCATGACCACAGATGTCAGAGCCACGGGTCTGTAGTCATTTAGTCCAGTGATCCTAGGTTTCTTGGGGACAGGGATTATGGTAGAGGACTTGAAGCAGGCAGGCACATGACATGCCTGCAGTGAGGAGTTGAAAATGCCAGAAAACACTGGGGCCAGCTCGTTTGCACAGTGTCTGAGGGTGGCAGGAGACACACCGTCTGGGCCGGGAGCTTTCCGAGCATTCAGACTCTTAGACTGCTTCCTCACATCTGCTTCATGAATATGAAGAGTTGTGGTGGGAGGAGGTGGTGTGAAATCCTCTTTTGTGTGGGGTGAGGGGGGTGTTGTAGGTGAAGTGTTTGAAGGTGGTGATGGCTCTATGGAGGGGGGAGAGGTGGGGGAATGAGTGTCCAAAGTGCCTCTATTGTTGGGGCCGTTGGAGGTGTGAAGGCTGCCTGATGGCTCGTCAAAACGGCAGTAAAAGTCGTTGAGGGAGTTGGCCAAGAGCAAGTCATCAGTGGAGTGGGGGGTTTTAGGCTTGTAGTTGGTGATATTCCTAAAACCTTTCCACACAGAGGCCGAGTCATTCTCTGAAATCTGCTGCTGCATCTTCTCAGAGTGCTGATGTTTAGCAATGTCCACTTCTTTAGTGCTGTACTTGGCCTCTCTGTAGCAGTCCCTGTCTCTGCTTCTGAACGCCTTTCTCTTTTCCAGCCACAGCTTTTTGAGTTTAGGAGTAAACCAGGGTTTGTCATTGTTATAACTCACCCTGGTCCGTGATGGCACAATGCTGTCCTCACAGAAGTGGATATAGGAGGTGACAGTGTCCGTAAACTCGTCCAAGCTGTTAGAAGCAGCCTTCATTGTGTCCCAGTCTGTAGACTCCAAACACGTGCGAAGCTCCTCCACAGCCTCGTTGCTCCACAGTTTTTTGGTCCTCACGACAGGTTTGGAGAGCTTCAGCCTCTGTCTGTACGCGGGGATTAGGTGGATCATGACGTGGTCAGAAAGTCCGAGTGAAGCGCGGGGCACCGCACGATAGGCCCCGCTGATCGTGCTGTAACAGTGGTCTAATGTCCTCTCCTCTCTGGTCGGGCATTTAATATACTGCTTGTATTTGGGAAGCTCATGGCTCAGATTGGCTTTGTTAAAGTCCCCAAGAGCAATGATGAGAGAGTCCGGGAATGTCCGCTCCATGTGCAGTATCTGCTCCGCGAGTGCACACTGAGCTGCCTGCGCATCCGCATCTGGCGGGATGTAAACAGCGGCCAGGATGAATGAAGCAAACTCCCGCGGAGAATAAAACGGCTTGCAGTGAATAAAAAGGTATTCCAGAGAGGAAGAGCAGTGCTGAGCAATCATTGTTACATCTGTGCACCAGCCACTATTAATGTAGAAGCAGACACCTCCACCTTTGGTCTTACCAGAGAGAGAGGCCTGCCGGTCCGTGCACAGCAGATGAAAGCCCTCCAGCTTTAGCGCGCTGTCCAGGATGTCCTCACAGAGCCACGACTCCGTAAAACATAAGACACAGGAGGAGGCAAAGTCTCTGTTCATGCTTCTCATCAGGGCCAGCTCATCTATCTTATTCCTGAGTGAGCGTACATTGGAAAGGAAGATCCCAGGAAGAGCAGTTCGCAGTCCACGTCTCCTCAGACGCACGAGTGCGCCGGCTCGCTTACCTGATCAGAGTCTGCAGTAAATCTGCCGCAAATGCGACAAATATTGGAAGTAAATCCACAGGTGTTGTAGTCCTGTGGTTAAGAAGCTCTTCTCTGGTGTAAGAATATCCAGAGGAGTGCCCAGACACAGAAGTTATGCACAAAAACAAAACAGAAGTAACGCACTGAAGCACCAGGGCATCCATACGCGGCGCCATCTTGGATCATGGATTCATGGATCATGGATTATGTTAGTTCTTTTTTAACTTGTAGTTCTGGAAGATTATTGTGAGATTGAAATATAAAAATAAAATTATATTCTATTATTTTTTCATCGCTCAAAATAAGCGTCACACTGGCGGAACCCGGCATACCTGCCGAAACGCTGTGCATTTATCGAGACTTTCAACCCCAGGTAGGCCAATTATCTTCGGATCCACATTATGTCAGCAGCTATTCTCCATCGTGAACTATGTTAAAAACAAACACCGCTCACGCCTCACAGATGACAGCTTACTGTCCTGCGTAAAGATGAAACTGACTTCGTACAGCCCGGATTTGCAGACGCTGTGCGCAGAGGTTCAGGAGCAGAAGTCCCATTGTAAACATATCACGGCAGACCCGACGATGTTTGTATAAACACACTTTTCAGCATCTCTTTATTGACCACTTTTCACACACGGTTGCTTTACGCATACAGCCGGCTGTAGCTTTGCAGCTCACAGCCCGACACATACCAACACAACAGCATAGATAGCACAGATGTTAAGGCGGCGAGGCGTGATTGCGGGTCCCGCTCAGGTGCGTCCGCCTCCCCTGCAGTGGCGCTGCAGACCACGCCCTCCACACACATTAACCAGGTAAAATACATATTTAGGCAGAATTTTGCAAATATCTATTTTTCATCTTTTAGCAGCATAGTGCTTTTTTCCAATTATTTTTTAAAAGTCAGGTCAAGGCTCCAAAAGCCCAAAGGCTATATGAGGGTGGCGGCTCACAACAGTTTTTATTTGCTGAATCATTTTAGTTCAGCTGGGTGTCTTTCCTTTTGTTATATTTCTTTAGGAGTTCAAAATGTGTTAATTACATAAATAAAATGTAATTTTCTCTGTAGCACTTCATGGATTTCATAAGTAACACACCTTAGTTGTTCACACAAAGCATAAAGGTAAAAAACAATATATACAGTGTTATCTTCATTTTAGATGTCAAAAAGTATTTGCGGCTCCCAGTGTTTTCTTTTGCGTGGAACCCGGGTCCAAATGGCTCTTTGGGTGTTAAAGGTTGCAGACCCCTGGTCTAAACGATTTAACATCAGTCGAGGAATCAAATTCAAATTCAAATTTTTATTTGTCACGTACACAGTCATACACAGTACGATATGCAGTGAAATGCTTAGACAACTGCTCGTGACCTAAAGAAAAAAAAAGGAAAAGGCTATGAATAAGATAGGAAATAAATATGAAAAATTAAAAAGTGTAAATTTAACTAGGAAGGAATAAAATATAAAAAATTAAGGTTATAAATGAAATAACTGTACAACACAAATTAGAATGAAGGGTAAAATTAACTGGGAAAGAATAAGATAAGATATATAAATTAAAGTTGAAAATAAAATAACTGTACAACAAAATACACAATACACAGTATAGAACTATATAAGAATTGGATGGATCATGGAATTTGGACGGTTTTACACCTTTTAGACAATGACGGCAATGTAGTATCGTATAATAAATTCATAGATAATTATGGCTTATCATGTACTCAAAGTAAATTCATTGAAGTTGTGAAAGCCATTCCCCCTGCAATGACTCAGATGGCTTAAGCCAGTTTAACCTATTCTTCCTCTATAATTCGTGAACCGTCATTAATTATTGATGATCGTCAATTTAAAGGAAAGGCATGCAATAATACATTTTTAAGGACAATTCTAACCAAACAACTTTTTCCTTCTCAATTAAAAAGAAAATATTTGTTTAAAGATTAGAACTCGAGGTTTTTGACTAAGTATCTTTCTTTTCCAATTCCACCTAAAGCAAAAGAAAATCACTTTAACAATAGCAAGCACACCATTGTTTTTCTTGTGACATTACCAATAAGTTTGATGTGTCACATGGCCCTCTTCCTATTGAAAAAACAAAAGCTGTATCCAAGATGGCCGACTTCTTAATGGCCACCATGGTCACCACCCATCTTGAGGAGTTTGCCCCCTCACATATACTAATGTGCCACAAACAGGACTTTAATATCACCAACCATTCCCATGTTATTACCGTGTATCCATATAAATGGCCCACCCTGTAGATACGAACGCATGCACTCTTTACAGAGCACCTTTTGTATTCATGTGAAAGTTCCAGATCTTTTTGGGATGATTTTCAGTACTGGTTAACCTCTAAAAATATTGACCGCCCTTCTATAACCTTTCAAGTAATTAGATTTTGCCTACAAACAGAAAAAAAAAAAAATTATCAATTAACTTATTTATAGTTGCAAAATTTTTCATTCATAAATGTCGCTTCTTGAAAATTACTCCGATTTTTGCTGGCTTTAAAAATGAAGTCCTTCTATTGAAGGTTTCATTAGACAAGTGTAACTTAAAGCTCACACCTTACTTGAATTTTTGATGCTGCTTTTCAACTGATGTAGCTAGACTGTGTGTGCGTACTTTTGTTTTTTAACTTTTATATTGAAGGTCACTTAATGTACTTGTATGCTGCTTTATTTTATTTCTGACCTATAGTGTTCTTTTGTTCGATGGCTGCTTTGTTCTTAACCACCTATACGTGTACATATCTTTTCAATTAGTAAGATATGCGCTGTAATTGTTAGTTTGTACAATTATAAAAAAACAAAAAAACCCCACTTAGAACCAAATTTATTTCGAAGTTACGTGATTCCGGTTAGTGTGGAGGTCGCAATATGGTGCTCCCAGTGGCTGCAGCCAGGTGCTCTTGTACTGGACTGCAAAAATAACACCTCAGTGTTATTTCGTGTAATTTTAATCCATTTTTGCCAACAAGTCAGCCTTTGATCTCGTAGACTTCTCTATGTAAAACGGCTCTGCTTCTTCTTTGTGGCCTCAGCACCAAGCTGACAAGCTCTCACAGCTGTTTATGGAGAGTCCATGAAATGATGCCGAGTGATGCCACAGCTCTGAGGTCGCTCCAAAAGATATTCTGGCACGTTATGAGAGCTTGGTCCACATTGCCAGCAAAAAGTCAAATTCGTTGAATCACCTGTAATTATAGTCACATTATTCATTCACTTTGTCCTTTTGAATTTTCTAGCTTATCACAGATTGTAGTTGAGCCAGTGGCTCCTTCACTTGTTTGTCCTGTATTTTCCTCAGTGATCAGTGTGTCAGATCTTTTGCTACCTCTGCCTCGTTAGGTAATAATGATACTTGAAAGGAATGTTGTGTATTTACAGTTCTGGAGGTCAGGCTCACTGAATTGGAGACCCAGCTCCACACCCTGGAAAATCCTTTCCAGACCCCTGCAGAGAAAGAGCTTTGCTACCATTAGCGCTGACCCAAGCATATAAGAATAATGAAAAATCTGTGCTTATCAGTTGCATTTATCTAATATTAAAAAACCTCATGAAAATTTTTCGAATTTTCAGTGTATTGCTGTATAGGGTACACATGGGGTTCCTTATGATTTTTTTCTTGATATTATTTTGATAAAATGCAACTCTGGAACTGCCGAGTGTTTCCTGACTTATACACCATTTCTTTTTACTGTGCGCTAACAGTCTATTAAGACCAGGGGACTTGATAGGGCTATTTAAAGGTCGCAGAATTTACTTCAGAATATTTGCAAAATGTGCCACTCAAAGTGTTCCCCATGTCAGTGGGAGTAATGCTGGTCTCATGGCCCGTCTGTGTAAACTTCAAAGATAAAAACAAAAAACACACAGTGGCTGCAGTGGACATTTTACTGTTTTTAATACTCTCGCTTCATCTCATCTGTTATAACTTCTCTCCACCGCGGCTGGTTGACCAACAACAGTACAAGCAAGAGCGGCCCACACGCTGGTTGTACCACACACTTTGTGCGCTGCCTCCATCTGACAACAGAGCTCGCTCCAGGCAGACAGACGGTCAGTCCCTAGAGTGGAGTGGACAGCAAACTCTGCTCGACCATAAAACCAGCTCAAGACATCACTGATGTTTTAAAGCACAAGCTCAACCTTGACGTCCATATTGGCCTTATACGGCTCCAGTAGGGGGCGTACTTCTTCAGCCAGGAACGTTTTCACCTGAAGAGGAGCAGGAACAAGAAAACAAACTATCATCAAGGGGGTCAACAGACACAGCTGCAGTAATAGGGGAGCTGTGGCTTAGATGAAAACATTCATCTGTTGTCAGACTGAACAAAAATAAGGCTGTTCATGCTGTACCTGCTGTGGAGCACGCCCAATAAAGGTCTTGGGGTCCAGCAAAGCATCCAGCTGCCCTAGAATGGGTGCAAAGTAGGGGTCTCGCTGGATTCTGGCCAGCAGGTCATTGTCTCCACCTTCCTGTTTGACCACAGCTGCTGCCTCTTGGGAGAGAACACGGATTTTCTCGTGGCACTCCTGAAGGAGACACAGGAAAAAACAGAAACATTAAGGTGGAGCTGACTTTAACAGCCATGTTGTTGGGTCTCCATGTCAGGTCTGGTTATTGGTAATCAGTTTCTTCATTTAAATGGTCAAAACACTGGTTACTAGTCAGTAAGATGAGCTCACTTCAGTCATCTGTTTTTCTGGTTACCACTGGCATTTTCTGCCCAGTAAACCATCTCTCCTGATTAAGCAAAAATGCATTCATCCAGTTATGTTCAAAACTATTATTATTGTGTCCATTCTGACTCAGAGGAGAACTCCTCACAGGGCATTTTCTCCTACCTGTCTGTTGCCTCCTGCCTTCACTATCGCCATAATATTGTTCTCTGTGGCCATGAAGGGCAGCTCGTGGCGGATGTGTCTCTCAATGACTTTGGGGTAGACCACAAGACCCTCTGTGATGTTCTGCAGTGTGCTGAGGATGATGTCTGCTGTCAGGAAGGACTCGGGCAGGGAGATCCTCCTGCACAGGAGCAAGGCAGAGAAGAGAGGAAAGAAACCATCAGTAATCACAAGTAACAGCTTTTTACTCAACCACTGAATCCTGGGTAACAATGTGCAATGCATTGTAGGATGTGTAGTTCTTTAACCATTAACGCAATTATGTACATAGTCTTTTACTCTTGATTTCTTTTCTCCCCCCCTCAGTTTTCCCTTTATGGCCACAATTCCTCTCTTAGCTGTTTGACTTGGTTCAAGGCCTCAAACTCTCATGGATTTCCTTAAGTGTCAGTGGGAAAATGAAGGAGAAATCCCCCCCACAGTGGGCAGTCACTGTGGCACTCCATGTGGGCTACTCACTCCTAATTGCAGGGTTCATATGCATTTTTCAGGGTCAAATTCAAACACTTTTTAAGCACTTTCTAGGTCCATTTTAAAGCGTTTCCAGTACATTACCAAAAAAAAAAAAAATTAATAAAAAAAAAAATTAATGCATGTTTCACTTAGCACCACCTTAGGAAGACCATTTAATAACTAGAAAGTGAATTTTCTGAAGAAACTGCAGTATGAATGCTTGAATCTTAATGTATGCACTGAAATGAATTAATTGCTGAAGTTAAAAATGTTGAATGAGATTAAAAACAAAAAAGCTGAACTGCTAAAAGCTGACATCCACAGAGAAGTTGGAAAAGAGCTGAAAATGTTTAAAATGTAAATTAGATAAACCTAAGAAATGAGAAAAGACTATTTGGAGTCAGAAAACATCTGAATGAATATTAAAAGTTCCTATTCTTTGAATCACTGAATGACTAAAATGTGAGCCCTCCACTTGGATCCACACAGTTTACAAGGTTTACATCTCTGAGCTTTGAAAGACACTGTGTTGGACAGAGAACAACATTGTCTATGTTTTGAGGGTAAAATGTGGCTGTAGAGCAAACGCTGTGGACACAGCAGCAGTTTAGAGATAAGATTTTAAGATTAATCTCCCCCCCCCTCCTCTCACTCTAGCAGTTGAGCTGTCTCACTCTAGCCCCAACATTCTGTCCCATACACACCCATTATAAACTCTGAAACGGGTGAAAAAACATCATGAAACTTAAACTGGAACTGAAGTCAAAGTTTGAATGGTGGCTCTTTGTCAACGTATGTGGAAGTAGTTAGAGTTGAAATAGAAGTGTGTTGAAGGAGAATTTGAAGGGTCTCCCCATTGAAATACATGGGAAATTTTGGTTGAAAAAAAGTTGAATAAAATTAAAAATATAAATGTTAAAAGAAGAGAATAGAAGCAGTCATGTCCAAAAGAAGAGGAATCTAATAGTGTTTGAATGGTTTTTCTAAGTTGAACTGTTTTGAAGGCGTAGGAGTACAAAAAAAAAAAAAAAAAACAACAAACAAAACAGTACGGAATATAAAATAATAAAATGGAAGAATAAAGATTAGAAGAACAATACTGTGAATGCTTGAAAAGCATTCATGCTAATTAAAACAAACGATCTTAGGTCAAATTAAATGTCTTTTGTTCCCCTTTTGTTAAAAACAGAAAAATGCACCACACAAAAATACTGAAAAAGGAAATGGTCGTCTTAAATGCATACAGTGTACAAACTCAAAAAAAACAAAAACACATTTCTCTTAGAAATTAAGATGTGCAAATGTGAACAAATCAACTTGTTAGAGATATTCATTTCCACTTTAAGAAAAAACAACAACAACAACAACAACCCCACCAAATAAAAAACTGCACCAAACACCACAATAATACAGAGCAAGGCCAAATTAATAAGTCTTCTCATCAGATATTGACATTTGTCCTACGCTACACAAACAAAAAAACAAAAACAAAAACAAAAAACAAAAAAACAAAACAAAAAAAAAAATCTGTCTCCTATTTTAACTAGTTAAGCACTCACGCCCCCAAAAACGAGGGCAAAAGGGAGGAGATCGCGTTTAATCGGTTAACACGAGGAGGGATAAGACAATATAAATGCTGACATGAGTAGTGTCCACAGAAACCTGAATTTCAGACCATTTTCTAAAACCACCAAACAAAGTGAAGACACCAAACCGTTAAAAGAGCAGTTACCTCACCATGAATCTGTGGACAGGTAATATCCATATTGATATATGATTTTCTGGGGTTGAATGTGAACCAAAGCATATTTTCAAAGGTGTTAAATGCTTTAAAATACTTTAATTAGGTGTGAGATATAAAAAAAATAAAAATAAAAAAAAATCATTTTTTTCTATGTTTGAGTCACAGTAACTTATAACATAGTATCATCTGCAGTAATATTTACACCTCTGATGACATCTCACAAGTGTTAGCTTTATTTTGATAGCAAGATTGCATACACAGTTTGTAACTGTGGAGAAATACTCCATTTATTTTAGTCATTTCATTTTCAAGCAGAAAGCTCAGAAAACCCCTGGAGGCCTAACAGGTTAAAGTGAATTCCCAATAAAACTAACTGTAAGTTGTTTAACTACACTGTTGTCTGTATAATTGTTAAAGTCCTAAATGATTATCTTTAAAGTGTTTGTGCTAATAACTAGAGATGGACCGATCCGATATTACGTATCGGTCCGATACTGACCTAAATTACTGGATCGGATATCGGAGAAAAATAAAAAATGTAATCCGATCCATTAAATATCAGGAAAGCACCTCACAAAACTTGCAACACGCCGTAACTCACCTCAGAACGTTAGCACGTCGGAGCAGTATGCATCACGTGATAGAGCGGCTGTGGCATGCGGGACCTGTGGTGGTCTGGATAGCATGTGGAGCTTCGCTAGCAACCCGGCATTTCATCTCCGACAAAGTTATCCCGAGAGAAGTAAAGCAAGTGTGTAAGTCCATCTCTGAATGTTTGTAAAGCATTCCTGCCTTAAGCTTAACAAGCGACTGCCTCTTCTTGCTGCTATCATGAAACTGCTTAATGATCAGCTGATCGGCTTTTCTGTCGTGACTCCGTCTCCATTCTTTGTTTTTGGCCCACTTTGCACCAGAAAGAGGAAACCAGCGGCTGAACAACAGCAGCTCGTTTAAGCTTGATAAGCTGTTGTTAGAATTTATTTAATATTACTTTCTACACCAGGATCCTTTTCTACGTAGCTGACGCTGGTAACTGTGCAGGGGCGGATCTAGCAAAGTTTAGCCAGGGGGGCTGATAGGGCATTAACAGGGAAAAGGGGGCACAAAGACATACTTTTCTTTCTTATTCTCATTTAAAATGTCTGGCTGTTATTAAACAATTATCTGAATCTTACACCCAAAGTTTTAATCTGATGTAAAATGTATCGAAGTCCATTACTGTATATAGTGACTATTAAGCTATAGTACATTTTCCTTTGGGAAGGTACCATCTGTGCAGTCTGCAATTTTGGTGAAGAAAGATGTTGAATCTATTTAATATTTCTTGAAAAATAATTGATTTCTGTGCATTTTTTTTTTCACACTGCATCAAATTAAGGTTGATTACATCGATTAAGCATCATGAGGTGGAGCGTGAGGGGTGGTTCCCTATTTTTTATTTATTTTTGTTGTTGCTGGGAGTTGGAACCCTATTAGTTAGGTTGCTTAATATTTACGCTAAGTACTCTTTAAAATACCAGAATAGGGAGGATGGTGTAGGTTTAAGTTTATTAGATTGATCAGTATTGCTGAAATATGAAATATTTTTTTTGTATACAGGTATAACAGAATAGCTTTAGTGTAGTTGTTGTTTTAAACTTGAGTATGAACTTATACAAAATGCAGCAAGATATTTAAAAAAAAAAAAACAGTTTTGTTGATTTTAAAAAAAAACCAAAAAAAAAAAACCACTATATCGGATTCATATCGGTATCGGCAGATATCCAAATTTATGATATCGGTATCGGACATAAAAAAGTGGTATCGTGCCATCTCTACTAATAACATGCACAGTAAGACAGTCATGGAGAACAGCACTGACTGGGAGACGCTTTGAACATAATGAATTGTTCATCTCCCTTTAATAAACAGGCAGCCATAAAGTATGAAATATTCATATATTAAAACATATTTGTCTGTTGTCTCAGTGGCTGATAGTGCCCCACAGACCTCAGTCTGAGCTTGAAGCCATTTATCATTTTTAAGTTGTTTAATGTGTAGGTGTTCACAATAAACAGATTAAATGAAAGCCAGGGAACTTCAGTAGCACAAAAAAGTGGCCATTCTTTGTGCCCATATGGATCAGTGCCTCTTATTACCATTATTTCCTTAAGCTGGCTAGTTAAGTATCAGGCTAATGTTTAAAGCTTTCACTTGACTGAAGTAACTCACATTACTGCTACTGCCAAGTAATGTTAGCTAAGTTTACAGCATATTCCATAAATCACAATGCCATAACTACCTACTGTAATAGCGCTGCCATACTGCATTACACTCAGTGCATTTCAATCATTTCTCCAGAAAATTTGATAGCTAGCAAAATAATAATAGTTTTAAAAATTAGCATATGTCATGTATACATTCTTGAAAATTATTAACTAGGACTCTCCTGTCATGTGTCTCAAGAGCGCAAACTCCGCCATTGTCGTTTTCCATCAAACGATCATTAAAACACCAACATGTTAGTGCACTCATCCCTGACTGTGCGGGGCGGAGGCACACATTAGAAACGGACTGACATGCAGAGGTGCACGGCAGCCCGGGCGGAGAAATGTTGCTTTTACACTTTGCAACTCATTTAATTTCTCTATCTGATAAGAAAACTATTCAGAGTTATTTGTGGTGAGTGAAATACAGTTTCAAGAACGTTTAAGCTCCACATCTGAAGTTCAAGCACTTTTCAAACCTTGAAAAGACAATATTAAAATTCAAGCATTTAAGGATTTCAAGCACCCGTACAAACCCTGTAATTGGGAATCATTGTTCACTACTATTTATTGTACGCTTCCACACTGATGTGATATCTACTTCACAGAGGAGAACTGCATCATACCAAATTCACAGCAGTGTAAGTGTGTCTGTGTTGGCTGACCTGTTGGCGCTGTCATCCAGTGTCCTCTCCAGCCACTGGCCCGAGGCAGTCTGCAGGGGGTCGGCCATCAATGCAATCAGATGTCGGGCCAAGCTATAGCAGCGTTCTGCATACATGGGGTTCCTCTTGTAGGGCATAGCACTGGAACCTGGAAGAGGAGCAGGCAAAGCTTTAGGCTGAGGCACAGTTTAACAGGTAAAAAGTGCTTTTGAATGAGCGAACGTACCAATCTGCTCCTTCTCAAAAGGTTCCTCGATCTCTTTTAGGTTGGCCAGCAGGCAGATGTCTGTGCAGATCTACAGCAGATGACAGCAAAAAGTTTAGACTCAGGTAGGGCTGCACGATTTTGCATAAAATTATAGTCACGATTTTTTGGCTTGGAATTGAGATCACGATTCTCTCACAATTTTCTTTTCCAGTATAAATATTTATTGCACTTTTTAACTGCACATCAACTTCATAACAGTTGAGACTGAACATAAAAACAATAAATAAACATAAAAACAACAAATGTCTCACGTTTTGTTGTTGCTGCAAACTGTTGTACTGCTTGAAATTCCGTCTCCACCGTTGCTCGACGCTGCGTGTATAGAGCAGGTAGTGCAACAATAGAAAAATAGTTGCGGGACGGCACTGTGTAGCGTTTGTCTAGGGTGTTGATCATTTTCCTAAATCCCTCGTTTTGAAAGTGTTGATGGGAGCCATATCTTTGGTCAGGTGATAAGTGATAGCCTCCGTAATTTCTTTGTGCCTGCGGGAGTTCGATGTGTATAGGGAAGCGCTGTATAAGGTTCTCGCTATTGATGTTTGGGTGGTTGACCGGGACGGATTTTCTCCTGTCACTTTCTCGTCATCCCTGACGTGCACTCCGCTGTTTCCCTGCTAATTTTAGCATCACACGGCACAGCTTCTGTATCTGTGGTTTAAGGCTCCGCCCTTGTCATTTGTTGAGCAGGAAGAGTGAGCGCTTGTTTTCATGCAGATTACGTCCCGGATCAAAATGCGATACAATTGTTGTAGTCTTTTTTTTTTCCTTTTTAAATCGTTGTCATTTGGAAATGAGATCGCACATAAGTATGAATCAAGATCGCGATTTTCTAACGATTAATCGTGCAGCCCTAGACTCAGTTACATCAGCTTTTTGAAAAGCTTGAGCTCAAGGCCCAAGTTTCTTTAACCACCACTAAATGGAGACATTTCCTCACCTTGTGCGCAGAAGCTCCCAACCTAGTGAGGGTGGACAGGCAGTCTACGTCCACTTTGCGACTGTACGTCTGTCCAGTCACCAGGTAGGCTCTGGATAAGAATGGAACAAATGAGTTATAGCCTGTGTTTCAAACTGTTCCTGCTTGGACCATGTTATAAAAACATGTCAGTCAACATTGGAGACAGGAGTTTGATACTCACTTCTTAAAGCCAGCCATCTCTGTCACCATCTTGTCAAGCTCTTCCACCTGGGGGCACAAAAGGAAAACTGATATTAAAAAGTCATCACAATACGGTGCTGTGGGACTTCAGAAATCACCCACGTGGTTCTTATGGTTGTTTATACCTTGTCATGGTCCCCTTGAAAGAGCTGCAGGAAGCTGGCCTGGGTGCCTGTGGTCCCCTTGACTCCACGGAAACGAAGATCATCGCGGGCTCGCTCCAGGTTCCTCACATCCATCACCAAATCCTGCAGCCACAGACACGCTCGCTTCCCCACTGTGGTCAACTGGGCAGGCCTGTACAGAGAGCAGGAGAGGGGCACAGTGGGTGTGTTTGACATCAAAGTTGGACAGCTCCATCAGTCTGATGAAGGCCTATGAAAACACTGCAGCTGCAGTCGGACTCACTGGAAGTGTGTAAAGCCGAGCGTGGGGAGGTCGGCGTATTCCTCTGCAAAGTTTGCCAGCCGGTCGATGACTCTGGCCAGCTGCAGGAAAAACAAGCCTTTAATGATCAAATCAGGGTGTCAAACTTATTTTACATCGTGGGCTACAAACAGCCAGCTTTGATCTTTAGCTCCCAGAAGCAGTGAAGATGCATAATAAATGTGACCAATATGTTGGATAGCCTGTCCTGTAATCTTTAAATATATTTTTTCATGAATTCAATTCAATGAAAATGCCCTGTTTTTTTTAATGGACTCACTGTAAAAACAAAAAACTAGCTGACAAGCTTGTTTGATATTAATTTGCACTGTTTTCATAGAATTTCTGGACAAACAGGTGAGTCTCACCTTAGGCAAGAGGATGTTGAAGCCATCACGCAATGCAATGAGATCCTGAAGAACAGAAATGACAAACATGAGAAGCTTTAAAGAGTCAAAACTCATCACTGCTGGGTTTATTTATGCAATAGTCATACTTACAGTATTGTCTCCCACATAGCATGACGTAGCTCCGAGGTGGATGATGGGAGCAGCTGTGGGGCAGCAGTGTGCAAAGGTGTGGACGTGCGCCATGACATCGTGCCTCAGCTTTCGCTCTTCTTCAGCCGCCACGGCAAAGTCAATGTCCTCTGCATGGTTCTCCATCTCTGCAATCTGAGCATCAGTGATGGGCAGACCCAGAGCCTGAGGAGGAGAACATTGAACACAGAGACATGATGACAAACAGGAAGAGTTCCTACAAGCAACTCGTAAAGTTTAGAGCTGGCAAAACAAAAGTGCTTGTAGTTACAGAATGAATTCTGAACCATTTCCTGCAGGGTTTCATTCATTTTCAGAGTTTACTTATAAGCTGCTTACAACTTTTTATGTGGAGCTTTTTGACTCTTGATAATACAGTTCTTTACTTTTAAGATATTTATCAACAGTTACAAATGCAAATACGTTTTTATGTAAATACATGTTTTATTATAAATACACATATTTGCAGTATTGGCTCTTCTGTTGATGGAAAGGATGTTTGGGTAAAAGTCAGTGACTTGCATTGCTAAGCTGATAGCAAACAGCCTGCTGTTCATTAGTCATTAGTCTGTCAGCATCTCTTTTCTCCAGTTTTGATCATCATGTGCTGTCCTCATGAGGCGGCACAGGCGCTCAATATGCTGATTAGACTGGACTGTATTCTGTTGGGACACCGTAGTCACGTGATTCCTACAGCAGTACAGAAAGGTTCCAGATAATAAAGTACCTCTGTCCAGTCAAAGGGGTCATAGGTCAGACTGGTCAAATAAAACCTCAGTAGAAAAGAGAGCACAAACACAACAGCATTTAGCCAGAGTAACTGTTACCAATTTTCCCACTTGAAGAGCTTTTCGTTCACAGGAACATTCGCTGTCGAGAGAGCAGCAGCTGTTCAAATGATTCAGAACATGTACGCATGCGTGTCGAAGCTCACGTGGCTCTGCGATAGAAAATACGAACTGCAGATTTTCAATTTTAGAATCTCATAATAATGTTGACGGGTATTTTTGAAAACAGATTTTCCGTTTTCAAAAAAATAATCCCGTCCACACGTAAACGCAAAAATGAAGGGAAACGCTGCTAGGAACATGCCAAAGCAACAGTTGGCGATAGAAATGTTGGCCAATCAGAAGTCTAGAAGCCTCGGTGGGAAATAGTAAACAAAGATGGGGCATAGAAGCAGAACCGAGTCCTATGTGTAGAGGGGCAGTAACTGTGTATATTTAAGCATTTAGACACTGCAGAGAGTACAATTAACAGTATTGTAGAAATTCATTTCACCGAAGTAACGTGGCGCACAGTGTGACGTCAAAAATGGCGCACACTTTGATGTTGCATTTTCTCCCGTTTTCTTCATCCACACCTAAATGCAAAAACTGAGTTTTTGAAAATATCCACCCTGGCAGGCGTTTAAAAAAAAATCTCCGTTTTCAGTGACCGAAAACGCCGTTTACGTGTGGACAAAAGGTGCAAATAGAAAAATCTGCATTTTCAAAAATACCCGGGTACGTGTGGACGTAGCCAAATGTAAATTTAAAATATGACCTATGACCTCCAGACAAAGACGGTAACAGTCTGCTCAGTCAGCACCGGGTAGCATCCACACGACTCGTAAGACCTCCTTATAACTATGTTTAGAGCAGGAAACTTGATAGGGCTCTGTAAAGGTCGCGGACTTCTTTCATAAGCTTGTATCAGCAGATCATTATATCAAACCTTTTCCGCTTTGGCGAGGAAAATCCACAGCTTCCTCCAGGTGGTGAACTTCTTTTTGTCGCTGAAGTTGTAGCTCATTTCTTCGCTGGACAGCTCTCCGGCTCCGGCCATGGTTGCTAGAAAAGTGAACACTGCGGGGTAGCGACAGGATATTAAGTAGTGATGTGCGGATCGATCCTGAAATATCGATTCCTCCGATACCAATCATTTATGTTCTGGAATCAATTCTCACATTAAAATATCGATATTTTAGTAATTTACAGTAAATTTGTAGTTTATCATTAACAGGAACACAGTGGAAAGAAACTATAACATTCGGATTGTCTACATTCAAAGGAACTACTTTCTCTTCCGCCTTTCATAGTCATGTGCGAAATACGGCTGTATAAATGCACATCACTAGCGCGCACTCACAACAATGGTAAATCTAGTGTTAAGGGTAAGATCTCCCATTTGTTTAATTTCAGATTTAACCCCAGGGGCGATTCTAGGATCAGAGCTTTGGGGGTGCTGAGCACCCAGAGAGCTGCCCATCCAGGCAAGGTAAACTTTACTCGTCATGATGAGACTTCTTCCCTGTCTCTGTTAGTCCCTGCATCCTTAAATGTCTCCCGTTCTCCCGAGTTCCCTCTGACTGTCTCCTTGGTGCATTTAAACCCCTGTTCCTCCCTGTCCTCATCGTCTGTTGTCTTCATCTCCATTATCAGTCATCATAATTTTACCCTCTCTGTGCAAGTCTGCAAATTTCTTTATTAAATCATAAGATTCTTAAATTCATCAAGTCTCTCTGTGCCTGGGTCCTTGTCACAAAACATGGCATCACTGTTTTGTACATTTTAACACAATTTAATCCCCACATTTGGGAAAGAAAAGCAAAACACTTTTTTTGAAAAGTCTGTAACAAAACCATCAAATCTGATAAAGGTTATTTAAATGCTGCTAAAGACTACTACTGCAAAAGAAGAATGGATTGGAATTTAAAAAAAAATACATATCCCAACCTTAATTATTGTGGGAGAATAATGAATGATGCTCATAGTGAGTAAAAAGTAAACAGAGTGCATTTTTTGGACAGAGATTCACTTTTAAAGTGAATGTATAATATAATGCAGATACATAAAAAATACACTCCAAAAATAGAAGAGTCCTTGAAATGTACAAAATATTATTAAAAAATTAGAAAAATTGAGACACCTTGGCCTATGGTACAATGTATACAATGTATGAAAAGATCTTTACTGCAGATACGACTATGGCTCTCCAGATTTTTTTCTTTTATTTTAACCTATGTCGCCTCACCTTGAGGTTGGCAAATCTGTCTATCACATTTTGGTGGTCAAGTCTCTCAAGCATCTCTTTCTCAACTGACATCACAGCCAGGTGCTGGAGTCTGCTTTGACCCATGGTCCTTCTCAGCCAGGTATGGAGCTGACTCAAGACACTAAATGACCTCTCACAGCTACAGCTGCTAACTGGTTTTGTTAGGGCAACCTGAATAACAGTTTTCAGTGTGGGGAAGATCTGATTATCCAGAAGATTGTACAATGTTAGCATATCTGGGATGGCACCAGCCTCACTCTTGAGCTTCAAAAGGTTTTTGGCAACCGTGACTTCCTCTGACTGAAGCTCAATATGGTAATGCAGTGCCAGGGCTGACAACCCAGTTTGTTTTGCAGATTCTGTATAGCAGCTTTAATATAGGGAGAACACAACTTCCAGATTGCATGAGTAAAATTAGTTGTTGTTTTTTTTCTTTGCCAGTTTAACAGTTTCTGTTTTGCCTGTTAGTACTCCCTGTCTGTTTTCTTACCTGGTTTTTCCTGACCTTGTACATTCCCCTCTTTCCTCTCTCTTTCTTTGGACTGACAATCATACACAAATAGATTGTATTCAATTGGATTAGAAAATACTATTAAGATCACTAATAAAAAAGTCCTCTCTCAGTGTACTTTCAACCAAAAGGCAAATAACCAAACCACATGTACATCTAATAAAGGATATAAATATTGAATCAACATTATCCTTTATTCACGAATCATTTGATCTTACACTTTTACCTAAATGTGGCTCCTTTTTTTTTGAAAAAACTTCCTCATATCCATTATGAATCTGGGTGTCTCTCTGTACACACACACACACACACACACACACCAGGAGTTATAAGGTTAATGGGCATCCAGCCAGTTAGCAGTTAGTACCTTGGGTTCAATATCGGCACATACACATAGGACAAATTCACCAGTTTCTCTCATTCCATTTCAAACAGGACAGTGGTAACAACAGCAGGCTACAGACAGTGTTAAGTTTCAGACTTTAAATAGGCTATATACATTTCAATGGGAGCAACAGGACGGTCAAATGTCGCTGATTTCACTACAGAGCAGGACGGATTGTAGGGTAGCAAACATAGTCGTTTTCAACACAGCAGGTTACCTGGGTGTAATGTTTTTCAGCTAAAAAGAAACATGGCCTGACTCCTACCTAACTATATAAAGAGTAACTGAAGGTTAAATGCAGTTAATATGTCCTGTGTTAAGGCAGGTGCTTCCACCTCCGCTTCGCTGCGTCTCAGCCACCATCTCTCTGGCAGCAACGGTGCTAGAGCCAGAGCAGGGGAGAGCCGAGCTGGAACAAACCATTTTGGGAGGGAGGAGGGGTTATCTAAACTTTTGTTGTTAAAATGTTGCATCTCAATTATGTACTGTATGCTTTTTATAATTTTAGTAGTGTGTCCCACAAACAGCAAATATTGTCAAAAAAAGTAAGAAATCTTTGGGGGTGCTTTGATTCCCAAATCCAAATCCTTTACCCAGGATAGATATCTTACCAAACTCAGCATTTTTAATCAGTATGGAAAGCATTTCCGTTGCTGCAATAAACAGCAATGGCGAGATTGGACATATTTATGATTGATGGCCTCAGCCTAGACCTTTTGACCCTACCAGAAATACTCCGGAAGTGTCTAGTCGTTTTCAGATGTGTGTAATATGTTCCATAAGCATGAGGGGAGGGGTATGGTTCCTGGGGGGATCAGAGAGGGAGGGGTTCCTGAGGCATGGGGGTGACGCAGCAGATTTCTGTTGAGTCAGTGCTGTATAGAGAGACAGAGCAGCAGTTAGTTTTCCACAGACAGCAGTCAGAATTCTGTTTCATTATTATGACAATGTGATCTTTTTTTCCACAGTAAATAACTATTTCTTTTTTCAATAGTGGCTTTATTTTGCTTTCTTATATTACAGACCCAATAAAAACCTTTAAGATTATCTGACTAGTAACGGATTGCATTCATATAGCGCTTGGTGGAGGCAGGCTACATCCTTGTATGTGTACAAAAAAGAAGCGCCGCGCACATTGTCACGGACCCGGCTCTGGAGGACTCGGGGGTCCGTGAGCAGTTTTGACCGTTGTTGTTGTTGTTATTAGTATTATTATTATTTGGTGATGTGTGTGTTTTTCTGCACAATGCTGTGTTAGTCTGTGTCCCTGTATAGGCAGGGTGTGGGTGTGTACGTGTGTATGTCTGCGGGTGAGGCTGGAGGATGGAGCACAGCCACCTGCAGGCCTGATGGGTGTGGCCCTGCGGGAGGACTGGCCACACCTGAAGTTCCTGCCACACCTGTTGGTGATCAGGCTCGTCGGGGGAGCTACTTAGGAGAGTGTTGGAGCTCCCACCGCTGCGGGATCATTGAGTTATCGTACCAAGTTAGTGTGTCAGCATATGTCAGTGCTGTATACCCGCGGAGGGTTAGTGTTGACGGCTGCTTCTACGGTTTCCCTGCAGGAGGAAGAGTGGTCCAGAAAGGCAGCACGCACGGGGTGTGCGGAAACACAACAGCGGGGAGCACGAGCACAGACGGAAGCACGCACACGGGGTTCAAGGGAGCAACGGGGAGTTATTGTGTTTACAGCTTTTCACTGTAAATAAAGAGCACTGTTTGCATCGCAGATTCTGCGTTTTGGGTCCTCCTTTCCCCACATCCCCACCGTCTGCCAGCCAGACCGTGACACACATATTCAGAAATCAGCCCCGAATGATTTTATTAAAACACCCTCGGATGAGGTAATTTTGGTTTTGTGTGCTTTTACAATAGCGGATTTATTTTGCTTTCTTATATTACAGACGCAATAAAAAACCTTTAAGATTATCCGACTAATAACGGATTGCATTTATATAGCGCTTGGTGGAGGCAAGCTACATCCTTGTATG
This sequence comes from Aulonocara stuartgranti, assembly GCF_965226115.1. Classification (NCBI taxonomy): domain Eukaryota; kingdom Metazoa; phylum Chordata; class Actinopteri; order Cichliformes; family Cichlidae; genus Aulonocara; species Aulonocara stuartgranti. The sequence goes on along the minus strand of NC_138942.1, from coordinate 23,953,070 downwards.
TGTTTAAAAAAATAATATCCCTTAGTGAAAAGAGCACCGCGCACATATTCAGAACTCGGTCCTACTTAAACCATTAAAACACCCCGGTGAGGTATTTTGGTTTTGTGCAGCCACTCCTTCTCAGACCAAAGTAAAGAGTTTTTCTTCAGTTTTTGAGCTACTTTTCCAACAGGTTTTCTCAGTAGCAGAAAACTGTCGACAGACAGAAACTCTAAAAGAAAACGGTCTTGTACATCGAGGAGGAGTCAACAACCCCTCTAATCGTTATTAGTATCTTTTTCTTTTCTTTTCTTTTTTTTGCCTGTCCCGTTTGGTTCTTTTGCCATCAGAATTATTGTCTAAAGGCAAAGAAAGATGCCCAACGGATTTACTTTACCAAATTGACCATCCCAGCCTTGCTGTAATGGTGTATTTGTTTCACCTTTTATTGTTTATTTTATTTATTTTTCATTTTCACTTGCTAGATACGGGACAGACTTGAATGAGGAAAAGAAAAGGGAGAAAGGAAGAGGGGGGAAAAACAGTGGAGAAGAGGGACAGGGATAAAGGGCAAAAAAACAAAAACCAACTAAATAAGCAGACAACAAAAATACATATATCAATCACCTGGATCACCTGTTGAGAAAGAAAAAAGAAAACAAGCAGAAGAAAACGAGAGCAATACAATAAACAACATCACGAATATAACATGGGAAAATAACAGTAAATACTAAATATTAAACATTATTGTGCAGCACGTAAAATCGACAGCGCATGGGCTTTGGGGTAGGAGCCAAAAAGGGTGTGTGAGCACCCGTGTGTACACCTGTGAGCATGGATGCGCTTGTTTTTAAAAGGCTCCTTCATGTAATGATCTGCTAGAGCAGGGGTGTCAAACTCAAATACCGGGTTTTGCAAATACACAGTGGGCCAAAATTCAAAACTGGATCAAAGTCGCGGGCTAACATTAATATTTATTGAAAAAAAATCTTCCTCCAAATATAACAAGGAATCTTTTCTTATGGACTCAAACAAGTTTTGCTGAAAAACTGAATATGGAACAAGCAAAGCTTAATACTAAACAATATATATAACTTAATATTGCACACATGCAAAATCAAAATTCCAATTAAATAACACATCAGTGGAATTCATTTCTTAAATAAAAAATGTATATGCATATGTATATATGTATATATCATTTTATCATTTATCAAATTTTATCATATTCTCCCACCTGTCCTGAAAGCTCCTGTTTTCTGCATTTCTTTTTTCCCTTTTGGGATAGGTAGCATGGCAGTATTTGCATGGTTGCTATGACTATGGTCAACAGAGGAGAGGGTGCTAATGGGTCCTGTCATGACTGACGCACCACAACAACAACAGTTTTCTGGGAATTGTAGTATTAGCAGTACATGCACTGTATAATACTGGCAGGCCAGCTCTAATAGTAATTTTGTATGGCTTCGCGGGCCAAATGTAATTAGGCTGCGGGCCAAATTTGGCCCGCGGGCCAGAGTTTGACACCTATGTGCTAGAGGGTGTGGGGGAGCCACAGCCCCGTCCCCCAGGGCATGAAGCAAGTATGGATTGGTATCGGAGGAATCGATATTTCAGAATCGATCCGCACATCACTACTTCTTTCCCCCCGCCCCGCTCCTTCTTCCTCTTCCTCTGAGTTTTTATAGCAGTTGTACCAATTTACAGTTGTATTGGGGAGGGGCCAAGATGGTGACCGAGGTAGACGCTCTTCTCCGTGGCTAAGCAGGATTTTGCAGTTTTACTTCCCTTTCAGCCGTCGTTTTTTTCTCTGAATCACAAGTGAGTTATCCTACTGATCTTATTCAGTACACGTATGCGGCACTTCTAACTAATGGCTTCCTGAACCATACTTCAAAGAACTTTTTCGCGACCCTAGCCTCTTTGCAAAGCGATAGCTCAGCTAACAGCAGGAAAGCTTTGTTACCTCAGCGAGGTTTCCAACAACTCAGGGTAGCAAAAGGAAGGAAAAAGAAACACCCATGAAATTTAAAAGTCTAACCAAAGGAGCAACCAAGGAAATGGAGAGAAACACGGGTGTAGCTGGCTCCAAAACCAGCCCCAAGAATGCCGTGACTGCCGAACATGACTACAACCGCAGCAAAAGTCCTGAACTGATGCCACTGACTGACAGGAGTTATTACTCTGAAGAACAAATTTAATGGGAACGTTATGCACTCTGAAATGGACTCAGAAGGACACTATGATAGTCAACATTGATGGTACACTTCTTCTTCTTGCCAGTGTGTATGGTTTTAATTCTAAGTCTCATAATGACTTGTTATTGGATGCCCTTGAAACACGCTTTTTGTTCTGGTTATCCAAATATCCTAATCTCCTGTTATTAGTTGGAGGCGATTTTAACATTGCTCCAGATCCTTCACTAGACAGATGGCCACCTAGCTCAAATAACTCTCTGTCCTGTTGTTTAAATACATTTATGCAAAAATTTCATTTAATAGACATTTGGAGAATTAAAAACCCTAAAGGCAGACTATTTACATGGAGTAACAAATCCAACTCTTCTAAATCCCGTATTGACTTCTGGTTAATATCTGATTGCTTAAATAGGAATAATGTTATATCCAATATAATGCCAACTCCACTCACGGACCACAAAGCGGTATCACTGAGCTGCTACTGGAAACTTAATAATTCCCTTCTAAAACATGAAAAAGTGATTGAAGATATTTTGTCATTAATCAAACGTTTCTGGGATAAAGCCCTAACCAGTCATCTCTGCTGTCAAAATTGGGAAGTCTTTAAATTTGAAGCCGGTAAATATTTAAGAGAGCATGGCTCATCTGCAGCAAAACAAAGAAAAAATGAAGAAATTAATGTAATTCCTAGGATATCTGCTCTCACTCAGATCCCACCAGAAAACCTATCTGAAGAAGATAAAACTGACTTAGCTTTGCAACAGAGTAAGTTAAATGATATCTATAAACTGAAAGCAGAGGGAGCCTTTGTGAGATCAAGGAGAAGAGGATTAGAAGAAGGTGAACAACACTCATCCTACTTTGTTAAATTAGAGAAATCTCATTCTAAACTTAGTTCTGTTCGGAGACTTAATATTGACGGTATTATAACTGATGACCCCCGAAAAGTCTCCACCTATTGCTCCAATTTTTATAAAGATTTATACAAGTCAGAGTTTGATGAGAGTGCTGGTCTGAACTTTATGGAACAAATCCCTGATGTGCGAACAGTAACAGAAGATCAGTTGAGTTTCTGTGATAGGCCGATATCTATTGGTGAAGTGCTGCCCGCTATTCAACGTCTTAAACTTAATAAATCCCCAGGAACCGATGGCTTAACCTCTGAATTTTACATTGCTTTTGCAGATCAACTGGCTCCATTTCTTCTTATGTATACATTGAAAGTCTTATAAATCAGTCTCTTCCCCCCACTTTATCACAAGGTCTGTTAACCCTAATCCCAAAGCCAAAGAAAGATCCCACTTATATTGACAATTGGAGGCCAATTTGCCTCCTTAATAATGATTATAAGATCCTAGCTCAGATCTTTGCCAAAAGACTGAAAGCTGTTTTGAATGATATTATTGATGAAACTTTCTTTATGGCTAACAGACACATATCCAACAACATTAGACTTGTTTTTGACCTAATTGATTATGCAGATTTGTGTAGGGATGATAGCTTTATCTTATTTGTAGATTTCTGCAAAGCGTTTGATACCAGTGGCGGTCCTAGCCTGTTTGGCGCCCTGGGCAAACACTCCCTCTGATTCTCATTGTTTCAGGATGACCTGCCATTATCCAATGACACATCTGCTTACCTGTATCTTTTGCTCGTTTCTCCTCCTCTTCTTTTCTCTTTTTTCTAAACTGAGCACCTGATGGCTTTGAACTTTTCTTGTCCATCTTCCATTGGTTTTAATTTTGCACTCCAGTATGAACACCCATCCCCCAACCCGAGGGTCACCACAACATAACCTAACAGACCTAGACCTTAGTTCACAGATTTGCTTTGTCTAGGGTTTATTTCTGGGGTTTTGTACAACCCAGGGTTCAAATCATGAATCCATAATGGACTTGGATTTACAACATTATGAATGAAATGTGCTCTATTTGGAAGAACCGAGGGCTCTCGCGCTCACTTTTCGCATATAGAATTTTGAAAAAACATCGGTGCAAATTATAAGCCTGCATCATAATGTCTGGTGTTTTCATGTTTGTTGGTTTGTTTTAATTTTGTTTTATTTTGCGAGTTGGTTATTAGATGCTGCTCCAGCCAGCCGGAGAATCCCCCGCCGCCCCGCCCTCTCCTCCCTGTGCAGCAAGCAGCAGGCGCACCTCGCAAACGGAGGGCGCCCTTACTCCCAGCAAATGGGCAATGGAAACCCAATCGGTGCCTACAACATTCCCAATATGCGCTGGCATGATGTCGGGGCAGCATAAGTACGAGTAATTTTTTTTATTTATTTATTTTTTGCCGATGCCCGTGATACCGCCCCCCCACCATGATGCCGCCCCAGGAAACCGCCCGTGTCGCGCGTATCAAAAACCGCTACTTGTCCTGAATATCACGGCACAAGCAGGATTCACTGCACTGTTAATGTTAGCTTTGTTATATTGCTGCCTCTGTTCGGTGGTGTCGAGCCAAACGGACTTTAACGTGTGTTTGAACGAGCTGGCGGTTCACTCGTGAAGCTGAAAGAAAGATGCTTTAATCACAGGAGTCACACATGTGTCCACTGTACCATCTGGGAACTCTTCTTGTTTAGCACTCGTAATAACACAAACACTAAATCCTCCTTCTCTCGTGCTGTTTTGTAGCAGTGTACACCTGAGACTGTCACCTGTCTGTCTGTCCTGCACTCTCTCTCTTTGTCTTTCTTTCTGATTGTGTAATAAAAGTATGAACATGTATTTATAAGTCACACTTGTGTTTGAATCCTGCAGCTTCTCACACATTTGATTTCCATGTGTGACAACTGCAGACAGACTGAGGGACACACTGCTGCACATCATCTGTGAGGCTTTGCACCCCTGATGATCCACCAGGACAAACTCAGCAGTGTGTGAGGAAGAGGAGGAGGAAGAGTCAGCAGCTGCTGACAGATGGAGAGAATAGACAGACTGTTCCCTGTTTGTGAAGGACTGCTAGAAAAGTTTAAAATAACTAATTGCCTGTCCTGAATCAGTCTCATTAGGTAATGTTCAAAATATTTTATTATTCCAGTGTTTTCAGTGTGGGAGAAAGTACTCAGGGCCTTCAAGTTACACACTATGAAAGGCAGCAACAAGTTTAATATTCAGAAACCTAAAGTATGTATCAGCAGCAGAATGGACCTAAAAATAAATGTTTGTTTCAGTTCTATGAAGCTTTGAGTATTTTGGATTAGTAGCACTGCTGTGTTTGTTGCATCATATTGCTGTAATTGTTTATATGCTTTATATATTCTGAGGTAAGTTGATCTATAGTGTTACATCATATTCTATAAGGATGTTATGTGTTTGTATACTTTCTGCCCAGATGACTTAAAGCAGTTATGACATGGTCTGATTTTCTCACCCAATAAAGGAATATTTAATATATCAGACTACTCTTCATTCTATCAGAAACAGTTTTCACAGCTCGTACATTTTCCTTTTTACACATGTATGTAAGCATTGAGCCAAATGTAATAATGCCAACATATTAAATGAACAATATTTGTCTCTCATATATAAAAATCTATATATACACTGTCAAAGATACTTGTCTTTGAGTGAAGATTTAAGGTGATAGGAAATATAAATAACTGCAACTTCAATCTTTGACCCAGAGTTCAAGCTCACTACTATAATATATATATATATATATATATATATATATATATATATACACACACACACACACACACTCTGGGTCAAAGATTCAAGTATTTTGTAGGAGCCATATGAGTTGTTCCTTTTTTGACTAAGTGGGTTGGTTTAAATGGACTCACTGTATTGGTGCACGGGTGTGGGGCGTGTCTCATGGGTGTGGTAGATGATAAATGTGGTTGCACTCACCTGTTCACAGCACCTGATGTTGATGAGCAGAAAGGTAGGGTGAGCATGAGGCAAAACTTTCTGTTCACCGCAGCTTGAATTGTTTTGATGTATTTTAACTGTAACTTGATGGTTTTTGTATATTTGTGCACTAATTGATGCCATAGACCAAGTTGTAATTTGGCATAGTAGTTAGTGCAGTTATTGGTGAGTTGCAGTTATTTGTTTGTGCAGTCTGTGCATTTGTTTAATAGTTAATCCCAGGCAATGATTTGTATATTGGACAGTTGCATGTGGAATAAAAGGAGCAAATGGTACAGAAGTGTATTTTATGTGTTTATTGTTGCGCGTCATCTGTGTCCTCATGTTTAGCCTGCCGCGTCCATAGGTTGGAGGAGCCGCAACAAATTGTCAACAGAAAAGTTTGTAGGTTTTATTGGATTATTTATATATAGATGAGTTTTATTGATGAGAGTTTTATAATTTGCTGTTGCCTTTGTCCACGCAGCTTTTAGAATAAGCCTTTGGCTACACAAAACAGATTTCTTTCAGGAGTCTTATTCCCCTGTTAGGTTTCAGCAGTACAGCTGCACAAGGCGTTGTACTGATTTACTTTCTAGTTATTGTGCATCAGGCGGCTGAAGCCATTGGCTTGGGAGTACCGCCGCAGTTTGTGTTTAAGACAGTTTGTCTTCCTCACAGCTGACGGTATGGAGGTACATAAATACCCACCGCTAGTATGTACGGAAGACTAGGTTGAGTTAGTTAGGTTTAATAGGCAGATAGTGGGGGATATTGCTCCTGTTAATTGTGTGTCCAAGGTTTATTGAAGGGAATGTCATCAAGTTGATGTGTTGGAATGAAGCTGTGTGGCATAGGTGCAGTTCAGCATTTGGATTTTGTATTGTTTTGAAAAAAAATGGAGACACACCAATTAATACAATGTGGTGATGTGGATGGAAAGAAAAGACAGCCGAAACCGACTACTAAGGCTTTGGAGAATCAGATTGAAAGGCTTCAAACAGAACGTCACACTAAGATTAATAAAATTAAAAAGGTCATAAAGATTATTAAAGAATTAAAGCAATCTGAGGATAACGTTTCCACTGTTCAGGCTCAGTTAGAGAATTTGTCTGTGTTGCTTAATGAGGCAACTCGTCTGCATGAAACCTTGCTTCCTTTGCTTCCTCAAGAAAACCAAACTGCTTGGTTTATAAGTGTGCGAGCACATAATACTGAGTTTATGGGAGAGATAAAGAAATGGCTTCATGATGCAAAGGGAAACCCTCAGAGTAAAAATCAGGTGTCTGAGCTTGATTTGCCACATATAAATCCACCTGGTGTTGAGTCTTCTGATGTATTACCTGCTGGAAATGGTTCTGGTGCTTCTAGGCACGCCGGGAATGTTGGTAAAGGTGCTGTGATAGATGATGTTAATCCAAGTGAAAGCATCTCTAATGTTGGAACCAGAAGTTGTAGGAAAAGTAAATCATCACTCAGTGGCTCAATGGTTTCATCTGCCTTGTCAGCACGCATAATGGCAGAAGCTGACATGGCTGCCCTTCTTGTTCGACAGAGGTTGTTGAAAGAAAAGCATGCTTTGGAAGAACAAGAAATGCAGCTTAAGAAAAGAAAGGAGCTTCTTGACTTAGAAACTGAAATAGCAGCCTCAGCAGCAAAGGTGAATGTTTTAAAAGCTTCTGAAATGTCCCGAGTCTCAAGTGCTGTTAATGGTAAATCTGATGGAATGAATTCGTATTTAGAACGAGAACAGGAGTTTAGGCATTTTAAATCCTAATGCTCCTACGTTCAAACCTGTGTTACCAGAGCAGCCATATCAGGGTGTTGATGCAAGTGATCATCAAGCGCATGTATTGGATGTAAGGCCCAAGGTTAAAAAATATTTCTCAGCCTAAGGTCGTTTTGTTGGAAAAGTCAGAGATGGAGTTACATCAAGTATTTCCAGGTGCAGTTTCAACTAATCGGATGATGTCGCAGTCTCACGCACAATCAAAACCTCTTACACATACAGTGCAAGGTGGTGAGGGTCATGATCATCTAGTCACAGTTTTGAAGAAACAAAATGAAATTACAACTTTATTGGCTGAGCAGCTGTCTGTTTTTGCTACCAAGGCGTGACATTCAATTCTTTGATGGTGATCCTTTGCAATATCAAACATTTATGAGAGCGTTTGAGCACATGGTGGAGAGTCAAGCTCACAGTGCTAAGGATTGTTTATATTTTCTCAAGCAATATACTAGAGGCCATCCAAGAGAAATGGTCAGAAGCTGTCAGTATATGCCTGTTGAGTATGGATATGCTAAAGCTAAATCTTTGCTCCAGGAAAACTTTGGCAATTCGCTGAAAATTGCTGCTGCCTACATTGAAAGGGTCAATAAATGGCCACCTATAAAATCTGATGATGTGAAGGCTTTGCAGGGATATGGGTTTTTATTAAGGCAATGTTGTAATGCAATGGGAGACGTTGAGTCCTTGCATGAGTTGGATGTCTCTGCTAATAGAATAGAATTCAACTTCAACTAATATGCAAGCAGTTATAAAAAGTTGCCTTATAAGCTCAGGGATAAGTGGAGGAATGTTGTGTGCAATCTGCAGGAGAGGATTCAACGTAAAGTGGTTTTTTGCGATGTTGTTGAGTTTGTCGAAAGGCAAGTTAAGATCGCAAGTGACCCATTGTTTAGAGATATACAGGATCCTCCAGCCATCAGAAAAGAGGCGAGGAATGTTAAGTCTCAGTTTTACCCTAAGGCTAAGCGGAGTAGTTTTGCTACTACAGTGGCCAAGGTGGAAGGGAAGATTGAGCCAGCATTGAGGCGAGAGAGTGGTTCAGTTGTGACCAAGGTTTGCTTGTTTTGTGGAGCAGGGCATATGTTGGATTTGTCCTTTGTTTGAAAGAAAGTTGCACTGTGAAAGATTATCTTTTTTGAAAGAGAATGGTGTGTGTTATGGTTGTCTGCGCATTGGGCACAGAAGCAAGGACTGTAGGAAACGTCTCTTGTGTAAAGTCTGTAAACAGAAACACCCCACACTCTTACATATCCACTCCAAGCAGAGGGAAAGTGTTTCAGTGCAAACTGTAGGAGGGGGAGAACCACCAGATGAAGGTCCTTCATGTGCTGCGCAAAGCAGTGGCGTTACTGGGGCTGGTGAGCAAAATGGTGCTCTGTCCATAATACCAGTTAGTGAAGGCCAAGAAAGGTAATCAGTCACTGATAACCTATGCTTTTCTAGATCCTGGGAGTTCAGCTTCATTTTGTACTGAAGGGCTCATGAATAGGCTGAATCTTTCAGGAAGGAAAACTGGCGTTCTTTTGCGGACAATGGGTCAGGAGAAAATGGTCAGTAGTTATGTTGTTTCAGATTTGGAAGTGGTTTGGATTTAGATCACTACTGTGACTTGCCTGACTTATTTACTCAGAAAAGCATGCCTGTTCATCAATGTAATATTCCCCGACAGGAAGATCTCGATAGATGGCCACATTTGCACTATATTAAGATACTGGAGATAAATTCTGGGGTAGACCTGTTGATCAGGACCAATGTGCCCAAGGCTTTAGAGCCATGGGATGTTGTTAGAAGTCAGGATGGAGGTCCCTATGCAGTAAAAACTATGCTGGTCCTCTCAGAGAGGATCGTAAGACTGACATTTTTGATGTGAGTGTCAATAGGATTTCCGTGGCAAGATTGGATGAGCTGTGGGAACGTCAAATAAAGGCTGATTTTCCAGAATGTATTCAGGATGAGCAGTTTGCTTTGTCTAGAGAAGATCAGCAGTTTATGAAGTCAGTGATGGACTCTGTTAAGTTGGTTGATGGTCATTACAACATTGGTTTACCTTTTAGGTGCAATCAGGTAAAAATGCCAAATAATAGGAAGGCTGTAGAACAGCAAGCATTCATATGCACTGTCATTATTTCATCAGTACTTCATTAGTCTGCATCACTTATCATCAGTTTATTATCAATATTATCATGTATCATTTATCATTTAGTAAATCTGCCAGAGCACGCAGAATAAAACACCTTTTAGATATAATACTCTATCATGCAAATAGCACCAGCGGACCTGCAGGTCCAGGCAGGCCGAAGTCAGTTGAGGACAGTCAACTTTCGTTGGCTTGGACCTACAATCTCACAAAACTGCACATTCGTCTACACAATTGGTTATGTTCCCAGATACCGATGATGGGAAACATTTGGTTTCAAGCCTGGGAGAGTGTTGTTGTGCTGAGAAGAGGAGGTCCAGGAATTCTCCTGACGTCATAATGGCTATAAAGCTTTCTGTAACGGGGCAGAGAGGAGAGGACCGGCTCCCCACACTGTATAATAAGTGTGTGTTTAATAAATCACTTTTTGGACACCTCTCCGGACTCTGTCTGCGCTTATCTTTCCTTCCAAATGAAAAGAACCTCACAGCCTTAAACGGAAGTTTGTCAAGGATGATTCCTGGTTGTCAGGGCCAAAGTTTCTTGCTGAACCAGAAATTAATTGGCCAGTGAACCTTGATTTTGGAAAGATCTCTTTAAATGATCCAGAGATTAAAATGGCCGTTTTAGTTAATGCTGTTGATGCAAATGAATACAAGAGTGCATTAATCAGGGACATCAAGAAGGCCTACAGAAAGCTGGCTTTGCAGTTACACCCCGACAGAAACCAAGACGACCCGCAAGCCCTGGACAAGTTTGCAGATTTGGGGGCAGCCTATGAGGTCCTCTCAGATAAGGAGAAAAGGGAAACTGTATGACATGTATGGAGAGTACAGGCTCAAAGAGGGTCACCACAGCTCTCACAGCGATATCTTCTCCAGCTTCTTTGGTGATTTTTGGAGTGTCAGAAGTGGCAGAGAATCGGACGGAACTTCATTCCTGGGGATGTGGTTATCATTGTCGATGATTCTGCGCCTCGTAACTCTTGGGTGACTGGAAAACTCCCCAAAAAGTTTAAAAAGACGAAGTTTAAAATATAATTAGCAGGGGTGCGTTCTTCGTACCTCGCTAAGTAAGTTAGCTGGATCTGATTGTTGACGATTTCGCGTGATCTTGGATCGTTCGGTTCCCCGAAGCGATCCAAGACTTGCTGCCATAGCAACAAAGCCGTAAGCGTAAACTTGCTCGGGAGCAGGTTTACTTTATGTAAACGGGATTAGATCGCGGCCACTCGGGTATGTCCGCTTCATTTATACGAAAGCAACAGCGATATTTTTCCACTGTTTTTCCATAAATAAATATTATCAATGTAACTAAAGATAATGCAGTATTTGATTCTTTTATTGATTTCATACAGATACATACAGGTCATTTCCTAAAAAAAGGGAAATGTAATAGAATGATTAATAGTACATGTATTTGATTATTTCAGATGTAATTCATATTTCAGAGTAGTAATTGTAAATTACTTCGTGTAATCAAGATGAGAGACCATGGCTATAAAAGCGAAGGTGGATTTGGGAAGTCTGTCGCAGCCATGTCCTGTCCGTATACGCGAGCCACCCATTGCGGAAGGTGCAAGATTGATAAGGAGAGTTTTCAGAATTCAGCGTATATTGCGGGATAGACAGGATCCTTTAGCTCAGCGCGACAGTGTGCTCATAGAGAGATATCGATATTCCCGTGAGGGTATTATTTACTTAACCAACTTGTTGACGAGGGGGTGCAGGACCACCACCTGTCTTTTTTTGCTCTGCCCTTTTCTTGGTTGCTGTTATAAACAAACAAACAGATTATTCCAGGGACTCTTTTCAAGAGACTAAAAGCAATATAAGTGATAAATATTACCATTCTGTAGAATATTCTTATATTTCACTTTTACTTGTTCCCATGTTCTAGTGGGTCCTGTTGTGGCTCTAATGTGAAAGTGGATATAATGTAATATAATATGACATAATGTAATATAATAAATTACTTAAGAGTTTAATTTGTCAGCAACTTTCTGCCAGCCCTCTCTCCTTGCTTTTGCAGCCTTTGCAGTGTTCCCTTGCGTTTTAATTGAACTCTGAAACTCCTGAAATCCCTCAATCAAGAGTTCTTGCTCTGCTGCCGAAAAATACTGAGCGCGCTCCTTCGACATTTTTGCCGACCAATCAAAGGGTTGCCGATCAATGTTTCTACTATCGATGCGTAGCCACTTTTAAGCCACCCAGTGATCTCACATTACTTCATCCAGCTATACTAATCGTCAACAACAGGTGTGTTCGGAGAACCGGAATAGCGAGCTCAAAGTTGGCGCGATGTTTTGATCTTGGATGTAGTAAGCGAGGTATGAAGAACAGACCCCTGGCCCATAAAAGAGGTTAACTAAATGTAACTCTACAAAAAGTAATTTACAGAAACGTAATCACACAACTTCAGTCACAAACGGACCTAAACACAAAGACGCAGGAGGGTAGCTTTTATAGTGGTTTGGCCAAACCATTTACACACAATAGGGAGAAACATAAACAAACACCAATACTAACTAAGCACAGAATAACGTAAGTAAACACAAAACACCCCCGTTTCTCACAAGCACTTGGTTGGTCCTGCTGAACAGGTGTTTACAAAGTCCTCAGCCCTTGGCAACACCTTTTGCCCAGACAGAAAACAGCCACCTCCCCAAACCAGGTAACTCAAAGTAAGAGAAACATAATTAATATTAAAGAAACAATTTTTGAAAAACCACACAATGCTGTTATGTGCACGCTTCATAACATCAGTGTTAGGTTTAAGTGAAGACATTCATGAATTATATTACTAAGATAATTGCAAACCAATATAATGATGTGAATGAAGGGACTGACTTTACAATAGACATAGCATAATTTATTTTTTTTTTTTTTCACCCAGCCAAAAGCATATATATGTTCAAAGCACCATATCAGCCTCATGTTACACAGAGGCTGTCAATTCAGCGCTGTAATGGCTCCAGTAGGGGGCGTACTTCTTCAGCCAGGAATTTTGACACCTGGAGGAGAGGAGCAGGAAGAAGAAAATACATTTTACACCATTAGTTTCTTAACAGTCGTCACCGTCGCCAACCGGGGCAGCAGGCACAGCTGCAGTAATAGGGGAGCTGTGGCTTAGATGAAAACATTCATCTGTGGTCAGACTGAACAAAAATAAGGCTGTTCATGCTGTACCTGTTGTGGAGCACGCCCAATAAAGGTCTTGGGGTCCAGCAAAGCATCCAGCTGCCCTAGAATGGGTGCAAAGTAGGGGTCTCGCTGGATTCTGGCCAGCAGGTCATTGTCTCCACCTTCCTGTTTAACCACAGCTGCTGACTCTTGGGAGAGAACACAGATTTTCTCATGGCACTCCTGAAGGAGACTGATAGGCAGGCCCGGCCCTAACCAATCTGGTGCCCTAGGCAAGATTTTAGGTGGCGCCCCCCTACATCGGCAGTGTAGTGTATGTACTCACAAGAAACCGAATAGCTTTGTCTTTGACCTTTTTTTTTTTTTTTTTTTTTTACTTAAAGAAAGCAAATTCACAATCAGAATAATTAACAAGATAAAAAAATATATGAATAAATAAATGAATACAAAAAATTAAAAAATGAATATATGAAATACAATAACACCGCTTGATGCTGCTGCTGCTGCAAAACTGGTGGGTTGTGCTGCTGAGGTGGAGGCAACAGGAAGACCGCTTGATGCTGCTGCATCATGGCTGGGTTGTGCTGCTAAAGCTGCATCACTGGTGGGTTGTGCTGCTGAAGTGGAGGCAGCAGCGGTAGATGTGGTAGATGGCCCAGGGGTGGGATTTAGAAACTTCAACAGTGCATCTGAAGAGAGGAGTATGTGACACCACTGAGTATTAAAGTCTAATAATAAAAACATATGATTCCAGGAATAAAATGAAATTATATAATATAAATGAAAAACCAAAGAGATATATGTATGATGTTAACTGATATGCAAATTAGATTAGATTCAATTTATTGTCATCATTACAGTGAAATGCTGAATAGCAGAATGCAAAGTAACAGTATAATATCATATGAGAATGTTATGTTATGATTATCTTTGACCGAATCACAGCAGTGCTCATATTAAAAAAACAGCATTCCCTCTCATGTGATATTGCTTAATTAACATTAATGATGTGCACTTTAACAACTAGGCTTACAACTATAATATATACAGGGGTGGAAAAGTGACTATTACCTGCAGGGTAAACGTTAGCTAACCAGAAGGCAATAACAATGTAAACAAAATAATGTTGTAACAAATAATATTTCTATTAAATAAGCTTTACTTTGCATTTTAATTAACGTGGGATTATTTTTTGTATTTAGAAATAATAGTACCAACTTTTTTTTTTTTTTTCAACATTTGTGGCACTGGCGTGGCGCCCCCTGATGGACGGCGCCCTTAGCATTTGCCTATACGGCCTATGCCACGGGCCGGCCCTGCTGATAGGTTTGTAGCTTGAACCTATCCGCTGGAACGTTGAAGACAATATAATTACACAGCAAAGCAAGACACGGGTAGGCAAAGTTCTTCATGTTTCTCGTGCACGGGAGAGACCGGACAGGCGCCGTTCCTTCGCTTGACCCCAGTTGCTCTCGTCCGTTCTCCCGTAACACTACCCTTTTATTGAGGTTACATGAATATGCATAGGTTCATTAACACAGGCAAAGAGTACTTTGCCTGTGTGTGTGATTTGTGTGAGGTCAAGATGTGACCCTGTGAAGACTCCCCAAAGCTGGTGCCAGGCGTCTAGCAGATCTATCTAAACAAAAGGCTCTTATACTTAAAGAGATATACGTGTGTTTGCTATACCATATATCAACAAAGAAGATAGGACCTCTCTGATGTTCCTAGACTGTGGGTGTGCATTCTAGTGTGGAATACACACCAAGCCTTTACAGCCTGCTAAAGATCAGTCCTATCACTACACAATTGATTATATACCTTTAAGCATATATGGTTAAATATTTCTAAGCATAAATGACAATGAACAATACAAAACCTAACAGAGACACAGGAAAAAACAGAAACATTAAGGTGGAGCTGACTTTAACAGCCATGTTGTTGGGTCTCCATGTCAGGTCTGGTTATTGGTAATCAGCTTCTTCATTTAAATGGTCAAAACACTGGTTACTAGTCAGTAAGATGATCTCATTTCAGTCATCTGAATTTCTGGTTACCACTGGCATCTTCTGCCCAGTAAACCATCTCTCCTGATTAAGCAAAAATGCATTCATCCAGTTATGTTCAAATTATTGTGTCCATTCTGACTCACAGGGTATTCTCTCCTACCTGTCTGTTGCCTCCTGCCTTCACTATCGCCATAATAATGTTCTCTGTGGCCATGAAGGGCAGCTCATTGCGGATGTGTCTCTCAATGACTTTGGGGTAGACCACAAGACCCTCTGTGATGTTCTGCAGCGTGCTGAGGACGATGTCTGCTGTCAGGAAGGACTCGGGCAGGGAGATCCTCCTTCACAGGAGCAAGGCAGAGAAGAGAGGAAAGAAACCATCAGTAATCACAAGTAACAGCTTTTTACTCAACCACTGAATCCTGGGTAACAATGTGCAATGCATTGTAGGATGTGTAGTTCTTTAACCATTAACGCAATTATGTACATGGGCTGTATCCCAATTCAGGGTCTGCAGCCTTAAAGTACGCAGCCTCAACCATCCTCAAGGGCCGCGTACTCAAAGACCGCTAAGGCCGGAAGTGCGAGGCTTGTGTAATGGGACGGTCTAGCCTCCTTTGCGCTGATACTGTTGTTTGTCAATAAAGTAAAAAAAAAAAAAAAAAAAAAAGAGCCTCTGTTGCGCTGCTCAGGTTGCCTAGCAACCATGATACGAACCACTGGAAACGTGTCATAGCTTTGTTTGACAGAAATGAAGGAGAATCTTTTGTTCATTTGTTTATTTGTTTCTACATGAGCTTTGATCATTCTCTGTAAGATTAAGCTCAGCTATTGAACGGCGTATATTTTAAAGGCTTTAAAACCAAGTTAGTACAAACGTCACTAATGTCACATAACTTTGCTGACATGTGGCCAACAGTAATGTTTAATGTTCTTCGTTATTAAACATTTGCACATAAGGTATATAATATTCAGTACTTAAAGTGTACTCTTTGGCCGCCCCTCATCCGCAGTTTGTTTTTTTTTTTTTTTTTTTTTTTTCTGCAAATTTATCCACACCCATCGCCGTGCTATGCATTCTGGGATATGTTGGGCCACGAAGTCTACACTGCCACAGCCTTAAAATTCAGGGAAATGAAGGACTCATTTCAGGGCCGCATTTCGAGCAGCCTTTTAATTGGGACAGCCTTCGGCGCGCCGCTGTGACGTAATCGGCCTTGAAATACGTACTTTAAGGCTGCAGACCCTGAATTGGGATACAGCCATAGTCTTTTACTGTTGATTTATTTTCTTTTTTCCCTTTAGGTTTTCTCTTTTGTTGCTTTATGGCCATGATTTATGTCTTAGCTATTTGGCTTGGTTCAAAGCCTAAAACTCTGGAAGATTTCCTGAAGTGTCAGTGGAAAATATGAAGGAGAAATCCACTTTTTTTTTTTTTTTGTTTCACACATGGTACAGCAGTAATGCATTCCCATACACAACCTTCCTTTCAATTAAAGTAACACTGTTTCCATGCATGAAAAGGAGCAGGAAGAAGAATAAATTCTTATTGATACCTGCCCCCTATCTGTGATAATACAAGTAGGCAACCAAAATTACACTATGACAATTTTCTGCACATAACAAAACAAAGCAAACAGAACAATATACTCAACAATGAGCAATACCACTAAATATCAAACTAAAAGGATCATTTTTCTACAATTAAATTCTATTCTCAACTTCTTCATATTGGTTTATCATTTTATTCTTATAGCAGATTTTAAATTGAGAAACATTTATACAACACTTAAGATGATCACTGAGAGAATTCCTATGACTGTTGGACACATTTGCCTTTGTGTGGTTCAAGCAAACCGGTGCTTAAAATAAAACTTCCTTCTGCCGTCCCCATTTTCTGAACACAATACAAATAAACTTTAACTTAAGAGGTAGTGTTTATTTTTTGCCCTAAACATAATAGTTAAAGTCTGTAATTTCACTATGTCTTCTAGTTTTAACAATTTCGATTTTATAAACAAATTATTAGTGTTCTCTATATTTAACATTATGCATAATTCGAAGTGCTCTCTTCTGTAATAAGTATAATGCTTTCATATTAGTCATGTATGTATTCCCCCATACTTCAACACAATAGCTCAGATAGGGTAGAAACAATGAAAAATATAATATTCTCATTGTCTTGTAATCTAATATATATCTAACATTACCCAGGATATAAATACTTTTAGCCAACTTTTTTTTTTTTTAACATGTTCAATATGTGATTTCCATGTTAACTTTTAAAACCAGAGTCTCTATAAAAGTGGGCAGTCACGGTGGCACTCCATAAAAGCTACTGTGGGCAAAAACCATAGGCCTGTTAAATTAAGCTACTTCTTCTTCTAACAGGAAAATCATCCATCAATCTTCTTCCACTTATCCGGGGCCGGGTCATGGGGGTAGAAGCCTAAGCAGAGAAACACAGACCTCCCTCTCCACAGCTACCTCCTCCAGCTTATTCTTAGGCAGCTCAGAGATATAATTTCTCCAGTGTGTCCTGGGTCTGCCCCAGGGCGTCCTCATGGTGGGAGATGCCCAGAACACCTCGCCCAGGAGGCATCCTAGTCAGATGCCCGAACCACCTCAACTGGCTCCTTTCAATGTGGAGGAGCAGCGGCTCTTCTCTGAGCCCCTCCTGGATGGCTGCACTACTCACCCTATCTCTGAGGGAGAGACCAACCACCCTTAGAAATGGTAGCTGGTAATGTGACCGCTACAGCTCCCACATCACTGCAGCACCAATCCGTTTGTCAATCTCCTGCTCCCCTCTCCCGTCACTAGTGAACAAGACCCCAAGATACTTAAACTCCTCCACTTTGGGCAGTAACTCATCCCTGACCCTGGCACTCCACCCTTGTCCGGCTGACGGCAATGAGTGGAAAAATATAGGGAAGAGTTCACCCTGCCCAGGGTAGGGTTACCGGAGCCCCAACCTGGGAGTCAGTCCTGGGGAGGGTGCCAGAGGGCAAGTGTCTCATGACCGGGCTTTGGCCCATGGGGCCCGGCTGGGCACACCCCGAAGAGGAAAAATGGACCCACTCTTCTGTAGGTCCACCACCTGCAGGAGGCACCTTAGGACTCAGGTGCAGTGTTTTCCGGGCAGTGGCCAAGGGCGGAAACCCCGGCGGACCGATTCACGGTTACTGAGACTAGCGAGCAAGGAAATCATATTAGCACTAATTTAGCAGTGAACACACAACTGTTTCACCTTGGTTTCTTTTTTTTTTTTTTTTTTTTTAACTATTGAACTATTCAACTTTTTTTAATATTTCAGCTATTTTTACGTTATGTTTAACTAACAAATTGACTACTTCCATACTACCATACAATTGGAAAATGTTAAGCTTTTGTTCTCTCAGTTATAGGATTCTTTGTTCCTCTCAAGTCTTCAATTTTTTTAACAAGAAGACCTTGATGATGCAGAAGCAACACTCGTAACTGAGAATCATTGTTCACTACTATTTATTGTACGCTTCCACACTGATGTGATATCTACTTCACAGAGGAGAACTGCATCATACCAAATTCACAGCAGTGTAAGTGTGTCTGTGTTGGCTGACCTGTTGGCACTGTCATCCAGTGTCCTCTCCAGCCACTGCACTGAGGCAGTCTGCAGGGGGTCGGCCATCAACGCAATCAGATGTCGGGCCAAGCTACAGCAGCGTTCTGCACGCATGGGGTTCCTCTTGTAGGGCATAGCACTGGAACCTGGAAGAGGAGCGGGCAAAGCTTTAGGCTGAGGCACAGTTTAACAGGTGAAAAAGTGCTTTTGAATGAGCGAACGTACCAATCTGCTCCTTAAAAGGTTCCTCGATCTCTTTTAGGTTGGCCAGCAGACGGATGTCTGTGCAGATCTACAGCAGACGACAGTATAAAGTTTAGACTCAGTTACATCAGCTTTTTGAAAATCCTGAGCTCAAGACCCAAGTTTCTTTAACCACCACTAAATGTAGACATTTCCTCACCTTGTGCACCTTTGACATCAAAGTTAGACAGCTCCATCAGTCTGATGAAGGCCTATGAAAACACTGCAGCTGCAGTCGGACTCACTGGAAGTGTGTAAAGCCGAGCGTGGGGAGGTCGGCGTATTCCTCTGCAAAGTTTGCCAGCCGGTCGATGACTCTGGCCAGCTGCAGGAAAAACAAGCCTTTAATGATCAAATCAGGGTGTCAAACTTATTTTACATCGTGGGCTACAAACAGCCAGCTTTGATCTTTAGCTCCCAGAAGCAGTGAAGATGCATAATAAATGTAACCAATATGTTGCAATGCATGTCCTGTAATTTTTAAATATAATTTTTCATGAATTCATTGAAAATGTCCTGTTAGGGTTTTTTTTTTTTAATATTAATGGACTCACTGTAAAAACAAAAAACTAGCCGACAAGCTTGTTTGATATTAATATATTCATTTGCACTGTTTTCATAGAATTTCTGGACAAACAGGTGAGTCTCACCTTAGGCAAGAGGATGTTGAAGCCATCACGCAATGCAATGAGATCCTGAAGAACAGAAATGACAAACATGAGAAGCTTTAAAGAGTCAAAACTCATCACTGCTGGGTTTATTTATGCAATAGTCATACTTACAGTATTGTCTCCCACATAGCATGACGTAGCTCCGAGGTGGATGATGGGAGCAGCTGTGGGGCAGCAGTGTGCAAAGGTGTGGACGTGCGCCATGACATCGTGCCTCAGCTTTCGCTCTTCTTCAGCCGCCACGGTAAAGTCAATGTCCTCTGCATGGCTCTCCATCTCTGCAATCTGAGCATCAGTGATGGGCAGACCCAGAGCCTGAGGAGGAGAACATTGAACACAGAGACATGATGACAAACAGGAAGAGTTCCTACAAGCAACTCGTAAAGTTTAGAGCTGGCAAAACAAAAGTGCTTGTAGTTACAGAATGAATTCTGAACCATTTCCTGCAGGGTTTCATTCATTTTCAGAGTTTACTTATAAGCTTTTTATGTGGAGCTTTTTGACTCTTGATAATACAGTTCTTTACTTTTAAGATATTTATCAACAGTTACAAATGCAAATACGTTTTATATAAATACATGTTTTATTATAAATACACATATTTGCAGTATTGGCTCTTCTGTTAATGAAAAGGATGTTTGGGTAAAAGTCACACAGTGACTTGCATTGCTAAGCTGATAGCAAACAGCCTCAGTTGTATTACCGGCCCCTACTAGACTGCGAAAATAACACCTCAGTGTTATTTTATGTCACTTAAATCCAGTTTTTTGCCAACAAGTCAGCCTTTGATCTCGTAGACTTCTCTATGTGAAACGGCTCTGCTTCTTCTTTGTGGCCTCAGCACCAAGCTGACAAGCTCTCACAGCTGTTTATGGCGAGTCCATGAAATGATGCCGAGTGATGCCACAGCTCTGAGGTCGCTCCAAAAGATTCTGGCACGTTATGAGAGCTTGGTCCACATTGCCAGCAAAAAGTCAAATTCGTTGAATCACCTGGCAATTATATTCACGGTATTCATTCACTTTGTCCTTTTGAATTTGCTAGCTTGTTATGTTGTTGAGCCAGTGGCTTCTTCACTTGTTGCACCTGTATTTTCCTCAGTGATCAGTGTGTCAGATCTTTTGCTACTTCTCTGCCTTGTTAGGTAATAACACTTGTAAGGCATGTTGCATATTTGCAGCTCTGGAGGTCAGGCTCACTAAATTGGAGACCAAATTTTGTGTGTGTGTGTGTGTGTGTGTGTGTGTGGGGCAGACAATCGAGGACAGAGCTGGCCCAGACGCCTGTCTGCTTGCCTTTTCTCCAGTTTTGATCATTATGTGCTGTCTACGTGAGGTCCACAGTGTATGGGAGGAAGAGGAAAGGCAGCAAGTAGTTGCGCTGTCCCAAGCATATAAGACTCGTGAAAAATCTGTGATTATCAGCTGCATTTATCTAATATTAAATCACTCACAAAAAATGCAATTTCATATATTTTATTTTTTGATTTTTCATTATATTTTTGTTTGTTGTATAGGCTATATACAGGGTTCCTTTTTTTTTCTGTTATTATTTTAATAAAATGCAACTCTGGAACTGCCAAATGTTTTCTGACTTGTACACAATTTCTTTTTATTGTATACTAACAGTATGTTAAGACCAAGAGACTTGATAGGGCTCTATAAAGGTTGCAGACTTCAGAACTTTTCTTGTCCATCTTCCATTGGTTTTAATTTTGCACTCCAGTATGAACACCCATCCCCCAACCCGAGGATCACCACAACATAACCTAACAGACCTAGACCTTAGTTCACAGATTTGCTTTGTCTAGGGTTTATTTCTGGGATTTCGCACAACCCAGGGTTCAAATCACGAATCCATAATGGGCTTGGATTTACAACATTATGAATAAAATGTGCTCTATTTGGAAGAAGCAGGCCCCCCTCCCCTTTCGACGGGTTGTGTGTGAGACTTTAAATCGAGGGCGTAGATTTGGTTTTGGCATTGGTAGGGACGGATGATTCAACCACCAAACCCTGCCCTGCCCTGTTTTTTTTTTTTTTTTTTTTTTTTTTTTTGTTTTTGTTTTTTTCCTTTTTGTCTTTGCTTCTTGATTTTTAAAAAAAGGAGAAATATACTTGCCTACATATGCTAGTCTACATGCTTTTAAACCATTTAAAATTACAATTCATAGTTGTGTGAATTATATAATGTTAAATTACTATTAAACAAATGACTAAGAATTTTAGACTTTAGTTTACTTCAGCCATATTCCATATAAATCAGGTATCATATAAAAATAGCTTCAAATACAGTCATGACAATAAAAGAATATGACTTTAACAACATTACTTCAGTTATAGTACACAAACATCTCTGATACATTAGCACTAAGGGAACAGTGAATGACCTGGTGGTTTTTGTCTATAAAACTACTCTAAGATTACCACAAAGTAAAAGATCTCGCAGCAAAATTATGCAACATTTTAGGCACTATTGCCCCGATCAAATCAGTGAGCTGGGATTTTTCATTCTAAACATGAACTACTGTTACAGCAACAGCCATGGATTACTGGTGCCCCACACAACTCAATGTCCACTATGTGAAGGAGCCAAACACATGCCTTCTCCTCTCGTTAACTGAGAAACTGCTGGCATATTGGTTTTACATCTATACTGTCCAGTCTCTCGTGGTGGACATGGCATACAGCATTTTACCTTTAAGCATTTTACATTTTAACGTTAGGCATATAATTTTAACAGCCTCTGTAAACTAATATCCTGGCTTGCTCGAGGCTGCCGTTTTCTCTGACAGTTTCAATCAAAATTAGAAATGCTACTCTGGGAGACTGAGAGAACTTGGATTTATGAGCTTGGATTGGAAACTAACTGTTGTGCAGTTAGTTTCCAAAACACGTTATTCATTGTTACATACAATTTTAGACTGATGTGGGCCAAAGCCTAGCATAGCCTGTAACGTTATTATGACGGACACATTTTATGAGTGAACTTGACTTTAAGTGACTTACAGGTTTCTTTGAAAAATACTTTCTTATATCCAGGTTCTTCGTTTTTGCTGTCATCCTCCTCTCCTCCTTGCAGGTCCTCGCAGCGCAGGCTTGCAGCTGCTAAAACTAAACAGAGCTCCCTGAAAGGCACAGCCAATCACATTGGCCATATTTGTCACATGAGGTAGGACTCCAGTAGAGATCGTAATTTAAGTCTTTCTGCACCGCTGGGTGAATGAAACGTTGACAGATCGTTTTTTTTTTTCTTTCTTTTTATCCGGTTTGTTTTTCTTTACTCGAAGAGATCAAATTATTGGTGGGGACATGTCCCTTCCGTCCATGCCAAATCTACGCCCTTGCTTTAAATCATCAAACTGTAAATTATAAATTTTAAATTGTTATTGATCCCTTTACCCCTGGTCCTAAAGTGTATATTTATTTTCTTACTCTTCTCATATTTATTGTTTGTTTACTTGCACTGCTGTAACTGGAGCCACGTCGTCTCTCTCTCCATATACTGAACTGTATGTAGCAGTTGCAGAGCGAACGGGTTGAGCAGAGATAACAAAGTTTACTTTGACTTCAGCAGCGAGCAGGCGCACCGCGCTCACTTTTTGCGTATAGAATTTTGAAAAAAAACCCAAAAACATCGGTGCAAATTATAAGCCTGTATCATAATGTCTGGTGTTTTCATGTTTGTTGGTTTGTTTTCATTTTGTTTTATTTTGCGAGTTGGTTATTAGATGCTGCTCCAGCCAGCCAGAGAATCCCCCGCCGCCCCGCCTTCTCCTCCCTGTGCAGTAGTGATGGGTCGTTCGCGAACGAAATGGCTCTTAGAGCCGGTTCTTTGACGTGAACGACGCGAGCCGGCTCCTTATCGCGAGCCGTCACGTGGTTTTTTTTGTGGTTTTTTTTTTTCTTTCTCTCAGCCTCTCTCTCGCACTTTTTTTCCGCTGCACTCTGCAAGCGAGCCTTGTGCTTTACGCTGGGCAGAGGGGGGAGGGGCGGTAGTTACACTCAGTAGCACAGGAACAGAGCCAGAGAGAGAGAAAGAGAGGCAGGGACAACAACATTAGAAAGGTATAGTAATCATCCACAACTATTTTCGGTTGCAGATGATAAAGGATTCAGAAAGTTTATTCATGCAGGTCCATATGACAGAGAATATGCATGTTCTTTTAGTTTTCATATTATAATTTATATTTGATTGTGTTGTGGTTTGCAGTGTTTTGTGTTGTTTTCACTTTAAATTTGTAAAAGAAAAAAGCTGAAAATTTAAATAGTTAAAACTTGAAATGTGAATAGTTGATTTTTGTATTATGTGATTTATTTATTACATTTTATGTGGAGTGAATAAATAAAAGTATATTTACGGTGGCCCCTAGAGACAAAGCACATACAAACTTCAAATCACGTACGAACTCTGAAGCATGTACAAACTCCAAAACACGTAAAAACTCCAAAACACGTAAAAACACGTACAAACTCCGAAGCACATAAAAACTCAGAAGCATATAAAAACTCAGAAGCACATAAAAACTCAAAAGACAACAGAAGTGCTCCAGGATGCTGGGCTCAGTGTTGAGCCTTTGTTATCTTGTGGCTACACAAGCCAGCAAGTACCAACGACAGGATTTGGTGTGTGGTAGTAACAGGTAAATGAACTTTTTTTTAAATTATTTGAATATATATGAGTGCCTGTGTATAAATACACAAACAATACACACATGCTTTCAATTGTGTAATTTAAGTGATCTAGTAGCTCTGCTTTGGAAGTTCAGTTCATGCTAGAAATGTGTTTTGGAGTTTGTACGTGTTTTGTCTCTAGGGGCCACCGCATATATTTATATATAAACATATATAAATAAAACCACTTTTTTTACGTTAGTAATTCCTTTTGTGCATAATTTTATATTATTGTTAATAATAAATGAATTAAAGCAACAAAACAACCTGAAGAGCCGGTTCGGAGCCGAAAGAGCCGGCTCTTTTTAGTGAGCCGAACCGAAAGAGCCGGATCTGTAAAAAGAGCCGGAAATCCCATCACTACTGTGCAGCAAGCAGCAGGCGCTTACTCCCAGCAAATGGTTGATGGAAACCCAATCGGTGTCTTCGACATTCCCGATATGCGCTGGCATGATATCGGGGCAGCATGAGTACGGGTAATCTTTTTTTTTTTTTTTTTTTTTTTTTTTTGCCGATGCCCGTGATGCCGCCCCCCACCATGATGCCGCCCCGGGCAACCGCCCGTGTCGCCCGTATCAAAAACCGCTACTGACTATACATATAGTTATAATTATAGAAGTTATAGCATATTATACAAAATTAGTTATTATTAGAATAGACATAACATAATTTGGATATCGCATGATATCAAACAGAAGCTGTCAGCTCTGTAATGTAGGCAATCAATAAGAAAGCAGTTCATTATTGCTGTAGATTCCAGCGGCTCTTCATATTTTTGGCCAACAGATGTCACCAAACACGACTGTGTGTGAAAAGCTTCAAGTAATGAACAGGTTTTCAACATAAGTTCTAATGCTTCAGATAGCTTCATTTGGCCATCGCTATTGAAAATCTTTGCCGGGAGAGGGAGCGTGAAGCTGGGCGACTAATCCAGTGAGTGTGATCCGGTGTCCGAGTGGCGGAACCAGAGAGCTGTAGCACAAGGAAGAAAAGGTAAGTACATAGATTTGGGCGCACATGAGTCGTGAGAGCCTGTTACCTACCCGGGTAAACTGACGAAGAGACAGCAAAACTGGTCTTGAATACCCTCAGTAGATTGCCCAAGATTAGCTCCAGGTGAGTTGGACAGGTGAGGAGGTCACAGCTCCGCCCAGAGGCGGACATCGAAGAATATAGAACTCAGTGGTAATTTACCAGCAGCGCACCCGGACCGTGACAACAGTTTAAGTAAGCAAACTCTAAATTTCTTGGTAAATTACTTCACCATCTGTAAAAAGTGAAAATCCCAACCCATTTTCTTATTTCCTTAAATACGAGCTCACCTTATAGTGTTTATTGCTCCAGACAGGTCAGTCCCCTTCATCCATCTATGGCCTACTTCGACCCAGATTACAGATATGGAGATAAATCCTTCTCCCCACATTATAATAATTGTTTTTTGTTTGTTTGTTTAAAAAAAAAACAGGGTCTGAATGTCCTCTGTTCACTTTTAATCTCATGCTTTGAACATCACCATCCTTTAAATAGCCGACTTCTGGTAGGATCACGTGGTCAAGTGGAAGGTGTCCTTTTTTAATTAATGTGTGACGTGACTGTACAGACTTCAAAAACGCTGGGACGTCGAAGCGCTAACTTTGCCTCGATACATGAAAATACGTCAA
Organism: Aulonocara stuartgranti; assembly: GCF_965226115.1. Lineage (NCBI taxonomy): Eukaryota > Metazoa > Chordata > Actinopteri > Cichliformes > Cichlidae > Aulonocara > Aulonocara stuartgranti. The sequence continues at coordinate 23,927,103 of NC_138942.1, read as the reverse complement.
CAAAACGTTTAAAACGTGTTATGATCGCTGCAATAAACACGAGTACGTCAGCGAAGAGTTTGGAGTCATATTAGCACTGTCACCCACGTCTTTAAAATCTACACAGCAAATGTTGCTTCTTCTTTTTTAACCTTCTGACTTCCGTGATTTCCCCAGGTTCCCTGAACGTACCTCCCCATATAGCGGACATAATTCAACTGGTAAGGAGCCAAGGATGAGCTCAGACATTCAGGATGACTTTTCTGCTAAACGTGTCGTATTCTTCAGGCAGTATCCACTCTAAGGAGGCGAAGATTTGACTCCAAAGCGATCGGACAGCGTCTTACAGTCATCTGCTATTTATAGAAGCTCTTACTTATTATGTAAGCCGTTTCTTGTATCACATTTAAATGTATTCATGCAGCATAAATCCCCCTTCCTGCCTCGCACAATACTCTCATGTCTAGAGGCGTCATATATATTATGAATAGCTGTGTTCATGCATGATGCAACATCTGGGGAGCACATCCAGCTGTAAGCCGAGCACAAAGTACTGACTCTCTCTCTCTGTCTATCCATCTTTCCGTCTGTCCACCTGACTGCAGTCTGCATACAGTGCCACACTGCTGCTGCTGCTGCTGCTGCTGCCGTCTGATACAAGCGAGTGGGAGGCACAGCTTCCTCTGTTTTCTCTCAAAAAAATGAACAGACATCTTATTGGAGCAGCTGCTGAAGGGGTGGATTTGGCTTCCAGTCTCCTGCATTGCACAATCTTTTCCCTCAGCTCGGACAGATAAAGAAGACAAAAGAAAGGAGTACTGGAAGGGGAGGAGGACTGGGAGCGGAGGGGATATATATATGTATGTATCCATAAAGAAAAAGACTAGGAAGAGCCACGGTGAGGTGAAGGGGGTGTGAAAGAAAACAGATTACAAAAAAGAAGGAAGGGAGAGGTTTAAGTATGAGGAAATGAAGAGAGGCAGGGGCAGGAAACTGAAGATAGAGTGACTACACTGCAGCAGAATGAGGGTTAGAGTGAAAGCAAGAGCAGGGAAGCATTTGAGCTCCGCATCCGTGGCTTTCTGAAGAGGCACGAAAAAGGAAGGCACCGTGGAGGTGAGACGGAGACGGAGGAGGGGGGCTGAGGAGGAGGAAGCCAGAGGTTCTACACACAAGATGGCTGCTGTGTCCTCTGCCTCTGACACCGGTAAGTGGCTTTTTAATATTTTGCCAGACACCTCACAGCGAGCTCGACATCATCACCTTTACTTTAACAGCAGCATCCTTTCTCAAACGTCGGCTGGAGGTGGAAACTGTTGCTCGTGTCAACTTCTGTGATTGGTGGCATACATGGAAAGTCAGTGAGCATCATTAATCAATAAACTTCTCACTGCATCTCATACTCTCCTCCACCTCCTCCTCCTCATGGAGCACGCATCACTCCTCTGAGCATCTTCTGGATATTCAAATACTTCTCTGATGCCTTTGAAAAAAAAAGAAGAATCAAAACTCAGAGTGCGTCATGTTTTTGTTCACATGACAGAGTGGTGTGTCTGCCTCTGTTTTTCTGAAATCTGAGGACAGATAAAAAGATGAGGGATGCTGGGAGATCAGCCAAAGCGGGACAGAGACGCGAATGAACGAGGAGCCAGGGAAAGAGATGAGATATAAGGTAGCAAGCTTCTCAGATAAGATGAGAGCAGAGAGGGAATGGAAGGAGGGAGGCCAGGAAAGAAGGGGGGAATGTAGAATTGCATTGCAGTGTGAAGGATGCAGAGGTGCAGCAATCTCCAAAACACAGTAGGAAGACTCAATAGTGGGTTTAAACAAATTAAGATCCAAAATCTATTCAGACAGAATGTTAAAAGTATATACCTCTACCTAGGTTTGATCCCTGGCTCCTTCACCTTTGGACAAGATGCTGAACCCCGAGTTGCCTCTGATGCATCCATCAGATTATGGCTGTTTCTCAATAATCGAGTACGCTAGTCCTTACTTGATAGTCTGTATTTCGTAAGTTCACACGGGAGTTCGGACTTCCCGAGAACGCGAGAGAGACATCACAGCGCCAGAAGTTTCACTGCCATCCCCTTTTAATTTAAATGCGATTAATATTGCAATGAAAATTACACATGATCTGGTAGATTTCTTTAAGAAAAAAAAAGGTAATTTACAAAAGTATTTTAAGCAGTTTGGCAAAATTCACTTTTACATATGAAACGACCTGTGTGTGTGTGTGTGTGTGTGTGTGTGTGTGTGTGTGTGAGAGAGAATGTCCAATTATAAAAAAAAAAAAAAAAAAAGCACTTGTGTGTGTGAGTGGGTTGTAAGAAAGCGCTTTGAGTGCTCAAATTCAGTAGAGAAGCAGCGTTCTGATGTCACTGTGTTACAACAGGAGACCCCCGGGCCCGCCATCCCCCAGAGCGCAGATTGCTGCTCCTCGGGGGTCCACGGTCCGGTAAGACCTCCACTGCCAACACCATCCTGGGAGATGAAGTCTTTGATGGTGGGACGGAGACTACACACAGCAACGTGGGCCACACTGAGATCTACGGCCGCCGTGTCACCGTGGTCGACACCCCGCCGTGGGCCATCCCGGCCGACCCAGCCGACGACGCCGAAGCTGACAACAACGACAACGCGGGGGCCGAGTCAGACAGCCCACGCCGCCCGCCGCCGAGTCTGGACAGCGAGGGCCCGTGCATGGGGGCCATTCTCTGCCCTCCGGGACCGCACGCTATCCTTCTGGTGGTGTCGGTCACCCAGCCCTTCACCGAGACTGAGCGGAGGGCTGCGGAGGAGCAGCTCGGCGCCCTCGGGGGAGGGACCTGGAGGTACTCCATGGTCCTGTTCACCGGGATAGACAAGCTGCCCAAGGGGTTTTTTATTGAGGAGCACATAGCAAACACTGGAGAGGCCTTGCAATGGCTGGTGGAGAGATGTGGAAGCAGGTATAACGTCAGTTTGCTATCTTCCCGTTTTCCCCAATGTCTCCTCTGGTTTCTCAAAAGATACTCAATGTTTAGACTGTGCAGCAGGAGTTTGATAGATAACCCAAAGGGAAACGGCTGCAGATGTTGTGCTTCAAACCTGATTTACGCTGAACATGCTGCCTATGGAAAAAACAGTTGTGCAAATCTGATAACATCTCCAGCAGTATCATTTCAGTCAACTTTGGCTGCAAGCTTCAATAACAATAAAACTGAGTGTATGAAGCTTCAGGGTGGATTAGTCACTACTTCATGGTGGATTTTTAACTCTCCACATAGAAGAGTGCCATGCTAAAACGTCTGCATCTGTTCACACTGGATTGCTTAGTTGGTGTTAAACATCAAACTGGCAGCACCAGAGACTGCTTAGCTTATAGTGAATGTAAGGTTCAAGATCTAAAGGTTCCTGATTTTCAGTTCAGTTTTGTCACCAACCAACAGCAACGCTGTCAGTAAGACAACAATTCTGACATTTTTGAAAACTGTGGAAAGTTTCTTTCAGGGCAAAAGGAAACTGTATGCTGCAGTTGTTATGTAGTTCTAAATAAATTGAATGTCATGCTCCTTTTAAAGCTGGTTTCCCCCCTGCAGGTACCACGCCTTTGATAACACTCGAAAAGAAACAGAAGAAAACACACAAGTACCCGAGCTGATGGAAAAAGTGGAGGAAATGATCACTGACAACCAAGGTTTGGCTGGATTTATTAAAGTAAAGACCATGTAGAGTTCATGAGATGAGAAGCGTTTTAATTCTACTTTTAATTAAAAACAGTAGGGAAACATCTCAAATGCTGGAAATGAAACACGTTTATGTTTTGTTTTTTCATGAATTTATATTAATGTTGAAGCCAGCGACACAAATAAAAGACGACACAGATTATCTCACCTGTATCCTGTGGTGTTTATGTTTGAGGAAGGAACTGCCGTCGTTTTATTGTTCAGAGTTTCCTTTGTTGTATTTTGTTCACAATACCACAAATGTTTGTGGTCAGAACTGCAGTCGGGTTCATTTAACACCGGTCTCTGCCAGCAGCATTCTGGGATGTTGCTGAAAATAAACATGGACTTCCCATGAAAAGGCTTGAAAGGCTTTATATGTGGCTTCAAACCCTGGATATAATCGTAACAGAGCCAGATGTGCAATATGCATTAATATTCCCCCCTCCTCACTCGTGCTTGTTTATTTAATGTGTATTAAGAGCTGACACACAACAGTTCGGTGAATAATTTATGGGTGCTTTCATGCAGGATGGTACTTTGAGGTGAATGAGCTGATTTTACTGGAGGAAGAACAGGCCCGGAGAGCTCTGGAGGAAGAAAGGATGAGGATGGAGGAGCACGCTCGACAGAGGGAGCAGATGATCGGAGGACCTCCCAGAGGTATGAGCGTTTGTGTGTGCTGAGGTGTGTAATTGAGTGAGTCATGTGGTGAAGGAGAGTTGAATTCACATGTGTCACGATTCTACCCTAGGGAAAACAACCCCCCCCCCCCAACCACCCCCACCCCACGAAATGGTGTTGTAGCAAATTGCTTACTCATTCCTGTTGAGCTTGCGTTGCTTTTTATTCAGAGTGTTTTCATTCTCTCCGCTTTGTTTATCTGACTACTCTTCTATTTCTCATCCTGTCCTCGTCATTCTGTTTAGAACTGAGGTTGCTGTTGCTGGGTTGGAAGGGTGTTGGAAAAAGCTCTGTGGGGAACTGCATCCTGGGCCGCCGCTACTTTGAATCAGGACAAGAGACAGAGCTGTGCCTCAGGCGGCAGGCGCTCGTGTCTGGTCGTCGGGTCACTATTGTAGACACGCCGGGCTGGGACTGGTTCTCGGTGAGGCGAACCCCTAAGCGAATCCGCCAGGAGTCCCAGCGCGGGGCTGCCCTCCTGCGGCCCGGACCCCACACCCTGCTGCTGGTCCTTCCCGTCGTCTCGTCCCTCACCGCCAGGAAGCGGCGAACGCTTGTGGCGCACATAGAGACTCTGTTTGGCGACAGCGCGTGCCTCCACACCATGGTGCTGTTCAGCTGTGGTGACTGGCTGGGACGCACGCCCATTGAGGAGCACATCCTCAGAGGCGGACGCGAGTTGCAGAGACTGTTGGAATACTGTGGGAACTATTACCACGTACTGGACAGTAAGACGCCTGGCAAAGACAGGAGTGTGTCGGTCCTGCTGGACAAGATTGAAGAGATGATCAGAGAGAACGGCGACAAGGCCTTCCTTCCCATACAGACAGAGTGGTGTAAGTCCTTTTTTTCTATATATTTTGCAACGATAGCTAATGTTCAGTGGCTTTTGTCTCGTGTTGCAGTTGAAAAACACATATGTACACAGCTGATCTGCTTATGAAAATTATGCACACTAATAAAATGATGTTGCATTTGACAGTGAGCGAGGAGAGCTCCTACTCCTCTGACAACACCGAACCGGAGGACGACTGCCGGGGATGCCAGCTACAGTGACACAATCAGACTAAACGGAAAAGTCTTTTTCCTCCTTGTGAGCCTTTTAACGGGGCATGAACATCACCTCATAAAACTAAAATCTCATTGAGATATCCCTCTCTAACTCTCAAGAGTTTCAGGGACAACAAAGGGTTCAGATGAGTAGGTCTGGAGAGTGAGACGTTTAAGACGAGCTCCTCATGCCGAACAGCAGGAGAGATGTCCTGCTTCGAGCGACCTGAGCTCAAAAACACACCCCGAGCCTGCGAGCATGTCCACAGAAGTCAGCTGCTGCTAATCTTTGTAAATCTTTATTCCGTCCGCACTGATCAACTTTGTATTACGTGTTGCAAAAAAACGGCAAAATCCAAACCAAAAAAGCTACACGTTTAAAAAAACAAAACAAAAAAAACTGCAATGTCAGATTTGAGGGTGGGATCACATGTGTCATTAGCAAGTTTTGGAAGATTGTTCCCTCTGATGTCAATCAGTTTGAATCAGAAAGGATTTACAAGCAAAAGAAAAAAGCTCAAGTGAAAGCAAGCTACTTAATACCAAATCCAAACATGGACAAAGTGTGCTGGAAGTGCACGCACAACCTTCAGATGTTAAAAACAGGAGGTAACGCTTGCCTCTCACATTAGTGAGACTGAAATGATCTCCGTTAAAAATGCATTCGTCTCTGCTGCTCAGGGAGTCTGAGTTGGATTAATTTAAAAAGGGGCAAAATCTGGCACAGCCACAGAGACGCAGATTAATGTTGATTGCTTAAATGTGGACGTGAGTCACATGTTAATCCAAATTTGGGGCTTTCTCCGAGTGTTTGTTTTAGTTTACCGGGAGCTTAAAGGGAGTGAGTCTTTAAGAACCAGCTAAAAAACGCAAGTCATTTTTATCACACCTCTGCATTCATGTTCAAGAGGAGCTGGGAAGACAGTTTAAAGAAGGCTGTGTCGAAACTTAGCGCAGCCTCAGATCCCCGTGGAGCTCTGCTTGGCTGCTTATGGTCATGCACTCAGTGCGTGTATTGACAAGGCAGATTCAGCTACGTGCCTCAGCATCAAAGCGAGACAGCAGGAGCACACCCTGCAGCAGTAGCAGCAGGGCAGTATCCTATAGGCTACATCAAGCTTTCGCATGCTACAGAAACAGCATAACCTCATGAACCACTCAAGCTCTCATAGGGCTCTTAATACCTTGTAACTTTTTCTACATCCTTGAGCTATCAAACATCAGTAGTTTAAAGAAAAATACATACATATATATATAAATATATACAGCCATCAGAGGCATGTTAAGACATAGCATGTGGAAAAATGAGTGCCTATAGAGCTGAAGGCAACCTCACTTCGTTCTTCTTGCTTGAATAAGCGATTTCTTTGGTATCACATCCTTCTACCTTTACAGCTGCAAAAAAAAGAAAAGAAGAAAAAGGAGGGGATAAAATAGAATTCACCCTCTGAAATAAAAACAAATACATAATATGTGACCGATAGCACTGCCATGCTGTAAAATGGAATTTTCTACAAATGATGTAGCCTGTAAATGAAACCGCAGCACTGCTCCCTCTCAACGCTTCAGCAACCTCTGTGCTTCATCTAGCCACATAGGCCACCGGCAGCACTTAAGTGTGACACGCATGACTTTCACATTTTAATACGAGGACGTCCCGCGAGTCCCAAACCACCTCAGTATATCAAAAGTGTAGTAAACAGTGTAAAATAATGTACCATTTTAGGCTCTTAGTGAAGCATTTTTGCACTGTGTAAGTTCTACCACTTTACTGTAGCCAAAGTGACGTCCCTTTCTGTGGTCCCTCTTTATGTGGAGATTGCAACATCAGTACTTTGTTCATCCTGAGACAATGATAATAAAAGATATGGATATATTGTTGTGTATTTTTGGCTTTCGTCTTATTATTTAACTGTCATTTCAATAAAAATGCAAATCCTGTCTTTGAAGACAAAAGATCTCACTGTTTTACCTCTGAGAGGATCTGGTAGTGTGGTGATAGCATCACTAGGTGGCAGTGTAGTAAGCAAAATACTGCATGTGAAGATGAAGGCAGATAAAAATGAGCTCTGAAACGGTTTGTTTCAACTTGAGTAATATTTGCATTACTGGGAAAGGAGATTATTCAAAAAATAATGCAAAAAAGGTAATTTCAGATCTGTTTTGCATTGGCAGACAAAAAGAGAGTCTAATAATTCTTGCTTCACTCTTGAAAAATGAGGGCATTTACACAAAGTTAGCAAAGGTTTTTGCCTGTAAGGAATATTTTGCCTATTAGTGCTGAACTGCTGTGACTTTGGCGCTTGTCCAGAGAGGTATGGTAAATAGTCCCTGAGCTATCTGGAAACGAGCCCAGGCCAATTACAGAGCGCACACCTAGGTCCCGTCGTAGGATGAATGCACACATTTCTGTTGGGTAACATTATTCGAGTTGTGCCTAGGTCAGCACCAGTCAGCACTCTCACTTTTTTTCTCCCCCTCTCCTGTACACTGGCACAAATAAAAATATGCTCAATTTCATGACCAGCATAAACTTTTGAACCACCTTAATGAGCTGCAGAGGGACTGAACATACTATTACATCTTTTGGGGTTGTATCATTAAGAGTATCCAGTGTAGAGAAATCTGCCCAATCAAACGTGTTGTTATGCACTGGGAAATAAAGCAGCACCCAGATGTTTTTATAAACTTATAAATAGAATTAACTTCACATGACTGTCACTTGAATAATCATGCGTTTTGACAACATGACCATCAGGCGGGCCCCATTATCTTCAGTTCTGCTTCAAAGAAAACCCTGAGATAGCGACCAGCCTTGTTTGGAGTTAGATAACAGATAATATTTGTAGTATTCATCCACATTACTTTCATGCTTCAGACTCAGGTCAAACTTATTAAACACTAACGAAAGAATTCTCAGAAACCAACACCAGTTCCTACTCAACATCTGGTTAATGTTAAAGCATTCTCTTGTCAACATCATGCAAAAAGAAAAACTGCCACAATTCATTTAAGCACTTTATTACTCTTTATTGAGAGAATACATGTAGTCTGGTTGTGATATAATATAGACAAGTTGAAAGGTTAAAAAGTCAGTTCCTAGGTTACCAAGGTCCAAATACACGCAAATACATACATAAAATATGTTTATACTGGGAGAAGATTACTTAATTTTCAACTACTTGCTTCTACTTCTACGTGACTATTCAATATTTAATACCAGTGTTGGATACATAAAAGGTGATCATCTGACAAACACTTCTTTTCTTGTGCATCCAAGTCATGCAGTGCAGATGCAGCTTCAACTATACTGTTATTCATTTTCAAAAAAATAAAACCCACTGAGCCCACTTTCTAGTCATCACTTCCTATCACGCATGATCAGTCACTGCTAGGTCCTGCCACTAGGGGTCAGCACTCAGACCCTTCTTGAGCCTTGCCATTCGAACTTCCTCCATCAGTTCTTTGAGATACTCGATCTCTCTGGCCATAGATTCGGCCTTCTCTGCCAGCTCTAGGTTCTTCCTCTCCAACAGCACGTGCTCGTCAGCGAGGGCGTCCTTCTCCGCTCTCTTCTTCTGTCTGTAGCGCGTGGCAGCAGTTTTGTTCTGCTCCATCTTCTTCTGTTTTTTGTCTTTTGGAGGCCTCACAGCTGCACGTTCAGGTCCACCTGCACCGCGTGGGGACTTGACCTTGACACTGGTGGTGCTAGGAGAGGGCGGACTAGCTTTGTAATTTGGTTCCGGGTAGGGTCTGCTTCTGGAGGGTGTTTTTGGAGGGGAGGATGGTGGGGAGCAACAAATGACCTTTGACGTGGTGGCCATGGTGATCCCGACTTCCTTTTTCGGGGCAAGCACGAGGACGATGCGAGTTGGTGAGAGTGAGAGTACAAGCTTTGGGACCTGAGGGACCACAGTGGCTACCACTGGCTTCACCTCACTCTCTGACACATCCACTTCACTGCCAAGGTCCAGGGTAAAGGTAGGGGAGGAGGGAGACTCTACTACGGGGGATTCAGGGTCTGGGGAGGTAGGCTCTGATTTGATTTCGAGCTCCTCTTGAGGCTCTGGGATACAAAGTGGAGAAGAAGGAACCTCCTGCCCATCGATGCAGGATTCAGGATCATCCACAGTGATGACAGCAGTATCTGAACAGACAGTGGAAGATGAAGGGGGCGGTGTACTTGAAAGAGAAGCAGAGGGAGGATCCATGAGCACAGGAGTTGAGAGAGCTGGCAGGGGGAGGGAGTCGAGCTCCATGGGGCAATCAAAGGAGGCCAGGAGGTCTTCTGGAGAGCTGTGAGACTCTTCAGCAGGACTGCAGGAGCCAATCAGCGAGTCCAGGTCAAGGTCACTAAGATCCACCTTCTCGGCCATCCAGTCCAAGTCACTGAGCGCATCCTCTGTGGAGGCAGAGCAAGCAAAACATGAATGAGCTATTAATTTATACTTCGTTACACTCTGACATCAGGTGTCCGAACTTTTAGGTGTTACTCAACAGTAAGTCGTTACCTTTGCCGTCACCTGAGAGCGCCTGGCTACACGTCAGCTGACCTGGGTGGGCCAATAAAGGAAAGAGCAGATCAGACTCCATCCCGACTTTGTCCCCATGGAGGAGGAGGGCCGGCGGAGAGGGAGGAGGGGAGTAGAAGGGCGGAGGAGAAGAGGAAGACGACAGCGATGAGGAGGTGAGGGGGGAAGCAGGTTCAGCATCCCCCTCCAAGCTTCCTCCTCCTTTCTGTTGTTCTTTGTCAGGGCGGAAAAACAGCGAGTCCATGGCGTCAGCCATGGGAGAGGAAGGCCCCCAGAGAAGGGCCTCCATGTCTTCCTGGCCAAACTGTGAGCTGGTCATCATCATGGTCATAATGGCTGTTGTTGGTCACAAATGGGGAGCGTGACAATGCTAGGGTAGCTTCGAATTCTATTATGCTGTCGAATGCAGCAGTGCTGAGGGTTTCCACGTAGGACCTGAAGACAGAAAGATGAACAAATGTTTTTGAATGCCTGAACACCATTTTAGACACACACACACACACACTTCACATTTATTACAGAAAAGAAAGTTCCAAGTATAAACAAAATCATCCTGAGTCAAATTCTTTTAATTTTTACCAACACTGCCCCCAAGACTGCAATACCAGTGATCTATCACGTGTTTCCGCGCAGCTCCCAGTCTTATGACTCTGACGTAAGTCTGCTAGCAAGCGAGGTCAAAGAGTCCGTCTCCCTCCCCACAAAAAAACAAAACAGCTACACTTTTGTTCTCAGTCCGCCTGCAGCGAGCCGCCATTTTGACACAAAGAGGAAACGAACCATTTTCTGAGTGCCACGTTGGCGCTCGGAGGCCGGCATGAGAACACAAGTTTGATTAATCAGCGTGAGAGAGGGTTTAGCGTTTTCACAGATACAATGTTACGAGCTTATTTGCGAAAACTGCGTCAAATGTTACAAATCGTGACAGTAACACGTGTTGCGTCACTTCAGTTTTGTCGTCATTTGATTTAATAGTTTCAAATAAAGGTGTTTAGCGTTCTATTAAATAACTGTATGGCATATATATATATATATATATATATATATATATATATTTAAAAACATAACAGCAGACTCGTCTGACCGGCTCCCAGGCCAGACGGTTGTCCCCGACAGCTGGTATGTTAAAAAATAATACTTACGACATTTTTGCTGAATTAGAAGTGACTCAGTGCACTGGCTGGATGCACTGTTTTGCTGGCTGCTGCTGGGTCGCGGCACAATTTCACAATGCCATTTCGGCAAATAGCGCGGTGTCCAACAATATCTGCTCGTTGTCTGTTCCGCAGGAGGGAAAATGGCGATAGTTGTGAGCAGTTCGCGATATAGAGCTGATGCAAGGAGTGGCAATATGCATCCGCCGTGCCCACATTATCAATCCGCGTCACACCCACTGTCTGCTGTCTGTCTGAAAAAGTAGTCACTGAAAATAAACTTCTGAAAGTGACGCAGTATTTATTAATACCACATCTTTCAATATATATAAGCGTAACTGCCATTTATCTGTATAGATAGCGACTAACTGACTAATTGTTATAATAACATAGCAATAGCTTTATTATAAAGTTTCCTCTAACAGGAAGGTTTTTTCAAAGAACTACTTTTGGGTGGTTAATTTTTTAACAGAATTGAAAAGGATGAACTGTGCTGTTGTTACACAAGTGCCACTGGCATCCCTCCTATACCCATCAAAAAAGAATAAATAGTAACAAAAAACCCCAAAACAAATAAATAAATAAAAACATCATTATGCCAGAGGGAGTGATTATAGAGTGTAATAACAGTCCTGACGGTTATTATAGTGTATGTGGGATTGGGTGAGGGTTGCTGGAGGCCACAGCTCAGTGGAAAAGCAGTTCCTCACTCTGTTTGTGCTAGATTGCATTAGTCTGTATCTGTGTGTCTATGTGATTGCACATGCTCATTCCACACAGTGTTCACCACAAGGTGTAGGTCCCACAGGTGGGACGTTTATGATTAATTATCTGGTCTGACTGGTGTTAATGACAATGCTTTTCTTCTCATAACATTCAACTAAGTGTGCCACCTAAAGCTAGTAAGCTGTTAAGCATTATGTCAGCATAAAAGGTACTCTATATTGCCAAAAGTATTTACTCATCTGCCTTCTCATGTATATGAACTTGAGTGACTTCCCATTCTTAATCTGTAGGGTTCCATGTGATATCTCCCGTTTGATATCCCACAAAAACTTGCTCATCCGTGTCTCTGTGGGCCTTGCTTTGTACACTGGTGCGCAGTTATGGAAAGGAGCATCCCCAAACTGTTCCCACAAAGTCGGAGTATGAAATTGTCAAAAATCTCTTGGTGTGCTGAAACATTAAGGGTTCCTTTCACTGGAACTAAGGGGCTGAACCCAACTCCTGAAAAACGACCCAACACCATAATTACATTTGCAAACAGAGCAAATGTTTGAAGAAGCAGTCTGCATGCCTGGGTGCTTGATTTTATACACCTATGAAAATGAAAGTGACTGGATCACCTGAATTCAGTGATCCAATGGATAAGTGAATGCTTTTGGCACTATAATGCACATGTGATCTATATTATGAAAATATTGAGATTGAAATTGTTATATTTTGAATGATTACAACTATACAACTATCAGCCTCTTCAGCATCAGTTAGTCCTGCACTGAACTTTATAAAAGGATCTTGATGGAAGCATTTTAATAAGGTTCCTGCAGGAGCCCCTCAAGCATTAATAGAGGTTCCTCCAGTAACCTTTTTATTTTTCCTAAATTGAGCTATTAAAGGTTCCGTAAGAAAACTACAAGGTGAACAAGGTTCTTTGAATAACCCCAAGATCCTTGAGATTATCCGAATTCTGAGGGAGTGCTGCGCTTAATGAGTCAAACATTCATCTTTTTTTTATACCATAACACAGGTGTAGCGAGGTGAAGAAAACAAGGTGTATGTTGTGAAGCTAAAGCTAAAGCAAGGAGTGTGATATCCTTCTGCAGCATAACCTTATGATTTCTGCCATTGTTTGTATTCTGCACTGCAGCCACTGTCGCTGACTGGTGTCCTAAAAAAATAAAAAGTAATTACTGATACTCAACTTTGCAGGTGATGCAGTACTGTTTATTGATACCACACGATTAAATGCATACAAGAGTAACTTTTGTTAATTTATATATTTAATCATAATTGTTATCAGGACTTCAGTAGTGACTCCAACATAAGCATTTCCATTTTTACAGTGATGTAAATGTACAGGAACTTTCAAATCAATCAAAAAGGAGTCAAGTCAAACACACTTCACATCTCTGTCACACTGACACACACACACACACACACACACACACACACACACACACACACACACACAAAGGACAAACACAGTGGTCTTTGATTCAAGATAACTTTTTCCACATGTCAATCAGATGATCCAGTCCTTCCTGTAGACCATCAACCAGCAGGCAAACTTTACCCGAAAAAATGCTCTTATTTGACTTCTTCAGCTTCTGACCATTCTTTTCTGTAAAATAAAGATCCATTTCCTTGGTAAAAGCTTGAAGTAATTTCTCAGATGACGTCCCACCTGGTTGTGCAGCTCTCCCCCCATGAATGTCTGTGTTGCTTTTTCCATCACATAATATGTATAACATCCTCACCGCATCCAGATGAGCGCCTGCACTCTTTAACCTAGCAATGCCGTGCCTTCGCAGCTCCATCACTGTGAAGATAATATAATCTAGACAGCGTTCCAGATCAGCGACACCTTCCATGTAGTCATTTACCAGTTTCTCAACTGCCGTCCTCGTCACCATCTTCTTGCTGACTATAGCGGCGTGAGCGCCCATACCTCCAGCAGATGCAATCATGCCAGCGCCGACAGCTGTCGCAATCAGCGAGGCACCCATGGTCACCGGAGCTAGGACGATCCCCACCACTGCAGCTACCCCTCCCACAGAAGCCGTGGTCCCTCCGGCAATACCCATGTTTTTGTTGTTCTTCTTGATCTTGTTTAGCTTCTCACAGATGGAATGGAAATCTGTGATGATCTTCTGCAGGTCTTCTTTTCGTTTACTCATTAGAAGATTGTAGAGATGCCAAGCCTTTGCAACATTCATGGATCTCTGACTGATTGAGCTTCAAAGAGCAGTGACAGAAGAGACACAAAGTTGTAGCTCATGTAATTAGGTACACAACAGCTTATCTCGCTGACTTCCATCATCACGCTTATGCAGATTTTCATGTTTTTGGTTACCTCATTTTCATCCTCTTTGTCACTCTATAGAGTGACAAAGACGAATCAGAGGACGCTGAAATGATTGCACAGAAATGAATACAATAAACTGGACATAACAATATAATAATGCTCTGTGTTAGCAAGGATCATTTTTCACAAATCTTTTTCATGTTTTTTACATTAATTACTACTTCTTGGAATAAAAGAAAGAATAAAAATGCCTTTTTTCAAGGCAATTATGAAACAAAATTTTTCCTTACTTATCATTCTGTTGAACCAGGTCAATAGCCCGCTGAGGTCCTGAGGAAAACAGATCATTTTTATATGAAAAACACTCGCTGACGAGGGAAAGATCACATTGTACTAAATCACAGTTAGATAAAAGATCAGGTAGACTTTACAGGAAAACCCTGATCTTTGTCATGCATTTGTCTGCAAACACCAACTTGTCATTTGTAAAAACAATGAACTGACTTACATCCATGTCCTTTTTACCATAACAGTAACCAAATGTGTATATTATAAAGCGTGCGTGTCGTATAACTGCAGAGCGCGCTGTCTCTCTCACCAACTCATCTGAATCATCCTGAAGGATCTCGAGGTACCGAGGTGTCTCAGAGTGCACTGATCCTCCAGACACTGAATGTGATGATGGTGGGTTCAGCGGAAGCTGTGGTGGTGTGTTCTGTAATGGACATAATATTTTGGTTGTCAGCTTTCCTATAACAGGAATACTCCAGTTCAGGTAAATAAAATAAGCCATTTCCATAGCAGGAAATTGTTATAATCAACTTCAAGATCATTATTATTCCCATGAGTTTCACAGGTGACTCTGCTGTGGAAATTTTCCAGCCGTGAAAGCCGCTTGGCTCTCGCAGTTGTGTTATTGCTAGTCACAGACGTGGTACACAGAGGAGAAATCCAATTCAACTGATTTTTCCTCTTATGTCAGGGTTTATACATTTATGTCACTGATGTTATACAATGGGTCCAGATTAGGGAGATAAGTCTGTGTAGTCCCAAAAAGGTTGATTCTGTTCATCTGGACTTAGCGTGGGAGAAACCTTTCGTTTTTAAGAAGATTTTATATATACTACTAGATATAAAATCCAAGTGCCTTAGTTTTAAAATGACTTGGTGTTCAGGACTGGCAGGCCTTTCAACAGTACAGATCATGAAAGAAAGCCCACTTCTTCAAAGAGGCCGGTTGCCTTGAATGTAAATGCTTGAAAAAGAATTTGTGGCTTATGAAATTCAATAAAAAACTATGACTTTATAGCGTGATGAAGCATAGAGATATTTTTTAAAAGCGATCAGCTGGTAACTCAACGTACAGACTTGAAACTTGGACAAGTTAATCAGTGGACCGTCACCAGCTGTTGTGACAAATTTCAGAAATTTTAACTCACAAAAAAATATGTGAGCTGCTATGGACCTGCATGGTAGAGCAGGAGGGAGATAATGTAAAAACATATAAACACTGTGTAGCATTAGTTTGTGAAACCCGAGAGAAGTCTGTATCCATATTGCATGACTTTTAATTTGCAGTTTACCCGTGTATTGTAGTTGTTTCCAGTGACGTTCAGTGATTCTTGAGAACGAGCCTGTGAGACAGGAGTTAGATGTGTGGAGCCTGCAGGGGAAGGTGGGGACTGACATTCTGGCTTGTTCTAGTCACACACAAAAAGTTAACATAAGACAAATATTTCATATAATACTATTTTAACTAGAGAGAGTCAGGTCCTATTTATGTCCTCTTATTGTAATACTTATTTAGCTCCAGCTTAGAAAATATTACAATTCACATTCAGATGTCTCAGAGAAGTCTGTCTTTACATTTATGACATGAGGGAAATATCTTGTCGAGCATGGAGCACTTACCTCGTATCTCTGACTCGCTGAAGACTGTGTTTCATAATATTGGGGGGGACTTTGAAAACGATGAGGCCGAGGAGGGGGAGGAGGAGGCTGTTTAATATGCAGATCTGGATTCTGTGGCAAAAAATAAAGTGCAAATTACACATTTATTTAGCATTTAACCAGAAGCAGATCTTTCAACAGATTAATCCTCCAAAGACAAAACCAAATCCAGAAAAGGGAATAAAAACAGATCTAATGGAAATAAAAAAGCATTTTTCAAAAGTAATAAATGGAACAGGTTGGATCAGGAAGTCGTTTCTGGAACCAGTGGCATATTAGGTTTTTTACAGACAAGAAATATTTTTATTACTAATCTTAATGCTTAAAAATAATCCCAAAAATTCCCTTTGTGGGTTGACCTTGATAAAGTGTGCTTGTCAGTGCTCGACACGTAATATAAGTGTGGTGTAAAGTCTTTATTATCTGTCATTCCATCTCTTAATGATGAGCGCATGCTTTTCTGCACTGTTAATCGCTGTGATGGCGTGCATCCAAGGACCAACTCTCATACTCGTAAAGGCGAAGAGTTTCTCCCTGAGATAGTGCTGCTGCTGGGGGATTCCTGGAGATGAGATGAAAAGAAAAGTTTGTTAGTCCGGTTTGTGGTCTGAGAATCAACGACCTACTTCCTCTCAAGTTGTAGTTGCATGATGTGCTTGAGTATGAACAAAAATCTGAGTGTAGTCCAACATTTTACAGAGCTGAGTATTCCTGCTGTTTACTGCTGGGTTGGACCAACATTGCCACAATATTACTAAAACTCTGGTAAAATATTATCTCGACTATAGTTGCAAGCAACAGTGAATAGCCAGGCAGTTTAGCTGGTCAAAGTTGACGTGGCAACTGTAGCCAGTGATCAAGAAACAAAGTTTTGTGGCAAGAGATGTAAACAGTTGCTGAAATATAATCTCATTTCCTGTGTGAGGGTGTCTCCACCTTATTCATTCGAATTTAGTCAAACTGAAACTCGTTTGCTTCAAAAGGGATGTGTTTAAATACAGGTCCAGCTTTGACCAGCTTTGGCTGGTAGCTCAAGATACTGACACGAAACTTGGAGAAATTAATCAGGGGACGGTCACCAACTGTTGTGCTAAATTTCAAAAATGTTCCCATACATTTAATGGGCTGCCGTAGAGCTGCATGGGGGAGCAGGAGGGAGATGAAGAACAGATCTATAAACCGGTGAAAACGCTATGTTTGCTTGTATAGGTTCAGAGAAGCTCAGAGAAGAAGCGTTCTCTGTAGTGCATCACTTTAAGTTTGCGGTTTAGTTTGCTCACTTACGTTTGGTGATTCCTGAGAAAGAGCTGGAAAAACAGGAGTTAGATGTGTGGAGCCTGCAGAGGGAGGCCTGGATTGATGATCTGATGTGTTCTTTAAAAAAAAAGAAAGAAAGAAAGAAAGAAAATGAAAATGCATAATACTATTTGATTCAACAAAGATTCAGGTTCCATGCATGTATTTTTGTTCTAATAACAATTTAACGCCAGCTTAGAAAATAATATATTGCACATTCAGATGTTGAAGAGAAGTCTGACTCTACGTTTATGACCTGAGGGAAATATCTTGATGACGATGGAGCCCTTACCTCGTATCTTTGACTCGCTGATGAACTCATCTGGCCATAACTGCTGTGGGAAGCTGGAAAACGATGAGGCTGAGGAGGGGGAGGAGGAGCCTGTTCAATGTGTAGATCTGGAGTCTGTGGCAGAAAAATAAATTGCAAATTATACATGTAGCATTTACAATAAATTCAAACAATTTTCTGGACTGGCAGGAATATCAAAGTCAGTCAGAGCATTTGAATTAAAAAGATACACTCTCCTGTCAAGAGATTTATTCTAAAAGACACTTCTTCAGCGGAGAGTCAGAGAGTGGAGAAACACACGCTGCAGTTTTTACTTGCAAGGGCGGTCAGAGAGCGCTCACATCAGAGTGGGGGCCCTGTGATGTGCGCTCTGTTCTTGCACTTGTCTTTATTTATACACAAGAATAATACAACAGTGAATACATTTGTTCAGTGGAATGTTGATACGTGAGCAGGTGCATATGTGGTTGTGTATGTTAGGTGTATGTGTGTGTGTGATTCTGAAGGACGCGGCCCCTCTTCTTGTTAGGGAGTGAAGATAAAAATGTTCTCTCCACTTCCTGGTAGGGAGTGAAACCGCTTGTTCAGCTCTTATTATCGCTGTGAGAAGAACAAGTCTTGTAGTGAACAACAGTCTAAGTCATCAAAAGGTTATTATGCAGTATTCTATCACATGCAAACTTATATCATTAAAAGCTTATACTGACTACTAAGTACAATTTTCCATTGACATCTCCACAAACTCTAAATGTCATCACAGAATACATCTACAAATAGACAGTGATTATGTGGGAATGCTGTGGAAAAGCCATCGCTAGTGGGAAGAGCATTAGGAAAAACTTTCAGGTTAAAAAATTAAGCTTCCAGTCATTGAGTCAGCTATGGATCATATCAGAGACGTTTTGAAGAAGAGGACCTTTGAACAGGATAAACATTCAAAGACATTACCAAATTCACAAAGGGATAGCGAGAAAAGGACTAAATGGAACAAAGGTTTGGCCTGATCAAATGCAGATTGTGTTCTCCATTAGTTATTCCTGTGACTTTCTGGATTCTTGTAACTAGCACAGAATGAATGTAAAAGTTAGGCTTGGCCGTGAGTTTGAAAAGTGAATACAACTCATGGTATCTTAAACTTTCAGTCTTTCTAGGAGCCTGCATGTGGTGACTAATGTGGTTCCAAAAAGGCATGAAAATGTACAGAAATAGATGCTTGCTTGTTCAGTGACCTCATTAAACACCTCCCAGCTGAGTTTTTGGTCTTTACCAGCACTGCATGATATCTATCTTGATCAATTCTGGCCCCAGCTGGAGTAAAATAAAACTAGTGACTGATGTCACAATGGCTACACCTTTTCTTCTATATGGTCTGTGGTTTTAACACTGACCTGTTATATATAATACGTCAGCACAACTCTGAGAAGTCCACATTTAGTTTGTGTTTTTGTCTTATGTTCACGGAGCTTGTCTAACAACCATGAAAAGGCATTAGCTTCCTTGTCACAAAACCCACAAGGACGCATAGTTCCCCAAGTATTCTTTCTAAAGATAAAAGTACTTTTCTACCATCACGGGTGAATGAGCATTTGAAGCGCTTTCTGCGATTGCTGGTTTTTCAGCATTTTTTTTAGTATCGGTTGGTGGTTTGGGAGCAGGGCGAGCAGGCTGAGGCCTCTTATAGCCCACAGGGGATCCACTGGAAGTCTGGTCACAAAAAAGAGGAAATGAATCAATACATACTTATTAGTATCTGCTATCTTTATGAGCCAATATGTGATTAAGTGAAAAAAAAGAGCTCAACTTACCGCAGTAGGTGCTATGCTTCCAGCCTTATTGGAGGACTCAGCTTTGTTACTGGTGCTATTGGTTTGTTGATATAATTTCAACCTGGGCGCTGGTACAGGCTTGACTTTAATTTCTGGTTGAGCTTCATGTGTGTCATCAGGCTGTCAAAAATAGCAGGCAATTAGCATTTTGTTATCTGCTACTCCAGTGCCAAACAAGCAGAGACGCTGTGTAAAATGCAAATAAATGCAGAATGCAATGATTGAGAAATCTCATAAAGTCAAATTGTTTTCAAACTGTTTAAAACTGTCTAAACAGAGAAATATACCATTTTTAAGAAAAAAATTGCGCCATGTTTTTTACCAGCTCCTCTTCTTCATAAACGTCTGCTAGACTTTTGGGAATGAAACGTTGTCTGACTGTAGGCAGGCAAGTTCACAACCAGGACTCTTCTACTACTAAGTCATGGTACACTATTAGATGCAGTGTGTGGCTCAGCATTATCTGCTGAAATGTCATGGAAACTCTGGATGGGAGCATATGTTGCTCTAAAACCTGTGCATCCCGTTCAGCATCGACGCTGTCCTTCTAAACGTGCAGACTGCCAATGCCATAGGCACTAATGCAACCCGTTAGAAATGCAGACTGTTGAACTGAGTGCTGATAACAAGGCGGATGGTTCTGTTCCTCTTCAGTCTGGGGAACACGGCATCCACGTTATCCATAAAGAATTCCAAATTTCTATTCGTCTGACCACAAAAAGGTTTTCCACTTTGCCTCAGAGAAGACAGCAGCATGATAGTTTGCCCTCTTGTGAATAAAATATGGGTTCACAGGATTTGCAAATCATTGCATTCTGTACAAGCAACAGTTTAATTACAAAAATATTGAGCTTAATTAAAGGAAAGCTGAAAGATTTGTTTATTCACATACAAGGCCTAAAATTCCATTTTTTTATACTGCTATAAATGTTCAGAATTCTTCTAGAGAATAGATACAATGTTTAAATTAGAAGTGTGAACACCCAAAAAATAAAGACTCAGCAGTTCATGGACGCAGGAGGTTAATGTGAATCAGTTTTTACCAGTAAAGCGTCCGGGTCTTCGTAGATAGGCTGTTGGATTTCATCTGAGCTGGCTGACTCCATTGTGTCATTTGTCCTTCAGGGACTGGATGACTTTGGGGTTTAAAGTGTGACAGAAATGAAAAAAAAAAACTCATTATTTTTGATAAGGGAAAAAGAATGCCTATTTGTTTAGTTGATTTGTCAGGAAAACACAACTCATAATTAGATGTTACAAGAAATTCTTCTGTTAACCAGGAACTGCTAGGAAGGGATTTTTTTTTTTTACCTTTTTTTTTTTTTAAGTTCAGTTTCTATACATTTTATCTCCTGACAATCTTTCAAAAACCTAACTTAATACCTTCCTTTCCCCAGCTCCACCTCTACAACATATAAGACTACACATGTGCATATGATGTGGCTGTCTATGGATTGGATTTTAGCAGCTATCATGGGCCAGTTATGCACTTATGGCCCTCTCCAGGATTATTGGTTTGTTGATATCTCAGGAAAACACACTTATAAGAACAGCAGTGAACCACTGAAGGCCTTCATTCTAGATTTAGCAAGAATCTTAAAGACACGTGTCAAGATTAGAGATGAAAAAGTTTGTTATGTCATATTTTTAAGGACCTGATGTTCAGCCACACCTGACACTGCCGTTAATAATGGCATTAGACATTATTTTAGATGATTTTCTCTGACTTTATTAGCTCTGTTTCAGGCAAAGCTATTTTCAAGTCCGGTCCAATGCAATCTCTACTTGCAACTGGCCATCTTTACAGACAAATTGCAGCAAACCGCGGCTTTCCTGTAATTATTTAATACTTTTATACTGTCTTCCTCAGCTAGACTATAAATACTTGTTTTGTTTTCTCATGGGTTATAGCAGAAAAGTTGGGTTATGCAGTTAAATGATCAGACTCGTGCAAGGAAAAAACAATACATGCCTAGAATGCAATGACAAGTTAGCTTATGTGTGACTTGCATCGCTGATAAAAACGAATGTGTCTTTCCTAACAGAAGCCTTTACAGGAAGCGTGCGACACCTGCAAACACATCTGCAGTCTGGTTAAAAAGATGTGTGAAATCTTCTTTGAATGAACAATTATGTTCCAAAACATAATTGGAACATGGGATCCAGTTATGTTTTACTATATCTATTATATCTTACACTAAACTGAGTATTTAACTGTATAAGCTGCAGCATATAGGTGATAGCTCTTCAACTCATGCTCAAACTCTTGGTGATGGTGACATTTTCTTTGTAACATTATGTAGCTTTTAGGCCTTTTAATGTTCTATAATATTAATATTTTCTATAGAATATTCTTTTAATTCTATAAAAATAAAATAAATAAACACAAGAAAAGGCCATTCTTACCACCGTGCTCCCGTTTAGAAGGTAACTTTATCTGCTATTCCTTGTATTTTCCTTCATGACTCCAGTGTGTTAAAGGATTTTAACACACTGGATGCTGTACTGGTAGCACCTGTCGCGCCACAGTGCCTGCTCCTCCCACCAGCGTCATGATGGAGGCGCAAATATGTGGGTGGATCCAGTTTCTAGACAGATGAAAAATTGGATAGTAACCTAAAGACAACTTTCAAACCCGTTTGTGTGTGTGTGTGTGTGTTTGCCATTTTAGTTTTTTTTTTTTTCCATGCCTGTATACCTGTCAGTCGATAACACACTTGTCTGTGCAGGGGATTTAATCTAAAACTTGTTTGACAGGCCAGCTGTGCACCTGCTTTGACAGCAACTGTTTCTCATGCTTCATCATGGGATCTCTCAGATTTCTGCCAGTTTGGAGAATGACCGACCTAAGATCCTGTGGGTCTTTCAGATACAGATGGACAAAATGATGGTGGCTAACCAACCGGACATAGTGGTGGTAGACAAACAGAAGAAGACGGCCGTAGTGATCGATGTAGCGGTTCCAAATGACAGCAACATCAGGAAGAAGGAACACGAGAAGCTCGAGAAATACCAAGGCTCAGAGAAGAGTGTGAAAAAATGTGGAGGGTGGTAATCGGAGCACTAGGTGCGGTAACTCCCAAACTAGGCGAGTGGCTCCGGCAGATCCCAGGAACAACATCAAAGATCTCTGTCCCGAAGAGCGCAGTCCTAGGAACAGCTAAGATACTACGCAGGACCCTCAAGCTCCCACAACTCTGGTAGAGGACCTGAGATTGAAGGACAGACCGCCCGCCGGGGCGAGAGCTGAATCATATATATATATAAATTCCCCGCTCGCCCCTGTGGGCGGTTTAGCCTTCAAGCTCGGTGGTTTACCTTTTGACGTTGGGAATATTTTCTTGGCACACTTTGAGGCCCACAACACCAACTGAGCATCAGTTAAACTGAACAGCCTGAGTAGTGTGCTGACCATGTCCATCCCTTCTTCAACACAGTGTATCGATCATCTGATGTCTGTTTCCAGCTGAATATCTGTCATGAAGCTCAAATCAAATCATCACAAACTGGTTTCTTGAACATGACAATGAATTCACTGTACTTAAATGGCCTCAGCTGTCACTAGATATTAATCCAATAGCACATCTTTGGTTTATAGTGGAATGGGAAATTCACATCACGGACATACAGCTGGTAAATCTGCAGCAACTGTGTGATGCTGTCATGTTAATATAGACCAGAATCTCTGAGGAAGGTTTCCAGCACCTTGTTGAATGCATGAAAAATTAAGTTAACGCAAAAGGGGGTCCAAACTGATACTAGTGAGGTGTACCTAATAAAGTGGTTGGTGTTCTGTGTTTCCCTTT
Source organism: Aulonocara stuartgranti (assembly GCF_965226115.1). Classification (NCBI taxonomy): domain Eukaryota; kingdom Metazoa; phylum Chordata; class Actinopteri; order Cichliformes; family Cichlidae; genus Aulonocara; species Aulonocara stuartgranti. Next base: position 23,903,799 of record NC_138942.1, on the reverse strand, counting down.
TTATATTGAGTTGTCTCTGGATGAGGTCTCTTTGTCTCCTGCACATTTCCCAGCCTCCCCTGGTTTTTGGACTGTTCACTTTAGGACTCGGGTTTAGATCACAGATTACAGCTACTTCCATTTTGTTATATAATTATCTGTCATATGACGTGCTGTTGGGCACCACACATCATCACATCCCTGCCTATATAAACAGTAGGGATAAGTGTCTAATAATGCTACCCTTTTACTCCAATAATTACATGGATGTTTAATATATTTGAACATACCTAAAACAGTGTATCCAACCAACAATTTCAACTGTGAGGTAACAGTCCTAAGTGAAAACAAGCCAAAAGTGTGCATATTCATATTTGAGTAGGACTTTAAATGGTGAGCTTCTAAAAGCAGCGGTCAGTTATTTGGAGACTGTGGAATGACTTTCTAAAAGCAGCAGAAGAAAAAAAATCGAGTCCTCGTGGCTTGGTTACTTCCCTATTTTATCAAAAACCACAGGCTGAATACTACTCGCCATGTCAAGCATTTATAAAAACCAACTATCTTATAAACACCAGTGCCTTTACCAAAGATGAAACTGCAGCAGGAGCCCATGTTTTTGAAACTCAATTGACACACACATCTCTCTAACTCTATTTAGTCAGGTCTGTGTTTGAGGAGCCTCATCAAAAGTAGCCTTTCACCAACAGCCAGTAACAAACTGCATGTTTACAGATTATTCACCGAGCTTTTTGTGGGACGTTTTCCATTATTTTTAACACATCTGTGCAATGCGCAGTGAGCAGAGTAGAACTCGTGACCCGTCACACACCTAGTGCGCCTGTTTGTAGCTCTGAGTGACGGCCGCACTCTTCAACCAATGGCAGCTTCCTTTTCATTATTGCCCTCCAACCGCGGAGCCGCAGAGCGGACAAAGCCGAGTGAGAGCGGATGTTATCGAAGTACTTTCACTCAGCTTTAGTGCGTCAGTTGAAGTAGACGGTTCCGCGTTTCGGCGTCCATTAGCCTCGGAAATTAAGTGGACTTTTACTCTGGAGGTCAGAAATGAGTCGACTGCAGATACTTTGTGTGGCCGGGGTGCTGCTGCTAGCACAATGCACCGCCATCCTGAGGTAAATAACATTTATCTGCCAGTAGTGATGTAACTTGCGCGTGCTACTATTGCTATCCGTCCCTCTGACTTTAAATAAGGATTCATGAATGCTCGCGTGCTGTTGTCCTTTCCGGTCTGAGGCAGCACCTGTCGCAGGTGTACTTAAAAATATTATTTACTGCCAGTTTTGTCCACTTGAGAGGCTTCAGTGTGAGAAGGGTTTCCGTGTGGACAGCACCAGGAAGCTGCATCTTTGCGCGCGTGAGTCGCGCGCGCATCCTTTAATTAAATCTCGTTTTGTTATGGCAGAGTTCCTCTTTATAAAACAAGGAGCCTGCGCCGTCTGATGAGCGATAATGGGTTGTCCGTGGATGAGCTGCGGGCTTTGGCGAAGAGCACCGGATCACCGGACAGCGCTCCATCCCCACAGCTGCCCGTGGAAAGGCTGACCAACTTCTTGGATGTATGTATCACCTGCAGGACACTTCAGTTAAAAGTTACAAATTAACAGTTCATGCATGAACGTAAATACACCTAATGTTAGTGTGCAGGTCTTATTCAAGGGTCAATCGCATATTTTAACCTGTGAGAGAGAGATTTTAAATTAAGTAAATATTAGACTTAAGCACCTGTGATAACACATGTTTTCCCACCCTTTTCTTCTTTGCTCTGTATTTGAAATAACTTGGGGGATGGAAAAAAAAGTCTGAGATTAATGCTAAGATTAATTTTGTGCTGAGAACTAGTACAGCTGAAAGACAAACTGTTATATTGGCAGTAACTCCTGCACGATCCTGCTTAACTTTGTCGGTACTGCATTGTTTCCTGGTTTTGTCTCCTTAGTCTCAGTACTATGGGATTATAAGTATTGGCACCCCACCACAGAACTTCACTGTGCTGTTTGACACTGGCTCCTCCAACCTGTGGGTCCCCTCCATTCACTGCTCCTTGTTGGATATTGCCTGCTGTGAGTTTGAATATTTATTTATTTGTTATTTTTGAAAAAAGGACTTCAGATTCAAAAGCTTTTAGTAACTTTAATGCCAAAGTTTGATGGGTTCTTTCTCTGCCCTGTGCACCACCTTTCCACAAGATTTTATGAAAATACACTGTGGTTTTTACATAGCACTCAACAGTCAGAGACAGAGTGCTATTGACTTACTGGAACCACATCCTCATTTAGATTTGACAGCATATGTGGTGGATAATGGCAGGGGCCTCTCAGGGGCCTGGGAGCAGCTCACTGGGCAGCTCCCCATGTATGCAGGAGTATGAAGTCCAACAAATCCATGAATTTTAAGTATGATTGATGGTTTTCTCTTATCAGGGTTTCATCACCGCTACAACTCAAAGAAGTCGAGCACATATGTCAAGAATGGCACAGAGTTCTCCATCCAGTATGGAACGGGCAGCTTGTCTGGCTTCATCAGTGGGGACACTGTCACTGTGAGTTTGAGAAACACTCAGTCACTCTATCACTAAGCTCTTTAACTGCATTTCTCAGTTTTGGTGATCACACCATTCCTGGCATTCCTTCGAAGCATTTATTGTGTATTGACCATTCCCTCTTATTCCTTTGGCATGGATTGCAGGTTGCAGGTCTGTCTGTGCCTGGGCAGCAGTTTGGAGAAGCGGTGAAGCAGCCCGGGATCACGTTTGCAGTTGCACGATTCGATGGGGTGCTGGGCATGGGCTACCCCTCAATATCTGTAGCTGATGTCATGCCGGTGTTTGACACGGCCATGGCTGCCAAGCTACTCCCCCAGAACATTTTCTCTTTCTACATTAGCAGGTTGGTATGCAATTGACAGTTTAGCCTTACACTGCTGTATTATTTAAACTGTGTGGAGAAGTCAGCTGTGAAAATGTGTTTGGTGTTTTTTGCTAACACGATGGCTTCTTTTTACTTTTACCTTCCACCAGAGACCCGACCGCAGAAGTAGGAGGGGAGCTGACGCTGGGAGGGACAGACCCGCAGTACTACACTGGAGACCTGCACTATGTTAATGTGACACGAAAGGCCTACTGGCAGATCGGGATGAACAGGTGAGAAGGAACCTGAGTGGCTTTGTTCTTAAAAGTTGAATAGTCCACATGACACATGACAGACTTTCTGTTCCCTGTTTGTCATGGATACTATCCGTGACGTCAAAGTGAGTGTGCATGCAGGAAAAAAACATTTCAGATTAGATTAGGTTAGATTGTTATTATTTCTGCCTACAGAAATATATGTTTCCATAGTGTGGATCTGAGCACATTAAATGCATTAAGGGTATAGGGAATAGAAGGGTGCAGGTGGGTAGCAACACAGTTTGCAGAGGGGCAGCAGCTGTGCGTAAGTTAAAGCAGTATAAGCAGTGTGACATATGTGAGATTTGTCAGTTGGATGTGTAGGCGGATGAAAGTTGGGTTTAAATGTGTGGTGAACAGCAGATAGTGAACATAAGCTCATGCCCCTTCTTTCTTGGTCCCACCATGCTGGTTCCTTCTTACCGTCCCCACAGAGTTGATGTTGGCAACCAGCTGACTCTTTGCAAAGCCGGTTGCCAGGCTATCGTTGACACAGGGACGTCCCTAATTACGGGTCCTAAGGAGGAAGTCAAGGCACTGCAGAAAGCCATTGGAGCGATCCCCCTGCTCATGGGAGAGGTAAAGATGAGTGTGTAATTACAAGCCACCCACTGCATCTTTCCACCTTGATTTTTAACTTAATTTTGACATACATTTTCTGTCCCCTTCAGGCCTTGATCGAGTGTAATAAGATTCCAACTCTCCCCGTTATCTCTTTCGACATTGGAGGAAAGACGTTCAACTTGACCGGAGAGGATTATGTCGTGAAGGTATTGACTTAAACCAATAAGAAGTGGTGTTTTTAAGTCATAATAAAATCTAATGACAGTTTTTGTAATTATTGCCCAAAAACTGTAAGAAACAATCATCAGTTGTCACATGTCCTTTAGTGGTAGTGAGGTCAAAGATGATGATTGCTGAGGGTAAGGAGTAAAATCTTTCCCCTTGTCTGCAGGAGTCTCAGCTGGGTGTGACTATCTGTCTGTCAGGCTTTATGGCCATGGATATCCCACCTCCTGCAGGACCCCTCTGGATCCTGGGAGATGTATTCATTGGGAAGTACTACACAGTGTTCGACAGGAATGCTGATCGCGTGGGGTTCGCCCCTACCAAGTAGACAATGAAACAGTTTAAGATATACTGCACTTCTCCTTTTTAACAGTAATTTCACTTTAAAAGTCCCGCAATGCAAAATTTCATCGACAGTCTTGCTTTATTTGATTTGCAGAGATATCTGACATTTGCATGCAGAAACGAGGTTTTCATTAATCACCAAATGATTTGCAGTGATAGGGACGCTACATTAATGACCACAAATCAAAGGAGTGATGTGAACAAAGGGACTACTACAACCACTTCTCTGTTTAAATACTTTTGATTTTTTTAGCTTTAACATATATTTTATAGAATACTATGCAAACCTGTGCATTTCAATGTCTTTGGATGGTTTAAATTTGTGTGATTTGAAGTGTGCGACACCTTTTGTACACAAAAAGCACAATAATATGAACAAAAGTACTGGGCTACCTACACATTACTCCTGCAGGAGCGGCTGGAAATCCATGCCATGAAGCTCCCAACATACAATTTTGGTGCCCATGTTAACGCCAGCAGAGGTTTGGACCTCTACAGTTACGGAGCCAGGAGAGCAATGGCAACTTTAATGCTGTCAGTGACCCCATCCTATAATTTTATATGGTTTGACTCTTTGTGGCTTGTTTTCTGAGGTATCTAAACATTTCCACTTTGCAATACCGCTTATAACTGATTGTAGAATATTTAGGAGGAAAGAATTCCCCAGGCTGCCTTGTTGCAATGGTAGCCATCCTATTACAGCACCATGCTTTAAGGTGGGGCCCACTGCTGTTGTCCATACAGTGTATATGAGGATTTGTGTAACATGCATTTTTGAATTTGATTACTGACTTTTGACAAAATAAAACTTTAAAATAAATAAATATTTTGTCACTTTTTTTGGGAGACATGTTTATTAGTTGTAACCCATCAGTGTGGAACCACAATATGCTTTAAGTCAAAAACAACAGGGTGCAGAATGTCATTTTCATTTTTAATGTAGTATACAAAGAGCTGCACTGTTCAATGTTCAGCTTGGGGGGGGAAAAAACAAAACAAAAAAAAAAAACAGCTGGGAAAAGTACATAGCATGCAACATGGTTTATGGCTAATATGCACTCCACAAGGTAGAGGTAGTGATCTACTTTGGGTTTTGTTTACAACATTACAAATGTGGCACAGTGACTCCCCTAGTTGTTTATAGCATAAACTAGGTCAGCAAAGGAAGACACTTAATTTGCAGAGAAAGAAGATCTACTGTAGTCATTTTTTTGTCCACACATCCAGATCAAAGCACTTAATGAAGCACAACAAGGAGTACATTACATGTTGAACCTGCATCAGTGCAAATAAATATGACGCTCTTTTTGGTTACAAATGTACAATAAATACAAAAATATTTATTTCCCCCCCCCCCCCCGTTACTGTTATCATCATCATCACCATGTAAGTGGTTATTAACTCGACGCATAACGGAACTATAAACGACCCCTCCATTATGTACACAATACAAATAGTGGGATGGGGACTGAGGGGACACTTACTCCATATCACTGCATTTTCTTCACTCTAAGGCTAAAAGTGACAGCAGACAGCGGTCATGTGATTATTTGGATGACATATTTTGAATACTGTTTTTGAGACTACTTGTCAGTGAGGCAGCTATAATAGTTACTCTACCGGTCACCTGACCATGAACTGATAGAATAATTTCACTTTAGAAACCCTGGCTATTACAGCTGCTGTTACATAACTGAAGATCTATGGGTAGATCCCTGTGCATCAGATCATGAGCCAAAACATTAGCACCTGTAATCTAGTCAAATATAGGACGATCTGACAGGCACACAGATCTGTTATGTGTCACAGCGGCAGTACTGATAAACAGTAGTCGTCCTCTTGACCTGCTTGATGTGGACTTGCGCTGCTCTAATCTGTGTCTGGCAACTTACACAACAGACTGGCACCGACAAGTTAATCAGGGTTTATATGCAAGCACACAAAGACAACAGGCTCTACTCTGACTGTGATCTGAGGCTTCAGTTAATACTGAGACTAATACACCAAAAGGACAAACAAAACCCCCTGCGGGTTAAAACCATGTTTGTTGTTCTTTAACTCTCAAATTGCACGAGGACAACGGCGGAAAAACTGCCAACACAAAAGAACCATCCTGCTACTAAAGACACGGAGGCCCAGATGGAGCAAGTGAATGCAACACATACTGGATATAGTTTAGAGCAATAGCAGGAAATTAAAGCAAAGGCCAAGAGATACAGCGCTTTCAGTCCTCCTGAATGCCTAACGTTGTTCCAAATTTACAGCAGGACACTAGTAATGAGAGAAAATGAACAAAATTAGGATTAAAGCATATCAGACCTGTGGATTAAAGCAGCAAACATGAGTCTGGAGATGAGCAAAAGCAAACAAAGAGCAACTTTGTATTCAATCATCACATGAATCCTCTTTTTTACTTCTCCTTTTGGGGAATTTCATCAACCAGCGACTACCCAGAAATGTCCTCTTTCTATTTATAGTAAACTTTAAATCAGTTACCTTGGTTGAACGGTGTGGAGCAAGACATGGACATACAACTCTGTATTTAAACCTGTTCCATATTAACACATGCAAACAGCAGACGTTCCAAACACACACTTAATGACTGTTTTCACATACCCGAGGTAACGTAAAGCATACAATAAAAAGCAGCCACTGTATTAATGAAGATTCCTCGCAGATGTCATTCAGGATGATTAACGATTTATTAACTTTTGAGTTGGCATACACACACGCAGCATTACACTCTGTTCTTTGAATCAAATCCCAAAAACTGAGTTAGCAATCGGTTCATGTAACCCTGACCTGCATCGGACACGTCTGTATTCCTAAAACACTGGACTTCAAGTGTAACACATTTCAAGTCTTCTGCAGGAACTCAACACTCGACCATAATGGTGCATCCATTCTTAACTTCATTAACACAATGGCCTTAGTGAGAGCCATCAGCACCAAAAAACCACCTCTGTTCTCTGAGATCAAAATAATATTTGGATCACAACGATACGTCTTTAATGTTAACATATCCCCAACATTTGAGTAACTGCTACTGTGTGTACGGGCCTCTGCATGTAGAGGAGGCCATGACTAATCAAGAGAGCATGTGTTGCACAAGAGAGGATTATTCCATGCACATGTTTTTATTCCCTCAACCTCGTCACAGCTCAGCGTTACCATTCAGAGGTGTGGTGGCTGTGCTGCAGTTCTCAGCAGTCCCCCAGGATCAGACAGCGCACAGTAGAGGGTATACCCTAGCTCGTCCACTTCTTGATCAGTCAGCTCACAAAACAAGTTCACTTTAGGGCTAAGGGCACACGGCAGCTTCCCAGCCTCCAAGTGCCCCACTAGCGCTCGTAGCAGCTGAAGGAAGCGGTCGGCCAGCGCTTCCTGAGTCCAGTCACCTTCTTTTTCACTGAGCAACAGGATGGTATTAGTGAGCTGGCTGGAGTTGAGCTTGTGAAGGGCAGGGTTGAGCTTGCACACAGCCTTCGCCACTTTGAGGCAGGTGCAGCGGCAGCCGCCATCCTCCTGATCTAGTGCCCTGAGCCGCGCGGTCTCGGCCACGCGGAAGCTCTGCCGCCACAGGTTTTCGTGGCGCTCTGCAGCAAACCGGTGCGGTTTGGCAATCAGTGAGGTTCCATCCTCCATCACGAGCAAAGGCAAGAAGTCCACATACAGCTTCCTGTCCGTCTCGTACTGTACCTCCAGAGTCAGCGTTTCGGCGGGAACCACAGGACGGATGATATAGTCGAGGACACTCCCTATAGCTGGCCAGTTAATAGAACCTGCAACAAGCTTCTCAAAGACTTCAAGCACTGATTTCGGGGAGAGATAACCTCCGACCATGCATCGGTCCCAATAGCTGCTGCTCCGAGGGAAATATTCCAAATTCTCCCTACGGACAAGCCAGAAACCTGGGACATTCATGATCGTGTCCTCTCCGGGGATGGACGACCACAGATTCTTCTCCAAGACAAGAGGCACCATGAGCTGGGCGTGGTCGGCTGTTACAACCTTGGAGGCAGAACAGGGGAGAATGGTTTCCAATTAAATGAATGTGTCATTATGAAAAAAACAATCCCAAAAATAAGCGCTCTTACCTGAAGGTCATCGTACAGACTGCCACTGAGGTACATCTCTCTGAGCGGCATGTCAGGCAGTTTGGCATGAAGAAACACTCTGAGCTCAGCGCAGATGTCCAGCGCCGCCCTCCTGGCCATGGCCTGCTCCTCAGCAGGGATGTTGACATTATTTTGGTAGAATTCCCACAGGTGTTCTTGCAAAGACAGACGCATCCGGGCCCGCATCATATCCGACCGGGTGGCATCGCTTCTTCCCACAGCAGCTCGACCCACAGTCCTTCGCAGACAGTCTGGGAAGAAAACAAGTTACAGATGCATTGTTTTAATAAGTGCAGCAGGATTTTGTGAGATTTCCTCATCTGCGCTTTCAGGAGGAAGCGATGGGTAAAAGTGTAATAGGATGGGAGTGGCACGGTTATGTTCCCTAAATATTCTAATATGACAGAACTAAATCTACGAAGACTAACTGAAGGGGCTTCTACAGTTTCTATAACATTACAATTAAAGATTAGTATAAAACAGCTGGGTATCTAAACTTAAACGAGCCAGCACCCACTGTAAAGGAAGAGCAAGAATCCTCCAAACAGGCTGTCTGTCAGCAGATTAAACAAAAACATTTAAAAAAAGATGAGAGCTGGCCGATAGTCTACCTCATATATAAGTTATAAATTAAAGGACAATTTGCTTCCCCTCACCTGGTTCAAAAGCATGTGAAGAAGTGGGCAGAGACTGCAGTGACCTGCTAACTGTGGACTTCATGTCATGGTTTAAAACCCTCGGGGACGACCCCATCCAGGCAGGCTCCTCCCAGCTTCTCTTTCCTGTCTGCTCCATCTTTGTGGGGCTGGTGGGAGCACTTATGGCACGATCATACATCTGCACATAAAATTCATTGTATTGGTATTAGTTAGTCCACCCCCGCACCACACACACACACACTTTTCATGATAGTACTCACTCTTTTGACGGCTAGTGTTGCAATGCCAAGCATGGCTGCCCCTCCCACCCCCAGCACAAGTTTGGCATTTGAAAGCATGAAGTCAATAGCTGTTCCAATCCCATTATCATCCTTCTTTCCTTTTCGGTCTCCGTTCACCCCCGCCATCCTGGCACTGGGAAAAAAAAAAAAAAGAAGAAGTGGAGTCAGGATGCCTAGGGTGGGAAGAGCCAAGAAATCAGTGGATAGCTCATCACCATGTGATCTTGTTTACATCACTTCCTACAAACTAAACCATTACAAAGAATGTCTGTTTACTCCTGACGTTTTACGTGTAAACCCACCTGGAAGATGTACCTTCGGACAACCTTTAACCCACCACCTGATGGCCCCTGATCCCCTTCCTCCTACATAAGCCCACCCAGTCGGCTGCTGAGAAAGAACCGGCCCCTTTTCAGGGCCTCCTCCTTATCTTCTGGGACCGTCAGTGCCTGGCAGCGGCGAAACTCGCGAGCCACGGCGCGGCGATAGTAATTCCGGTCTGTGTACTGAAGGTGTCGGCCTGCCCGGAGCAGCGCCCTGTAGAGCTCCAGCACCGCACTGCGAGACCAGCTGCCCATCAGGGATCACACATGGAGAGGAGGGGGATACCCTTGCTCCTGTGCAAAGGGTGAGCACAGGGTAGATGATTAGAGGACTGAAGTGATAGTTAGAAATGGCTTCATCCGTGTAAAAATCCAACCTTTAAAGTGGAAAACCAAACATGCCACACGCTGTAAAAACACAGCTGCAGCGTCAGCTCAGACTGCCACGTTAGCCTCTGTGTAAACCTAACCAAGCAAACACTAAAGCTCGCAGTCTGTTTTCTGGCACATGTTATGGGATCGTTTCATCAGCGAAAAGAAAGCGTTGCCGTGTTACATACCGAGGCTCACTAGTCTTTAGAAAATGGCTGGATCAAGTCACATCTCTTTGTAGCACAACACGCTAACTAGCTGCCGAAGCAAGCGCTGACCTTACTTTCAGCCAGCTTTATGGACAAAATATGGTCATTGAAACGTTTGTGCGAGCGAGGATAAACGAGCCACACAAAGACACAACAAAACAAATCTAAGCCACCTACTTCTCAGGAAAAAAGGACCAAAGATAGTTTGTCTTCTGGGGGAAGCAGACCTCTGCTCTAGCCGGGGGTCAGACTCGATAGTGGAAACCGGAAACAAATAGTCTGCTATTCATACAGTATATCCGGGTCAGTTTTTAGTGTTTTTTTACGCTTTTATTTTGAATTAATAACATTGTCCGTCGAATTATATTTTTAAGAAATTGTGCCTTAATTTCAATTCAGTTTTAATTTATTAAAATCACAAAGACACAACATTTATTTATTTTTAATTTATTTATTTAATAATAATAATAATAAATTTAATACTATGAATCTATATTGAAATAAGGTTATAGCTGATACCTGTGTAGTACTGAGGTCTTAAAGTTCAAAAAGGTGATGTTTTTCAATTTTGTGTTTTCACTATTTTGCTGTGGTAACAGCAATCTCCAGACAAAGAACTTTTTCTTAAACTTGATTTGGAAAAGGGTTTTATATATATGTCTGTTGTATCTAAACACGGGTAATGTAATGCACTGTACACCGGAGCTAGTCAGTCATTTCTTATCCAAAATGCTGCAGCCACATTACTGACTGGGACAAAAAAAGAGAGCTCACATCACTGGATGGAAGGCTTTTTGTACGTTACAGAATCAGGTATAAATTGGCACTATTTGTGTTTCAAGCCTTAAATGGTCTCGCGCCTGCAAATGTGGTGGATATGCATCCCGCATTTAAAGCTTATTTCAAATGGAGCTCATGCATTTGCTATCATTGCACTAAAACTCTGGAATTACCCTCCAGAGAGACCCTGGACAAGCATCAGCTGTGGCTATTTTTAAAAAATCTAAGCCAAAGATATACTTTTTCTTTCATACTTTTCTTTCTTTCATACTAAACTGCTGATTCTGGAATTCTGTCTGGAGGATTGGTTACTGTTTCATGTTAAAATTGTGAATGCATGTAGCATAATTTTTTGTCCAAGTGTCACTTTTTTCTAATAAATTTTATTGGAAGGATGGATTAAAATTGACAAACAAATAAACATTTAATTAATATTAAAAGATGAAAACTGATGCACTCAATTTTAATGCAATCAAGAAAGAACTTTCTGTAATTTCTGTAATTTTTCTCTATTGTGGAGAACATACACATTCTCCCAAAGACAAGAACTAACAGACTTAAAAACTCCTTTGTCCCACACGCCATCAGACTGTTTAACTCCTCCCTGGAGGGGAGAGGGAGGGGAAACAGGAGGACAAAGGAGGGGGGAACAACTAAGCTGTAGTGCCTCTTCACCTCACTGTGCAATACCTTTTGTGTAATACTTTTGTAAATAGTCAACGGTGCAATAGACTCAATACTTGAAATGTGCAATTCACTTGTATTTTTATTTTTATTCCTATTTATTCTATTTATCCCCTTCGTATATTTTATTTATATTGTCTCTGTATTTATATATATGTGTGTGTGTGTGTGTGTGTATATATATATATATATATATATATATATATATATATATATATATATATATATATGTATATAATATTCTGTAACTCTGTAACTTCTGTCGGTGCTGTGCTTTTTTGGAAATCGAATTTCCCAGAGGAACCCACCCGAGGGATTAATAAAGTAAGTAAGTAAGTAAGTAAGTAAAATTTATTTATATAGCGCTTTTCACAGATAAAAATCACAAAGTGCTTTACAACACAGAAAATGGGAATATAAAACAATATAACAGTAAATAAAACAATGTAAGACAATAAAACTATAAAAACAGTATAAGAAGAAATTAATCAAATGCTTTTCTAAATAAAAATGTCTTCAGCTGTTTCTTAAAACAATCAATGGAGTCCGTGCAGCGAAGAGACAGTGGGAGAGAATTCCACAACCGTGGTGCCACAGTCTGAAAGGCCCGATCACCACGAGTTTTAAAACGAGTGCGTGGTACCACCAACAGTCTCTGATCTAATGACCTTAAAGCCCGAGAAGATGTATGTGATTTCAGCAGGTCAGATAAATATTGAGGAGCCTGACCATGCAGGGCCCTAAAGGTTAGAACTAAAATTTTAAACTGAAACCTAAAATTTACAGGCAACCAGTGAAGGGAGGCCAAGACTGGAGTGATATGCGATCTTCTCTTGGTGCCTGTTAAGAGACGTGCTGCAGCATTCTGCACAGTCTGAAGACGATTTAAGGCTGATTTGTTAAAACAAGTAAAAAGGCCATTACAATAGTCTAAACGAGAAGAAATAAAAGCATGAATAATCATCTCAAGTTCAAGCTTTGATACCATTAGTCTGAGTTTAGAAATATTCCGTAAATGATAAAAACAGTTTCGGACCAGCTGCTTAAAGTTCTATCTAATCTAATCTAATCTAATCTAATATAATCTAATCTAATCTAATATATATATATATATATATATATATATATATATATATATATATATATATATATATATATATATATATATATATATATATATATATATATATATATATATATATATATATATATATATATATATATATACATATATTAGATTAGATTAGATAGAACTTTATTAATCCCTCGGGTGGGTTCCTCTGGGAAATTCGATTTCCAAAAAAGCACAGCACCGACAGAAGTTACAGAGTTACAGAATATTATATATATATATATATATATATATATATATTAGATTAGATTAGATAGAACTTTATTAATCCCTCGGGTGGGTTCCTCTGGGAAATTCGATTTCCAAAAAAGCACAGCACCGACAGAAGTTACAGAGTTACAGAATATTATATATATATATATATATATATATATATATATATATATATATATATATATATATATATATATATATAATATGTATGTGTATGTAAGACTTTATAAGAACATCAAAGTCATGATCTTTTTAGTTGCATCAACAAATGTTTATTAAATCAACAATAAACCAAATAGCTCTGAGCAATGTGAGACTATTTGGAGAATCAGTGAATCCAACCAACTTTGCCAAATGACACTGAGGCAGCTGACACTGTTATCATTTTAAACAGTTGATATATATCATTAAACTATCTTAAACAGGATTATTAACGTATTCTGATTTTTTTTCTGATAAACTCCAATGGCATGAAAACATATATCTCTTAGTCTCAAGAATGTAGATCTCCTATGAAAAGGGTCAATTGGATACATCAGTAATCCATACGAATCTGTCACTGATATTTATTTTGGATCCAATAGTTCTTTTGAATATCGATAATACTGAGTGCAAACATCAGTGAGTCACGATCCATTTGACCTCAGCAAAAACATTTACATAAAAAGGTAATGTGATAGAAACAACAACAAAAAACACGACATCATGGAAAAAATATAAAGAGGTGACACTTAAAATAGTATACAACGTTTATGTAAAGTCATCAAATTATCACTCAATTAAAATGTATTTACTTACTACAATTTAAACCCAGTAAATAATGATTTTGTCAATAGTGAAAATCAGTCTCATTACAAGAACATGTATACATAATTCAAAATCCATTAACGGTTCATGCATTTCCACACACATTAATGCTGTGATCTTACCACTCTACATTTAAATGCATATTTTTTCTTTTACAGCTTCTGCTGGAGTTGTAAAAATTTGCAGAGTGTCAATGACCAGGTTGCACTAAGGGAGCTCTAAGAGATTTCTTCTGTCCAAGACATATGTGGAAAATTCTAGTAATCTAGGGATTACTGAAACATTTTCATGGTACAATTCCACATGCATTATAGCCATTTTTCAAGTCAATTTCAATGGCTTGAAAAATGTGGAAAACTCATAATCAAGGCATGTACTTAACCCCTTTCATCCTGGGGATGATATGTATATCCCTGATATCATCATGCTGGAGCAACCAACACAAGTAGCGCTCGGTCCCCATACCCCATCCACTGGTGAGGAGTGGTTTCACTTGGCGCATGTTAATGTACCATTTATAAGATTTCTCTGACACTCCATGATGCCTCAGAGCCTCTTGTACGATCTCAGGAGTTGAATGGCGTTCACCAAGACCTACAGTCTCACCCAGCCCCAGCAAAAGGTCGGCAGCTTTGGCTTTGCGTTGCCCAGTGCCCTCCACATATGCTTGGTAGAATGGAACTGCCAGATGGTCCATCTCGGTCAGCCAAACAGCTCCACCATATTTCTCAATTAAAACCCGCTCTCCTTTACGTGTTAACTTTCTGCCAAAATTCGGCTGACCATCTTGGACCCACTCTAAACAGTCAGCAGAGGGCATCATGGGGATGGACTGGTCTAGAGAGACTCTTGAAAGTCTGGATTTTCCCTCCAGCTTACTGAGCAGAGCTGTGACATGTGCAAGGGTCCCAGCAGTGTTCAGGATTATATCTGAGTGTTTCTTCAACATGGACTTGGTGAGATGAACCAAGTATCCCTCTGCTATGGACATTGCATTGTCCATGTCACCCTGCAGTTCACACTCCACATGATAGAACTGGTTTAAGTGTGTGGCATCAGGATCTTCCCCTCTGAAGCTGGGAGATATGTAGTAGGTCCCTGGCAGGTTTTCCTGGAAGCGAAGGAAGTATTCCAGTACAAATTGCATTGAGTCAGCAAGGTACACACCCTGGCCCAGGAGATTGACAGAAACTGGCTCTGAGTCAGAACCCAAGCCCATTGGTGAGGAGATGGTGTCAGTGGTGAGAGGTGTCAGAGCATATGCGTACTGGCAGGAACTGTTGAAGTATTCCACTGTGCTGTGGAAAAGAGTGTTTTGGATCTTGAAAAGGTTTCGATACCACTGGCTCTTGATGGCTGCCATGGAGTGAGACTCAGGATCTGTCCAGGAACGAGCAGGCTTGCACTGGGTAATTTTCAAGTGGATGGTTTTGAGGGTTTCAGAGTCAGCGGGTGGGCCATTCAGTGATGAAACATATCCAGGGTAGCTTTGGAAGCATTCTGTTTGCAGCTCAGCAGGTTTAGTGCCATCTGGTGAAGGTAACAGAGGGATCAACTTGGCATGAGCATAGTCGATCTCAAATCCCTCAAAGATCAGTGCAACACTTGGAGCTTTCATCCCCTCTTCCAGCAGTCGAGCAACTTTGTAAGTGGCCAAGATCAGTGCTGTGTAGTCAGGTTCCTTCAGTTTGAAGATGTCACTGGACAGAGGTTTGCGTGGCACCACAACAGTTAGACCAGGACTGTTTGGATAAGGTGTCAGAAAGGCAACAAACTCACTGTCTTCCCACACTCTCCACTGTTGCTGCTCCCCACGAACAATGCGACTGAACAGGTTGTCATTGGATAGGTCCCCCAAAAAATCATAGCAAAAAGGTGCATTTGGTGTTGGCAGTGCACTTCTAATCTTATCTTGAACCCGAGCCAGTGTTTCATTATCCCAGCGTGGACCACTTTTTGAGGTGCAATAGCCAGGATTATAAGCGTGGAACTCTTCTTCACTAGCAAGATGGGGCTGCCATTTTGGCTCTAAGCCATGAAGAGGGAGGAGTCTGATTTGTGCTGGCTCACCAGGACTTGGATTGAATACCAAGGCACAACGTTGCACTCCCAGTCGCTCACATAACAAGTTTGAGACAACTCTTGCTCCTTGTAGCATAGCAACAAAATCAGCTGTAGCTAAGTGGAAGATGCTGCTTGCCCCACTAAGAGTTTTTCTAGTCAGAATCGTTGCTCCAGGGATCCAGGGTTTGAGATTTAGATAAGCAACAAGCTCATCTGTTTCCCAGATAACATTAGGGGGATCTCTCAGGGGTCTGAGGACCTCTACTCGTGAAATGCCACAAATCATTGAGGCCACAAAGATCACACCAGCATTTGTCTCAATGACAGCATCACCTTTAGCGTCCAGAGCAATGATTCCAGCACAGATCTCCTTCAGATCTTCAGCTATCACTTCTCTGCACGCTTCCCTAAGGCTGTGGCCTTTATGATGGTATAGACTTGCTATTTTCTGAGCAACTGTGTTCCTCAAAAAAACATCCCCATCTCCAGAGCAGGTAATGGCTAACTTTTCATCAGCATATATACCTGCTCCTACTACTGCTGTGTCCCCAACTCGCCCTTTCAGCTTTCCTACCAACCCGCCTGTAGAGGTTGCAGCAGCCAATCTATTCCAGCGATCCAAGGCCACAGCACCAACTGTCTGTGGATGATTGTTTTTGGAGTTTTTTCCACTACTGAGTTTTGCAGTTAACTCTCTGTGACGTACATCAGTGTAGAAATACTCAGGGCCAACGGGCTTCTGCTTTTCCTCAAGCTCTTCAAGAAACTCTTCAACTCCGTCTCCCACGATCAGTGCATGTGAGCTTTTATCCATTACACACCTGGCTGCTTTTATTGGGTTCTTTAGACTTTGCACACAGGCAACAGATCCTGACTTCTTTGTACTGCCATCCACAATGGTTGCTTCCATTTCATTTTTGCCATTTTTGTTAAATACAGAACCTTTACCTGCATTGAACAGAAAGCAGTCTTCCAGAGCTTCCACTGACCTCTGAACTGCATCCAGACTACTGCCACCTTGTTGAAGCACTTGGGATCCGAGAGTTAAGGCTGCTTGTAGAGCAAACTCAATGACCCCTATTACTTGGGAGTTCAGCATTATCTCTTCTCCAGCACCCCCATGAATCACTAGAGTGTAGTCTGGACTCATGCCAAGGGTACTACCAGCAGTGCTTTTGTCTGTGCTCTCTGGATAATGAATTTTCTCTCCATTAAGTTTCTCTCTTTGACCCTGCTGAAGTAGACACTCAAGGGCTCCCATTTCACTTGCAATGGCATATCTAACAGCTAGAAGCATCAATAACTTCAGGTTCATCTTGAGGTTTTGTTGGAGCTTGTCTAGTGCAAGAGCAAAGCTACCTTTCCCATTAAGCACAATGCGAACCTTGTCCCTCTTCCCAAGGTAGGTTACAGCTAACTGATCTTGAGCATAGACATTTCCTACTCCGCACTCTACTCCTTCCATGAGATCTGTACCTGTCAGATACACAGATGGACACCCAAAGGGGTCCAGGAACCTTTTCAAGGGATTTTCAGATGGCAAAGCTCGGCGCAGAGCAGCTAGGTGGGGGCCAACACCTTGACCACTTTTGGTGTTTTTTATTAGCTTCTTATGCTCCAGAAATGCAACATGGAACAACTGCAGTAGGTCAGTAGTGTATTGGATGGCGTTATCTGGACCAATGCAGGATGCCAGGGCACCTACTAACTGACGAGAATGCGTGGTGATTGAGTATGTAGGGTCACAACGACCATGTTTGTAGTGGCGCATATGGGAAGGTGTGACAAGTATGTGATTTGAAGCAGCTTCTCCAAAGGTCTGCCTCATGGAGAGCTGCAAAGAGAAGTTGATCCAGGCATCATATAGACCTCTGTGCCCTCTGAGAGTAGAGAAGACATCAGGATAGGAGGAGATGTCAAAGGTGAGAACTGGGTGGTTTGTTTTTAAATCGAGGCTCTGTTGGGGGGTATTTACACCCTGTAAAGGGAATGTTAGAGGATGGGGACAAACAGAATTAATATTGTTTACTGCAACAGATCCAGTCATGTTTTCAGTGCCAGTATGCAGTGGGTTTAAGTCAACAGTCTCCGACAGATCATACACATGTTCAGTCACAAGCCCAGCCACCATCCCATCCACAGCACTGTGCTCAAACACCATTCCAGCTGTGCAGTTTTTGAACACAACCAGGTTCAACACCTGTCAAAAAATACAGAAAAGAAAGGGATTATTTTGGGTTTCTTTGCCCTCCTTGACCCTGAATTGGATAAGTAGTATAAAATGGATGGATGGATGTCCTCTACAAATCAGCAAGCAATAAACAAATTATTTAATTATAACTCTTAATTACTACTCTGAGGCTTTAAATCTTTTAACAGTTGTTAAAACTATAATAAAGTTTCGCAGTAAAGAGCTAATACAGCTGAACTAAGCTTGTTCTAGTTTCCCTCCATTACCTTGTCATAGTATCTCAGAGATGGATTGTGTCCTCCTCCTCCCAGCCTCACTGCATTGAGGATATCAGCCAGTTCAGAGGGTGCATCATAGTCTTCCAGACAGAGCGTAAGTATAGCACTCTCCATCAGCCTCAGTGATGTCAGTGCTGTTCCTCCTTCCTCAAGGATCTTTTCCCTTCTCGCAGCCCAGGTCTTACGCTCCAGAGCTGTGAGGTTGCAAATGGATGAAGGATCATTTTGTTTCCCTGCCCTGGGTTGATCCATCACCTGAGCAAGCTGGTTATAGATGTCAATAAATGACCGCGCAGAAACTGGCCCACCAGTGCTCGGTCGCCACAGTATGTCAACAGGGAACACTCCGCCAACACAGGTAATGACAGCATGGAGGCTGTCAGGGAAGATCTGCAATTACAAAGTCTACAGATTAGAAAATATTTGATATACATTCAGTAGGTTAGTACATCAATAGATAAAGAATAAAGTCTTTTAGGATTCATCAAGATAGTTGTACTGCTATTAATCTCACCTTAATTTCATCTTGAACCCTCCCAGGAATACGGGTGGCAGCGAATACTTCAGCCTGCTGGGTATGCTCCATTGGAATATTGCCTTCCAATAAGACAGGCTCACTGTAAAGCTTTGCTGCTGCCCAGAGCAGAGCAGCTGCTCTACTAAGCTGGTTACATTTCTTTGCTTTAGATGGAAGAAGAACTACAGGGAGTGCTGTGGAGATGGGGAGAGGGTCAGCACAAGACAACAGACCTCTTTTGAACTGCTTTGTCACCCAGTTCTCTTGGCCTGCAGCACTGGTTGCTAATTTCTGCTGGGCTTCTTCAAGGAGCTCTCTTTGTTGTTGCAACGTACTTTTGAACTCTGGGTAAAGATCGGGTCCTAAAGTAAGCTGCAGAACACGGCTCACTTCTTGCAAGGTAACATCCAGATCTGGAATGGGGTAGTCGAGAAGGGCCATCCTGTTAATACAGAGGAGGCTTGACAAAAAGAAAGAAAAAGAGAGAAAGTCCATGACCGCTCCAGGTACTTTGTGAGATTTTCCAAGCATGCAAAGAACCAAGACTGATCTTGTTTGTTTTTTTTTTCTTTGTTTTTTGTTTGTTTTTGTTTTTGTTTGTTTTTTGCTTTGTTTTATTATTTTCTTCAAGCCCTGTGTACAGGAGCTGCATACAAAAAGATATTTTGTGAAAAGGGTTGGCGTAATAAGCAAATGCTTCAGCCAATACCTTTTGATTAGCCTTGTCTCATGCTTTCTTTCTTTATGGTGGATTTTTGTTCTGTTTTCACTGTTTTTGTTTTTTTCCACTGTTTTCACTGAGATTTGAATTTGAATGCTAATCAATAAAATCAAAATCAAAGTCAAAAATCAAAGTCAAAGACAAAAAGAACCAGATACCAATACTTGTGCACATTTATCAAGTCAGAAGACTGATGGATTTAGTTTAAACAAATGGGGCTGACGTAAAAGCTGTAGAACACTATTCTTGCAGCACAGTTACTTTGTAATACAGTATGTCTAAGTAATATGACAGTCAAAAGTGGTTTTTAAATCACATTTTTCTAGAGGTTTGGTTTATAATTAGATATTTGTAAAAGTAACTAAACTATGCACTTTCTGGAGAACCTGTAGGGGAATTGTTGCTACTGCTGGACTTCTCCAGCAACACACAGCAGACCTTCAGTATGTGTGTTTAAAAAATTGGCAGATTAACACAATTTAAAACTGGGAACAGCAGCTTAAATACTTGAAGCTGTGATGATTTGTTTAAGCTGGAGTATGACCTGACCTGGGATAACTGTCCTAAAAGTATGTTTTTGTTCCCATACTGTAACCTCAAATGCAAAATCTCAGACAGTTCAGGATAATGACATGCAGATGGTTGAACTGGTTTAAAGAGGGTGAAAATGTGTGTAGATTCATTTCAAGGAGGGCTCTATAATCATATTCAACTGTCAGTCTAAGAGAGAAGGACAAGTTGTAAAAGTATCCATCAATCAGAGACAGAAAGAGGAGATTCAGATCCACTAAAATGTTAAAAATGTGGTCACAGGAGCAAGACAGGAAGAGAGGTCATTTCTGCTTTTCTCCCAAAAACCTTGAATATCTTATAATTGGTCTCAGAGAGGCAGTTGGATATCATATTGATGCATGCTCAATCATCCAGGTAAGTAAATCCCCAAAAGTTGATTCTGTTCATCTGGACGTAGCGTTTTGTGGGCGAAGCGTTTCATCACTCATCCAAGTGACTTCTTCAGTCTCAGCTGACTGCAGGTTTCCCCAATCTTATAAACTGTACATTTGCATAATGACTGAAACCAGCCCACTGAAGGAACAATGGACTGGGAGGTCAGTTCCTTGGGTCCTGGCCTTGCAGTCAGCTGAGACTGAAGACGTGGGGTAATACCACCATAAATATGTAATCAGGTAAGGTTTTCTAACACAACATTTAACTACATACACATGTGGTATTAAAACCTTTGTAGATCAATGTATTTATAATTATTAATTACCAGTTACCAGTTCTGTCTCTCTATATTCACATGTTCCTATTTTCTGCTAAGCACTCCAGGGAACTATCTACATGAACCACGTGACCACCCCTGACATAACTCTTACCATTCGAGGGCCCTGCTATGGATGTAACTTCTATCAAAGCTAGCTAACATCCATAATGGTAAAATTAGGAACTTTAAACAGAGCTTGACAAACAAATATGTGACATTGCATCTTTTGTATAGAGCTTGTACCCTAAGCTGTGCCTTTTGTGTTTGTACTGATTAGAAAATGTTAGCTTATCAACATAGAATGATGAATATTCCAAAATATTACTCTATATATTATAATATTCCAATATATCACTATATTACTGCTGTTGTTAAAGTGAATTGTTAAATGTTCTCATTTTTATGCTTACCATCTCTACATTGTTTTAACTCTGTGATGAAACAATGTAGAGATGGTAAGCATAAAAATGACAACATTTAACAATTCGCTTTAACAGCTGTTTTGTTCCACAGTTTTTATTGGCAAACTACACCTCAGATCTCACATGTAACACAAACTACACAAACCGGCACACCGCAGTGTATTTGTCCATATAGCTACTGTATAACAGAACATTTTCCCTTTACGGTTTCCTCACATGATGTCCAACCATTCTCACATTAGCGGAGCCTGTAAGTGAATTATCTGATTTATGTTTAAGAGCCTGCTGAGTGAAACACAGATTTCCTTGTGCTTCAATGAGGTGAACATGAATGGAATGCATCCAGATTTTACTTCTGTATTAGACAATACCCCCAGCACTCTACAGCTATACAGAGCCTTGTAATGGCTCATAACTAAGCTCATCTGCTCACACGTGAAAGCAGTTACTCCCTTTCCCTAACTTAAGTTGGCCAGGGTTTTTTTGTTGCTGGTCGTCAAGGAAACATGTCCCTCGCCAAATGACTTTTTGGGAAATTAGATTTCTCCTGATTGGTCCCATCAGTTTGAATCACCCACACAATGCTGGCTGTCTGTCCTTTATCCGAATCTTGTGTTCCATCTGATGGATTTGGGTTCTGCAGGGAAGCAGGTCTTGTGATTCCAAAAGCTCAGCTACCAGAACTACTACTGTGTGTTACATCATAGAGTAGAAATAGCCAACTGATGGGCAATAAAGCAACAGTAACATTATTTTTGAAAAAATCTAAACGAATTAAGAATAAAAAAATCTATTATTTTAACCTCATCACATACTGGGTCACCAGCAAAGCTCTTAGAGGCAGGGCCTGGATTTCAGTTGAACCACAGTTTAGTTTAGTTTAAGAAACTAGAAAATGTTGCTTTTCAGATCAACTCACTTACAGACATTTTGGCCTTATAGTTCATCTCTTATAAGATTTTCATTTGGTTATGCCAAATGGTGGGTGTTATTTTGTTAATATTTCTGCAGAGGAAACCAAAATATAACAAAGGTTATTGTAATTGTGTTAAAAAGATATTTTTTAAGCCTCTGAAGCACTATTTATTTCCAAAAACGTACAAAACTCATGCCACAGAAATAGTTGTCAAAAGCTTATCTGAAGAAAATGATCCACAAAAAATTGATTTTATAACATTTCTTAATATTGAAGTCTGTGCATTAAGGGTCAGTACTTCAGAAATATCTTCAATTCACCTTAGACGTTAGTATGCTGTATGCTGTACATGTAACTGCATCAATACAAATCAAATCATTATCTCCTCATCATATTTGAAGGGCTTTGAGTGCAGTAACAGTAGAAAACTGCTCCATAAACACCAGAACATGAACCCTTTACCTTTATTCACCTGTACGTTTTATTTAGAATAAAATAAACTTACCTCGCTATGAAGATGTCTCGAGATCTGGCCAGCTGGTAGGGTGGAAGACCACTCAGTGGAAATAAAACTTGGTTGGACTGGAGAGACGAGGCTTTGTCTATAACACACAGGCTGTGACTCCAATTAAGCAATTTAGTCTCTTGCCTGTCCCTTTTCTCTACCTCTCAATGCCTCTCACTCAGTCGTCCTCGTGCTCTCTGCCCTCAGTGGTTCTTCTCTAGTGTTTTTTTTTAATCCTCTCTCACACAATTTGGACCCTCACAATGCAGCAAAAACTGCCAAATACACTCAGGAAAGTAATTCCTGGAGTTTTATCAGGTAGCGTCTTAGGAAGTGAGAGATTCAGCAGTTTGTGTTAGTATAGCAGACAACAGTACATCTGCATTAACGGTGTGCCCCTTTTTTATACCGGGATCAACTTCTGCTTTACGCCATGTGTGTGTGTGTGTGTGTGTGTGTGTGTGTGTGTGTGTGTGTGTGTGTGTGTGTGTGTTTGCACTTTTCTGTTCACACGAATGTAATATATATGCAGGTTTTGGAGATCATAAATATTTTGTGACGAGTATGGGAAATAAGTAGAGATTAAAAAAATGATCACATATAGTCAAGCTCACAGGAAAAGTTATATGACCACTTTGTTATATTGCATGTGAAAATAATGTGAGGATATTTTTCATGCAACTAAACATTTACAGATCGTGTTTTTGCTTGCTTTGTGCATCATCATCCCCTTCAATCTTTATCATCATCCCCTTCAATCTTTATCCCTTTAGGAGTTTTAGGAGCTCTGATTTTCTCCTTTCAAATGAAAATTATAAGAGAAAATCTGCTTTTGAAAAAAAGTGACATTTTCTCACCAGACAAGATGTCACAATTTTGTCACCAGGTGGAACTACAGCATGACAAAATGATGACCTTTTGTCACCAGATGTTTTATCACCACATGTTTTGTCCGATGATTTTTGTCTTTGCGCAAAATGTGTTTGCATAAGAAGAGTTCCATCTTCTGGATAGAAATGATCCAGAAAGACTGTTGGATTTCTTTCACTGTTAAGAAACCGGCATGGATGTTTCTAAAAAAAAAGGATAGTAACAGAAACATATGTTGCCTATGTTGCCATAATCTCACAAAGACAGCATTTCCATGCACAATTATGGATTATTTCATTGCAGTAAGGTTCAATGAAATGTGCATTTAAATACATCCCCTCGCCATGCTTTAATATGTATTTAATTAGACCGGTTTTTAATTAAATACATACAGCACAGCAGACAGGACTGAACCTGTGGACGACCTGTACGTAACAAATGGCTAAAAACAAAGATTGAAGCATAAAAACTGTAGAATAATACAGAAAGTCACCTGCAGTGTCTGAGATTATTAAAGTATTATTAGGTTATTGAATAAAGACACTAATGCTGCACTAGCATCAATCCTATGAGAAAAAGAGAGTCCCAACGAAGTCACCAAACTCTGGAGACTGTTCAGAACATGAGTGATGGAAATTTTCTTTATCATTAAAACTCAGAGCTCTTACTGTTGAATGCAAAAAGAAAACAGATGCATTGTCACTTTTGCAGCAATACCACCTACAGTATATCAACACTCAACAAGACTGTGAGACATTCTGGAAGGGGAACTACCGTAAACTGTTTCATGTGATGCTGATTATGAAAAAGAGTTTGCAGGAAATGTAAAGTGTGTGGATGCCTGACTAAGCAGCGCTACAGATGTGTGCAGAAATGTAAACTAGTGTTTTATCCTACAGGCGTCCAACCAGGTCGCATCCCAGACTCCAGATTCATGCATTTTTTCCCAATTGCCTTGATAGTGACCGCATGATGCTTTCCACGCAGGAGCTAAAGCAGCTCTTTGAGGTCACAGGTGGACCTGAGTGAGCCGCTTTGTGGCTCCAGTGTGACGGCCTGTCACATGATGCTGGCTGCTCACATGATGCCAGCGCCATCGTGTATTTCCTCGTCTGAGAGGTTCTCAGAGGCTAAAAGCAAGCTTTGAGGATAAATAAGCAGTGACGCAACTTTATTTAGAAATGATTATCATCTTTATTTGTGATTTATGAATGATAAAAATAAAATCTGATCACAAATCTGACTCTGAGGTTTTTTAGTTCATTGTGACCTCGGTTTTAAACTCAGAAAGCAAGAAAGTACTTATTGGGCAATTTTCACATGAATATTAGATACATAAGACGTTTTGTGCTTGATAAAGACATTTTTTCATAACTCAAAAGAGAAAGATTTAAAGAGAATAAACATGTAGAGAACAGAAGAAACTGTCCCACCAAAGGGGGGAAATCTCACTGATGATGGTGCTGTGCAAAGTTTGAAAAATGCAATCGAATCATTGATTCAATTGCATTGCTAAAAAGTACTAATATGCCAGTATTTATAAGAACTGATGCAATGAAAAGTATGTCTGTATCTAAATGAGTTATATAAATACTGCTGTTTCAGTGCAGAAACTCTACATGTGAATTTAGAGGTTCCACATTTCCGCTGTAACAGTAGAAAAAGTGGCTTTTTTTTTTTTTAAAGTGCACTTAAAGATGTTCCTTAAGACATCTCAGGCTCTCCATCTTCTGTTCTCTCAATGAACTACTTGTTAAATAAGAAAAATACTTTTAAAAGAAATTAATTACATCTTCTAGCGTCTGGTAATTTTTGATTTACTGGTCCAGTCTACCTGAGATGAAACTGAGCTGTATATGGCCAGTGATCTAAAATGATTAACACTCTTACCTAACAGCAAGGGGTGACTGCAAATCAATGCAAAGGTGTCCTGAGTGGTCATCTTTGTCTTACATGATGAATCATTTCTATCCTGGTGGAAGCAATGTCTTCAACAGGTACAGCACGAGATGTCAGGAAGTGGTTTAATGAATATGAAAATTAGGCTTTTCAGTCAGTAGATCTCAGCCCAGCAGACCTTCTATGGGAGGACCATCGTGTTACGCAGCACTGCATCACCATCATCGACACCAAAATAGGAAATAGCTCTTGGAAAACACACTGAAGCTATTCTAGTGCTCCAACACTCTAATTTAAAAGTTACGACACTTCTGATTCTTTGATTTAAGTCCAGATTTTTTTGTCCTTATTGGCATGATAGGGTCACAACGTTGCTGCACTTCCATGATGTGACCTTCCCGTTCCACCACATACCAAAGGATGTGATGACTTTGGAGTACAATCAATGCATTGTTATGTTCAAGAAACCAGTTTGAGATTATTTCGGGTTTGCGATGTGGTGCGTTTACTTGCTGTCGCCACAAGGCGGGTACACTATGGTCAAAAATGGAAATGGTCAGCAGCTGTACTCAGGTGGGCAGATTAGCAGTTTGTGAAATACTAAGACCAACCAGTGTGTCATTAATATTCAGAGTCACTTGAATTAAACGTTCATCCCCATTTGGCTTAGTTTGAGCATTCCTACATTACATGCCTGTGTGCACTGAGTTGCTGCCATGTGATTGGATGATTAGATATTTCCGTTAATGAGCAGCTGAACAGGCGGTTAGTCTTAAATTAACCGTCTTCATCTTTGACTGTAATTCGAAATTGCGACTTTATTCTCAAAATGATCTTTATGTGCCGAACTTGTTCGCTCCTCAAAAACAAAATTGCACAGTGACTTCCCTCTAGCGCTCCGGGTTTGTATTTCATGCAGAGGCTCGTCATGGCGGCTCAGACCCGTGCTCTGGTGTCAGGTCAGTGGCTGGCAAATGCTGTCAGAAATGACCTGATCGGTCCCAAGCTTCGCGTTCTCGACGCTTCTTGGTACCTGCCGAAAGCCAAACGGAACACCAGAGAGGAGTTTGCGCAGAAGCACATCCCGGGCTCGTCCTTTTTCGATTTGGACGAATGTTCCGACAAGAACTCTGCGTTTGATCATATGTTGCCAACTGCCAGCTACTTTTCGCAATATGTGGGAGATCTGGGCATCGGGAATGACACGCACGTCGTCGTGTACGACACCAGCGACACCGGGGCGTACAGCGCGCCCCGCGTGTGGTGGATGTTCCGGTTGTTCGGGCACAGTTTGGTGTCGCTGCTGGATGGTGGCTTCAAGAACTGGCTGGTTGACGGCTATCCAGTGACGTCCGAGTACTTGAAGCCGGAGAGCAGAGAGTTTAAGGCCACTCTGAACCAGTCGTGGGTTAAAAGCTACGAGGACGTGCTGGAAAACATCAGAACCAAGCAGGTCCAGGTTGTGGACGCCAGGTCTCCTGGCAGGTTCAAGGGTACTGAGCCAGAGCCCCGAGATGGTGAGTCAAACTTTAAGCGTTTAAACTTAAGAAGAGGCCAACAGTTTATCTGTCAGTCGTGTTAGTTCCCCAAGGGTTAAAAACAGCTTAGAGCATAAGATACAACATGTAGGGTTTTGCATCAAAACAAGAAAGATGAGACTGCTTTGCATACTTCACATGTTGCTGCTGTCATTTATCGTGTACACAGTGCTGTGTGCAATACTCCAAAGTGAACATGCTTTCAAAAAATACTAATATCAGCACTTTTTATATAATAGCTACTTTTACACAAAGTGCAGGAAAATAAATTAGCTTCAGCACTCTTTGCCTTTGAAACAGCACTGAGTTTTAGAGGTACTTGTACTTTGTTTTTTAAGGTACTCTGTATACACTGGCTGTTATCTTGGAAACCTTTGGCTGTTATCAAAGGCCGTGCCCTGTGGCCGTGTCCTGTGGTGGCCTTGCCCTCTGCTCCAGCTTTTTGTCACTGAACATAACTCTTCAGTAAGGTTACTATAGTGAACTTAAACTACAGTAAAATCTGAAGTAGGTACGGAATGTGAAATGAAAAGGAAAAAAATCTAATGATAATTGATAACTAAAAAACAAATATTATTGAAGAGTCTCTGTAGGGTTTTTTTTATTACACAAAAAAAGCTGCTGATAGAAACTGTGAGCCGTGTTGAAAGCCATCACCCAAATTTTATTTCAGCTGCTAATTACAGCTCTTGAGCCACGTGCAGATAACCAGCAGATACTGTGTGCTCAGCTTCTATCTTGGTGGTTTTCACTGAAGCAAACATCCACTGATGATGTCCAGGAGATGCTGCTAAAAGCTATGGAAGAAATTTAAGATAAAAACCTGTCACATGTTGATACGTCCCCTAAATTTCTCACTCTTCTTTCTCCCGGTCACAGACATACTGCCTGGACATTACCCCGGAGCGATCAACATACCATATACAACTTTGCTGGATCCCTCTGGAAAGGTGAAGGATACCGAGAGCCTGGCTGAGATTTTCAAGGATGCAGGGGTGGACATGACGCGACCGTTCTGGGCTTCTTGCGGCTCAGGCGTCACAGCGTGTCAAGTCATTCTGGCCGCCCACCTGCTCGGGCATCCCGGGGTTTGCCTTTATGATGGTTCCTGGTGCGAGTGGTTTCAAAAGGCATCACCAGAACTTATCATCTCAGAGGGGGAGGGAAAGAAGGCGTGAGGGGAAAGTCACTTCTTTAGAGGGAGCTAAGCTACAGGTGTATCTGACCTGACCGTGTTGGTGTGTCTCCCACAGCATCACAGTGTTGCTCTAGGACTGTGATCGCAAATGACCAGTTGCATAGATGTGTGAGGTGATTGCTTTCAGACTTTGGCTTTCAAAAGTCATGTGAAGTGACAAAGAGCAATCTGGCAAGTTGGTTGGCTTGAACCGTTTAGTTAGGGTTAGGACCATATTTTTTCACAAATGTTATGCAGGGGAGACAAATTGCTTTGGGTTAACAAGAGCCTAGGTGTCAAGACAAGAAGCGGAAAGAACACCCTCGATAGGTCTAAGGCTAAGCAGCACAGACGGCCAGTCATGTTCGCACCGGCACATTTAGAATTGCCAGTTAGCCTAGGACTGTTGGACTGCGAAAGAAAGCTGGAGACAACCCACAAAAACAGGTGAATAACACCCAAACTCCCCCCAGGAGGTCGGTCCAAACCCAGGACCTTCTTGTTATGTGGCACCAATTCTAACCAGTGCATCTACCCCATGACACACCCATATTTGTTTTACACAGTTTTAAAGGTTAGAGTTCAATAAAAAATGTTGTTTTTTTCCCCCCCATATTATTTCTCAAAGTCGCAGAGCTGTAACTGGTCACTTGCGCTGATGGTCCTCGAGCAACATGCATTATTATGCTGTAGGAACAGCACCAACACGGGGACAGCAGATTGTGCCTGAACTTTAAACCTACGCCTTAACATCCTTTTTTTCCCCCCCGAGTATATTATACACACTATAGGTTGTAAGGTTCCTCAGCTGTAAGAAACCTTTCAAATAATTTAATAATTAATGTTTTAAGCAAATGTAACATTCTAAAGTTTCACTTCATATGTATTGTTTTGGTTCTTTCTTTAACCAAAAGTGATGCATTAGAATTCCATTACAATAACCTGAATATGTTATGTGCTTCCGTTTTGATGGGGTACCACCACAGGTATCTTCTTTTTCTTTTAAAAGTAAGTCTAGCTCACGAGGTGGAGGAAAACGTGCATTGGGTAACCAGTAAAGTAAATATTTAGCTTTGTTAGAAGGCCACACAGGGCAAAATTCACTGTTGATCAGATATAGCTTCCTCAGGTGACCTCGCAGGGTTGTAGGAAACATGTTGTTTCAGATCCTGTTTTTTTTTTTTTTTTTTGTTTGTTTTTTGGGGGGGGGTAGGTTAAATTATCTTGATTTTTTGCTTTCACTTGATCGGACTGTGTAAAAGTTGCCAGTTTTGAAAACGTAAGTCATTGTAATTCATTGTTAGTGTGCACCCAAGAAGAAATAATAATAATAAAAATCTAATTAAAAATACTTAATACACTTTTTCTAAAACATGCACAGCGTTTTTGAAAAAAAAAAAAAGATTGCTGACACAGAGGAAATGGAAACCAGTTTGAGCCGGTTCCTGCAGTTTTATATGAGGTGTCTGGAAAGATGCCCGATTGCCAAAATAAAGTTTATGGATTATAGCTCACGCCAGGATGAGCTACGTGCAGCTGTTCTGTGCACACCATGTAGGTCATCAGGAAGTGTAAGTGCACTAATACGCATTTACAGTTTGAGAAAGAATCATTAAATCAATCATGAGGACTGCTATTTTGAAAGCTTCATAAAAAACTGATCAGAGTATATATTTATTCCAACTCTATTCTTCCTCGAGTAGCACTTTGTTTCTCATTAACAATGTAGCAAAGGGGTAATCTTAGCCACTCTGTATGATGTCAGCTGTTGCTATGTCTCATTGAGGTAAAAAAAAAAAAATGCCGAGTCCGGAATAAAAGAGCGCTCCAACTGGGCGAAAAGGAACGAACAGCTCATTTGAAATGATTCTTCTCAGGCTGAAGATGAGGAAGCAGCTGAACGCATTGTCTAAAAATGAATCAAACTTTCCGCTCTGCAACTGGCAGCAGATACATCACTCTTGCTCTTTATTTTGACCCTCATTAATATATATTGACCTAAAAGGCATGTTGTGATGTAGATTACATGAAATCATATGAAGGTTAAATGAATCTATTGTAAAGATTCATAAGGAAGAAAAACAAAATTTGCTAATTGGATTTCTGCGGGGAGTCTTTGGAGAGCCTACAATCAACTTCCTAAGTGGCTGACGTGTTTGTCTTCATTTATGTTCATGTGTGGTGCATTACTTGTTAATTATTGTGCGGTTGTCAGGTTTTTCTACTTTGTACCTTCCTTCATGCGCATTCTGGATCTTTCAGCAATCTCCCTCCAGGAATCTGATATTTGTGAGTCCTTTTATCAATGCTATGATTGTTCTTCATACTGCAGCAAATTACAAGCTGGAAATGCTCAGGAGAAGTCAACAATGCTGAACAGGCCAATCACAGTAGTTCTGGGCTGCATTAACTGGAACTGTAGTTACATTTTTCAGGAGGTGCACGTTAGGTTAGATTTTACATTACAATATATATTTCCCGCTGAAGCATAAGCATAAGTTTTGTCCATAGGATGAGGAACTCAAGAGCTTGTGCACTGAAAGGTGCCAGCTTTCCCTGGGACATTTCCTGGGCATGTAAAGATTTATGAAGACCAGCAGGTAGAGACACAAATAGCAGGTTTCACCTGTCCTGGAAGGATCTTCGGATCACACAAGATAAAACTGGGAGAGGTGCATCTGCAATACCCTGCTTATCATGCATCAGACAAGCAGATATTTTGCACATGTCTCAACTCTGTATATTTTTATATATTTTATTTATTGTTGACTCTATTTAATTTGTAAAATATGTGTACACACACACACGTAGAAAAATATTTAGTATACACATCCAGAAATGCATATACTATTATATATTGTACATATATTTATTAGTTTCAGATGTAGCCATTCTTGTATTTTGCTTGTTTACATTATTGTATTTTGCACAACTCTGTTGCTTGTGAAGCTCGCACACAAGAATTTCACTCACATGTGCTGTACCAATGTACCTGCACATGTGATGTGACAATAAAAGTGATTTGATTTGAATGATGGGATGGTGCACAATAAAACGATCACTGATAGTAACGATGCTATCCAGGTGATATGAATATCAGTCAGACAAAGGTGGGTTTTTATTAAGGTAAATATAAAATTGTGACGTGACTGGTGATACATTTTGGGTTTGGACGTGACTCAAAAGGATTAAATCACTAGACGGCTGTGAACTACGCATCACGTCATCTCTGATGGGTGTCACTAGGCTGCCCGTTACGCTGCCTGAAGGTCCTAACGAGATAAACAAATTGGGGTCCTTCCTCGCGATAGGCTAGCAAGTCGAAACGGTTTTCAGACTCACGTTGTTTTACAAAACTGTGGGAAAAATTCCTTCAGTGTAATCTGAGTAAAGTGTTTTTAGTAATGTTGATAAAATAAACTGTTCTTCCGGTTTGGTCATTAGTAGCCTAGCTAGCCCGGTTGTATTTGTTTTTTTCTTTTTTACCGTCGAAGGGTGTGTTTTTTTTTTCGGTCGCCGTCGTAACGGGGGCAACGTTAGCATTAGCGAAGCAAACGAGCCACCTTTGAGACTTATATAACTTCACTTTTGGTATTTAGTCAAATAAAACACGAGGTGAGTTTACGAGAAGTGATGTTATTAGACAGTGGACCCACAGTAATGCGAGGTGATTCATGTGTAGCGTTTGTTAGCATTGTGGGAGCTCACCTGTACTTACCGTTGCGTTACAGCAGGACTCATAAACAAGTCATACTTGTGGTAATAACAAGCTAAACATGTGTCGCCGTTTTAGTAGAAACAAGGACATTACCCGCCTGTTAACGATTCGCATTTAATCAATT
This sequence comes from Aulonocara stuartgranti, assembly GCF_965226115.1. Classification (NCBI taxonomy): domain Eukaryota; kingdom Metazoa; phylum Chordata; class Actinopteri; order Cichliformes; family Cichlidae; genus Aulonocara; species Aulonocara stuartgranti. The sequence continues at coordinate 23,871,720 of NC_138942.1, read as the reverse complement.
TGTTTTGGGGTTGTTTTTCCACAGGGGGGCGTTGATGAGCAGCAATGTCTGGCATCGCTCTTAGCAGACTGTCCCAGGAGCGCAAAGCCTGGAGAAAAGACCACCCTTTTGTAAGCATCTGTCATCTGCAGCAACTTCATGTCCAGTGTTTTTTGAAACTAACTGTTGTGAGTGTTTCTAACACAAACCAGACTCGGGTTGGCAGCTGATGTTTTGCGTGTCATGTAAACCACAGGGATTTGTTGCTGTTCCCACTAAGAATCCAGATGGGACCATGAACCTGATGAATTGGGAGTGTGCCATCCCAGGGAAGAAAGGAGTAAGTTACCTGGAGCTGGATGTAGAGTAGGAAATAACCAGCAGGAGGCCTTCTAAGATGCTGGATTTTAAGCACAAACTTTGTTCGCACACACATAAAATGCATACCCCATTTCCTTCAGCAACTTTATTACCCAACCTGTCTGCACATTAGTACCAAACCGGATCACACTGAGCCGTTTGCACGTGCCCATGCATGTAAGCACCAGGAATCCTACTTCAGTGAGAGCAATTACAGTCTCCTCTTTTATTTGTCTGAAATCTCTACATGTTCTTGTGTTTTTGATAAGTAGAAATCTGTGCTATGCTTTAGTATAACTACAGTTTTGTATGCAGGACAGAAACTTGCTAAATTACAGGATGTCTTCATTGCTGATCAGATACATTTGACACAAAAACTGAGTAATGTGCTTCTATTCGAGGTTCTCTTTGGAAGTACTACACATAGGCTAAATCATCAAAACAACTTCAAGCCACTCTTTTCTCAAATAAAAAGTAACATTGCTTTTCTTCACAAGCTTTAATAGCAAAACTTTACAGTCGAGAGTATTATAAGTAGTGGCGACAATTACTGTGATGGTAAAGTTAGTGTTAACATCTATGAAATTATGCTTTTAAAACATTGTATGTATTTTTCTTGTACTCCCAAAGAATGGGGATAAAAAGATGAGCTGAACGAAAACGGCAGTTTAGAAATTTGTTTATGCAGTTACTTTTGTAACGCTGCTTTGCTGTTGTTAAATAACCTTGGTATGTTGTTAGTTACTTTGCTTACACAGTTGTTTTCATTCTTCTTCGTTAGACGTTGTGGGAAGGAGGACTGTATAAACTCAGAATGCTGTTCAAGGATGACTACCCTTCATCTCCACCCAAATGTGAGTACCTCTTATCTCTTCTCCACTCTCGGTATGTAATAATAATAACAATTTAACTCAAACAGCACCTTTAAAAACAGGGTTTACAGAAGCGAGTGAAAAAAGCAGAACATTAAATTCATACAGAAAGTCACACATTAGAGACAAAAAGAGAACAGGATTAAAGGAAAGTTTATAGCAATGGCACGAAACACTGCAAACAAATAAAATAACTTGTAGTTTTCCTTTATTTGAAAATATAAAAGCTTTTGTAGCAGAAATAATCCATTAGGACAATGAAAAAGATACATGGTTAGAAAAAGGACGGGCTCGGTGTAATGTTTGATGTTGGAAAGTTACAGACAGCAGAAACGTTAAAAACAGCGTCGGGCTACGAAGCCGGTGTGGTCAGTGAACTGCTTTGGTCAAAGCATGACTCTAAGATAAATAACTATCATCTCTACATATAGAAGACAGCGTCATGTTTTTAGTCACAACATAAGATTTGAAAGTGTATAACCAAAGCTCAATCCCAGAATTCCCTGGTGTCATTGTACTGTTAACTTCTGAATCACATGTTGTATATTATATGCCTGAATTTCCCTCTCTGATGTTAGGAAACAGTGCTACGATAGCGCTACAATCCCATGATTTACTTAAAGGCCTGTTTTTGATCTCTGAGACAAAATTAAAGGAAAATAACACTATTGTGTAAATTCACTTTCACACAGCCTCTTGTGATTTTAGTTCCAACTAATGATGGTTTCTTATAGTGATTCTAATGTATTTTGTGGTCAGTGTTCCCGTGCTTGATTGTACGACTTTGTCTTCAATAATTTGTCCTCAGGCAAGTTTGAGCCACCGATATTCCACCCAAATGTCTACCCATCAGGCACTGTGTGTCTGTCCATCCTGGAGGAGGACAAAGACTGGAGACCTGCTATCACCATCAAACAGGTTTGAAAGCTCCTGTGTTCATAGTCCCGTCCTCCATACTTCACCGCGAATGCAGCTTTGTTTTTGTGACTACTCCAATTACTTTCACAGTGTTGGAGCATAAAAGGAGGGCATCTGTAATTTCTCTATACAGCCCTCTGTTCCTTAGTAATGATTCAATTCAATGGCATTGGAGTTGGCTGCTTTGTTTTTAAGTTATATGTATTTATGGTTGTATTGCTGTGTTTTTTAGATTCTTCTGGGAATCCAGGAGCTGCTGAATGAGCCCAACATTCAAGATCCAGCACAAGCGGAAGCTTACACAATTTACTGGTAAGTGTGGTTGTTTGATTTACTCAGTGGATCCTACAAAAAAAGAATCAAGAAAGAAATTATTTATTTTTATTAAGCAATGTTGTGATATTATTAAGTAATGTCATGTGATTTGATAGCAACATGATAACTACTAACAACCGCATCTGCTTTTTACGTGATTGCGGTTTGCAAATTAGCCTAACAAGTGACTGATCCCCAGAGATATACATTCTTTTGGGGTTGCATCAGGAGGGGCATCCGGCGTAAAAATATCTGCTAAATCAAGCACAGAGAGCTACCCGCTGTGGCGACCCTTTGTAAAGCCAAAAGTCACCTGAAGTTGAAATGCTAGCTCTCTACATTATCAGGTGTGCATGTTGAACTGCACCATCCTCTTTACAGGAAGAACAGGCCTCTATTTGCCAAAGGTCACTTATGTATTCAAGTTAAAATTAATATATTAACACTGTTATAAGCTTTAAGGGGAAATCACACCTGTTTTTTAAACAGTGATGTGTTATTAGTGTGGTTGCAAGGCTGTTGTATCACTTTCTTTTCGTTTGATCATTCAGTCAGAACAGGATGGACTACGAGAAGAGGGTAAGGGCGCAGGCCAAGAAGTTTGCCCCCACATAGAGCGGAGAGGTGGCCTCGACCTGGCCTGAGCAGCCTGAACCGAGAGCTCACAAACAGGTGGCAGGCAGCACCTGAAGGACCACTCCAATAAGAATCCACTTTTAAGTATTCTAAATATATTCTAAATATATTTTTTGATACAGGCTACAAGTGAGCCTGTTTTTCTTTTCCCTTCTTTTGACAATTCAGTAATATCATACATTTTACCTGTCCTCAAAAAAAATCCAGTTTTTAGGCATTTTCAGTGCATAACTGATAATCCTGCTGTCAGTATGACATTTGTAATATGTGTACTATCCATATCCAGTTTTGGTCATGCCTCGAATAAAACTGCGTGTGACTAATGTGCTGACAGAGCTGTAAAAGTAAGACATCATGCCCAACCCACTCAGTGTGATGTTCAGCAGAGATTTGCCCTTTTGGTAACCTTACACGCTTTATCAAACCATCAGAGGCCAGGAGTACTGTAGATAGTGTTTCATGAATGTGGGCTCTCACTGTGACAAAGCAGAAGCACAACAGGAGTCTGTCTGTTCTTCCTTTGTTCTCTCTGCCCGCTGTTTCATTATCATGACAAATACACAGGCATACCATCTGGCACAAAGCACTTAAAGAAAACTGGCAGTGACCCATCAAAAACCATCTAAAGGTAAATGCACCTAAAAGACAATCCTGGCATTTCTTATGTGCTCAGCTAAGCCGTGCACTTAGGAGAGTAACAAGAAGCAACAGGAAGGGAGAGAGTGCAGACTTCCACCAAGGCCACTAAAAGTATTTGGAGAGTTTTCCCAAAACAAGTTTGATAGGGATCAAATACCCCCTGTTGAACACTGAAAACATAACCTCCATGGCTTGACTTTGGAGTAATAAGGCACTTGAGTCAGGCCTTTGGTTCTTCCCTTGAGCCTTGATAATCTTTTATTGCAGTGAAACCACATGGTGTTAAAAAAAACAAACACCTGAAATAGAAACTGTCACCATACCAAACTTTACGCCCATCTGACATCAGTGTGTCATCACCTTCCAAACATGCTGTGTAGAAAAGTTGCATCATAAAGGTTATAAACTACTGCTGTGTGTTTGTTTTTGGCCCCGTCCACCCAGTTATTTTATGCCACAGTGCTCACAAAAAAAGTCCAAACTCAAGTCCACGTGGAAAAACTGAAGCATCCTCATTGGAATGGCCTCTCAGCCAGCAAAGAAGATAAATGAAAGTGCACTTGAGAGTGAGAGATGGCCTGAGATATTTTTCTTTCTTTGCCTCTAAATATATGAGTGCATGTACATAATATAAATAACGGAAAATTGTGGAAGTTATGTTTTATATTGTTTTAGCCAGTTGACATTTGTGTGTGGTATTATAACAAAGGACACATTAAATGCATCAAATTGTGAAATAAAATCAAAGAAAAACATTTCTTTTGCAGATCTCTTGTTTTTCTTTTTCGGGGAACGGGGGGTGTCTGGCCATTTATTGTCTCCGTATTTATGAAATTTGTTATTTACTAGTATTTTAATTTGTATTCATCTGGCTTTAAATAAAGGGAAAATCCAGCATGAGGTTGATCTTTGAGCCCTTGCACACCTTTGCAGCCATTTCCCAGACATGGATTAGCTTGTAACCATCACAGGCTGAAAGAAAAATGCAGTCTACTGAAAAATGATCAGGAAAAACTGAGCTGTGGTGCTTTAGTTGCCAGTCAAAGTTGTTCTTTGGAGATTTGAAAATAAGTGCCTAAAGGGATTATACAGATTCCAGCCCGTCTCATTGGTTCTCCGGGCTCATTGCTGCTTGCAAGGATCGTTACCACTACAGTTCAAAGTGAATCTGGAGCACAATTCCTTTGCAGACCAATATGTTTTTCTTATTATCATCAGAAGATGAAAGGGTGTAATGTCCTCGGATGTCTTGCATGATATTCTTAAGAAATCTAACACCTTTTGTTTTGCTTCCCCTCTGCTGTGGGTTTTTTTGTTTTTTTTTTATTTATCTCTGAATGATCTCATCTGACCAAAAAAGGAATCAAAATGTTGCGAAGCGGTTTTTTGTTTTCTTGTTTGTTTCTTCTGACCACACTGCTACAGGTTTAGGGCAGTTAAAAGTTGAAAGCTCTTATCACATCGCCAAGTTTGTCCTGGATCAACCTTGTGTCACCTCACCTGTGGCAGCTTGGACCACTTTGCGCCTTTCTTTCCTGCTTTGAAATGCATTCTCAACTACCAGAGGTCTTTTCACATCTGAGCAAAATTTATGTTAAGCACATTGCTGCCAGTTACGTGGTTAACTTCTAAGCATTGCACAACCTGACCTTGGACTGAATTTGCTGTGATGTCCATTGCTGGGAAATTGGTAACTGTCAAGTGTTTTCCACTTGTGAATAATCTTTCTCACTACAGTATGACCGACTTCACATTGTTTGGAAACGTCCGTATAACCTTTCCCGCGATGATGGGCAGTAACAGTTGCTTCTCTATAATCATGGCCGATGTCTTTCCTCCTAGCCATTGTGTCAACACAGTTGGATATCCCCGTGATGGTGATGGTGTTGTTTCCACATCATAACAATGTTGGTCCAGGAGAAACTGACCAAGGACATTGTGTAATCTGTTAACATTAGCCAAGACATTAGCTAATTAGCAGACTCCACCACACACACATTGCAAAGCCAACATGATTGGTCAGTTGCAATGTTGATCCTGGATCAGCATTATTATGATGACCAACACGGGGGCATGACATTCACCCTGTTAACACACCTGAATGCTCCAGAACAGCAAACTGTCGAAACCTCTGCTTTTATAGAGGCGCTCCGCTTGCTGATGATTGCTGCTAATCAAGTATGTTTGATTAGCAGCATCTGGCTGCTACTCACCCTCTTAATTCCCGTGTAAGCAGTAAGGTGGTACTTTTTCACACCACTGTATGAGTATCAGAATAGACATGTCCACTGCAATGTGCAACAAACCGAACTGCCTGACACACTTGCTTATGACTCATTTGTTTTCCTGTATCCATGTTAATGTTTGACCAGCATTTAGAAAAAAAACCCAACACATTAGCAAAAGAGTGCGGTCTTTCTCAACTGAGGTTTAACTCCAAGGTTTGTTTAGTGTTAGCAGTTTGTGCTGACCATAGTGGTGGTGGTGGGGGGGAGTCCTTTGAATTTCAGTGACTTTGATCCGTTCACCACTCCTAGACGATCAGAAGATGGTGAAATAACATTATTTCTCTTTTTCTTGCTAATGTTTGCTAGCAGAAATTAATTTAAGGATTTAATTCACATAAGAAAATTATCCAAACACTTCTTCCATCTTCTTCAGTTCGGCTTTCTGTATTTTTGTCAGAGCCACACCATACATCACAGAAGGGCTCCATCTTTTAAACCTTTGCTTTCACTCTTGCTGCTATCCTCATGTTAACACTCATCTCCACCCACACCCACTGTTGCTTTGCATAGTTGACCCCAGGCTTTTAAACTGATCTACCTTCACTAACTCTACTCCTTGGCTCTCCACTTTTCACACAAATGTATTGCTTCTGCTTCTCTCCAGGTTCTCTTCCAAATACCGTTACCTTAATATGCCAAAATCCAACATTTTAATGGAATGAACTAAATCTCTTTAGGTGTAGGATATATATACGTCCATCAATCCATCCATTCACTTCTGCTTATCCTTTTCAGGGTCGCGGGGGGCGCTGGAGCCTATCCCAGCTGGGCGAGAGACAGGGTACACCCTGGACAGGTCGCCAGTCTGTCGCAGGGCCAACACACAGGGACAGACAACCATTCGCACTCACTTTCATTCGCACATTCACACCTAGTGACAATTTGGGTTATCCAATTAACCTATCCCCACAAGCTGCATGTTTTTGGACGGTGGGAGGAAGCCGGAGTACCCGGAGGGAACCCACACAAACACGGGGAGAACATGCAAACTCCACACAGAAAGACCCCGGCCTGGTGTTAGAATTGAACTCAGGACCTTCTTGCTGTGCGGCAACAGTGCTAACCACCATGCCAGGATATATATACATGAATTTCCAAATTCAACAACCTACCAGTTGATATTTTTTCAGTCCTCAAGCTTTAGATACACGTTGATGGAACACAAATATTTTTTAAGTTAGTTAATATCCTTAATGGCTTTCTGCTTGTAAGGCTGCTAAACTGCGATTTTACCTTCAATCATTTCAGAGTTTCGACCACAAATTATATCCATGTCATAAGATTCCACATGACTAGTTTTTAGTGGTGTTACACAGGGCTCTGCCTTGGTCCCCCTTATATTTATCATTTCTTTTACCTTTAGTTCACAGTTGTAGGTAATTTGTCATACTTTTTCATTCTTATGCTGATGACACACAGCTCTGTCTCTCCACTAAGTCTAGTTCCACTTTCCTGCCTTATTCTCTTACTGAATGTTTACGGAAGATAAAATTGAATAAACACACACACACACACACACACACACACACACACACACACACACACACACACACACGTAGAAAAATATTTAGTATACACATCCAGAAATGCATATACTATTATATATTGTACATATATTTATTAGTTTCAGATGTAGCCATTCTTGTATTTTGCTTGTTTACATTATTGTATTTTGCACAACTCTGTTGCTTGTGAAGCTCGCACACAAGAATTTCACTCACATGTGCTGTACCAATGTACCTGCACATGTGATGTGACAATAAAAGTGATTTGATTTGATTTGAATTGTGGTTGTCAAATTAAACAGTGACGAAATAGAGGTTCTTCTGGTAGGAACTGTTTGGGATATATGTGATAAATTCTGTCTGTGCATGACTTTTCAGTTTGCTTACTGTGCACGCAGAGGTGTCCATGATGCAAAAATCTTCATCTTGGACTCCATCCACAAACATCTGGAGTTCCCTGACTCCTCCACCAGACTTCTATTTGCTGATCAGCGTTCAACACTCTGCAGCCTCATATCCTGGCCACTAAACTTTCCTCCCGATTTCACCTGGATGATCAGCTAATCCTGTGGATATTGGACTTTTTGACCAACAGGACTCAGAAAGTTTGGGTCAACAACTCTCTTTCCGGTCTCCGTTCCACCTCCACTGGCTCCCCCCAGGGCTGTGTGCTCTCCCCCTTGCTCTTCATCCTCTACACCGATGACTGCAGATCCACACAGCCCAACTGTCACCTGGTGAAAATGCTGACAAGACAGTTCTCCTGTCACTGCTGACAGGCCCCTCACAACACCACGGGCCCGCTCTGCAGGAGTTTGTAGAGTGGTGTAACAGCTCTAAACTTGAACTGAACGTGAGCAAAACCAAAGTGGTGGTGACCTTCTTCAGTAGGCAGAGGGATCTGGCTGCTTCAGTCACCACCACCATCCATGGGAAGCCAGTGAAGGTAGTTGAGGAGTACAAATACCTGGGAACCATCTTTGACAACCTCCTGAAATTCTCCAACAACACTGAGGAGATTCTCAGGAGGTGCCACCAACGGCTATACCTCCTTAGAAAACTCAACTCCTTTGGAGTCAGCACACCCATCATGATGACTTTTTACTATGCCTTCCTGGAAAGCATCATGACCTTCTCCATCGCCTTCTGGTTCCACTCCCTCAGCCTTCAGAAGAGGAACAGACTGAAGAAACATAAACTACTCTACACTCTTTTTATACTGTCGACACTTTACTCACTTTTACTCACTTTTACTCACTTATTCACCTTTCAGTCACTTTAATTTTAATACTGTGTAATTTTAAAACTGTGTATGTACTCTATATTGTGTGTATTTATTATCTCACCCCTACTGCCTGTTTATGCCCTGTCCTTATCTTCAACGTCATGCTGCTCTGTTGTATGTTAATTGCCCCTTAGGGATAAATAAAGTCTTCCTGATTCTGATTCTGATTTTCTAATCTCTCCTTCTTCTTTCCTCCTTTAATGAAGCACGCATCAATATCTCCACTTACATAATATTAATTCACCCATTCATGACAGTGCCTCTATTCTCACTCATGCTCTGCATTACTTGATTAATATAATTCTGTCCTCTCTGGGTTACCGCACAAAAAACTGGTTCAAAGTATGTGGCTGCTTGTGTTACCAGACCCTCTTCCATAAACCATATGTGTGATAAATGTCACATTAATTTTAAGTGTCTGCTTCTTATTTAGTCTCTCTGTAACCTCACACCTTCATATCTCTCTGATCTTCTGCACAGTGGCACTCGTACGTCCCGTATGCTGAGATTATACTGCCCTCTTACCAGACCACTGTGGGCTTCACAGCTGAGTGGCATGTCCTGCACCACATTTACAATATTGGCTTTAAAGGCAAGCCTTTAACCTCCTACGACCTGGCGTCCACATATGTGGACATCACATTTTAGGTTATTTAGACCAAAATACTCAATTTTGCTCTACAGGGGCCTGATATCCACTTACGAGGACATTATACTGCTACTGTTCTATCAAAATTTTAAACAAATATTTTCATATGTGGTGCTTATTTTTCTTAAAAACAAAAATAAGGTTAAAAAAAATCTGGTATTTCTTTGTTTTTACATTCATCGGGCCCCAATATGCCCAAATATCAAAGAGAGTTTAAAGCCCGCTTATTCTGTTTGATTCTGCATTGTTGTTAATTTATGAATACTGTGAGTTTGGTATTTAATTAATGTAAGATGTCCTTGAGTGTGTTCAAAGGTGCCTATAACTATCATTTATATGATAATAATACATTATTATTGAAAATATTTTTATACTATCACCTGCATCCTTAGATTTAAGTCACCATTTACTCATACACTTAAAATTCTAAATGGTTTGTATAGCACTTTTCTAGTCCATAGGACCCCAAAGCGCTTTACACTACATTCAGTCATCCACCCATTCACACACACATTCACACACTGGCGATAGCAAGCTACATTGTAGCCACAGCTGCCCTGGGGCGCACTGACAGAGGCGAGGCTGCCGGACACAGGCGCCACCGGGCCCTCTGACCACCACCAGTAGGCAAACACGGGGTTAGTATCTTGCCCAAGGTCCAAATGACTGTCTTAGTCAGATTTTCTCTTAATTATGTTACACAAAATATTCTGTCCTTAGACTCCCCTGTATCATAGTAACTCCTCGCTGCTGCCCTGTGATTGGCAGACCACATCTGTGGTAGCGTCACAAGACAGATGAAGTCGGTAGAGACATTCTCTTCCTGTTCTACTTTGTCGCTTAACATATATTTATTTGACCTTAATTTTCAAATTTTTTTGGTCTACTATTACACTATTTTCTATTTTTAATATATCGTTTGTTTTGTCTGTATAACAGAAAGAAACAGCAGCTCACCAAGCATGTGATGAAAATGGTGAAAAGAAAAAAAAAGGGCACTGCAAAACGAGGTCCTGTTTCCTACTCTGATACCACAACACACACACCAGTCTTATGACTCACTGTAGGTTATTTTGGAGATGGTGCTGCTTGCACTTTTAGCATGCACAAAACAGAGATAAATATTGCGCTCGAAATAAAAGCTTAGTCAGGGGAAGTTCTGTAATATCCCGCTCAATTAACATAAGTTTTTTTAGTTTGCAGAACAAAAGCAATATGATTCATGTCCATATAAAGTAAACAAAAATGAATGAATAAAATAACCGCTTTTATAAAATGCAATCCCAATTCATATTATAACTTGGAGAACTGGGTCTGTAAATGGCAGTAGTAGCTAAAGCGGTTATTTGGCTCTTTGTGTGATGTGTAAAGGCAGTAGAATGGAGGTGGTTTCAACACAAACCACTGAAACTTGTGTTTTTGTCACAACCTCCTGCCTCTCCTGTCAACCCAGACCTATATAATAAGTATCTGTAGTAGCAATCTGATCCTTTACTACACAAAGATAGGAGGTGGAGGGGTCTCTTTGAAGTTGCATATGCTGACTAGACAATGCATAAACTGTCAAATTCAGCTCTAGCTGAATGTGTTAAGTGTGAACTGATCAGCAGATAGTACAGCTTTCATGTCTGAGCTCATCTGTTATGAAGCCTGTGTGAAGCTATTTTGACATTTTTGCAGAAGTTTAATGTAGATACAAAATGTCATCGTTCACTATGATGAATTAAAAGTCCAGTGGTTCATGCTTTCAGTGTGTAGTTCCGCGTTGTGGTGCCATGTTCCCTTTTACAGAGAATCCAGCATTGCTAGCTGCTAGCTCTGGTTTATCACAGCAAGCTAACATGTTTTACGTTTTTTTTTTCTCTGTTTATTTTAAGTTGCATATAAATTTTGTGTATACACACACACACATATATATACTTATATATGTGGAAACTACACATATATACACCATATACATATGTAGTGCATGAATTCTGACAGGATTGTGCTATCTTTGGCCCAACACATTGGGTTGTTCACTTGATGGAACTACAGATAAGAGGGCACTTATGCTATCTACCACATTTGTTTTGAACATTTGCAACTTATCTAGTCTTTGGCCCCACACGCTGTTGTTCATCAGTGAAGTCGATAGTCCAAAGCTTGAATAACACTGCAGCACATTTACCATCAATGTCTGGAAACATCTGATAGTTGGGGATGTTTTGCACGGACCCTGCATTTTTTCCCTGTCCCAACAATATCAAATATTTCTCCCACAGCCCACCAGTTAGGTTAACTGGTGAGTTTAGCTCTGTTAAAGCATGTACAATAATGCTGTATATGAATGTATGCATCTGCATAACTTTGCGCTGAACATTGGGGGGGGGGGCTGTCACGATCGCTGTCTAAATAAATAAATACATCTGGGTAAATTCCAAGATGATCAAACATGCAACTATTTTGCTGGTAATACCTGAAATGAGTAAAGAAAATCAACAGCCTATTTATGCAAGATAATTCATAATTTTATTGGGGGGGTTATATTAGTTGAGTCTGATTGTTGGGGGGGATGAGTCAATAAATGATGTATTTCTGTCAGTTAGGAGAACTAATCTTGAAACAGTGTTAACCCAGTAGTTTTCAAGAGCAGCACTGTGCTTTGTTTTATAGAGCTGTAGGGTTCGTATTATGAGTATACCCTCCCTTGTTATTCTTCTCACCTTCTCGCCACTGAACATTTCCCCACTATGGTTGTGGTATGATGATTTTGTTGCCTTCCGAGCACAAACATCTCTATGGTCTTTTCGACGACTTCCTGCCACAGGCACAGCGGACTTTGACCTTTCAGTGAGTGTCATATACGCTCACCAACCCCCCCGCTCCTTTGCACATTTAAACCCTCCCCTGCTCTCGTCTCGCTGGTTCTCACTGATGCTGACACCTAAGTAACTGCAGGAACCCGTGGCGGCTGCATCACGCCATCACCCTCTGGCCTACTACTGCAGGCCTAAGCCCACTCAGGCAGACAAAGTATAGCTGAGTTCAAAAACACTGTGTCGCAACAGTTGTAATGTTCTGCATGAAAGTTTTTTTTGTGCGTGTGGTTTGTAGGCCTATATGATTAGTATAAAGGCAAGTTACACAATGGCCTCCGATGACCTTTAAGACAAAGATGAACAAAAACGTTCTGCAAACTTAAATTGATCTCACTGATTTGGTTTGCACAATCACTGTGCTCGCAACCTACAAACCTACAAAAGTTTGTGTGTCTTGTTAAACAGGAGATTCTCTGTTTCTTTTCTTTTTTTCAACTTTACCTATCACGTTTAGCTTGTTTGGTATTGTTTTTATATATTTCGGATTTTACTGGCAATATGCACAAAGACAAATTCTGGTTTCTTACGGTCACTTTTCTTGTGACAACCTTTTGAGGTGCAAATTAACCAGATTGTGCTGTATAACAAGTGATGCCCTTCCAGCTCGTCATTTTGTATTTCTAGAAACTCGCTTGCTTACCGTTTTGCCCCATATCACCATTAACAACTGCCACATAGCCCTCGCTGTAAGGGTTAACGTTTGACACAGTGAGACGGAATAACAGGTGGCCTTTGACTACAGAAATGCCTGGTGGCCACTGACTGAAGAGCTGTCTGCTGCTTTAACTTTCAACCTCCTTTACTCTCTGTCTCTTTGGAAGTACTTCAGTATGTGTCTGCAGCGGTTGCGGCTGTAACAGCAGCGGTTTTCATGCACAGCTTCTCGCGTTTGCATTTTTAAATAACCCCACGATTCTAAATCGGGTAGCTTTAGCCTATATAATCCTTTGAATGTCCTTTTTAAGATGAGTTTCATTGACATAAACCACTTCATAGAGCAATTCGCGAGTTTCTCTTTATACAACCCACTTTACAATTGTGATTGAAACAGGATGTGGTTGGATTTCTTGTTTTCGGTACAATTATTATTACCTTAAACAAGGCAACGGGGCCTCAGGTAGCAGTTGCAGCTGGTGGTGAGCAGAAGGAGGTGTTGTACAACAAGCCAAGCCCCCACCGCCCCCACCACCACCATCATCATCTCACTCTCCACCCCGGCCCATCGTCTCTCATTATCACTCACCGCTGCACGAAGCTTCCTGTAAGCCCCTGTAAGCTGTGGTTTCAAGTGGAAAATATCACTGGGCACTTAAGAGAAGAGGGAGGGGTGAGGAGGAGGAGGCAGGGGGATGACTGTGAGTGACAGAACGACAGCACCAGAAAAGACGGCGATGTTCAAATAGAAAGGAACAGAAGGAAATCTTCTCGTCAGTCCAAAAGAGGAAGCAACAATGTGTTTCCTGACCACCTGCTACCAAGACTCATGAGGTAATTTATTACTTCTTCAAACATTTTTTATTAGTCCTGTTTAAGGGGGGGGGGGGGGGGGGGGGGGAATTACTATGTTAATTAATAAAAACAATCATTTGCTGATGTAATAATTTTAAAGTACATACACACAAACACAAGTGTGTCTTTCAGCTTGGAGTTGATGATTTTTTACTGTACTGGATAGTTTTAGTGAGTTTTTGGAGTCAAAATAGCGTGATGGGAAGATTCATCTCTTTCAGGTCACATAATGTTCCCCGAGGTTTTTTTTAGACTGGTTTGTTCATCTTCTCTCATTTGTTTCATTAGCATAAAGCCACACACACTGCAAAGTATGAAGTCAGCTACTGTAAACTAAATAAGGTGTTGCTTGCATTAACAGTATGGCTTAGAGGAGGTCCTTACTGTAAAACACAGTTGATATATTGCCACAGCTTTTCAAGCTGTGAATATTGCCCTTCCTAGAAGCTTTGTGGTGATTGTATTTAGCTGACTTCCAGGTCTAAGCTGGTGTATTTACAACTTTTTATTCCTCTCGCCCTTCTAACGCTCAGTGTATGACCGCTCTTCTCTGCCTACAGTCATACCACATTCGCAGCGATGGAGGTGCTGCTGTGCTCACACCTCCTGATAATTATCATTTCAGTGCATGCGGCCCACTCCCACAGACTCTCACATGGTATGAGTGTATATATTTGAGTGCACACAGAGTTCAGTCTAATCTGAACGTAAAGTCTCGTGATACTGATAAAGCAACACTATCCCAACTCCTGTTTTCTGTTGTGTCTCTGTTACTCAAGGACTTTCCTGTGCAAATGACTTTTACAACAATGTCAGCTGCACGCTGAACAGCTCTGCCGTGGGTCCCGGTGCAGACTGTTGGCTTTCGGGTGTGATGACAATCTGGACACATGGCAGTCCTGCCCTGTATATGTAAGATATTTCTGACATACTGAAAACTGTGTGTATTAGTTGGGGGACAAAGGTTTTAATTTTACAAAAAGGAACATCATGGGTCACAGTTTGGCTACAAAACGTCAGTGCTAAGTGAAGATTTTGCCCTTTTTGTGTCCTTTTCTCATCTAGCCAAAAATGCAAGCTTGAACAACATGAGAACTCTCTGTTTGGCTGCAGTATTGTCTTTGAAAACAAAGTAAGTATCGGACACATGCAAACATGGCAAACTGGATTACTCACACAAGTTCTATCCTCATTGTTTAATGGTTTATTGCTTTCTTCCAGACTTTAAATCCTTTTAAAAGACTGAACTTTAGTGTGAATTGTAATGGAGTGTTAGTGGAGGCCCTAATAAACTATCGCCCAGTAGATTGCAGTGAGTAGCTCTGACTTCTATTCAAATTGTTGTTGATACACCGCACAGTTGGAATAAGTTACAACGATGGATTAATAACTGCAACAATTACCAACATTTAATAATCTGCCTTGTTTGTGCGTCTGTGTATGCAGTTATAATGAATCCTCCAAGTGCTCCCAATGTCAGCATCAACGGCACAGACCTCTACATAACGTGGAGCCCAGGCGAAAAAATCTTACCGTACTTGTCAGCCCTTTACTTCCATATCCAGACCAAAACCAGTGACCAAGATTGGACGGTGAGCATCTACATAAATGCAGTAACAGAGTTTTTAGACAAATTACTGAGTAAATCAATAAAGCCATTTGTATCATATTTGCCACATGTTCATCAATTTCTGAGACCTCATCTTATCAACATTAGCAATACTTGCCATGATTTCAAAACGTTATGGACAAAACTCTTTTTTTTGGTCTAAAATTAACATTGTTCTTAACGAAATGTTGCTGAAAATGCCCAATGTATGAAATGCGATAGAAAAAATATATAATAAATAAATTATAAAAATATATCATAAACAACATGATACAGCAAAACATGTTTTGTAGATTTTGTTATAAGGATTATTAAACATCTCAGTTCCAAAAGAATCAGAATTTTCTGGGTATTTTTTGATGGGTTGGGTCTTAAAGAGGACTTGAGCAAAGTTTCCCAGGCTTTCTCAAGATTTTTCAGGCTTTTGCTTTGGACATCTTCTGCTTCTTCATTCATTTTTAGTCCAGTCCTTGTATTTGATCATGTTCAGATGAATTTGGCACAAAAAAATGTTTTAAATGGTGTATTTTAGGCACGTTGTTGCCAGAACCCTGTTACAAAAACACATCAGATAATACGGTAGGACAAGAATAAAACCAAAGACTCCAAAAAGCCATAAGCTTAAAAAACTGATAAACGTGTAAAAGCAAAGGACAAAAGAGGAAGTTGGCAGGCCTAAATACTATCTGCAGTAGATGAAGACATTCTTAACAAAAGGAAAAAGGGAGAAAATTTGAAATTTTTAGATTCAAAAAGGATGTATGGAGGAGGTGATCTCTAAAACACAGCGGAGGCTCTGTCGTGGATTAGGGCTGCTTTTCAGCCCATGGTGTTGGAGATCTTGTCAAACTGAATTATCAACAAAGAAAACCACCATCAGGGTTTGATTCACCATCAAACACCACCTGGAAAGTGTCTGATTGATTTGTCAGCATGACAACGATCCCAAACACACTGCCAATGCAGTAAAAGCATACCTGATAGAAAAAACACACACAATGGAGGATCAGTCATGGATTGGCCTCCCCTGAGCTCGGACCTCATCCTGACAGAGAACAGAATAAAAGGCAGCAAACATCCAAAGAAGAGCTTTGATTGTCCTTTAAGAAGCCTGGAGAAGTATTTCTGTATTTTATTCCTTTATTTTGACCCTGTCTTGAATTTTCAATTTTTCAGGAGGCCAGAGATTTCAAAACACCAGACAAAGAGCTGAGATTAGCTCTGTCTGAACTAAAGGGGCATGGGGACGTCAGAGTGAGAGTTAAAACTGAAAAATCTGGATATAACGGCCACTGGAGCCACTGGAGTCCAGCGTCATCCTGGAAAGTGAATTCATCGGACAACCTTGGTAACAACACAAACAGTGTAAACGGTGAGCTTGGTGAACACTCTGCTTATCTCTTGTCAGTCTTAAAAGCATCACAGTTCAACCTTTTCATTGGGAATAAGTGCAGCTGGAAAAAAGGATGCATCCAGTCTGCTTCGTTGTCTAGGCAACAAAGTAAAGGTCAACTGAATATGTACATTTGTGCATGTTCAGTCTGTCTGCTCTCTGTTTCAGAGGGATTTAGTCTGTCTTCACTGGTGAAGATGGGACTGTTCGGCACCGTGTGTTTCATTATTGTTGTTGTGCTGGTCGTTTACAAAAGATGCAACACCAGGGGGTGAGTAAACTGTGACTTTGGCTGTTATCAGAGTGCGCATATGTTTGCATGTATGTGTGTATATCTACACACTCTGTATATCTGATATACACGCTCGACCCCATGTTGTTTCAGGCTGCTCGAAGGGAAGGCAGTACCGAACCCTTCAAAGTATTTCCAGTCGCTGCACTCTGTCCACGAAGGAAACCTAAAGGTAAAAATAATAAATGTTCTCGACTAACAATCCATTTATCAAAATATCCAGCCGCAGGCAACACAGACCGCTTCACTGCAGAGGTGTCAACACACAGCAAGTAGTATATTATGTGGTATTCATGGGACCTTTAACTGTTTAAGTGTGAGTGTGTGCGCTGTTCGCTGGCTAAATTTGTTCACTTTAGACGTGGATCAAAACAACATATAAGTATATAATGCAAAGGCCACGGTGTTAGTTTATGACCTGCTTCTCCTTCTCAGTAATGTTTATTAAATGAAGACAATGAAGTTTGATTAAAATGATAAAATGTCATAAAGTTAGCTCTTCATCAAAGGCGCTGATTCCCACAGCCCACAACAAAGGGAGAAAGACCTGAACCGCACTCCCGTCAGTTGTCTGTGGCGATGGGTTTGGATTCCCGCCACACCTGAAATAGTTTGTAAAGTTCTAGTTTTCTGCTTTCTGGCACATTCGCCAAGATTCAACCAGTTAAACTGTCACTGCGCATGTTCACTCTACATCATACAAACTGTAAGGCTGGTATCCCAAAAGAGAACTGCTGACATCCTTTTATGGGAAAAAACGAGTAATACCATCACAGAAACATACGCACAACTTCAATTCTGCATTCAAAATCTCACACAAACTTCTACTGAGCAAAGTAACTTCATAAATACATATAGCATTTAAATAAATGTGAGTCTGAGCATCCAAAAAGCACCATATTTCATAAAATAATCATTGATGCATACGGATCATTAAGAATGAGACATTTTTAACAGTTGTCCTCAAACTGAACAAAACGAGAACAGCATTTTTATTATTAGAGCAGTTTTTCCCATGGTGCTGTAACTGTCTGTCTGTCCTACACATATGCTTAAACAGCGAGTGCAGGTACCAAGAATCTTGGATTGCAATTGGTTTGAAGCCTTTTTGTTAAGTGGACAGCCTAATTTCTGCAATGAAAATGTGAAATTCAAACAATTTGAGGGGGAAATTAGAACAGATGTTAATGGCTGCATCAGTGGGAGCAAAAGATAAGTTTTCCTAATCCCTCCTGCTCCGTGATTTTGACCCTTGTTCAAGCAAAATATTCTAAAAATGCACTTAAGCTCACTCGTGAAACCTGTCCTTACTATGCAAAGTGCTAATTCACCTTTCAGTTTGTTCAGTTTCAGAGTGTGACGCACATACACACATTCTGATACTGTTGTGTGATTCTTTGGGTGAATATTATAGTCTGAGTGTTTTCCCCCCCACAGAAATGGCTGAATCCGCTCTCAGTTTCAGAGTCGTTCTTCACAGCACAGCCCATCGACCAAATCTCCCCCGTGGAGGTGTGTGAGGACTTTGATGTAGTCCCATCCACCTCTCCCTCCTCCAGCTCCAGCAGCGCCCTGCTTCACTTCCAGAACTCAGACACCAGCGGCATCGTCAACAATTCCACCTCTTCATCCATCTTCTCCAACCGGAGCTATTTCACCTCCAGCTCCTCCGGTGGCTTCGCGTGCATTGACCCCACCCCGGCCTACTTTACCTACCACGATGATTTTCACCCGTCCTTCTGCCCTTCGCTCTGCGGTTTTCCAACCTACGAGAGTTTGAAGAGGGAGCCGCAGAGCCCAGACTCGGGCTTCGGAATCGAACTTGAAGCTGACAATGAGGAAGAAAGGTACATGGAAGGAGGAGAGCAATTTCTCTTGGATGATCACAACATTCCTTTCCTCATCCTTCCTGTACGCTTTCCTCCACACACATGCCCCGCCTTCTCTCCTCCAACACCTCCCAGCCTCCTTGTTGAACCACAGATGTCCTCTGACAACCATCAGGAGGATACACCCATGACAGCTGCTAGCGATGATAGCTCTTCAGCCTGGCTCGTGCCTGGCGCCATGTGCAGATCTTCCTCCATGCCCATGGAGCCCGGTAAAACCGGCTACCTGACACTGAAAGAGCTGCAGGCAACATTCAGCAACAAATCCATCTGAAAAGTTGCAATTAGAGTTTCTGTGCAGTCAATTAAAACTTCTTCTGTTTACACAACAAACAAAGTGTAACTTCTAGTCTGACAAAGAAACGAATTCCACGATCGCCTACATGATTTATTCGTGTACGAGTTATTTTGCAGACATTAGAGCACAAAAGAAAATGCAAAATTGACATATCAACAAAGATGTTGAGCACGAGCGGGATACACGGCAAATCGCCGTGCAGTTTTGATTACAAGTGCCTAAATAAGTGCCTGAATGTGTTTCAGCATGGCTGCTGAGTGCTTAGACTTGCTTCCAGAAGCAAAGCGTTACTTTATAAAGCTTTATGGCAAGTGTGCCGGCAATCACCCAGTGTAATCATGGTGAAAGCGAGCGTAATACTCTTTCTATCGTTTCCTTCCATCAGACATGTAGCTGTATAGCTGCTGAATGCTAGTGGTGAATGTATTTTTGTTGGAAAGCTCCCATTCAGCAAGCTGATCTGAGTTTTGGCATTAAGGAACATTAATAAAGAAACAAAAAGCTACATAGGTCTAAGGGGAACTCCAGTGATATTTCTTTGCCAATAAACTATGAAAAAGGCCAATTTTATATAACATATATAGTCATTTAATCAGCTGTTGCTATAAAAGTAGAGAAGCTTTCCTGTTTACATGCTAATCGGTTAATGTAGGTTTCACTTTCACACTTCTGGTCTTTTGTTTAGATGGTTTGGAACCTATAACTGGTATCATAGCAAGAAAAATATGCACATAAATCAGTGTTTCTGACAGAGCATGCTAACCAGCAACCTACTCCTGAAAGCAGTACAACGCTGCAGAGTTAACCAGCATGTAGGCTGCTGCGGGGGCATCATTTAGCCTCATACTTAGCATCTCATCATCATGTCGTACTTTTAGAAAAAAGCCTTAAACAAAAAAAAGTATAAATGCCACAACAACACATAAATGCCCTTTTAAAGTTTGCTTTTTATTACTTTAAATGAATTCCAAATAATCAAATAGTATGAGAGTGCTTTAAAGCTCCTATTTTTGTTTTGTTGTTAGACAGAAAATGATTTGTTGCTGCAGGTTGATTTTGAACTTTTGAAGTAGTGAAATGTTCTTTTTTTGGTGACGTATTGTGTGTGCTTATTATGGTAATCATGATGCCTTTTGGCTGCATAAAATTGAAAGGGAAGGGACCAAGTCTACACCAGCAGTAAGCATTATGTTGATTCGAGTTAACACTGACCTGTTGTTGAGAAAGAAAAAAAAGGCAGCTGGTTTGCCTCTGTGTTGTTTTTAGTGTGTATTTGCTATTGTGCTGATATAGTCTTTATTCTTCTGTCTGTAATGATGAACATTTATAATCACTCAGAGCTGACATCTGCCAATAAATCTAAATAAACTTTACAGAGTGAGTAATTGTGTTTGTGCTTACAGTACACGCTTAGCAGATCTGCTAAATTCATTGGACTGCTCATTGTAGATTTGTGTAGTGTAAGCCGTTGAGGTCAGTGTAAAATGTCGCCTTGTCTCTACGCATGCAGTATGTTTCCATTACGCTCAGTGGCATCTGTACAGACGCCAAACAAAGTAAAAGCTCTAGTAGAAATGGGTCACCCTTTGACTTCCTGTGTCTCTGTGGAATGAGGGCTGAGGGGTGGGCATGTACCGACTTGAGAAAGAGTGTGGGAGACAGCCTGTGTGTTTGCACGTTTCTATATATATGTGTGTGTGTGTGTGTGTGTGTGTGTGTGTGTGTGTGTGTGTGTGTGTGTGTGGGCCTGTGTGTACTTTTGAGTTTTTACATGTCCTGTCAGGTGGTCCTGGTAGCGTATGTGTGAGTGAGCGTGTGTATTAGAGTGTGGTTTGACATTTAACTTTGACACAACAAGCAACATCCGCTCACCTCACACAGAATTTACAATATTTAGCCATGTCAGTGCTGTCGTGCAAGACTCTGCTCCTCACCAGTTTGTCTGCATCAGAGTCACAGCAGCTTCAAACGTATTATATCAGGGATAAATTACATTGAGCCCCCTGATTAAAATACACAGAAAATAGTTGTTTTAAAAAGAGCAATTTGTGTCTGTATGTTTTTAGTGTTGCTCGCTATTAGGTAGCCTGTTACGCTGACCAACAGTAATTCATTATGCAACTAAAGCATCCAATCTATGGTGAAGATACAGACACACTAGAGGCAAATACTCATACATATTGTATTTGCATGAGTATTTATATTTCACACACTGTAGAAAAGGCAACCTGTCACAATATGTGATGATTTAGTAGCATTACATAAAGACATGCAGTTGCACATCCATTCTTTTGGAAAATGGTCAAAGAACAATACAAAACAGCACTAATGCTTGGGTAAAACAGGACAGCTCCTTGAATTGATACTGGTTACCCAGTAGTTTTATATCCAGTGACTTTGTGCATGCTGATGAGATTTATGCCCAGTTTATTTTTAGTGTGCATTTCAATTCTCATCTACAGTCAAATGTAAAAAAATAAGTTTTCACCAGCGTCTTTGAGCCCTTACTGCTTCCATGGAAATTAAGAGATTAAGTAGCAGCCGGGTGCTGCTACTAATCAAATGCATTTGATTAATTGATCATGAGCAAGTATGAACAAATCTGCTGGTTTGGAGCATTTAGATGCGTTAATGCAATCCCACAATCTTCCCAGGAGTGGACGTCTGAGCAAATTCACCACAAGGTCAGACTGTTCCCACGAGCCACATCTCAGACTCTACAAACCTCAGTTACCGTGTTAAATGTCAAAGTTCGTGACAGTAGACTGAACAAGCGTGGCTTGTTTGGAAGGGTTTGCATGGATAAAGCCTCCTTACACAAAAACATGGCAGAACAGCTTTGAATGTTTGCAAAGTTGCATCTGCACAAACCACAAGACTTCTGGAACATTGCCCTTTAGCCAAATGTGAAAAAAGTCAAGATGTTTGGCCACAACACACAGCACCATGTTAGGGGAAAACCAAACACAGCACATCAGCACAAACACCTCACACCAACTGTTAAGCACGGTGGCTGAGGGGTGATGATTTGGACACCTTTAGTCATTCTCACAGCAGACTCAAGGTGCTGCAATGGGCCTGTCAAGGTCCAGACTTCAACCTGAGTCTGAACGCTGTGGTTGGGCCCTAAGACAACTGTTCATAAACAAACCTCAATAAACTGAACAAATAGTAAAGAAAAGTGGGCAAAAATATCCTCAGCAATGATGTGGGAACCTGATAAAGTCATACAGAAAACCAGTGTTTTGTTGATATTAGAAAACTGACGGAAAAAGAAAAGCGATTCCTTCCTCTCCTTTGAAGTCTGTTGGGTTTTATCGTTTCCAAAGTGTCTTTGTCGTTATTCATTAATTTTTCCATCCATCCATCCATCCATTTTCATCCGCTTTGTCCGGGGCCGGGTCGCGGGGGCAGCAGCCTAAGCAAAGAGGCCCAGACCTCCCTCTCCCCAGCCACCTCCTCCAGCTTATCCGGGGGAATACCAAGGCGTTCCCAGGCCAGCCGAGAGATATAATCTCTCCAGTGTGTCCTGGGTCTGCCCCGGGGCCTCCTCCCGGTGGGACATGCCTGGAACACCTCACCCAGGAGGCACCCAGGGGGCATCCTTGTCAGATGCCCGAACCACCTCAGCTGGCTCCTTTCGATGTGGAGCAGCAGCTGCTCTACTCTGAGCCTCTCCCGGATGGCCGAACTTCTCACCCTATCTCTAAGGGAGAGGCCAGCCACCCTTCGGAGGAAGCTCATTTCTGCCGCTTGTATCCTTGATCTCGTTCTTTCGGTCACTACCCACAGCTCGTGGCCATAGGTGAGGGTAGGGACGTAGATCGACCGGTAAATTGAGAGCTTCGCTTTTACACTCAGCTCCCTCTTCACCACGACGGACCGGTGCAGCGTCCGCATTACTGCAGCTGCAGCCCCAATCCGTCTGTCGATCTCCGGCTCCCTTCTCCCATCACTCGCGAACAAGACCCCGAGATACTTGAACTCCTCCACTTGGGGCAGGAACTCATCCCCGACCCGGAGTGGGCACTCCACCCTTTTCCGGCTGAGAACCATGGCCTCAGATTTGGAGGTGCTGATCCTCATTCCCGCTGCTTCACACTCGGCTGCGAACCGTTCCAGTGCGAGCTGGAGGCCCTCACCCGATGAAGCCAACAGAACCACATCATCTGCAAAAATCAGAGATGAGATTCTGAGGCCACCAAAGCGAAAGCCCTCCGCCACTTGGCTGCGCCTAGAAATCCTGTCCATAAAAATTATGAACAGAACCGGAGACAAAGGGCAGCCCTGGCGGAGCCCATCACCCACCGGGAACGAGTCCGACTTATTGCCGGCAATGCGAACCAAGCTCTTGCAACGGTTGTATAGGGATCGAATGGCCCGTAGCAATGGGCCAGACACCCCATATTCCCGCAACACCTCCCACAGGACACCCCGAGGGACACGGTCGAATGCCTTCTCCAAGTCCACAAAACACATGTAGACTGGTTGGGCAAACTCCCATGCACCCTCAAGTATCCTGGAGAGGATAAAGAGCTGGTCCAGTGTTCCGCGACCAGGACGAAAACCGCATTGTTCCTCCTGTATCCGAGGTTCGACTAACGGACGAACTCTCCTTTCCAGCACCCTGGCATAGACTTTCCCAGGGAGGCTGAGGAGTGTGATCCCCCTGTAGTTGGAACACACCCTCCGGTCCCTTTCTTGAAGATGGGGACCACCACCCCGGTCTGCCAGTCCACAGGTACTGCCCCTGATCTCCACGCAACATTGCAGAGGCGTGTCAACCAGGACAGCCCTACAACGTCCAGAGCCTTCAGGAACTCGGGGCGGACCTCATCATTAATTTTTCCACTTTTATTAAAAAACTAAATTTATTTTTATGTGCAGAGTATGCCAGGAGTATCCATTTGGCATTCAGCTAGGAGTCTTTATGCGTTTAAATCCACCTCGCTTCATTAAGTTTCGATTTTCAGCTGGCCAAGATTTTTTTTTAAAAGCAAGAGAGAAGAGCGAGGTGTGTGCAAAAACATAAACCGAGAGATTGAAAAAGAACTGTAGATTCTGCTGAAAAACCACAGGCTGTTTTGTGTTTTGGATCTAAGCCACAGTGAAATGGGAGGGTGCGAGGCAGGGGCGGAGCGGGGGGGTGGCTTACGGGGCTTAAGCCCGGGTTGTTTTGTCAGAAGCCCGGGGTATTTTGGAGTGTAATTTTTTCATAGTTAGATGCCTGGCTGACAACTGTATAAAACAAAAAGTACACACAATATTCGAAGCACATAGTGCACACTGTGGGAATTTACGACTGTGCGTGAATCCCCCCCTGATATTGGTATGATCCAAGCTCAGGCACTAAGCGACTGAGCGAGGGGGCGGGGCAGCTGCTGCCCGTGAGTGCGCTGTTGGAGAGACGGAGCCAGCCATACTAAGGAGAGCTTAAGTTTGACAAGGTACCAAAGCAAATCATTCATACCGTACAAATAATGTAAATATGACGGTGCATCACGAAAGATTGATATGAAACTGATCACTTGACCAATATTATTTTACTCGCTCTTCAAGTGAATCAACAAATGGCGAAATGAAAATCCGAACAAATGCTATTTTTTTTAGAGTCTTAGCTTACGTGTGTTTATTTCATATTTTCAGTTCTTACCCTCCCCGACTAAATCGGTTTCAGTTATGTACTGAAATATAAGAATGGACATTCGAGGCTTCTTTCAAAGAAAAAACTCAGGTAAATGTTATTTTATATATTATGCTTTGTATGTTGTTCAGTATATTTCTATGCAAAACAAGAGGGATTTCAGTACACAGCAGGATATTCACATTTGTAACCAGATATTTACACTTTAGGGAGAAAACATAAAACATTTTTACTGTACAACATCAATTTAGAGTAAACTTTTGTTTTAGATAAATATTGAAATATATTTTGAATTAGTTAAATGTCAGAATAAAGAGAGACAGAGCTGTCTATATTTTATCACTTTCATCAAATTTAGGAGTACATGTACACTAAGTTTATTGTTAAATAATAAGAAAACTCCAGACGATTCCATTCTGAGCTGAAGAAGCTTCTGATAGGTTAGTAGAGTCCATGTGAGTAAACTGGTGGCACAGCTGTGGATGCAAATAAGGCAAAACACAGAGCCTGTTTCTGTGACATGGGAAAATCAAGAGATGTCAACAAAACACCAGGAAAAGAACTGTGGAGCTCCATAAGTGTGGCTCAATTTTGAATACAATTTGGTGCCATTTGCAATTAAGAAATACAGATAGTTTCTCTCTTTACTCTCAAAGTTAACAAATATGTTTTTATATTTATCAATCTAAAAAAATAAACATTTAGTCTGATTTGATGTTACAATTAAAAAAGTGTTTTTATCTGAAGAGTTTGTAAATATCTGTATATTTGATGATTGTCAGCACAAAGAGGGAGAGAGAGGAACAGAGAGGGAGGGAGAGAGAGGGAGATGGAGAATGAGGACAGAACAGAGATGAACAAGAGCAGGTGAGACACACATGTTAGTCAAATGGTTGTTTACCAAAAGTATAACTGTATCATAGGTACTCATGTATCTCGTACCTAGTGTTTCTTTTTAGGTTTGCTATTTTTCAAATTCTATATTTATTAAGTTATGCAGCTTGTTTGCACAACAAGGCCA
The DNA here is from genome assembly GCF_965226115.1 of Aulonocara stuartgranti. Taxonomy (NCBI): domain Eukaryota; kingdom Metazoa; phylum Chordata; class Actinopteri; order Cichliformes; family Cichlidae; genus Aulonocara; species Aulonocara stuartgranti. Next base: position 23,845,758 of record NC_138942.1, on the reverse strand, counting down.
AAATAATTATATAAACTTTTCTCAATCTAAATATTGTACTTTGGTAAAATTAAAAAAATAAATATAGTGCAGGTCTATGATGATTTTTAGTGCTACTATCATCTAGTTCTGATTCTGGTTCTGTCTTGGTTAAGTCCTCAGTAGTCCTGCTTTTGAACTGTTGTAGTCCTGTTTTAATTCCGGATCAGTTCTGGGTCTGGTTGAATTGGGGTTTAGTCCTCGTGTCTTGATACAGCCCTGACTTTGTTCTGCCTCGCTGCTTAATTAAAAAACTAGTTTAAGGTGTCCTGCACATGTGATAAATATTTTTCCCTATATGAAGTCATTCTTTTTTGAACAAAAGTCAAAACAGAGCCTATTAATCTTTCAGTCATTTCTACCCCCCCCCCCCAAAAAAAAAAAAAAAAAAAATCCCACATGCATACTACCCTTTAGGGCTAAGCCCCGGGTGTTTCAAATGTCTGGCTCCGCCTCTGGTGCGAGGCCGAGGTGACCATGTGTTTCACTCTCCTCACGAAGCAGCAACAGAAACCAGCAAATGCACAGGAGTCGTGATCACGTCCGAGGCCAAACACTTTCTTAACAAATACAACTCGTCCGTTAAACGAACACAGCAGCATTGCATTCCTGCTTTTTAAAAATTGCTTCCCCGTATCGTTAAAAAAATCTGAAAAAACACTTTGAATAGTGATTAAGCGTCTTCTTCTAAATCAATAGGGGGTTTGTTCAAAATAGCAATAGTGAGCTTTGTCACCAACTTTCTTTGTTTTTCCTGAGCTGAACCACAAGAATGCTTTGAGGTCTGAAATTTCAACTCTCTGTTGGTTTTCATATTTGAATGCAGTTCCCCATAATTATGTCAGAATGAAACAACAGGTTTTGCAGTCATCTTCCTGGTTGCCTACACAACTGCAGTCGCTGTAAAACAAATGCAGGTGCTTCCACATAGGTGAGCTGCACGCTTTTAATCCTGCTCTGTGTTGTGGATGAAAGCGTTGAGCAGTCAGATTTGGATTTTGTGCGGAGAGGAGACGAAGAGGAAAAGAGCAAAGGGGAGAGACATTGTGGAAAATGTAAATATTATCAGAATACAATGATGTGCAAATCTCACAACCCCATATTTTACTCACATATACAGACATGTAAAACATATCAAATGTTTAAAGTGAGAAAATGACTTTGCAAAGACCGGACATCTTATCATCTACACTGCGTAGTGTAACCCGGGTTTAAAAGATGCATAAATAGTAAAAGATAAGTGAAGTCTGAGAATATAAATATCAAAGAGTTCATTTATTTAAATTTTCTTGTTTATTAAAAAGGTAAAAGTTCATGTAAAATTATTAAAAACATGTTTGCATTGTTTAAAATAAGTTATCTTTCTTTTCTTGTGAATTGTTTGTGAGAACTGTAATTTCCTACGGGGATAAGGTCGGTGAAGGTAACACAGGGTGGAGAAGGAAAAGGAAAAAAGAGACGAGAGCGCGAAAAGAGAGGGCGGTGGTGCGTGAGTTACACGGAGCATCCGGAGAAGTTAGCTTGTTTTTTATGTACTAAGAGTAAGTGTGTTTTGACTTTTCGGACAGATAAGTCACAGTGTCGGTAAGCTAGTGACATAACACGTAAAGTTTCAGCGTGAGTCTGCTGGACTGTGTGCTTTGTTTCTTGCGGCTGTGCACGCATTAAGTTAAAGTGAGGCTAACCCAGCCGTTCGCTAATAAGGACTACTGTAGGCTGCCGTTTCGCTATAGTTGTGGAACGTAACAAGCTGCAGAGGATCGTTACCGAACTGGATAACGACGGACACACCCCAGATAGTCACTCTGAGTGCCCGCGTCACTCAGAGTACCTCTGGCAACGTGGGAAGCTAAAACAGGTAGCTTGTGGAGCACGTGGAGATCACGGACCTTCCTCATCTTTGTGCTACTGCATTCAGAGCGGAGTGTTTCTGACGGAGCTGAAGACAACTTGTTACCTGGATTAAGCTGGTGGGAATTGCACGTTTCACAAGGTACTGAGTTTATTTATTTATTTTTTGCTCGTTGAGTGAAGAACTTCCGGTTGGGAGATCGTTTTGGATTTATACTGGAGCAATACAGGCCTGCAACGTAGGGTTTATCTCTGCCGGCTTTAGGTTTAGTTTGGGACTATAATTGTTTTATCACTGGTGGTTTACACTGTATGTGTGGAGATTCTGTGTACAGTGGGTAAATTGCTGTGTGTGTTTTTGGTTTGCCTGAATACTGAAATCTGCCATTTTATTATTTTCTTGTTTTCATTGTTTGGTAAATTAAAGGAGGGTTGCAATGCTCTACTTTACATGGTGTATGACATGATTTACTGCACTATAGACACTAGTGTTAATTTTCGCGTGTAGTGCTACTGTTAAGGAATAAGCTTCATTGATCCCAGAAACAAAAGAGAAGTTAATTTAAAACATCGTACGAGAGTACACTAGAAAAAGAACCCAAAGCCCATTTATTTAATGGTATTGAGTAAATGAGGGCTACAGTAGTATCATCAAAAGATTCTGGGAATTTGGGGGAAATCTCTGTGCGCAAAGTAAAGGCTGAAAATCATCATTAGATGTCTGTGATCGTCTGGCCTTAAAAAAGCAGGAATTATTCTGTTATGTAAATCACTGTTTGTGAGCTCGTTTACGGCGACACCCACACATTCAGCTTAAAGCTCTATCATGCAAAGAAGAAACCAACATGATCCAGAAACATCGCCATCTTATCTGAGTCCAATTTCGTTTACAATGGACTGAGTCAAAGTGGAAAACAGTTCTGATGAGTAAAAATAAATTAAACAAATCAAAATTATTTTTGCAAAATGTGGACTCCACGTCCTCCAGACTAAAAACATCCAGTTTGGTGTCAGTACTCGATTTAAAAAACCTGCATCTCTGATGGTATGGAGGTTATGGAATTAAATAAGAAATACAACAAAAACGTCTCGGGACCGTCTCATCAGACATGAACGAGACAACATGCCTCCCCAGTTCCCACATGTTTACAGACTATTGAAAGAAGATGCGATGCTACATGGTGGTAAACACGGGACTGTCCCAACTTTTTTGAGACTTGTTGCTGCCATCGAACTCAACATGTACAGGTACTTTTCTTTAAACTGTTGCAGTTTAAACGTTTGACACATTTTCTATCTGCATCAATAAATGATGTGTTTACGAGATTTGCAAATAATTGCTAGTAACTAGTAAGCGTGGTCGGTGAACGGTGACACTGAGAGGAAAGTAGGGTTGCAATGCACAAAGTCCTCATTACAAAAACACCAACATTTAGGCAGCAAAATAGCAGTAAGGTCAAATAAAGTATCTTTCATATTTTAAAGTATATTTTAAAGCCGGGTGTGTGTGTGTCTGTGAAGGTTCTCAGTCATCCAGGTCATCGTATAGTCTAAGGAGCTTGGAAAGAAAAGCGTCTGGACTTCTTTGAGTTGCTTGAAGACGTTTCACCTCTCATCTGAGAAGCTTCTTCAGTTCTAAGGTCAAATGGTGGAGAGTCCCAGATATAAACCCAGTGGGAGTTTCCCCCCTCTTCTTAGAACTGAAGAAGCTTCTCAGATGAGAGGTGAAACATCTTCAAGCAACTCAAATAAGTCCAGACGCTTTTCTTTCCAAGCTCCTTAGACCCGGGTGTGTGTGGTTCACCTGCAAGGCCAAAGGTCAGTGGCATAAGATATTTATCACCCCAGCTCCTTAGAGGATAAGCTGTGTGCAGTAGCATGCTGCTTCTGAGATGCTCTTCCTGCTGCTTGAAAAATTAGAGTTTTTATTTAAGACCAGATGCTTCCAAATAAAATATTCTCTATAAGCAAAAGTCTACAGGAAAATACTTGATGCAGCTATCAGAGAGACACCAAAGTGAGGAAATGTGAGCTGTGCTGGGATGTCAGTGTCTGATTACTCAAAGACTGCAGACACTAAATGAGATGCATCGGCTGATTTCAGATGTCACTCTTTATCAGTCAACAGTGGCCGGAAAAAGCACAGGAATTTTCTGCGGGCGTAACCAACACAGAAGAACGGTCTACCTCAACCCTCGGGCCTCACAGGCAGTAATGCTCAACAGCTGTTCTCATGCCACAAGTGCACAAACCATCCCTAACCTCCTCTGACTTTACTTCTAAATACGAACCAATGCAACAGCAGTAAGGTGCTGATGTTTCATCCTCCTCCACATCTGCTACAATAGATAATGAGGTATTGTTATTACTACCATCACTGTTTTTATGAAGGCATTGGTATTCAGGCTATACAGTGGCTAAATGCCTGGTTGAATGTGTAGCTGTTGCTGTTCTGAGAGTCTATTGTGCAAGTGGTGTGATATGCCCATGTAGAAAGGACGGCACTGCAACGCTGGACTTGCCCTTACTCTGGGCTCCCTCTTTATTCTGGCAACTGGTACAAAGAAAACAGCACACAGTCTTCATTAACAATCTGCAAAGCAACTGCAACATTCAGTTCACCAGCTTGGGAGTTGTTTTCCTTTGCTGAGGCATGCGCTGTGCAGCCATTTGGAACCTTAACAGTTGCAGTTGCTGTGTTTGTCCACCAGGTGGCTCCAACTATTCACAAAGCACATCAATTTTGAGGAAATTCATTAAGCTATTTTCTAACTCTGTTACATCCACCCCCGCAGAATTTCACTCAAAATTAAAGATGCACAACCCACAGCATCCACCAAAATCAACAAAACAAAAGAGAAACCCAAAAGAAAACAGACCCGACATGGTTATATAGACACACCAACTCAAGAAGTATCCCCAAAAGGATGAAGCAGAGTGAGCGGCGCCAACTCACTACCAGCTCCTGGATGCAGGATGCCGTCTACACCCCACACAAACCATGCCCCACAGAAAAAGAAATGTCCCCGCATCGGAACCGAAGTTCAAACATGGTGGTGCAATGGAAAACCAGAATGGAACAAAGAATACACCAAACTGGAAACCACAATGTAGAAAATAAAAAAAACTTACTGAAAAGCCTGACGTAATGACTTAGAGACTTTGCCAATCATCTGACTTGCATCATTAACAACCTCTTGAGTGGACATTACATGGAGCAACCGATTGACTGGTTTGACAATGCGTCCAAAACGAGATCTGACTGGTTGTACATCGCCAGGACCAGAGTGGGTGGAAGGCGTGAGTTGTCTGTTCCCTCCCTGAGTGATAGTCGAGGGGGCCGATAAGCAGTCTCGTTCAGAGGTCACTGAACCGGCTTGATGGTGCAAATCACTCACACTCTCAGGCTCATCAGCCATGCTCAAAACATGACCAGAGGGCTCAGCGCCCTCACAGCTGTCCGAACGTGCAGCCGACAATTTGTCAACCCATTGCCGAGTTCTGTTCACAGAATCCCCACTCTCTGAGAAAGACAGCAATCCCGTCGCATCCATGGCATCGCCAGATCCAGCTTCAGAAGAAGACTGAAAGGTGCGATCTGCGTGACTGTCCACGTCCACAGGCAAGAAGTTAACAAGCATCAACAGGTTACGGTGCACAACCCTCTCCTGTCCAGTGATAGGATTCTTGATCACATATGTGTGAGTAGCAGGTTTCACACCAACGACAGTGTATATAGTGGACTCCCACCTGTCTGCTGTTTTTCGCTTCCCTCTCTCACGTCTGTTGGAAACCAGGACTCTATCACCCGTAGCGATCAAGTTCCCCTTCACACGGCGGTTATAGAGCTCAGCCTGACGTCTCTGTTCTTTGTCAACATGTCCTTGAGCAATAGCCATTGCCTCTTGAAGATCCTTTGTCAGGGACACCACGTAGCTATCATAACAACCGATTTCAGGATCTTTCAGTATGTTTTTGAACAGCACATCAACTGGAAGACGGGGGACCCTACCAAACATGAGATAGAAAGGAGCGTAACCTGTTGTCTCATGCACAGTACAGTTATACATGAATGTCAGGGTCTGGAGGCGCCGGGGCCAGTCGTGTTTCGCATCAGGAGGGAGGGCACGAATCATGTTGCCCAGTGTCCTGTTAAAACGTTCCACACTACCGTTGCCCATTGGATGGTACGGCGTCGTCCGAGACTTCTTCACACCAGCAACCCTGAGCAATTCGGCAACCAGCTGACTTTCGAATGATGCGCCCTGGTCAGAATGGACCCTCTCTGGGAATCCATAAATGCAGAAATACTTGTCCCAGAGTTGCTTCGCAACCTGTTTAGCAGACTGATCTCGGCAAGGGAAGGCCTGGGCCATCCTAGTAAAATGGTCTGTCACTACCAGCACATCAACAGGTTTCTTGTTAGAATCCTCCGCAGTCCAAAAATCAATGCACACAATTTCCAAAGGTGCAGATGTCTTGATACTCTCCAGGGGTGCCCTCCCCTCAGGATCAGCTGCCTTACCAATGACACACCGCTGGCATTGTCGCACATAATCCTTCACATCTCTGTCAATGTGCGGCCAAAAGAACCTCTGGCGGGCCAGACACAAGCTCCTAAACTGCCCCTGGTGGCCAGCATTGTCATGTGTGCCCTGGAGGACCTCGGGTTTAAGGGCATCAGGAACAACAAATTGGTATCTCTTCTTCTTGGAGACCTGATCCCTAGATACTCTGTAAAGGACACCATTACACATCGTCAGTTTGTCCCAGTGTTTAAGGTACCTAATGACCATGGCACACTCACTGGATCTTTCCCTCCGGGAAGGTCGACGGCCACGTTCCACAAAGTACAGCACTCTGGAGAGGACAGGATCCCTCAACTGCCCCTCACGAAGCTCACCCTCAGAGAACACAGGTTGAGCATCTGTTGCAGGGAGAAGTAGCTGTGGAAGCTGTTGGAGGATGTCAACAGCACGCGTTCTGGCACCCGACTCCCAAAGGGTATGTCTCAAAGATGGCAGAGACCTCTTCTTTAGTCAAGGACTGGTTCTTAGCATGCACCGACACATTAGGCTCCTCCTCGACCTGGCCATCGAAGAGATGTTGACTGGAGTTCGACTGTCGAAATGCCTCCTGTACTGAGCCAACAGAGATGGGAAGAGCTTCTCCAACTAGGTTGCTATAGGGACAGCAGAGCAACCTCTCTCCGACAGCCAACTTCACAAACGGTCGACGGCTTAGTGCATCTGCGACAATGTTCTTAGAACCAGGGACATATTTGATATCAAACTCGTAAGATGCCAGCTTCGCCACCCACCGCTGCTCACAGGCGTCCAGATGAGGTTTAGTCATAATGTGTGTAAGTGGATTATTATCAGTCCACACCGTGAAGGCATGTCCCTTGAGCCAGTGGCTGAACTTGTCACACACAGACCATTTCAACGCAAGGAATTCAAGGCGATGAGCAGGGTACTTACGCTGGGCACGGGAAAGGGATTTACTGGCAAATGCAACTGGTCTAGCCACAAAATCACCTTCCTGAACTTGTGAAAGAACTGCTCCCAGCCCATCCAAGGAGGCGTCGGTGGACAAGACAAAAGGGCGAGCAAAGTCAGGATGGGCCAAAACTACTGAGGACACCAAAGCAGCCTTCAGATCCTCAAATGACTGTTGATGATCATGTGTCCAGTCAGTAGGTGTCAGCTTCCGAGATTGCATAGCACGGCTCACACGTGCCCGCCCCTTGCGCTTCTGCTTCTGGCCAGACAGAAGGTCAAAGAGGGGCCTTGCCAAGGCAGAGCAATTGGGCACAAAATGCTGGTAATAGTTCACCATCCCCAGAAATGATCTGACACGGGACTGTGACGGGGTGATCCCATCAGGCTCCATTAGGTCCGCAATGGTCATATTGCTGACAGCCTCGACCTTAGCAGGATCTGTGGACACACCAGACTCATTAATGATGTGCCCGAGGAATTTCACCGTCCTCCTGAGAAGCCAGCACTTCTTTGGGGCCAATTTCAGGTTGTGTTGGCGAAGTCGGCTGAAAACCATTTCCAATCTCTCCAAAGCCAACTGCTCAGATGGTGCAAAGACCAACAGGTCATCAAGGTAGCACAGCAGGCTGAGGAAATTTTGATCGCCAAAAATGCAGGTCATCATTCTCATGAAGCTGGCTGGGCTGTTGCACAAACCCTGAGGGAGGCGGTTATACTCGTACAAACCCATGGGTGTTGTGAATGCAGAGTATTTGCGATCCTCCTCATGTAGCGGCATGTTATAGAAGCCAGAAGTCAAGTCCATCGTGCTAAAAAACGCATTGCCACCAAGGGCTGCCAAGCAATCAGCTTGATGTGGCAGGGGATGAGCGTCCTTTAGCGTCCGCCTGTTGAGCCATCGAAAATCGGTGCACACTCGCAAGTCGCCATTTCTCTTCCACACAAGGACAAGAGGTGAGGCAAACTCGCTAGTAGACTTCCTGATTATGTCTCTCTCCTCCATCTCGTTAAGAACCTGGCGGAGCTTGTGGTATTCGGCAGGAGGCACACGCCTGTAGGGGAGACGAAATGGCCTGTCATCTGTCAGTCGAATCCTGTGTACAAAGCCCTTAGCCTCACCACAGTCCAGATGATGGCGAGAAAAGACATCTTGATAATTGACCACAAGGTCAGCCAACTTTTCTTGCCAGTCCGATGACACATCACAGGATTTCAGGTCCAGGTCACCCAGGCCAACACGGTCCAGCCTCTCCTGTACAGTACCAACATCCACTGTGGGTACAGATGTCCCAGTGGGCTCTGTACGAGTAGACTGTTGACTGAGCTCTGGAACCTCCATATCCTCCAATGCAAGGCAGGTGTAGACATCAGCAAGCTTGGCATTCCTCCGCAGAATAACAGGGTTGTCTGTGACATTAAGGAGCTTGAGTGGGACCCACCTGTCTCCCCAGAGAGGAGTCACCACTCTAGCGACCATGATGCCCCTGGGTGCAGAGCGAGAGGTGGTTGGCTCAGTAACTACAGTAGAGCCGGGAGATATCTTAACATCTTTCGGAAGTTTCCCCCATACAAGAAACTCACTGTTACCTGGCAGGGTGACAGCCCTGTTGCACCTGACTGTGCCCACTTTGTCTGGTATCTCAGTACCAGACCAGCGTTCCAGGCCAGCAAGCAGAGAGAGGAACTGTTCAAGTTCCTGATGCCCTGAACGCGACATCGAAACTGCCTCCCAGTAGCTTGCATCTTTCTTGAACTGACGGATTAAATGTCTGATGACATTCGAGCCAACTATTAAGTCATCTTGTTGATTCTCAACAACAAAGGTTGGAACCAAGATACGACACCCATACACTTCCATGTCAAGCTCCACCACTGATTTAGGCTTCACTCGTACACCACCACAGCCAACAAAAACAACAGTGGGTGCCCCCTGATTTCTCAAATCAATAGCACCAGCAGCAGCAAGCCTCTGCAGCGCTACTTCACTCAAAGAACAGGCCATTGAACCACTATCCAACATAGCACCAAGGGATGACTTGCCTCCGATTGTAACAGGAGTGTAGAACAGGCTGTCACTGCTGCTGATTCTCTGTGTGTCCTGAAAAATAACTCTCTCAGACTTGTCTAAGTCCTTTACATTGTCATACAGTTCTGCTGCATCATGTGTGTGGGAGTGTTCTTCATGACCTGTACAGCCTCCCTCAAAGCACAGGTCGTCTAGTTTCCCTGGGCACTGTCACCCGTAGAGGCCCCATTGGCACACGAGCGACGTGTGTGACCGGGCTGAAAGCATGTGAAACAGAGTCGGGCAAAGCGGCAATGGGACTGTGTAGTGTGGTCCTCCTTATTACAGACCTGACAGCTCCTGCCATTGAACAAAGGGGCCCGATTCTGTACTCGTCTGCCACCCTGCTGTGAGGGGGAATGTCCATCCCCAGCCTTCGCTTTATTCAACAGCTCCCTGAGCATCGACATCATCTCACCAAGCACAGCATTGTCGCTGGGCTGCTGACTGTGGGGGAACTGCTGCTCAGGAGCAGGGAGGGCAGACTGCTTCTGGTAATGCAGGGGAATAGTCTGGCATCTATTCTGAGTTGAGGTCGTCGGATTCCGTTCCCCATCCTGTGACAATAGAGGAGGAACAGTGGGACAGCTTGGAGCAAGAAACATCTGCTGCGTCTGGGACAAGAGAGGAGAGGGTGAGACAGAGGGTCCTACCCCAGGTGACGGGGGTGACGTAGGAAGCGCGTCAACACCAGAAGACTTCCTGTCATCGTTATTCAAGAGCTCAACACGCGTGTCATCACGAATTAGCGCTGCTGCATGGGCCTCAACCACGCGCACTCTCACAGAAGACACCCTCTCGCGCCGATACTCATCTATCCTCTCCTGAATCTCCTTGCACGTCCACTCATGTATCTGTTTGTACTTAAACACAGATGCGAGCTCAGGATCTGGGCAGTGTTTCACAAACATTTTAGCGATCTCACCACCAATGTCCTCCATTCGCCTGCCTTGACGCTTCAAACCTTCCTCAGCCATATCAGCAGCCTTGTTGAGGCGTATCCAGTAATCAACAGGATTCTCCCTGTGAGAAGGCAGAGTTGAGTAGAAGTCCTGCAGGGGTAGGCAAGAGGAAGTGCTGCTGAAGTACCTTATCAGCATGTTGAATATGACATCAGGGGCGCAGGAAGTAATAAGCGCAGGATCACTTCTCAAGCCTATCTTAACTACATCCCTGGCCTTCCCCATTAGCCTCCCCATCACCTCCTCTGTCTGCAACGACACATCAAGACTCTGCTTCCTGATGTATGATTTCATCAACTCAACCCATTCAGTCACTGTGTACTTGTCTGTACCATCACCCCTGAAAATGACAGGTTCCCTGTCGGATTTTACAATAACACTGAATTGAGTGTTTTCACTAGGTGTATTCGTATCGCCACCCGAATGTGAAGTCTGGTTATGTGAGTGAGCATTATTTCGGTCGACATCACCAACAGCTCCACTAGACATAAGTCTGGCCGCAATAGATTCACCTATCTGTGAACCAAGTTGAAAGATCATGTCACTAAACTGGTTTAATGTGTCATTCCCATCACCGGGAGTGGAGTGACGTGCTTCGCCCCGCAAAAATTGCCCCACGGGAGACTCATCCGGATCTAAATCCGACCCAAAGGCTCCAACCCTCCCAGGCAACACAGGTGAAGCTCCCTCATCCCTCCCAACTGACCCATGTGACAGTAAATGAGCACGTGCTGCACCTCTACCCCGCCCAACAGAGGAGAGAACATTTTCACATATATCACTCAGCTGGAATTTGCTTGCCATATTAGCATATAAACAGAAAAAAAAAGGAAAAGCAAGAAAAACAAACCAAAACAAAACGTAGACAATAACAAATATTCAGAGTTGCAGGTGTCAGCACAAGCAGTCCGGAGAGAGTCCCATCAAATCAAAGAACAAACAGTCCAGTACCTCAACGTAATTCACAGTCCAAGACGAGCAAAGGATGAATCTTTAAGCACAATACACTGCAACCTGGGTTGGAGATCTGCATCAAGTTGATCTCAAATCACAGAGTCACGGCACCAATGTAGCTGTTGCTGTTCTGAGAGTCTATTGTGCAAGTGGTGTGATATGCCCATGTAGAAAGGACGGCACTGCAACGCTGGACTTGCCCTTACTCTGGGCTCCCTCTTTATTCTGGCAACTGGTACAAAGAAAACAGCACACAGTCTTCATTAACAATCTGCAAAGCAACTGCAACATTCAGTTCACCAGCTTGGGAGTTGTTTTCCTTTGCTGAGGCATGCGCTGTGCAGCCATTTGGAACCTTAACAGTTGCAGTTGCTGTGTTTGTCCACCAGGTGGCTCCAACTATTCACAAAGCACATCAATTTTGAGGAAATTCATTAAGCTATTTTCTAACTCTGTTACAAATGCACATAGCAGGGAAGTTAATGGGAGACAAAGACATTCTTCTTTGAAATTCTGGATTGCATCCTTGTCTTTGGCTAATGTGTGCTCAACATAAAACAGATCACCTTGAGGTACTTCAGGGACTCCACGGGAGTAACTGTAAAAACAAAATAAACACAAATAATTCAGTGATAAACAGTGTTGGGCAAGTTACTTTGAAAAAAGTAATTAATTATAGTTACTAGTTACTTCTTCAAAAAAGTAACTGAGTTAGTAACTGAGTTACAATATTCTAAAAGTAATTAATTACTTGAAAAGTAACTATTGCATTACTTTTAAAAAAAACGTTTAACCCTCTGGGGTCCAGGGTATAATTGGCCATTTTTAACTACTTTTAATTTTCCCTCCACATTTCACCTTTAAAAACTATTTACTTTGCCTTGTTTGGTATCATCCTTTTCAGCACAACCTCACGTGTCTGAATTTACAGTTATGTTTTCATTTTTACATACTGTATTAACACAATTGATCTAAAATCAGACAAAAAACATAAAATCCGAGTAGAAAGTTATATTTTTTACTATAACAACCACAAACATGTTTATTGAATCATATTTCATAACCTTAAATGCAAATATAAATTGTCAATTTTAAAATCCTCTGCACAAGTTTTGCAAACAACAAAGTTATTTGCATCCATTTACCTTTTACCTCGATTTTTTTAAACAACCATTTCAAACTATTTACAGAACCATCAGCTGTTCTGCATTCAATAAGATGCCTCACAAATTATTTGTGCCACTCCAAAAAAACTATTTCTGTCCACTATGAAGGAGAACAGCACAGCCTGATACCTGCGGGTCTGACAGCAGGTGTATCACTCCTGTTTCTACCTGGAGACAGCAGTCGCCTCATTGTTCTGACACACAACACAATACTATCCACAACACTACACACTAACTACACAAGACAACACATTAATTACACGCTCCAAACACGCTAAACGTCACAAATCTCTCACATCTCAAAACTCGCTCTCTCTCTTTCTGCTCTCTCTCTCGCCGTCACTCCTAACTTCCCCTGTTTGTTTTTTTGTTTGTTTGTTTGTTTGTTTTGGCTCATAAGCAGAGAGTGCTTGCTGCGCTGTCCTTAGACAGTAAACGTGACGAAACTATTGAGGAAAAAACGCCGCATATATTTTGTTTATGATGACTCTGGCTTTACGTGGCCTATCAACACAATTTATAAACTGGTGTATGTCACCTTGTTGCTTTATCTTTAAGTGGTCATGTGATTGACTTACCACGACTACTTTATTCTTCCTCAGTCAAACAGCAGCACTCATGTGATTGTTTTGCCCCCTTAGCTCCAGGTGTTGCGCCAAAAAGTGATCGTGATTACCGCCCGCGGGAGCGCGCAGCTGCTTAAAGCTGTAACGTCCAGATTACTTACAGCTACTTCCGTGCAACTGATATAAGATGCTGTAAGCTGAACACAGCTTCAACCGTCTGTTTGTTGAAAAATAGTAACGGATCGCATTTTCTTGTTAGTAACTGTAACGGCGTTGTAACGATAGGAATAGTAATTAGTTCGATTACTCGTTACTGAAAAAAGTAACGCTGTTAGCAACGCCGTTACCCATCACTGGTGATAAATCACCATGAGCTGCATTGACTGTAAAGGTATTTTAAAAAACAAAGACCTTTGACGTAACATAGCATGTCGCCTGAAACTGAAGAGACATGGACTTGTTTCCAAGCTGAAGAATGAGGCTCAAACATGTAATCATTTTCTAAATTTGGTGCCAGTTTTCATTGTGCGCATGAAATGATGAAAAAGACGAAAGAAGAAAGGGTTGTTTCATTTCACTTTGAATGTTAAATCAATCCTATATTTTAAAAAACAACTTCAATTAACAGCAAAGTGGTTATTTTAAGCTTTAGCTCCAGTCGCTCCTTCACTGAGGACTCTCTGGTCAGCGCCCTTCGGGCTTTGCAGCCATTCTGGGATTCGTCTTGACAGAAAGTGAACTGGCTCTGGCAGATAAATCCAATCTGCTTGTACCTGATAAATCTTATATTTTATGATGTTTTTATTATTCTTGGTCCTTATAAAGATAACAGAAACACGAACTGTGCCTGTTTTTATAACAACGTGGTGATGTCTGACCTTTTGACCTATGACCTTTAAGCATTACATACTAAAATGGTGTATTTTATTATCTTTACCCATATGATTAAAGCGAGACTGGCTGAAATCTTTAGCTTCTATAAGATGTAAAAACTTGAGACTTTAAGATCTATTCATGCTGTGTGTAATTTTGAAAAACTTTCTGGTGTCATTGTAAAGTTGAATATATAAAAAGTGTGTTGTACAGCTCTCTCCGTGCCCTTTCATGTGATATAATACACAATATGACGGTAGGTTACTTAAGCTTTAGGACATTCCTTCTTTTTTTATACTCCTGCTCTCTCTGCTCTCCCTCTCTTTCTTCTGGCAGCTGCGCCTGATGAGAGGTCTGGAAGTTTGCAGATATTCAGCAGCGGAAGCTCACACCCTAGAGGATATGAAGAGTTTTCCCTAAACATACCAGCTGCTGCTGGTGGTATTATCATCATTAAGTTGTGCTGCTAAACTTTAACAAGGCGTGTTGTTTGATCCTAATTAGCATCTGGCAGATTGGGGATACAACTCTGAGCAAATGAAAGGCTTTAGGTGCTTCACATGTTCATCAGTTTTATGTTTCAGGGGGGGAAAAAACTCAGATCCGGATCACTGAGCATCTTTTACTGTCAGATGAACGGACTGATACTTGCTCCACGAAGGAGGGGTCAGGGAGAAAAGAAGGACTTCCTTTCTATAGGAAACTTTTCACATCTAATTCACAAAGAGGTCCAGACAGAGAGAGAGAAGGAGGGAGGGAGCTGCTGACTCAGGACTTTCCCCCTCCTCCGTCCCCGTCTTCTGAGCGGTGTGAAGTGGCAGTGCAGACGTGAACGAGGTGAGTCATTCAGATAGAGATCAGTCGGCTGCATGGGAGCGCTGTGGCGGTGATGTGAGATTGTGATGCATGACAGTCTGCTAGAAAGCACGGAGGCTTCACTAACTACAGTTTGGCTTTAACTTGTATAATGCTGCAGTGTGGACTACACAGCCAGCATAATAACTGCATGTACTTATGGATGCTATGAAATAAGAAGCATCGGTATGTAAACATGCCTTTCATCGTGATATTAGGAGAAAATCCCGTTTGATTTACAAGTTTCCAGTTCAAGTAGAGATTTCCGCAAGAAAGAAAAAAAGAGAAAATCTTATGTAATACCCTTGGTCAGAGCGTGAGCCATGTCAAACATCTGGGTAAATCCCAGAAGGACCCAAATACAAGCAAGCAGCACATTTCCACTGTGAGAAAGGAAGAAAACACTATTCAGGCAGTCGGGGTGAGGGTGGGTGGGGGGAATCATCAATCTATAATCACAATCAATTATTATAAATTCAAGTTTAAGCACAAATGACCAATAATGTAACCTGTAACCTGGGAAAGGAGCGTTTGTTTTGTTTTTTTGTTGCTTTCTACTTTATTTAATTTGAAGCAGCAGATCAGCAGAATTTATGTGAGACTCCTAAAGATCTGCAAAACAGTGCACATTTACCCACATAGCGCTAAATCCAACCCCTGATTAGCGTTACGTAACTATGAATTGCTCCAAGCATATGGTGCTTTCTGCAACTCAGACAGACAAACTGTAGGATGGAGTCATAGTTTTATTGTTAGAACTCCTGAAGTCAGCTGACCTCACACCATGGGGATGGTTTTTATCGGTTTTATTAGACTGCTCACAGAGGTGGTCTGAGAGGATTTTCCTCATCGTGTTTGTTCTGGATTTTGAATTCTCCCTAAATATATTTGAGTTCAGGTTATCCTGTTATTGTTGTGCTTTGATTTTTGTGTTTGGACTTTTCATTCCTGCTTTTCATTCTCTATTCTTTATTTTTGCTTCTGCTCTTGATCTTTATTAGGGGTACTTTGAGTGTCCTTGGTGTTTCTCTGCCATCCCCACCCTCTGGCTCATCTTTCTGTGCTAACTTTTGTCCTCCAGTGTTTGCTTGTCTCATGTTTGGAGTGAGTCATCTTGTTTTGGCTGAAACTTCCAGTTTGTCCTGGTTGTCTTGATTACATTAACTTGCGTCTCATTCCCCTCCCCTCTTTACCTTCTCCCAATTAGTCCTCGGTGTATAAATAGCCCTGTCCTTCTTATTGCTCTTGTCGTGTCATCAGTTTTTGTTCCTGTTTTGTTCTCCGTGTTCTTTTGCTTCTTTTCTTCTTGTGTTTTCATCATTTTACCCTTGGACTCTGTTACTTTTTGGATTTGGTGAACAAAAAAAGATGACCTTTAGTTTAATCAACTGCAACTCAACCATTCAAACCCTCTCAGAGCTGTCTGTAGCACAAAGGTGGACACATAAGTGCTAAAATATGACTCAGACACAGAAAACCTCCTGCTTCTCTCATTTAGGAAAGTGTCCCTTTGAAATGGACTGTCAAAGAAAAGGAAAGAGAGTTAGACACAGCTGAATCCTGAAAACTAAGTCCTTATCAGGATTAATTCAAGGCAAAAACATAAATAAATAATTGGGGGGGGGGGGGTTAAATAGCATTTTCAAATTATTAGTTCCGTTTACAAAAATCCTGTTTTTGTTGTGAAGTCTTAATCCAAGTCTTCACCTTAAAAACATGCATTTTATACACAATTTTGACTCTGCATCTGATAGTGTCCTGATGTTTTGATGGCATTTCTCAAGTACTCTGTGGTTGCGCCTCTATTTTGCCCCTATGATTATTAAGAGTAATGTCCCATAGAAATATGCAAATAAATGTGAATGTAACATTTCAGGAAAACCCGTACGATGTGATACAGCGTTACACGAGAACCCTTTCCTGAGGGTGCCAAGTAAACATTCGGAAAATATCGGCCGCTGTGAAGGTGGATACCGGCATTTCATATCTGCTAAGGCGCATTACAGACTTACTTTGTTTCATGGTGGCTCTTACTTTGTTTCTTCTCTTGATTATAGCAAAACAACAAGAGCAAGTTATTTTTAAGAGCGTGCAGAGGTTGCGTTCGTGGTCTTTAGCTGAGCAGCCACCTGTGTGTAAAGGATGCAACTGTGGTTATGGACCGAGCTGTCCTATAAACACAGCAGTACACCCTGTTCTGAACACAGAGAGTCTGGCAGACGGCCATCACCTATCCCCCAGTTCTCCAGAGTTTGCTATCTGAAAACAAAAAAAGCCCAGGGTCATTTTTCAAACGATTTATGGTTCTTGCAGTCCAGATTCAAACTTACTGACTGTCTTGAAAAAAACAAAAAGCTTTACTTGATTTTTTTTTCCACAGTTCCAGTCTCCTGATTTTTCTTCCCAGGTTGATGCATGTTTTTGTTGGCTCACTGCTTCAGATTCCTCTTTCTTTTTCCAGCTTCTGACATCATTATCTCACTTTCAAAGCAGCTGTCCAACAACTGACATCCCACATATAGGCCATCTCGCTATGTGATTACACCACTTGGGTTTCATTTTGATTTCAGCTACAAACTGGTAAAGTTTCATGACTTTATCTTACATGCTTTGTGCGACTTATCGCGTTCAGAAAGTAAAAAGACAGCTAGAAGTGCAGGCTCAAGTTCCCAGACGTGGAATAATCCAGGATTAGAAACCTTTCTCGCTGAAGGTCTTTGCTGAGTCTGAGCCAACAAGCAGACTTAACATACGTCTGGGAAACTGGATGATGAAACTCTGCTACAGTGAGTGTCACCAGGACACCACCAGGATGATGACACACAAATTCCAGATAATATAGAAAAGTCTCTCGAGTCCCTTTTCAGCAGATATTAACTCTCTGCTCTCACCTTAGTTACAGCCATGTCGGGCATCCTCCTCCTGCTCCTGTCCTTGTCCTGCCTGGTGGCCACGGTGCCTCCTCCAGTCCCCTGCAGACACTGCTGTGATCACCTGGAGCCAGCAGAGGGCAGCGGCGCCCAGCCAAGTAGTTATGCCCCTGAGGTCCGCACATATATCAACATGACCATTCTGAAAGGTAACACATCTATAGCAGCCATCTGAGGTCAAGTCAAGTCACCAAGCACCAAATCATTTTTCTGTGTGAACCTGTGTAATATATGTAGTAGAACATCTGCAGACTCACAGGTTTTCACAATAAAGCCAGAATTTTGGGGGGAAAAACACTTTTAAACACATGTGTATTTGAAATTTAAGGAGAGGTCTTGTTTTATAAAGAGTTATGTTGGGATGGAATTTATGGCAACAAAAAAAGAGTGAAGGCAACATGTTTATGAAGCCATGCAGGTCATTGGACAACCGAGCCAAAGACAACACAACAGGCCCAGTGTTTCTACACTGTATAATGTGCAAAAACAGAAAGTATGGCTGTGCTGAAGTATTTGGTCGTGTTTGAGACTATAGATAAAGATGATGGACGGCGAGGGAAAACTATTTATTTCAATACTTTATTCAACAAAAAATATCAGCAAATATAGTTTTTAGATTAGAGGTGAAAAGTCTTCAAAAACTTAAATAAATCCAGTTACCTGTTTTTTGTTTGTTTTTATTTTTTCAAGCACAGACATCAGCTAACATGATGCTCTTTGTTATGATAAAGCAAGCTGGTCATTGGCATCAGAAGGAAGCATCACACCACTCACAGAACATATTGCAGGTTTTGGATGATTATCCGACAGCCTCAAAGACAATTTTAGACCAGCTTTCTTTGCAAAGCTCTTTCATTTGCAAGATGACAGTTTTCTTACATGTACTTTTAGTTCAATTCTCCCCCCCCCAACGGCATTCATGTTAAAAGCTCTGCTTCAACTTCACTGGCCACCAGGTTCATACTGGTTTGCCCTTTTCCCTTCAGAACTGCTTTAATTCTTCATGACACAGATTCAGCAAGGTGCTGGAAGCATTCCTTGGTGACATGACAGTATCACACATGTTATTTGCTAAATTCATCCTCACCATTTTTCTGAAGGGCATGATTCTACCATCTATGGGTAGAGTTTCAAACAGGATCAAACGACTGTTCTGGGTTTTGGACTTTTTAAAAATGATCTCATACTGTCGTGTAATTATTTTCACTTTAGGTGACAAAGGAGACCGTGGTGAGAGAGGCACACCAGGCAAAGCTGGACTTGAAGGACCTCCAGGCTCTATTGGGCCATCGGGATCAAAAGGCTCTAAGGGTCAGGCTGGTCTCCCAGGAGACCCCTGCAAAGTCCAGTACTCTGCTTTCTCCGTTGGCCGTCGAAAATCCCTTCACAGCCTGGACTCCTATCAGGCACTTGTGTTCGACACGGTCTTCGTTAACCTCGACGACCACTTCAACATGTTCAAGGGAACGTTCGTCTGCCACATCCCAGGCATCTACTTCTTCAACGTCAACATCCACACGTGGAACTTCAAGGAGACGTACCTCCACATAATGCAGAACGACACAGAGCGGGCGATTGTGTACGCTCAGCCCAGCGACCGCTCAATCATGCAGAGTCAGAGCCTGATGCTGGAGCTGGAGCTGAACGATGAGGTGTGGGTCCGCCTGTACAAGAGGGAGAGAGAGAACGCCATTTACAGTGACGATGTAGATATCTACATAACGTTCAGTGGATACCTCATCAAGCCCAGTGAAGAGAAGGAATGAATCGGCCGAGTATTACTGTACCCGGTCGAGCTCGAAAGCAATTTACCACAAAACTGTCCTTGTAGATAAACACATACTCAACAAGATCAAAATGTTTATATAAAAAGAAAGACTCCTAGCTTTACCAGATTTCACTGGTGGGCTGAAAAAAATCCACACAACACTGTAAAACCCAATGACACTTTGTTAATAGTATAAAGTTAAAACATTTGTTTTACTAGTATAAATTTATACTAATTTTAGGTTCAAGAAGAGCCATACACGCGCATTCAGATTCAAAATTTCAATATTAATATTAAGAAAATATGAAGTCGTCACCGATTTAAGAAGACAAAACAATACATTTAACGAAATCAACAAATAATGAGTTAAATATTAAATAATTTAAATACTGCACAGCAGTGAGTGGCCTAACTAAATAAAATGGGCAGTGTGCTTTCTGCAGTAAGTATAAAAAAAACAATCACCACATGTTCACACGTCAACTGCACAGAAAAAACAGCGAGATCTGTCAAGAAGTCTCAAGTGGCCTCTACCGCTTAGATCTACTGCACTGCATGCAAGAAGCAGTGAGAAAAACCACACCAGCTCTCTGCAGCACTTCCACTGTCTAGTCAAACATAAGGCTCTGGGGCCAGAATCAGCCCAGCGAAGACTCGATTCCGGCCCACTGGACGGCTTTAGTAAATGTAAGGAGTGCATAAATATTTAACTTTTAACTGTATTTCCATAAGTTTTACAGCTTTTCTTATTGATAAAGACTGGCAATGGGGGTGGGCAGTCTTTATCAATAAGAAAAGTTTTTAACTAACAGATAAACAATTAAATGACAGGAAACGTTCCTGTTGTTCCACTAAGTCCACTCTAAATGAATAACAATAATTATAGGACAGTGTGTGCAATGAACTATCGTCAAATTTTGTGTCATTTTACACAATTATTATGTCGTTTGACCGCTTTGACCCAAAGATCAAAGCGGGCTGCATGTGGCTCAATAGAATGAGTTTGATATCGCCGGTCTAGAACCAAAAAAAGCAAAGAAAAAAACAGGGTTTGGCAACCCTAAAACCACACCAGATTGGTATCTACAAGGGCAATGCTCTGTATCACTATTAAAAAGAAAAAGAAAAACTTGAATTAAATATCTTTATCTCAGGGAGGAAAAAATAAAACCATTTAAAACAGGATACATCAAACAATAGGTGTGCAATAGCCTAGGCCCTGAAATCTGTCTTTAGATTAGATTCACATTTCAACAGGTATCACAGGATACGGTTGCAGGGTCTGCTTTGAGCTTCTGACAGGAGTGTAACATAAGCCCTTCTTTTCTTCAGCTGGGGGCTCAAAGCCAAAGTCAGTCTGACTTTGGAAAACCAAGACGATCAGTCGCATCACCTCCTTGCACCAACGACTCTTATACTGATCCAGCGTCAATCAAACAGATTCATTGCTTTCAGCTGTGCTCATAAAGGGAAAAAAATGACTGCCCACACCTGCCTGTAAGAGATGGTGCTTAGTCTTAGCTCTCACAAATGTGAAACATGCACATTAGTTAGCTTTACAGGTGACTGTGGGCAGATTCTGTTACCCTTACCTAAAGGTGGGGGGACTGTTTCCACTGTGCTGAGCTAAGCTGGCAGCTGTAGTTTCATATTTGCCAAATGAGAGAGGTAAATATATTCTTATGAACCCCACAGTAAAAAGAAAAAAGAAAAATTTGCATTATATAACATTTTATAACCCACAAAGCAGTTTCATTGTGTTTCTCAATCACAGACATGTTTTTAAACCATCAAATATCAAATAAGTCTTGGTTTGGAATCCATCACTCCTGCCCCTGATGTGTAAAACTAGATGCATTAAACAAAGCATGAACTTTACAAAGATGCAGGCTCAATCTGTTTATTTAACATGAAAAATTATCTGTATTTGGTGTTCAGAAGCATTTTATATGACATTCACTGGGAAGATTTGCTGTTAGTGAGTTTTGCTAAAACACGGTGCTAACTGAACTCCTGCTGAATTTGGGTTTGGGAAATGTATATTTTACAAAGTATTCTCCTTTCCTTCTAAGATTTACATCTTCAGCTAACTTTAATCTTTTATGCATGCAAAACCAATAAATTAAAAACACAAATAGCTAAGCTCTGGCAGTCATAGTTTAAAATGACTCGACACTCTAACGAGTGAGAAAACTGATTCTCCAGACGACAGCAAATGAATAACTCTCACCTTCTAATCCTGAGTCGTGCATTAATAACAGATAAATAACAGCCAGAAAAGTCTTTTTGTTGCAAAACTGCGATGTTTAACCTTTATGATGTCATCATTTCATCTGAGTAAACCTTCACTTCTAACCACTAAAAACTTTTTAAATCGTCCTGGATTCCACATAAACATTTGTGTCAGTTTGAGGAAATTCCCTGATAGCATTCGTTAGATATTACAAGGGAAGTGCAGACACACAACCCGACAAAGTTATGTCACTAAAGCTGTGAAGGAAAATGAAACTACGCTGCCCTCTGGACTGCAGAGCTTAATGCAGCACAAAACACAAATACTAATCTGAATATTAAAAGCACTCCAAACATTGATACATAATGTAATATTTGAGAATGAAGCATTAATTAAACTGTATACACTAAAAAGTGAGCCATTGCCGTATTGCTTTAAACCTGCATTCTTTCTAATGGCCAGCAGGGGGAGACTTATCAGGCTGTTAAAAGAAAAATAAGTAATGTTACTTTCCTTTCCCTGTGACGAGAATAAACATTTTCATTATGACTTTATGTGCTCAGTTACTAATTTCAGGTCACAGTTGGGTTCACGTTGTAAATATGACCATTATTAGAGTCACAAAACAGGATAAATCAGCGTATACTCACGACCAGTGTTGGTCAAGTTACTTGAAAAAAGTAATCAGTAACTAATTACTGATTACTTCCCCCAAAAAGTAATCCAGTTACTTTACTGATTACTTCTGCCCTTTTCAGCCCAATTCTACTTTTTCTGCATAATCCATCATACAAAATGTAATCAAATGGAAAAGTCTCTTTTTTTTAAACTTGTTTTATCAGTGTTAATCTTTTAACTTTATGCATCAAGCAAAAATGAAATTATATGCAACATTCTCTAACTTGAAGAAATTAGTTTAACATTTAAACCTATTTTCTGCACATTCCAGCACATAAAATAAAATATTTTTTGTGTTTACACTCAGTCTTTCAAATAGATGCAAGTAAAACACAGCAGAAAATAAATAAAGTCAAAGACTAGCGGTCCTGTTGCTCTATTTTCACCTGTAAAGCAGGAGTGGGGCAGGCGGAGGTGTGCTCTGGTGCAGGTGTGCCGCAGCGGTCAGTTGAAGAATCCGTGAGTTTCTCTGTGAGTTTCCCATTATGCCGTAGCGCACTCGGTGCTTGTTTAGGGTGTTTTTTCGCTGTAAAAAGTTTTCTTCCCACGCACAACGGACGCTAATGTTTTTGTCACTTTTTATGGAATCAAACTCAAAGTAAGGTCAGTGCTTCCTCGCTTTAAACGCTGCACGCTCATACTCTCTCCCGCACTCGATACATGATCCACTGTTGATCTGCACACAGCTGTTGTCACGAACGTCGCACTCGCTTACGTCACTGTCATGAGACATTCTCGCAAAAAAATCACGGTTTTAGTAACGCAGTAACGCAGCGTTCCTACGGGAAAGTAACGGTAATCTAATTACCGTTTTTGCAATAGTAATCCCTTACTTTACTCCTTACTTGAAAAAAGTAATCAGATTACAGTAACGCGTTACTGCCCATCTCTGCTCACGACTCACAAGTCATAAGGCAGTGAGCGTGCCGTGGGCCTCAGTTTCATGGTTAAATCTAACAGTGCGCTCCATTTGAAGTTGTGTATACACTGTTGTGTATTTGTGACTCGCTAAATAAGCCATACATAGAGCACTGACCAGCCAATATCCATGAAAGCACTGCAGCGATGTTTTGAAGAGCAAAAGCAGGTGTTGTGCTGTTTTTCCACACTTGTGTCAAATCACTCCCAGTTCTCACTTCTGAGACAAATGGAACGCAGCATGACCCTCACTCACCATGGGTGACGTCATGGGGGTTACATCCATCTTTTATATACAGTCTGTTCCACCTTTAAGGTCGTGCCGTTGATGATCTAACAGCAGTGACTGCTTATCCAGCTTTGGTTATTCCGTGACTGGAATAAAAAGTGAATGTTGTTTATAGTAGTCAGCAACAATAATGATAAGAACGTCTTTTTGGACACATGTTCAATGTAATTCTCACTGTGAGACCGTCTTATTTCATGTCCACTCATGTCAGTCCCCACAGACTGACATGAGTTATATAAAATAAATGAAAGAAGCAGAAAACGGGTTATTGTTCATTTGTTTCTACTCATCTAAACTATTTATTTTCTGCCATTCACTTGTTCACATTACCATCATGTGTCCCTAGGGTCAGTCCTTCAGCTGGAACCTGCATCATTAAACTTAGATTTGTTGATTTGTTGTCAGGGTATATCATCAAGGTGGGTTTCCAGCCAATCACACATACATCACAGCACCTTATCTGCCTGACATAATCTACTGGGCATAATCAGGAAGCATATTTAAGACATGCCATGTTTATGGTACACTTTTCGTCTTTTCAGTTTGAACTAAAGCCACGAATATTTAGGTTTGCTCTAGTATATAGGTGCCCAGATCAGCACTGGCAGCCACGACAAAATGACTGGAAGATGGTGATAAACTTGTCCACACTGACACCTTGAGGAATAAAAGTAGAGGTGCTTGTCCCACCTGTGATATGAATCACAAACATATACAAGCACAAACAAACTAAAGCAAGTGGCGAGCTGAAGTGTTCACACTGGAGACACGGTCAGCATTTCCTGTTAACATTTTTGTGGGCTGCACTGGTTTCCTGTTATTCTCTTACAAGCCATGTGTTTTTCACCACGATTCTCAGCTCTCATTCAAAGTGATAGTTGTGTTTTACATTGTGTAACCTTTCGCAGTCTGGTAGATTAATGTTAGCATTGCACATAATCACACTAAAGAAGAGCAGATTAACCTTTCCTGCCCCGCAACATTATTTCTCTGAATTCCAGCTACATGAATACTTCTAAAATGTGCCATCAAGTTCAAATATGACATTTGTGTTTTTAACATCAGTTGAGATGAAGTACGCTATGGTTTTTGCACTGCCGTGTAAACAAAGTGTTCAAGGCTCCCGTTGAAAAAAGAAAGCAGCATTTATTCATGATTTTTATTTCTGCCAATAAATAAAAGTCAATTCTTTGCACTTTCACAGAAATGAAAAATATCATTTTTAACTGAATGAATGTGAACACTCACATAAAAAAAGACCAAAGAACAGAAGTTTGTTTTTGTTAAAGATGACTGACTTGCAAAAAAAAAAAAAAAAAAACACGAGTAAGGTTGAAATGCAGTTTTTTTCCATTATCTTCATACAAACAAGCTTTTTTTTTGTATATTTAGAACAATGATGTTGAGATGACATTAGATTTTTAATTATTTTGTTGTTTTTTACAGTAACAACACCCCACAGTTGCACAAAACAAACCAAAAAGCATTGAAACGACACTGACTCAGTGTGTGTGTTTGTGAGTGCACACACATAAGAACGTGCAGAATAATGTCGGACAGAGCATGACCTCACATACAGTCTGAACCAAACACAGGCACGCTGGAGAAACAAATTCATACAAATTCACACATAAAGACATTTACGGTTCTCCAAAAGGGCTCCTGTGTTTCCTTTTTCCCCCCCAAATGATGATTGCACACGATAAACACAGGCCAGCACGTCAAACATACTTTGCTGTGGCTTCATACAGCTCTTACTGTATTTGGATTTAAGTAAAAATTAAGTCCTACAAAAATACTTTTTTTTTTTGCTGTGTAAACTTTTGCAACCAAAGGCACTGTCTTCCCTTTGCACTTTTCTCCCTTAAAATTGACCCAGCCTCATGCTGCGAAGCTCCGACTCTAACCGTGTTCACGCCTTCGCCCTTCAGCTAGCGCCGAGTATAGCCTCATTATACGTTACAGTTGTACTTTGATGTTATCATCAAACCAACTCGATGCATCTCACAGCAGCGCAGTAGCGTTGCACAACTGAAAACTGTGTTTTGCTGGCTTCATATAATGTGCTCAGCTCATTTGCTACAAAAACAATGCATCCCATGAAAATTCTGCCCTTAGATTTTAAAAAATGTAAATAAATTACTGCCTATCAATGCTCCCCCTCAGCCTCCTATTAGATGCACCTATGGTATCCTCCTTCAGTTATCACATTCACAAGATTTTCAGAACTTGACCTCTGACCTTAGAAGAGGTCAGTTATCACCTATGGCATCAATTTGAAATTCCTAAGTTGCCTCGTGTTCACAAAGTTGGGTGTCCACACCACCCCGGTTACCCCCGTCAACCCCATCAGCCTTTTATGGCACTGTTGCAGTCTTCAGGGTTACCCAGCATAATTAAGTGTTAAAAACTGTACACTGTGCATGGAAACACCAAGCAAGTGTTGATGGCAACAACATGAAACAAAAGAAAATGTTCCCTTTACAAACTGTTTAAATACACAGAGGCACGTTTGAACAAGTACAACTATGAAGACCAAAAAAAAAAAAATCCTCACACCAGGGATTTATATTTTAAAAGACAAGCTGAGACAAATCCCACTAATCTGCCTGCTGTGCTGCCTAATGGAGCTGCTGTGCTTCTGTACGATGAGGCTACATCATGCTTTGAAACTGCTAAAATAAAGCAAGCAGCTAAAATGTTGTCAGAATAAACTGTTGGTATCATTTAATGGGCCATGCAAATGTTCCAGGTGTGAAAAAGCAGCAGGGTTTTCTCTGTAAGAGTTAGCAACATGAACATATTCTTCATGTCCGTGTATGAGGTATAACTGAACTGTCATTAGTATGCATTTTCAACAGAAAAATCCCTTTCATGCTTAACATAAACGTTGCACTTTTACAATGTGAAATAAATAAGCTGACCTACAATTAAAGGAACTACAATTAAAACTAAGCAAGCAGACTTTTTTTTTTTTAAAGCAGGCCAAAATTTCCAAAACTGCTGCAGCCGTGCTAGCATCACAACGAGCATGGTTTCCGTGCCCCCGCAGAGGTGGGATCTTTCAAACGTCGCACTACAGAAGCCTCTCTGATCATCACAGTTAGTCACAACACAACTGTGGCCACAAATGGCAGGCATGAAGGGGACATCAAAGATGAGACTGCAGCACACGCAGCATGGAGTTTTGAATTAAAGGGGACATGTTACTGCCACAACTACGCACGATTCAGAGTTTAAACAAAAAAAAAAAAAAAAAAAAAAAACTGGGCCTCGGTGAAGAACCTCAGCTCATCTGCTGTTCACCTCCTTTCACCTCCCTTTAAGCCAGCTTTCTTCTTCTGATTGGTTTTGCCCTTTGTAGACAGGAGGTTCGAGCAGCAGAGGGGTGGAGCAGCTGGCTATGAGACAACCAACATTAGGAATAGCTGCTCCCACTGATGTCATTCAGATTCAAGAGTAGGAAAAAGAGACAAAAAACACAGTTTGAAATTAAACATTAGGGCTTGAAAAGGGTTTGAAACTTTGGCCACGTTTCGTATCAGCATCCACCACTGTAACAGCACATATATGAAAGAAAATAAGGAGAGAACACAATAGGTCCTCTTTAAGGACTACACTGAACACACTTTATCCGTTTGTTCATGTCTAACCTCTGTGCTTCTTGTTAGCTTTGTTGAGAAAAACCATAACTGATAATGGCTTTGACTCATTAGTGTGCTTCCTCAGAAGATTGAGTGTCTAGACGTTTAGTTTAGCATAAGCAACACTGGAGAAAACATCTGCACAACCCAGAAGGAGGAGGGATGTGTCACTGTGGTTGGGGTCAACATTTAATAAAAAAAACAAAAACACATCTTGTCTGCGTGGCTCCATCAGCTCAGTAGAATCACGAGTCACTCATTGAGGAGTGAGTCTGGTTTCTCGTATCCAAACAGCCTGAAGTCAGGTTCGTACAGCTTGTACAGTTCCCTGCGTGCCTCTACTGGAACTGTGCTGAACCAGTCCGACTCCCAGCTGCTGGCTGTAAGGTTCCTGCTGGAGGTGGGAAACTCCACCACGTTGTCTACCCGCAGCAGTCGCAGCAAGTGCTCAGCATCTTCCTCTGCCGTCTCTAAGTGTCCCACAAAGTCATACTGAATTTGACATGGGTGACAAAGCCGATACACTTGCCGCCAGTGCTCATTGAAGGGCATGTCCTTCTCTGTCTGAGGGTCCAGGAGATACTGGATGAAGTGGGAGAAAGAG
Organism: Aulonocara stuartgranti; assembly: GCF_965226115.1. Lineage (NCBI taxonomy): Eukaryota > Metazoa > Chordata > Actinopteri > Cichliformes > Cichlidae > Aulonocara > Aulonocara stuartgranti. The sequence goes on along the minus strand of NC_138942.1, from coordinate 23,817,883 downwards.
GGATGGATACCCAAAGAAAAGGCTTCATCCACAGAAGCAGGAGGCGTCGGCTGGTTGCCGTAGCGGCGCAGCATGACCTGCGCAAAGCGTCGGTAGAAGTCCTCATTGGGTAGCTCAAACTTATTCCGGTAGGCAGAAATGAGACGGACAAAAGGGTCGCGCACAAAGAGGAACTTGGTGTACTTCTTCAGCTTCACCTGGGAAAAATAAATTACAGTTTTCTTAACATTCAATTATTGAATACACACATGTGCATTTCAAAACTGTAAAGGTGAGAAAAAAAAAAAAAAAAGAGCAGAGCAGAGAGCAGTATTCATCTTCCTGTGCTGCATCAATAATGTCTCTGTGAGAGATCAGTCATGCATCCCCATAACATTGAAGGGCCTTATATAAAACAGAATAAACATCTAACTGAGGTAGAAGGTTCAGAACACATTCCAGGTAGCTCGAAGCAAATTCATCAAAAGATAAAAAAATAAATCAACAGCATATTTACCAAGTTAAATTATATTTTTTTACTACCATACAGAGAACAAGAAGATGGGAAATTTGGACAGACCTTCATGAGGTGCCTTGCAAACTTGCCATAACGTTTCCAGAACTTATTGAAGGTGAAGTGCATGCTGCTGTTGTGGACCAGGTCCCTGGGGATGGCCAGGGGGTCTCTCTGAGGAACGCCCTCCTGCAGCAGGCTTTCACTGAGAATTATCATGATGCGCTTCCAGTTACTGCACGCTACCTGAGAAGGGAAAGTTTATTGTCCACTCAGATGTCACAGTGAAACAGGCAGATACACACTGTCTATGAGCGTGTGACCACTGACAGGAGGGAACCATGTATGCCGTTGTTACATGTGCCTTATTAAGTTTTACAGGAGCATGTGTCTGCATACCTTGGGAACATAGCAGTAGATAATGCCATGCCTGTCATCCACGATTAGATGATCCAGCTCCTTGTTGGGAATGTCGTCAAATGAACGGTTTTTGCCATGAAATAAGATGCTGTCATTGGCGCACATCTCCTGAAGCAACCTCCGCCTCTGCTCCTATCGTTCCATTCGTGAAGCACAGGAAAATTAACAATTACCAACTGAGGTTATAAATACTTCATATTCAGACATTGCTCACTGACTGGGGAGCTTTTGCTCCTTCATTTACATATTTAGGGATATTAACCAAAATTATATCTACAGCAAGAAGTATCAACAGTATCAACCTCTGTGGGTGCCTTTAAGGTTACTGCTGTCACACGTGATTATAGTTATAACAGGCTCTTTTTCTTTAATGCCAGTTTGAATTTCTTAAATCTGCGACTAGGTTAACACTGTCTCAATTAGAAGCTCTGCTCCTGTCAACTACTCACAGCCCAGAAATGTGAAGGTTCTGCTCATTAGTACAGATTTCCTCACTGGACTTTGTTACATGACAGACATTTGGATGTGCTGGAGCAGGGAGAAGGCACACAGGTGGAAATAAGAACAACTTAAGTGACTCTATTTAAGTCATCTCATTGAAGAAGCAAGAAACCGGCACGCAGAATGATTCATTTTTTGTGCAGCAACTGTGCTTTTCCTGCTAAGACATCTCAAAATGCCAGCAGTAAAACTTTTAATCAACTAGTAAACATTTACTACTACTAACAACAATAAAAACTGAGTTAACCTGTCTGTCACGGAGCTCTGGAGCCAGTGGGGTCAGGTGAATCTTCCACTCCCGCCGCGGTATATATCGTTCCTCTGCTTTCTCTGACTGGTTGCTTGTGTCAGCCGGGGCAGCGTCAGTGGGCTCACCAGTTCCCGGCTCTAAGAACTGGTTAACAAAGGCATCGATGTCCGACAGGAAGGACGGGGCTCGAGAGGTCTGTGGCCTCTTCTGGGGAACGGGGTGTGGGACTTTGGGGCCCGGGGAGACAGGAGTGTGCAAATAGAAATGGGAGGCACCGACATCGTCCCAGTAGATGATGATCAGAAGGATCATAAAGGCCGAGCCCAGGACTACAAAAATGCGGAACATCCTGGACGTTCCCATGGTGACTGTTGCTTGCTACAGGGTCACCATGGCAACAGAGTCAAGGTCCAGGAGCGCTCTCTCTCTCTCTCCCTCTCTGTCTCACCATGGCGATAGATGCACGGAGTCTGTGGTAGCATCAGACTTATTGTGGTGCTGGTGCATTGCAGGAGCGCGCTGCACAAGAGAAGAAGGGGTCAAACATCAATAAACTCACCTCTGTGTCATACCTACACACACACAAACACACAGAAAGCATAGTCGTGTCTTTAATGTCCAGCTGGAGTACAGGGTTCAACACCTGTTCTGACACTAACACAGAAACAATAATTTATTAAATTAATTATTTTGTTGCTTTGCAAATTCAAAAAAGAAGTCTGGTTAAAAAGCACAGAACTGCAGTCTGGATGACAGAAGCTTTCTAATGATTTTACTTTCATACAGTGAAAAGATTCAAAGTATCTGACAAAAAAAAAAATCTGACAATTTTCTTTTTAAATGCAACAATAAATCTTTCATAGGATAATCCCCTTCCTTTCGTCTCTCTTTTCACTGTTTTTCCACTTTTCCCCACATTTAAGCGAACCTACTAAAGCATACACGTTGATGCTAAAGTAAAATGACAACCTACTAAGGTATTCTGGTTCTCCTATTAGTAAGAACTTGAAATCTAAAGCAAACTCAAGCGAGCATGACAGTTTATTGAGTTTGCTTTTTTGACGAGGCGCGCACTCAATCTCTCTGTCAGTGCTCGGAGCTGACCTCACTCCCACTCCCTGCAGTAAAATCACGAGTGGTTGTCAAATATTTCCATTTTAGGAGGCTCTGCACGCCATAAAAGTTTTGCACTGCACAAGTATCCAGCTGTATCCATAGCAGCTTTCCAGCTGATTAGGGCACAGCACGTTAATAGTGAGTAATGAAGTAAAAGCCCACAGTGAAAAAGGTCAACACCAAATATTTTACATACCCGACCACGATGTAGTCTGCATGTACAAAACACACTGAAGCCCTATGTCTTCAAGTGATGCACAAAATGGGTTTGTTTCTATAGCTACAGGAAAAAAAACAGCCTGGAAGTGATGGAATACATAAAGGATCTGTCCTCCCCGTGACTTAATTCAGCCGCAATTCATGTGTTTTAATCCACCGCCAGTCTATCTGCTCCTTCATGTTCAGTTTAAAAGTCGCAGGGCGTTACTTTCCATTCCTACGCACGTCTAAAATTGGAGCTCTCTGCAACAGTCCTCATATTATTTCCTCTTTCCTGAAGCTAAGAGGGGTCCATTGACATGGAAAGTCATCATCAGCCTACTCGGCGGCCTGCAGATGGCACTTCTCTGTGCACAAACAAATTAACTGCTGTTCTATAATATACATCATAAGCCCAAATGCATTAAGTTCATCAGTCACTAAATGAGCGTACATTAATTCCGCTAAATAAGTACAGTTCTGACATACTTCTTCTTTTTCCCCAATCAGTATTTCTGTCTCATAGCACTTTACTTCTGCTGCACCACATATCAGAGGCACACTTTCTGAAACCACAGCTACAGTACTTCTAGGTCTAGATCTGACACACAGAAATATATAAAGGTCTATCAAATAATTTAAAAAAAAACTCACAACTGATCGAGCACATTAGAAAAAACCGTGCTGCCACAAAAAAGCACATAAATTAATAAGCCACACCGGGTTATCATCATTACTAAATAATAATAGAAGAAATAGCACTTAACTTTCTTTGTTTGATAATTTGTTAATTTTATATGTATTGTTATGTTATGTTTTCATATTCCTAGCTTGCCTACTTTCTAGTCATGTTACTCATATGCGTTGTTTTTGCTGTGAATTTTGTAAATGTTGTGATTTATTATTATTACTACTATTATTATTACTATTATTATTATTAGTTGAATAATTAATCCGCTGGATTTTCTTCATCCTCTTGCGCTGTATGTTTGTGTGGAATTTTTTTGGTGCATTTCAAACAGCACAACAAGAAATTCACATTCAAATTCACATTCATACGAGTACATTTACCAAATCTTTTCGATTGGATACTGAATGTCAAGGAGGCCACGATTTCCACATAAGAACTCACATATGAAGCTTATGCTATTTAAACTACCCAAATCTGTTCATTAATATTATATTTCCTTCATTTTTATGCCTAAACAAGTTGGTTAAGTCTAAGAAAACTTGTGAAAAATATGTGTGGTTATTTCTTTCATTCAAGTCAGCACTGTTATCCGTGGACAGGAGGCTGAAGCTTTGGATTTTAGACGGACTTATTGGAAACATTTCCTCTGAGCGATTTAAACAGTCGCTTCAAAACTCTTTCGCGTTTGTTTTATTTCTCGGCACGTCCCCGCCGGTGTAACCCCGCCGGTGTAAACCAAAGACAAAGCCGTGTGCCGGTAGACCGAGCGGCAGATAAATCACTCCGTCCTGTCCGCAGCCGCCTCCAGCGGATGCCAGACCGGACACAATGTAGCCTTTGACGCGAAAGCAGCTCCGCGGGAACGGGTTGTTCCTCGCGCCGGAAAGCTCTCCGCGAGGGGGTTTCGGTTAATTAAAGCGTCGCGTGCAGCTGTTTGTCCTTTATCGGGTTTTTTTCGTGGGAAATAATGAAGAGAAGCCAAAGGCGGGCTGATAGTGTGCCTAGCGGTGTGTCTTGGTGTTAAAGTAGTCCTCGGCGTTGGAGAAAAGGTCAGCGCAAAACTGTTTAGCTGCTTAATAAGAGCCGACACGTTGCGTTACTTTAAAGATTTCTATGTAACGACAGGAACGACGTGGGAAAAACACACATTTCTCACCTCGCTCTGTGTCCACTAGCTCCCAGCGCCGCGTCAGCTGAACCTGTCTGTGCTGCCAGCCGCTTTTTCTTGTTTTGTCCTCTTGGAGGAGCGCGAGCACCCAAAGCACCGCGAGAGTTCACAAGCTGAGCTTTCTGCAGATTGAGCGCACGAAGGGAAAAATTCACTTTTCTGGGTCAGCTCCAGCATACCGTGTCTCTGCTCGGGGATGATTTATGGAGACAGCCTCTCCACCCTCCCTCCCAACCTCCCACAGGAGCAGAGTACTGAAAATAACATATTGTACCTGCAATCCTAAATGTCACCCTCCTCTCAAACACACGAAATAAGACCCTAAGAATGATCCTAAGTAAATGTGTTCGTGGGTACGTGTGATTATTTCCGTTGCCTCGGGCTGATGCGGTTAAAATCCAGTTATTTGTGAACTCTTTTCATCCTGTGACTTCCAACGTAGCAAGGAGCCCCCACAGAGCAGCTGATTTACTTTGCATCCCCCTCACACACACACAAAATCATCTGTTTTCAATCAGCATCACATATTTCACCCCGCTCCTAGGCCCCTGTGTTCTCATAAATGTACTATAACCTTGTACTCTGTACTCTGGCAGTATTTATACGTTGGACACACGCACACACACAACTAAGATTAGATAAGATAAGATAACTCTTTATTGTCATTGCACAGTCATACATAGTACAGTAGTACAATGAAATTGGAAAAACTGTCCTACGTCGGCACTACATATAACACAACACGACACGATATGACACATCACAACGTAACAAACAACACAACACAGTATATTAACTTAGTATAAAAAAGAAGAATAAGTGTATGTGTATTGCACACTGTTATTATTGCACATTAATTATTATTGCACCTTGTTATAAATATAAATATTATTGTTATCATTTTAAACATTGTTACCTCCCCCTAAAAAGTCCAGGGAGGTATCCAGTCAGGTCAGCTATTTGCATTGATCAGGGCTATTGCCCTGTTGTAAAAGCTGTCCTTGAGTCTATTTGTTCGGGACCTCAGCAGCCTGAACCTCCTGCCAGACGGCAGCAGCTTAAACACCCCGTGTCCTGGGTGTGTGCAGTCCCGTAGGATGCTGCGTGCCCTCTTGAGACAGCGAGTGCTGTACAGGTCCTTCAGGGAGGGAAGAGGATGTCCAATGATTTTTTGGGCCATGTTGATGACCCTCTGGAGTGCCTTTCTGTGTGCTGTGGTGCAGCTGGAGAACCACACACCGATGCAATATGTCAGCACACTTTCAATGGAGCAGCGGTAGAAGACGGTCAGCAGCTCCTTCTTCAGGTCCATTTTTCTGAGGATTCTCAGAAAGTGGAGACGCTGTTGGGCCTTCTTTAAGACCGCAGAGGTGTTAGAGCTCCATTGGAGGTCTGTGTCTATGTGCACACCCAGAAACTTGAAACTGGAGACCCTTTCCACGCACTCCCCGTTGATGCTGACAGGCTGCAGCTCGGACTTCCTCCTTCTGAAGTCAACTACCAGTTCTTTTGTTTTGGTGGTATTGAGGTCCAGGTTGTTGTCTACACACCAATCTGACAGCCTCTGAACTTCAGCTCTGTATGCAGTCTCATCTCCCCCTGAGATGAGCCCCACCACAGTGGTATCATCTGCAAACTTGATGACTGTGTTGTCTGGGTGGGAACTAACACAGTCATGTGTGTACAGAGTGTACAGTAGGGGACTCAGTACACAGCCTTGTGGAGAGCCGGTGTTGAGGCTGAGGGCTGAGGAAAGATGAGGCCCCACTCTAACTCTCTGTACACGGTCTGAGAGGAAGTCTCTGATCCAGCGGCAGGTGGTGGAAGGAAGTCCAATTTCCAGCAGTTTATCTATTAGTCTGTCCGGGAGTATCGTATTGAAAGCAGAGCTAAAGTCAACAAAGAGCAGCCTGGCGTAATGGCCCTGCACTTCCAGGTGAGAGATGGTGGTGTGGAGCGTTGTAGCAATGGCATCTTCAGTTGATCTGTTAGCTCTGTATGCAAACTGGAGCGGGTCGAGTGTGGGTGGCAGGCAGGACATGATGTGACGTCGGACCAGATTATATATAACATCACTCCTAAGAACAGATAGATGCGGATTATAAGAAAAAAAAAAGAAAGGGGTGGGGGCACATCCATCCTGATTATTTTCATGTCAAGCCATGTATTCCTTCTATACATTTTATAATGTGCATGTATGTTATACGTTTTTAATACACTGGAGTTAAAGTCTGGTGAGCTTGTTATGTTCAGTGTGTGCCCGTTATGATCACTACTGTGGACACAAGCATGTCTTTTCACGCAGATGAGGAGATTATCCTGCATCCATATGAAAGGGTTTACTCTAAATCCCCTTCTGGCAGCCTCATTCTCACTAGATTGAATCCAAATGTGGTCATTAAAAACCCCCCAAAACATCCAGACACTGATTTTAAGCCTTAGAAAACACCATGATAAACATTCAGTGAGTTAAAGAAGAGAAGTTCTTTTCATGTGGACCTGTGAGCAAGTCTAGAGCCACTCTTTATGTCTTTGTAGTTTGCAAGAAAGCTTTTATTTTTTGCATTACAATTTGTTACAATTACATGTTTCAGATCATCAAACAGATTTTCATATTCGATAAAAAATCTGTTCAAACCTATCTGGTCCTGTGTGAAAAAGCAATTGCCCCTTAATCCTAATAACTGGTTGTGCTACAATTGGCAGCTAAAACTGCAATCAAGCATTTGTGATATCTGCCAGTGAGTCTTTCACATCACTGTGGAGGAATTTTGGCTCATTCCTCTTTGCAGAATTGTTTTAATTCAGACACACTGGAGGGTTTTCAAGCATGAACGGCCTGTTTAAGGTCATGCCAAAGCATCTCAATCGGATTTAAGCCCAAACTCGGATCTTCTGGCATGTTTTTCCTGCTGCATAAGTGAAGCACGGTTGAGCTGCAGGACACAAAGTGATGGATGCACGTTCTCCTTCAGGATTTTCTGGTAGAGAGAAGAATTCATTCAGGGGCTGCTTGTCATCAATCACGACAAGCAGCCCCTGACCATCACACTACCACCACCATGTTCCACTGTTGCTGATGATATTTTGCTGTGTTAGTTTTACGGCAGATGTAATTATTATTCAACACAGCCTGATCTGTCTTAGGCAGCTTACTTGTCATTTCTTTAAGTAGTCTTCAGGAATAGTTCTCCAGGCTTCATGAAGGACATTCAAAGCTTTTCTTTGGATGTTTCTGCCTTTTGTTCTGTTCTCCATCAACATGATCAAACACTGCTTCAATAATTTTGAGCTCTGCAAATGATTGGGAGGCCAATCCATGACTCATAGTGTTCCACTCTGTGTTTTTCTATCCAAGTTTGATTTTACTCCACTGGCAGTGCGTTTGGGATCATTTTCATGCTAAATGAATGAAGCTGCTTATCGGGCCGTTCCAATTTTAGTCACTAGAGGGCAGCACAATCTCATGTAGGTCCGGTCTCACTCTTATTGAAAGTACAGCTAAGTTTCATTTTTTAATCTTATTTTTAACATGCAATTCAAGGCAAAGAAAGGATTCTTTTTCATGTTTTCAAACTGTTTATTTTTCTAAATAAAAGACATATTTACAAAATATATAATGCATTTATTTATTTAACAATTTCCCCACTTACATTTTTGAGTTTCACCATAAATATAAACGCAGAAAAGCATGATATAGAAGGCTTTTTGTGTTTTACTGTGTTTAACGGCACATGTACAGGCTATTGCGTGTATCTGTGTTTGCCTACAGCAGGTCCTGCTCCACCCAGATGGTTTTCTTCTGCTCGTCCAGTATTCGGTCTTTGATCACCCTGATGAGGTCCTCCGTCCCTGCCCAGGCCTCCGGCTCCAGGGTGGCATACAGACATGGGATGCCCTCCAGCTCCTTCTCTTTTGCGCGACACAGCTTCACAAAGTCTTCCTCTGACTCCACGCGCAGAGGCAACTTCCTGTGTGGAGAGGAAACAGGAAGGAAGCAGCGATGAGGTGGTGAGTGTGGTTTAGAACCCAGTGTTTCTGATGAGATCCTGTCGACAGTCTGCAACAGCGGTCTGCATGCTTTTTCTCAGAAAGATAAGGCTGACGGTAATGGGTTCATGAGCTGGACTGCTATTTAAAGACACAATCCACCATAACACACGTCAAACATCTGGCTTCATTTAAAATCACGTAACGGACAGTTGAGGGGATCACGCACACAGATATTTTGAGTAAGGATCTAGATCTTGGTACCTTTCTGGGCAGGACACACACAAAAAGAAAGGTAATTGCAGCCAGCTACGATTAAAAGTTCAAAAGCAACAACAACATTAAACTGACATCCTCGGCTCAACGCCAACTCTTATCTGGTGTCATATCAAAATATCAGGGACTGTTTTTTTTTTTCTTCTTGTTCTTGGAAAAAAAGAATTGCGGTTTGCAGCTGTGTGGTTTGAGTCACAGGGTAAACATGCAAGATTAAACAAGCTTTGCTAGGTCTACCTTAATTTCTTGACATTTTTGTCACAGATCTTGACGTAGATGATGATTGGGTAGATTTCTCTCCGCAGAAGGTCCTTGACGCAGCTCAGCTCAGCCTCCAGCAGGCAGTGTTTGCCCTGGTGACGGGTGGAAAAAAACAGCCTTTACAGACAAATACAGATCTACTACGTACATACATGAACAAGGAAGTCTCATTAAAAGATTTTAAAGTTAACTGCTTTCGCATATATATCTATTCATTCTGTTGAGGAGTTAGGTGAGGACTTGGTCTTACAACCTGATTTCTCTGCACTACGAATAAATTAAATGAGGTCGGCCTTGAAGGCTTAACATCTTGACACCGCTGTGTTTCGGCCTTTAACTGCAAGACGCTGTCAGCTGAGGTAGGCCTACCACAGGCTCATCAGACCTAAATGTGTGTCTTGTGGTTAGCCTTTAGATAACGTCTATTTTTTAATTAGCCACAGCCGGTGACAGCTCATTCAGAGGGCACTAGCTTCCTACAGGCCTGCGTTCTGACTCACACTTCCCTCAGAAGCATTGTGATTGAGAAGCCTGCACCCCATTTCCACTGGACACACTTTTTCCATTTTAGCTCCCCTGCTTCGAGTATCACAGGTGTTTCCGTGCTTGGCATATGAAGCACAGGTGGAGACAAACTAGCACTACTTGGACCTCGGGACTACAGCTAGTCAGTCAGCATATTCACCTGGGAAATTGGGGGGGGGGGATTTTACTACAGCAGCATTTGTTTTATCAGGCAGAAAAACCAAAACATACTGTTGAACCTCCACCTCTTTTTCTCATACTAACATATGAGGGATTAAATGTGCAGTTCAATTTCTTTACGTTGGTGGAAGGGGGGGGGGGGGGGGGGGTATCACTTAACTGACCCACTTTATTTCAAAAGGTATGAATAGGACTGACAAACAACGGTGTCATTTTTAGAGCAGTTGACTTTCTTTGACTTTTTTTTTTTTTAAGGAGAAGAAAAAAGACCGAGACTTGCACTGAACAACTACGCTTTACATCTTTAATGTTTCCTTATTTTGCATATTTATTTATTGTGTGTCTGTGTTTTAATATTGCATGCACCGTGTCTGGATGTAGAAACTGGATTTACCAGCTTTTAACTGTTTTTTACAGCAGATGATACAGATTAAAGAACACGTTTTATTATCAAGCCATCAGACGCCTCTACAGCAACACCCAACTGCTGCTTACAGTTCTCAGTTTCCTCATGTGCAACATGCTGCATATTGCACCCCCCCCCCCCCCCCCCATCCCATGTACATTTATTTATTCATTACTTTTTTAACCTTATTTATTACTACAGTAAAACTTTACTGTTTAAACAAGCTTTCTGTTGACCAATGCTTTTTACATTTTTATATTTTTAATTTACATTTAAACTCTATATTGTGTATATCGTGCATTTTGCTATTTATCGTACTGTTTATTTTAATCTCTGCTTTGTGACTACCTGTCTATGAAAAGCGCTTAATAAATAAACTTTACTTACTTACTAACTTACTTCTTTTATCTTAATTTCTTGTTTTTCATCTCATCAAACACATTTCAGTGTTTGTCGTAAATCACACATGACAAATAAAAGTAAAACTGAACTGTAATATTGGTTTGTTTTTTATATGTTTTTAAATAATCATGCTGTATAGAATAAAAGATATGTAATACCATATTGTAGGATCTTTGGTTACCATTATACTATTATTTTAGTTCCCCCTGTAATTTCTATGAACAGTTTATTACTGTAAAATGCTGCGACTCTCATGTTCTCAATTTATTTTCTTTTTTTTAAGTTTTCATATTATGACAGTATATCAGTGTTATCCTAAGAAAGCCATAGGTACACTTGGACTGGTTGCCAGTTTGTCACAGGGCTAACACAGAGAGCCAGACGACAGTCATTCATGCCTTTAGCCAGTTTAGAAACTCAAGTACCCAGCATGCAAAGTCCATACAGCTCCAACCAGCCGGGCCTTCTTATTTTGCGTTAACAGTGCTAACCACTGCACCACTAAACACAAAATAACTGAAATAACAAGCAAAATATTCATAAATGAATTATTTAACCCTTTAAACAATAACCTGTCACTGGTGACGGTTAGCATTTTTAGCAAGGTTGGGCAACTCCAAGCCTTGAGGGTCAGAGTCCTGCATTTTAGACCTCACTCTGGGTCAAGACACCTGAATCAAATGATTAGTTCATTACCAGGCCTCTGGAGAACTTCAAGACATGTTCAGGAGGTAATTTAGCCATTTAAATCAGCTGTGTTGGATCATGGACACATCTAAAACCTGGAGTTGCCCACCCCTGGTTTAAAGGATAAATTAGTTTAGGGTTTAAAGGGTTAAACTTAACTTTTGAATTCCTGTAAATATGTGCGCTTACTAAAAGAAACAATATTTCAAAAAAATCTATATCTTGCTGTTAATATATTCATCAGGATTTCCACTGTAATCACATAGCATTACTATAGCATGTTTACTACATTTTTACAGCTATTTCTTAAAGGGTGAGAAGTAGGGGTAAGTTATATGATTGGGGTTAGGATGATAGCACATTTAAGGCTTGTTTGTTTCAGTTTCATCACACACAGTGTACACTTTAGTGTAAAGTTAACAAATAAAGCCTTATAGTTTCTATGTGTGCGATAATTAGGCCTGTGAATATGACAGGTTTATCACTGGTTACATTTGTTGTATGTCTTTTAGTGTCAGGTTGTCTCGATCATTATTAACTTTACAAATCTGAATAATTACATTAGAATAACATTCCCACAACAACGGGGGTCATGTCAGTCTTCCACACTCCCCTTTGACTAAAGTGGTCCCTTAACGTTTATAAAGGAGTAAACACATTAGGAGACGTTGCATTTTCACACACACACAATATAAACTCACTTTTGCAGCGACAGCCTCTATGTTTTCTCTGGTGATGCATTCAAAAGTGGCTTGTTTCTCTTTGTAGTGAATGAAGGGCTCCACGTTCTGTTTTAGATGAAACTCCTCCTTGGTCAAGCTGTCTGCTCAGCAGGATGCAAAGGAAACAGGACAAAAAAAGAAAAGATGTCAAGTCTGTTTCTTGTCTTGTCAAATTGTGGCTCTAAGGGCAGAGAGATGAAACTGTTCATTTGTTAACAGTCACCACAGCACATTTAGCACAAGGAACAGAAACCTTTGTGGTTTTTGCCGTGGGGAATGTCGACGTAATTGAGACTTCAAGCAGTCTCTTGAGTTCGCCAGATGTTCAACATTTTTTACACCGGCAACTTGTCGCGCCCCTGGTCCACTGGGACCGGTTGGTTTGTCATGTGACCGGAGTGTTAATTCTCTAAAAATCTGACGGGGCCGGCAACGTTTTCACATTACAGTGGGTCAGCTGAAGTGTCGCAACTAAACTATCTGTGTCATCTCTGTGCATCGTCATTCTAACTATCATCTGGGTCATCTTAAATCCTGCCTCTGCTGTCTCTTTGGCTATACTCCTTAACATTTACACACAGCACAATACCTGACCTACATCTGAGTAGTTGCTTCCTCTTCTCTCAACGACTCGTCTATAGTTTATATACTTCTTATCTCAATGAGGTATAAAGATTCCTCATTGTGAGCCTTCATACACTGACCTGGTTTGCAGATATTAAAGTCCATGGCTCCCCCCATGTTAAGTATTTTCTGGATAATGGTTTTGGCGAGAGCAGCGGGCGTGAATAGGACCGGTCTTCTTCTCTGGGTCCGCTGGAGGGTGACGGGACTGTAGGGAATCAGGCTCAAGCTCCTGCTCAGCTCACCATCTCCGTCAGCGGCATCTGTTTGCACCAACAGCCACAGCGTGCAACGAGAGGTATAGCACAATTATGACTCAGTTTGAGAACAGAAAGTGAAGAGCTGCCAAAAATAATTTTAGCAAACGAATATCTAGTCTGAATTTGAGCAACAGAGTGAAAAGAGAAAAAGCAGCCAGCAAAAGAAGGGCTCAGTGCAGATAAAAGAAACTAAGCACTGCATTGTACACCTTCAGTACTCTTTTTAAAAATTAACATGAATCTTGTGCAGCAACATTTCCAGTCACAGCCCCACCCCCATGTTCTATTAAAGCCTTTCATTCATGCTCTCACCTAAACAGTTAATTCCACGTTATCATATTTTTATAGTGTTACTGTTATAGCAGTTTTAGTTTCATGGCCTTTTCACACCTCGCTATGTAATTTAAATGTTTAAATTGCTGCTTTGGCTCACACATGTTATGCAGAGCACACAGTTCAAGCACTTTCCAGTCTTACACTTGAGCACAACTTCCAACCGTTTCCACCGCACACCCGTCTGTGTTTACATCAAGTGACATTTCACACACTTTCATCTTACTCTTCCAATGACTCCTTCAGCTCCTGTCAGGGCTTCTTATACAACTGACACTTCACACGCTCTGAGCTTTTTGACAACAAAAACCATCAAAACAACTTTCCACAACTTTTGCTTTTTTAGACGTGATTTACTTCAGTTGCTCTCTGTGCTCACGGTGTCTTCAATCCTCAACTCCTTTCAGCTTTTTTTCTTCCTTTTTTTCGCGCTTCAGCTTCACCAGAATTGCTTGCATGGAAAATGGCACCTATGCACCCTTTAGCAGCTCTTTACCACTGCTGCTTTCACTTTCTGCGCTTTTGACAGCCACTTCAAATGCTTCAGCTGTGAATTTTCCGTAGTTAGCACATGTGCACCGTCTTTGTTTTGTCTCTCCCCCCCAACCGACCGACTGCAACGCTTTGTGCTCACCTTCGGGTCGAAGCACCTCAAAGCCTTGCCTGGGTAGTGTTGTGCTGCCTGAGTTGATGATCCTCACACGCTCATTGCTGTTCATTCGCTTGTACTTGATGTCCACCCTGCTCACAAACTGCAAATCAAAGCAGATATAGAAAAAAAGGCCTGAGTTACTGAGACGTGGAGGCAGTTGCGCATCGGTTTTATGGAAAACGAAGAGTTTATTAGGACCAATCTTGATTCATTGTCTTAAGTTTCCGCACCGCCGAACAACTCTCGACATCGCGACAACTGGAGGTTTTGTTTGAACTTTATTACCTGCAGTATTTGAGTGAGGAAGATGCTCGCTCTAGACAAGCGCGGGCTGGCTCTGGGATCAGGAGAGTGGCTGGTTTCTTCTGGTTGTAAATTATTCTAGGCAGAAATGAAAAGCATACATGAATGTTGTGATCCAAACTGTAACAAACACGCTTTTGTGAGCACAACATAGCAGAATAACGCCCTGAAATAACTACTTACTCAACCAACCTGACATCAATGTAAACTGATGCTGACCCAAGCTTAAGCAGAAAGCTTAGTTCTAGCGTGTTATCAAAGAGCACTCTAGAGTGTTTTCTTTTTGATTGCAGATGCATGGGCATGTATACGGCTTGTTTATCATGCAATGCAGGTACCCGAAAGGGTATCTCATGGATGAACTGCAAAATAAATCCAATCTGGAATGCAATCTGGAAACCCATCGCCTAGTCTCAGATTATTTGGAAATGCATAGAAATTTTTTTTCGAGGGGAGGGTTGCAACTATCATGCAGGCGTGGTTGCATGCAAACTGCTTGCAATCAATATTGGAAAGAAATATCCAAAATATACAGAGATGGCCAGGATAAGAACTATTAAATGGTAAATTTTTTATTGGGAAATAGTTGGATATTAATCATTTCTGGGAAAACTGCCTTTGTTGTTCCGGTTGTGCACATCAAACCACCTCCCCCGCCAATCCAATGACCTAGGAAGGATTTTCCCCCACATTACGCGTTAGTTTGCGAACCCTTAATTTGCAACCCAGACTATAAGACTTATTTACGCATCTTTGCTTTAGTCAAATACCCGTATTCAAATTTTCAATGCACTTTTTTAAACTAAGTGAGAGAGCGAGAGGAAAAAGAAAGAGGCTGAGGTTTCTCACCCTGTTGTTCCGTTGAATTTCATTCTCTTCTTTCCCCCCTCGATACACTAACTTCTGAATCTTTACCAGGAGCAGCTGCTGGGCTCTATTCACACACGTAAACACACAAAAACACACACACACATGCACACTGAATGCTTGTCAAGATTCTCCCTCCGTGTACGAACTCGTCCTCCCTCGGGCTTCTTTTTATTATGCTCTGAGGTTACAACAGGCTGTTTCTGCAGATGTTTCAGGTTAATGCTTCTTTGGTGTAATGTGTAATCTTTCAGGAGATCAGTGGTAATCAGCTGCTACTGCATTTTGAAAATCTGAGCTAAAACTCACTCACAAACTTCAGTTTAAAAAACAAAAGCATACAAAGTCTGTACCGTGAGTAACTGGGTATAGTGCCTCGCTCAGCCAGGTCAGAGCCGCTGTAGGGGTCCACACGGGCGCACTGCCACTCACAGCGGCCCTGGTGCCTGGTGTCCAGCACGTGCACCACCTCATCGCAGCGCACGGACAAAGAGCAGCTGTCCGACTGTCCGGAGATGTTGAGGTTGACACGTATGTAGAATGAGTCGCCGGATGCTAAAGTGCCATCTGCTAGATTGCTCTGGAGACGGCGATAAGCTGCAGGGCGAGCATATATTTGAGTTCATGTATGCTGTGGAGTCACATTCAACAAATGTTCCAATATAAACATCACTTACAGTCGTGGCTGGCTCGATAGTGCAGGGTGATGGGCCCAGAGCAGTGCTGCAGAGTCCAGTGGGCTTCTTCCTGAGTGCTCGTCTCCAATGAAATGCTCTGGTTTTCCCCACGTATGCACCCTTCAAGCTGGACAGCCAATCACAGCAGAAACAAAGATTACCGATTAGTCCCTTCTAAAAACTGTCACAGGAAAAGGAACAGAAATAGAACAAATAAAACAAGCAGGTGTCTAAAATTATGAATTCGGCGTGTTCCTCGTTCCTCTCTAAATGTCCATCCACGTTCCCAGTTCTCTAAAGAGCTTTTCTTTTTGCACATCCAGCTGTTTTAACTGAGGTCGTCTTACTGCCACCATGAATCTTTTCACAATTAAAACATTCAGGAGGTAGATGACATACAAACATGAGGTGGTGGCCCTCTCGTAGCCCCGCCTTCTCTGCGTTGGACCCAGACTGGACATACGAGATGAAGATCCCGCTGTCGTTGCCACCGATCAGCCTGATGTCCTTCAGCAGGTTGTCGCCTTGCAGTGACAGCTCCTGCACCGGCTTCAGGGACCCGCTGAGTCTGGAGAAGGAGGAAAGAGACGGGCGGAACGGCCTGCACGAGCACGCAAAGACACAAAGCAGAAGGTGTTTGTAAGTCAGCATCACTTTTCGCTTTTATTCCTGTGTGCGTTTCTGCACCAGCGGACATGCTGTACCTCTCCAAAGAGAGTTTCCTGAAGATGTTGTTGACCTGCTCCAGGTCATAAGTGTCCATTCCTTCAGACTGATGGGAAGAGGAAGATGAGTGCACAGAGGGAGGACCACGCTCATCCTCTGAGGAAAGAATAGAAATAGATGGATCATTTTTTTTCCTTCAAAAAGAAAAACCAGGTCAACTGAAGGTAAACATAGTATCTCAGATCACAAATAGCAGATGTTTAAAAAGTGCATTACCAAGCTCCATTTCCATGTTGTCACTGTCAAAGTCAGAGATGCTAAAACAGACAAAACAAATCAGACTGAAGGGAAGGCAAACCAGCAGAAATTCTTCAAACTTTACTGCCATGAAGTTCAATCGGTCGTCTCCGTGACGTTTATTCAGTACCTGCGGGGGTAGAAGTCGTGCTCCTTCTCCCTCTCTCGACGGTAAAGGGACGCTTTCTCAGGGGGTTCAGGAAGAGTGGACAGGATGCTGTCGTTACGGCAACGCAGCTGAAAGGGAGAAGTCACCATTATACGCTGGACAAGCCATTTACGTCAACACTGCATTAGATTCTGGATAGACCAGGATTTCTACAAAGAGCAGCCAGGATGATTATTTTTTACCAAAATCAGAGCGGCGCAATTTCACTGGTATTAAAAGTAAGCAAAAACAACTGAGTCGCACCATTTGCCTGTTGCTGGGTGAATCCACCGGGCTGAACATGAGCTGGGAGGTGGACGAAGAGCAGGTGAGCGGGGGAGCCGACGAGGGCGGATATGTGGGGGAAATAGGGATGCTGGGTGAGGGAGGGAGAGAGCTGCTGTTGCCATAATTCGGCACGTTGATCTCCAGAAAGTTGCCTCCGTTGGTAGGAGCCGAAGCTGGAAGGTGGAGATAAACTTTGATAAAGCTGCACAAAAGGATTGGTCACATGTTGCTGTAGGAAATGCGGCGGTAGGTAGTGTTACCTGCAGGGTGACTGTTCTCTGAGTTGATTGGAAAGTCTTTCAGTAAAGAGACTGGAGACTTTACTCTATTCTAAAAGACAAAACACAGTCATTTTGATCAGTTTGTCATGTGTAGCAGAGCCATTTGATAAATCTCTGCTCTGTGCATTAGAAGGTATTGAGTTTGGTCTTTGCTTCACATGATCTATAAGGTTAAGGAGAGAATAACTGACCCCCGCTTTGAGGTTGAGTCTGCGTCTGAGTCGGGGCTCCTCGGAGAAGAACTTGTCGTCAGGCGACTCGTCGCTGGAGCATTCAGACTGTCCCTGTGCCAGTTTACTATCATCTCCCTGAGAAATGATGGACGGAGGTAAATCCCTTGGTAGACTCTGCAAAAACAGTGAAACTGTTAAAGGGGAGGAATGTTTGGCGAAAACTTGAGCATTTTTTAAATCGATATGTGAAGAAAAGAAACAATATCCCTTCGCACTACTGTGTCTGACCTGGTCTAGGTTGATGTCTTTGGACATTCGTCGCAGGCGAGACTCCAGAGTGACCAGCTTAGCGTCTTTGCGTACAATCTCCAGGTGGAGTTCATCGCTCCTCTCCTCCAGCTCTCTGATCTGCTTGCGATACTTGTCCTTGTCGATGAGACACTGGGAGAACTGGTGCTGGGCCTCGTCTCTGGCTCGAAACGCCTGCAAGCAGCAGAGGAGTTAACACAGAAGTATGAATGATTTTGTATGTATGAAATCATGTGTGTTGTGTGTGTTTTCACCTGGTCTCTCTCCTTCTCCACCTCGTCTAGCTGTACAGCGATGGTGTCTATGCGGTTGCGATACATCTCGCAATCCTTCTGCAGTGTGGAGCACTTCAGCTCCAGGTCCTCCTTTTCTTCCAGGTACTGCATACATGGACACACACACACACGCACACAGACCAAAACTAACGGTTATTTATAGTTAGACAAAAACAGGTAGAGAAATACAGGAAGAGAAACAGCGGGAGAGAAATAAAGAGCCACCAGATTATGCAGAAAGAGGCCTGAGACGGGGCTTTCTTCAAAGGTCTCATGGGGCACTGAACAAACAGGCTTTGCAGTAACACACCCTAAAAACCTTTTTTAGGGTGTGTTACTGCAAAGCCTGTTTGTTCAGTGTGCCTCTCTGCACCACACTGCTACATATTCACACATTTAAACACAGATGGAAACAAGCTGCCAGACAGAAATATGACTGCTAAACTCCCATTTAGCCCACTTACAGCATACAGCCATACATTCTTATGTGTGTGTGTGTGTGTGTGTGTGGTTGTAACCTTATCTCGTAGTTCCTCTGCCTGTCTGATTTCTTCATGCAGGTTGTAGAGGCGGTTGACCAGATCCTGTCTGTCTTCTAGTGCTTCCTGTCTGTCATGCTCCAAAATGTCAAGGATGGCCTTGTCTGACTCAGGTAAAGGGCCGGGCTGGGTAAGAAACACACACACACATTAACACTGTTAGATATGAAATCATATGACTGGCTGCTACACTGCAGT
The DNA here is from genome assembly GCF_965226115.1 of Aulonocara stuartgranti. NCBI lineage: Eukaryota > Metazoa > Chordata > Actinopteri > Cichliformes > Cichlidae > Aulonocara > Aulonocara stuartgranti. The sequence continues at coordinate 23,798,707 of NC_138942.1, read as the reverse complement.
TGTCAACCTTTCCTTTTTATGCTTATCAGCAAGGAAATAGTGAGTCAACCAATAAGTGTGAGTTTATTGATAGAACACCTCATCACATTTAGACCTTCTTCAGAGTAATTTATAGAGCAAAGTTAAGAAAAATAAAATGATGCATCTATTGTCCGTTCCCTTATTTCATGGCACACTCACTGGACACTTCAATGGGTACAGCTTTTCAGCTGTTTATTAACACAAAACAAGTCAGTGCGTGTAGACACGGTCAAGACGATCTGCTGAAGCTCAAACTGAGCATCAGAATGAGGACGAAAGGTGATTTAAGGGAGTTTAAAAGGTGGCGTTGTTGTTGGTGCCAGTCGGGCAGATCAGTATTTCAGAAACTGCTGATCTACTGGGATTTACCCACATAATCATCTATATAGTTTAAAGAGAATGTCCTGAAAAAGACATAACATCCAATGAGCTGCAGTTCTCTGGGTAGAAATGCCTGATTGGGAGTCTGTTCTTGGTTCTTTAGAGGTTTGTATTCTAACTTTAGTTCCTGTTTGGTTTTCCATGATGTTTTCAGCTCAGAATTTCTTTTCTTTTATATTTTGTAACTATAGTTATTGTTTACCATTAACCCCTTTCCCATCATTATATTACATCCATTGTCTTTTGATTCCTGTTTTATTTTGCTAGCCTCCTGTCCCGTGTATGTGTACTTAGTTTTGAGTCCAATGTCTTGTTTTCCCAGATTAGGAAGAGTGAGGAAGGCACCAGTAACTCAAAAACCACTCATTACAGCCAAGTTATGCAGAAGAGCATCTCTGAATGTAGAATTATGTAACCTTGGCGCAGATTGGCTACAGCAGCAGAAGACCACATTGGATCTGGTCTCTCATGTCAACTAACAACAGGAAACTGAAGCTGGAATTCATATTTGCTCACCAAAAGGGGAAACAGACAACTGAAGAAACATGCTTGGTCTCAATTTCTAGTGCGACATTCAGATTACAACATGAAAGCATGGATCCATCCTTCTTCGCCTCAGCAGGTTAGGCTGCTGTTGGTGGTGTAATGGTGCAGGGATGGTGCTTTCTTGGACATGACAATGACTTTGTTGTACTCAGATGGTCTCTAATAGAACGCTTTGAGGTGTTGTTGAAACGGGAGATTCACATCATGGATGTGCAGCTGGCAAAACTGCAGCAACTGTGTGATGCTATCATGTCAATATGGACCAAAATCTCAGAGGAATATTTCCAGCATTTTGTTGAATCTATGCCACGGAGAATTAAAGCAGTTCTAAAGACAAAAAGAGGCCCAATCTGGTACTAACAAGGTGTACCCAATGAAGTGGCCAGTGAGCGTGTCTACTGTTAAAGATGGTGGATGTTCATATTAAACATGACCAAATACTCTTAGCTCTCTATGATGTCAATGAGAGCAGATTTTCCCAATATGGTCATCTGAGGCAAACAGGTTTGTCGGTGAGCACAGAAGCCACACCCACTTGTTTTCAAAGCCTTCTGTTTATGAGAGGCAGACAAGAAAAAAGTTGGCTTAAAGGTAGATAAGCTAAAAATGCAGAGCAGTTAAAAGTTCCCACAGCAAATAAACACACATAGACCGATGATATAAGATTATTTTTTATCTGTGAATCATGCAAATAGAAAACTATGCAATTGGAACTGAAAAATGAATGAATAATAGGTTCTATTATTAGTTAGTCCAACCCAGCTCAGTAGCTCAGTCCTTTGGTGTCGATGGTTTTTGTACCTTACACTTTTGTTTTGCACTTACAGCAGCAGACAAACAGCAGTTGGGCTGCAAACTCAGTGTTGCATTTAGCTGCTAAGATATTTTTACACACATGCGGAGATAAGCATTTGACAGCTCACGCTAACAGCTTGTTGTGCTGCTCTGAAGTGGTGAAAATGTATTTATTACAGTCGGTTTAAGTTATGATAGCAGAGCAGGCAATGTCAGTGCTTTATTACATAATGCTCAAGTACCTGTATGATGGACTGTAGCTCCTGCAGTTTGATCTTGAGCATCTCGTTCTCTCTTTCCAGCTCAAAGATCTGCTCTCTCTTTGGCCGATTCTCGATGTCGTTCTTCAGCTTCAGACTCTGTCTCCTCTCCATCTTACACTCTTCCTCCACCTTGTTCAGCTTGTGCTTCAGTTGGTCAATCTATAACGCAGACAAGACAGTGATCAGCACCGAGCTAGAGGAACGCTCTTACTGTTTTTGTTTTTTGTTCATTGATTATCATTAATACACAGAGTGATGATGGCGTTTATCTGCATGTGCTTTAATACGTCAGGCAGTACCTCCAGCTGCAAGTCTCGGCTTCTCATCACAGCCATGTTCTTCTCCTCACTCAGCGTGGCGTACCTCATGGCCAGCTTGTAGTTTTCATCCTTTACTCTCAGGAGCTCATCACTGTAGGTGTTTCTCTCCTCTCTCAGCTTATTGTACCCTAAGCGGCAACCAAAAATGTGAAAATGTAGCTTTACTAGATCCTTCTTCTTTATTCGCTTTGCTGTTGGGCAGCAGTTGTTTCATTGGTGGAAATAAGGAATATGGCTTCCCTTTATGTGTAAAGATTAACATCATTTTATGTTTTGCAGCACATTACATGACATCCAAAAACAAGCTCAACGCTGATATATTAAAAAAATGATAAAAGTCGCAAAGCTAATTATATGAGCATGTGAAAGCCTAAAGAGTGTACTTGCACTATTTTTAGTATTTATTTGTTTGTGCTTGGTGTTCCAGCTGCAGTGTTTAACTGCATGGGGCATAAAGACCACAGCGTCCTAGTTTCACTGGTAGTCTTTGAGAGACAACAGAGTTTATCCATATCGAACCTGAATGTGGTGCACCAGGCGGGGCAAACCAAGCCTGTGTGGTGGGTTGCAGTTTCAGCAAATCGTGGTAAGCTTTTGGTTTAGATTTTAGGTTTAACCATTTGAGACAATAGTCATCTGTCTTTACTGTCTGCAGCAAGTAGGTGTGTGTGTGTGTGTGTGTGTGTGTGTGTGTGTGTGTGTGTGTGTGTGTGTGTGTGTGTGTGTGTGTGTGTGTGTGTGTGTGTGTGTTTTAAGCATCCAAGACATCAGCAGCAGTGGTTGGAAGCATTATCTTTTCGGTAAATGCATCCCAGTAAACATATTAATGATATACTGTAAGTTATTCGCTTTGTGAGAATGGCAAACAACACCTTAGTGCAGCCACGCAACTGCATTGTCAGTCTTATTAATACAAATTCAGCGTAGAGACACAGATGGTGGGAAGCTAGTAAACTGCGGTCAGGAAATATATCAAACAAAAACAAAAACTTTACTCTGCTGGAAGGCCTGAAGCTCCTGATTGGCCAGCTTTAACTTCCTTTTTTCATCTTCCAGAGTGACGAACTTCTTGTTGAGCTCAGCGTGCTGCAGGGTCTTGACTTTGGACTGCTGCTGCAGCTTCGTGACTTCATTCATCAGAAACTGCGTCAGACCCTCGTGACCCTCTTCCACTGCAGGAGAGCAGAGGAGGAAAAAAAAAACAAAGTATATTATACACCTCTGACTTTATAACAGGATTGCAAAGTAAGCTGATTTGGATCAATTCAGCTCTTACACTGCATAACTGAAGTGACTGCTTTTGCCTGAACAGAGCTATAAAGCAGCTACAGAACGACCAGTTCACAAAGTTTCCTCCCATAACTGGAGTTATGAACTGGAGCTATCTACTCCATTTGAGTCAAATACTCCTGGGCAACTTTGGATTCAGCATCTTGCAGAAGGAGCAGGCAATCGATCCACCAACCAACCTTCAACTCACACATGTCACGCTTCACTTCAGAAATTTTCTACACTTCACTGTCCATCAAAGCCTGTATGAGTCTTTGTAGTACACGGAAGATGTGTGTTCATGCATGTATGTGCTGGATGCAAAGATTTTTGCCTCACCGACAATGGTGGAGAAGCGTCGTGTGGGTTCCTTCCCCGTGACCAGCTTGTACAGGTCAGGGTAGTAAAATTCCAGACTCTCCAGGAAGGCCACGTACCCCCGCTCGCCTTTAGTGTGGAGGATGTCAAGTAGACGGCCTGAGAGAGGAAGGGTTAACATGTGAGAGGTCAAAGAAAAAGAAAGCAAAATAGGAGTTCTGCCTTTAATAATTAACAAATGTGGAAATACGCCTTTCTACCCACTTGTGCGGTTTGTTTTTGTGGCAAGCACTAGTGAGTTGAGAATCTCATCCTCATCCAGTTCATCCAGGACTTTGCACTGACGAAGGTAGGGCGTGAGCTTTGACGGGGTGATCGTAGTACACAGGTTGTAGCGTTGGCTCTCCACCTTCTCCCACAATGCCTCCACATCATCAGATGTCCCATTTTCCATTTCTTACACCCTTAAAAAGTAGCAGAACCCACAGGGGGGGGGGGGTTAGCTGTGCAGCATGTTGTCTGTTTTTACATGTCTCGTACTGGAAATTAACTTATGCGAGTTAGCTGAGGACATCGCAGATCTGTGAATGCTCCCTGAACAGTTATCAGGCACAAAATGGTGAATGAAAAAGGAGAAGGAACTGAGAGGACATATTTGTTAGGTTATGAGAAACCACATTTGAAATATGATAGCTTAGTTTACTTTCAGACATCAGCAAGACTAAGAAAGATGCACCAAATTAAAAGATATACACATTTATATGATCCCGAAAGAAGTTTCTACTTTGGTAAAAACAGAATAACACAGTGTTTTTAAATATATAAAAGTTGATTTTGTTTGTGAGCCACAATAATTTCTGTTTATGAATTTCATGCTACTTATTTCTGTCATATGGATGGAATCTCTTTCCTTCTTTGGTCTGATGGGTTGCCATCAGATAAAATCTGGGGATGCATATTAATGGTTCTGGGAAGCTGATTGAACTTTTAGCCTCCTAGTTTTTCCGTTAGTACCCCCACCAACTATTACCAGAAAGTTGACATTTGTGGTTTTCAATAAAATTTCCGAACAGACCACCAAGTGACACATAATACACACATCTCATACAGAGGGAAGTGTATCAATTTTAGCCACCAGCTACGTGCAAAAACTAGCTGCATGTTTGGCATCAATTAGCAGATGTTAGCATGCTAACATGCTAAGCTAAATGCTAAATTAAAAGAAAGGGCATTAAAAGAAACCTTTAGTGCATATAGTGCATATAGTTACTGCTGTCTCATAGAGAAATGTCTAAATTATTACATTTCTGTATTTAAATATGAAAACACTCATTTACCAAGTTTTCATCTAAGTGGTCAAGGACAGAGCACCTGTGGCTGCCCAACAGAACCAGAAGCTATGCCAGGTAGGATGTATATACTGATACTGCTGTAATTACATGAAGCCACTACTTTTTTTAAAGCAGATTTTTTTTGTTGTTTTTATTGCTGAACCATTTCACTGCCACCATTGTTTCCATACAGAGAGAAACCACCATTTTAGGCCTTGATTATCTTATGGCCTTCATAAACAATGGTAAAAAAAAAAAAGGAAGCACAATAAGAATTATATGCTTCTGTGTTGCTACATTGTAAGCAGCTTAAGTCATTCTCTAGCTCCTCCGTCGTTCTCCGAGAGCCATGAGGTGAAAGAACTTACGTCTGGTAAATCCCTTGTCCTACCCAAAACTGCATATACTGACATCACTCGAGAAAACACATCATTATTGACTCATTTTCCTATCTGAGACTTCCAACTGATCTCATATTTATTGTATTACCTCCAAGGTGTAAAATCTTTTTTTATATTTATCTTTATAGCTGATATGGTCCTGAAATATGATAACCGATGCATCTAAAAGAGCCGCTTCATGCCTTACTAAGTATAACAGAACTTTGGTCCCACACACTCTTGACATAGACTTTAATTGGCTGACATCTTTCCATTTGCCTCTCCACTCTTTTAATTTTTACTTTTCCAGAGACAAATTGGTGCTCTCTTGATCTTCCTCTTACTCCCACTTGGTTTCCTCTCTCCATCTTATACAGGCATGCACACTGTCCATGCACTGCTGGCATTTGCATGCTCTTTGGGTAGTGGGTGTTATCCTACAAGCCCGCTTTGTGACTTGAAGCCAACAGTTAGGCAAATCATGGTTATCTGATGCCGCAGCACATGTAAACACACACAATCACGCATACTTTTGCATACTCTAACTGCATGTGTAAAAACTGGAGCTTGTGCTTTTGTCCTGCTTAGAAATGACACATGCTGGTTATAATGCCAGAGCAGCATCTGATGTACCCAGTTTAATCTTTATTGTAAATGTGAAAGTAAATTAAAAGTGAGATTAAGCTCCTCTCAACAGCTTTACCTCTATTACTTTGTAACTGCCTTCAGATATTTGTGCAGACAGTGAACAAAATCAATGACAAGCTTCTCCGCAGTTCGATACAAGCACAAACATCACACCCTCTCAACTCTTAAGCTATTATTTGTATCTACAGCATGCATACCCTGCCACAGTCACTGCAGATGATAAAACCACAAACACTCAGACCAACACACACAGACACACACACCCCTGCAGTTGTGCACATGCACAAATACACAGTGCATGCAGGCACATTATAAACACACACAAACACACATGCACGCACAGACCCCTTCAGTAACCACACACATGTTTCCTCTTCTCTCTTTTCTTAATTTGGACTTGATTACCGAGAAAGCTCATCCTTGCTTCCTCCTTTTCAAACCAGATGTGAGTAGCTGCTCCCTTCCTCTCTTCTCTGTTCGTCTTCACAGACAGCCACTCTTGTTTATAGTACTGCGGTCAGAGGAGTTGATTGTCCATTTTAAAGCAGTGCGCAGACGTGTGCATCTGTGTGTGTGTGTGTGTGTGTGTGTGTGTGTGTGTGTGTGTGTGTGTGTGTGTGTGTGTGTGTGTGTGTGTGTGTGTGTGTCTAACCCTCCCTTCCTTTTTGTTAATGTCTCTATACTTAGAAAACTCAGTTTGACTTTTTGCAGGTGAAGAAAGAAATGCACTCACACACACACCCACCCAAAGAAAAAAAATTTGAATTTCCTTTTTGGAGAAGTCACACTACATGTTTTCGCTTCAGTATTTCCACTCAGTGGAACACGATAAATAAAGAAACCTCCATTTCAAGTGCTTCTTTAACGTTGCTCTACATCAGGACCTGTGCACCCAAGTGAAAGACTTACTTTATATGGTTTTCAAACGGGATTTCAGTTGCTTTGAGCGTCAGTGTTTCACCTCAAATACAACGGCATCAAACTCATTCTGAAACCATTTTCATTTTTGTGCATCTGTAATGGAAAGCAGTAAAGTGTCCTTAAAATGGTGATCCTTTGTCTGCAGTGCACTGACTATTTAGAAAGCTTTTCTTTCAGGGCCGGGTGTGAACCGCTTTGGAAACACACCAAACTGCTGTGAAACCAGGTTGTATCATGGGAATCAGTTTGCTCGAGACCACTCTCTGACAATCAGCGAATATGCAGTCATTCTGAGACTTACATGACACTAGTTTCTGCGGGTCCATCTAAGATCAGAGCATATAATGGAAGCTGAGATTAATTTTCAAATCAACAAGAAAAAGTCAGTGGCAGGGGGGGTGTTCACTGTAAATCCCAGAGAACATAAATCTCTGTATAAATCCCTGCAAAATCAGAGTGCTGAAAGAATTTAATTAGGAAGATGCAAACGGTAAAGACGCACAGATATTCCTCTCTAAATAAAATAATACAAATAATTCAAATTTTGATCTAATATACAGCTTAACAGTGTTGCAACTCACAATGTGTGACATAGGATGACAGTGCCATTGATCCGCACATGCAATTTGTACTATTTTCTGCTTTATTCTGTTGCGGATAAATGTTTTGCATTGAGTTTTCAAATACAGTCCATCCAGGTGCACGAGATCAGGTCATATGATCCTACGTGGGGGGGGGGGGGGGGGGGGGGGGGGTGTCAAGGCTTACTGTCAGAGTGTTGGCCTCATACAGGCGGGTCAGCTAGCTGATAGGCAGATTATGATTGGCTCAGGTGCACAAACCATCATAAAGACTCCATTGTCTGGCCGAATAGCTGAAGCTATAAGAATTTGATATCTGGGTTCCCTCTGTGGAGATCGGTGAAAGAACACAGCAGACAAAGGCGGACGTCGAGCATCTCTAAAAGATTAATATGCACTGCTTTCGTAGTTTAGCAGAACAAATAAATAAGCAAAAAAATACTTTGCATCTCACTTTTAATTTAACTGAAAAGAATGAACAGTTGAGCCCAGAGATGACAGGCAATAGGCATAGCTTCCCATGCCTGTTAGACCAGCTTTCACAACAAGTTAATATTACTCCTTTTTCTGCTTACAGCATTTGAAAAGGGAGTGCATGCTGTTGATGGGGTGGTGTCCCTTTTTGTGCACTTTTTAAAATTAGATCGTCCCATTTCCTGACAAATATTACTCAACACTTTCAGCAAACATGATAAGGTTTTTGGTTTTTTACAAGCCGACGCCAATAACATCTCGGTGCGCTGTCCGTGACATGTGTGTGTCCTTGCGTCTCCCTCACTCTCACTGGATGTCATTGTTTCTCCACCTGCTGCTGGAATCCCAAACATTTGGATATTGCCAGATAAAGAGCAGACCATGACAGGATTGCAGATATTATATTACACATCTAATAGCCTATAAATTTTCTAATGTAAGAGCCAGAAAAACAGGTGAACGGAGTCATAAATGCAGATGACAGATTTGCCATCATCTTTTATCGAGTGTCGTTTCTTCTGAGAGAATACCTGCCTTGTTTTCAGAAGGGTGGTGCGGTCTATATTTTAATCATAGCTGTAATCTAGATGACACACAGCACGGTTTAGAAAGTCTGTCATCGCTGCGGTGATATGAGGTGTAAAGCCTGTGTGACTCCTCGCTTTTTCCACTCCAAAAAAGTGCGGCACGTTTACAAGGCTGTTGGTGAACCTTTTCCCTCAATAATAAATATGAAAAGTTTTGACATATTTATGAGGGAAAGGGAGGGGAGACGGGCAATTCTATACCGGCCATTTTTTTGCTTACCTGAGATGCGGCGGATGTGAATTTCAAAGAGTCGCAGAGACGGTAAAGTTGGCCTCTAGCTGCGGTGTGGAGCCTGATTCTGTTGTTTTTCTTGCCTTGTTAAAATCTAAACACCGGTTTATCCACCATGGATCCTAAAAGCTCAGGTTGTCTCCATTTATCCGAAAGAATGAGAAGTTTCTTTTTAAAAAAGAGAGCGGAGAGCGCATGGGAGCTGCGGCCCCGACTCACTGCCTCAGATAGAGATAGAGAAACAGAGAGAGAGAGAGAGAGAGAGAGAGAGAGAGAGAGAGAGGAGGCGGGCGATGTGAGCTCGGATGGAAATAACAAGCTCTGCGCACGGAGGTGAGGAAGAGCGCAACCCCGCAGCAGCCGCCGTGACCTGCAAGTGTTTGCGCTGTGGCTGTGATCAGATACGGCATCACTGCCCTGCCATAAACCCGTCCACTCTAACAGGGACCTGTGAGTTTACAGTGTATTATATGAGGATTGTTATGCTTCTTGTCTAACAATCTGACGTAAACTCAGCTGGGTGATATCAACTTAACGGCAGCTTCTTTTTCCCCCTTTTATTTCACTTCATTATCTTCGTCTGATGCTGTGCTTCAGAAAGAGAAACACTTAAATGCATTCCCGAGGATCAAGCTTCACCGATCATAACGTGAAAACACCCTTTGGCCATAGGCACCCGATAGGTATTTGTATTTTTATGGCTTTATATGGCCTACATATTGTTACATTGATGATGGCAACATTTCAGCACCCTGACACTGCATAAACTATTTATCTGTTGCTTTAGTCCATAAGAGCCGATGTGCCATTCGTCTAGATTTCACATACAAGTGAAGTTTCAGCCACAACTGGCTAAAAAAAAAAACCTGGTCTTTACACGCGAGCAAAATGCGTATTAATAGTGCGCAATTTTGTAATGTCTTTCACGTCTAAATAGGGAAAGAAGACGTTGTGGTGGGATTATGCAGCTATCATTAACATAGAGAAGGAGCTGTATTCTCTTCACTGGAGAAAGAGCACACGACTAGGGGCTAATTTGCATTAAAGCAAATAGAAGTGTTACTTTGACCGATTCAGAAACAGTTAAAAAAAACAACAACTGTGTGTTGCAGACAGACTCATAGAAAGAATTCAACACAATGAGCGATCAAAACTAAAGAAAATAAACACAATTTATTTTACATAAGTTATAGTAGTAAATGAAGAGTAGTCAGGAGATTGGTCCAGGTGACATGGAGATAAGGAGAGGATGGAGTGTGAGGATGCGTGAAGAATGAAGCTGATGAGCCGTACTGTGAAGCTGTGGGAAAGAGTCGTTAAAGCTATAGGTTAAGAAGAGAGGTGACGAGCAGTAGGCAGCAGTGTGGCTTCATGATGACAAAGAGCACTGCAGATGGGATGTTTTTTTTGAGAGTGTTGATGGGAACGCACAGAGAAGATTAGAAGGAGTATTGTGTCTTTGTGGATTTAAAGAAAAATGAATATGATAAGGTGCCAAGAGAGGAACTGTGGTACTGCATGAGGGACGTATGAGGACAGCGAGACAGTAGTGATGGAAGAGGAAGTGCTGACAGATTAGCTCAGCCAGGAGTCTCCGTGGACTGTGATGTTTAGGGACGCCATTGTAGTGAGAGAAGGGAGTGGGTCGAAAAGAGGTTGGAGAGGTGGAGGTATACACTGAAGAGAAGAAGAATGAAAGTCATTAGAAGCAAGACAGAATACATGTGTGTGGATGAGAGGGAGACAGGTGTAACAGTGAAGCAGCAAGGAGTAGAGACAGTGAATGTGTGTGAGTTTAAATCCCCCGGGTCAACCATGCAAACCAATGGACAGTGCACAAGAGAGGTGAGGAAGAGAGTGCAGGCAGGGTGGAGTGAGTGGAGACAAGTGGTGTAGGTGTTTTGTGGGACAAATGCCTAGGAAGGGAAGGGTGAAAGCGAAGGTTACAGAATGTGAGGGTCCGCAGATCTATAGTATTGATACCAACACTGGTATTGGTATCCGATCGATACTAGCATGAAAGTTGAAAGTATCGGTCTCAGTATTGATATTGGCATTACTGGCTCTGTATTAGTTTAAACACTACAAGTATCAGCACTACAAGACGGTAGTGAGACCTGCTATCATGTATAGAGGCAGAGCTAAACAGGACAGAATTAGAAACCATCACATCAAAGGGACAGCTCAGGTTTAGTAGGACAAAGCTGGAGAGGTGAGAGAAGAAGAAAAAATGTATTTATAAAAGTATCAAACTAAGTAAATGTTTAAATATAAAGACATAACAAAATTAAAAGTTACAATGTAACCTATTAAGAATTAAATTTACCCTTCTATAATTGAGAAATTCGTTGTCGTCTGATTGTAACGTATTGTGTAGTCGAAGGACTGTCGCAAAAACCTGGAACCTTTTCAAATGCTTCGGAAGAAGGTTTGTAGGCACAGTCATTTTTATTCGGTTCGTCCGTATTATATGCCTGCCACCGTGCACTTTTTCTTTAAACTGTTTGAATACAAACGGAGTGGGAGAGTCCGGCAGTGGTTTTAGTTCATTAGCGGAACTAAAGTCACGTCATGTGATTCCAGTCAGGACTCGATTAGCAAACGGACTGTTTACCTTCCGCTTCAGACAGATGTGGCAGAATAATATTCTTTCAAAATGTATTCTCACGCTTCAGAGAGTTTAATTAAACAAGCAAGGTAAGGGCAGAATGAAAGGATAGCTTTCTTTTTTTCTCCCCGCATTTCGCTTTCCTTTAATCTGTTTAGCTACTGAAACTAAAGCTAGCTAGCATGTTGAATATATCTCCATGTTATTCAAACGCACTTTAAAGATACATTCTTCTCAGGGCTCTTTAAAGCGTTCGCGACTTTAACTTGAGTAGAAAGAAATGTGTTCGCTGTCACATAACTCTGTCAGAGTTTTATTTTTATTTTTTTCAACGAGTGTTTAGCTTCCGTGAGATCTGTCAGGGGTCTTTAAAGAGATCAAAACCAGCCGCACTCTGTCGTTTGCAGAGAGATTCAGGAGTCTGAGCTGCAGAAGTTTTACAGCAGATTAATGAAGATGCTTCAGGGCAAGGAGCTCGGTCACGACACAGTGGACTCCCTGCAGAGGCTGCACCTCATCCTTTCTGCCACCAAGTACACCCGAACGTAAGAACTCCCACCCACGCCTCTCATACTTCATGTCGTGGATGAGCTGATACCAGTTTTCATTCTCACTGCTCTACATTTTAAACTTAATGATTCATCTCCACCTTTGTGTATTCATTTCTTATAACTTAAGCTACTTATCTCTTTCTCTAAACCCACTTTTTTCACTCCCTCCTCCCACTCTTTCCTCATTAGTGTCAGAGATTCAGGGTACGCAAACACTACATTTTTTTTATTGTCAATTTCAGTAGCACTTCCTGTGCACGATGTCTGTTTCCTTTTGAAAACTTTGGGATTGTGGTTTAGTCAGGACGCCTAGAAACTGGGGGCGGAGTTGAAATCGGTGATCAGACACCCACATTTCCACACTGCCGTGGTCTCCTCTGCTCTCAGCGCCTATCATCTTATCAGCACCTATGTCATCTGTTTGCTTGCAACAACCTCTAAACTATGTTTCATCCACCGTGACCACCTAAGCGTTAAGAGTTCCACTAATCAGCAGTTCAAACGAATAAATGTCAGGTCTTACATTTTGCTGTTATGTCTGCAAGTTGCTGTTCCTTTGCTCTGTGTTCTCAAAGGCAGTGTTTTCAACAGTTCAGCCTCTCACTTTCCATGTGGTCTTTTTTTCACAGTAAACAGCAGCTTCCCTTTCTTCCCACACTTTTAATTAAAGTTGTAATAATGTTTAAATCTATCCCTCAGCTTAATATAATTATTAAAAAGCAAGTCAAGCCAAATGTCTTGGGTCTGCATCACTGTGGGATAAATAAGTGCGTTGTCTTATTTCTCTTCTGCTGTCGTCAACCCAAGGCTGCCTTTAGAGCTCCAGAAGAGGTTTGTAGCGCTTCTCTCATCACCTGCGGAGCAGCATCAGGTGCTGAGCACCGCTGTGCTCAGAGAAACGCTGCCCCTCACTGGTCAAGAGCTGAATTACAACCAGGACAATCTCGGTCAGCTGAACAGTCACGCTGCTGGTCTGCTGCTCTCACAGGTGGGCAGAACTGAAATTGTGTGGTTGAGCCTACTTCTTCATTACTGTGAGACATGTATTTAAAAGACTCACCACATCCTTTTTCAGCTCAGGATATTGGAAAAATAATTAGCCAGTATTGTTGTAATTTTAAATATAGAAGACATTTAGTAACACAGTCCCAGTTTGTGTTGTATGTGTGTGTGTGTCTTACTTGTTGGGCTTTTTTAAAGGCATTATCTAATGCAATCCTCTTTCACACTTTTAATCCTGACAGGCTGTATCCAAGGGTGATCTTTCATCTCTCTGCACTCAACTCCTTCGCAATCTGGAGAGTCGACCGTCTGAAGGGCCGACTCACTCGCTCATGCACACCCTGCCAGTCCTCAACAACGTCCTCACACACAGCCCAGAGTGCCTCAGCGAAGGTAGCGGGACATACAGATACAGATCTGGACTTTTATCAAATGTTGTAAAAAATAATTCCACATCACTTCCTGCATCTGCTATGTGCACCAACTAATTGTTCATACAGTGTAGAACACACTGTGTTATGTTTGTTGGTAATTTCATAAAATTAAAATGTATATAAAGAAAATTTTTGTGTGTTTTCAAGCCTGTTTAGTCCTTCAAAGTACAGTTAATTTGGAGAAGAGTGATAATGAGGGGTAAAGGGAAACCTCTGGATTCACCTCCGTGTGTCTTATCTTATTGCTTTAAGTTGTTTGCACTGGAGAGAGTTGCACTCAGATCTCTCTCCAATTCTGACTGTCTGCAGATCAAATGACCCTTGTAAGCAAAAAGCTTGTTGATTGGCTGCGTTATGCTAGCGTCATGCAGGGAGTCGGGACTTCCTCTGGAGGATTCTTCACGGGGCCCAGATCCCGTCAGGTGAGCAGTTAATTTTCATATTGAGCAAGTATTAGGTAAGTTAGGTAAGTATTATTAGTATTAGCAAGTATAGGATTACATTAAGCTTGTGACTCTTCCAGGAAGGTAATGAACTAGTGAATATATAAGTTAGTAAAGCTAAACTGGATTGCTTGTGGATTTTTTCCCTTCTCCCACTGTCAGCCGGTGCCTATAGCAGAGCTGGATGGGTCTGTGTCCGGAGATTTCTTCACTGTCCTATGTGTGGGTCAGGGCTTCACTGAAGACCAGTGGATGAACGTCTACTCCTTTTCCATGCTGCGTCATTGGCTTCTCACCTACCATTCCAGCTGCAGCACAGTAGATGCAGGTATGACCATTTGCTGTAATATGCTAGTGACACTTTTATGTGTTTCTATTTACAAACAGCTCCACAGTTCTGCCCATCTGAGCCATTTTTGCTTCTATTAGTTATAAACTAGCTTAAATGGCAGGTGTTTGAATGGCCGTATAATACTTCTCCAAGAATGACTATTCTATTTTTTGAGGAGCCTTTGCTTCAAGGTAGGATGTATTAGGGCTGTTATTGCTTCATATGACTAAGTCTCAGATGACCTGCTCTGTGTTTTCATCATCTTCAGCAAACAGGCTACAACTCAGCCTGTCAGTCTCCCACTCCTTTTCAAATGGTAAGACATGAGAGGTTGTGAACCTTCCCTGCATGTGCCTGATTCTAAGAATTAAATAAGCTGAACTCCCCCACTGTTCTTTAACTGGAGGCGGTACAGATCAATTCACAACTCTAAACTTTAACTAACAAACAAGTCTCTAATCAGAAATCATAATCTCTGACTTTTAACCTCCTCTTTCCACAGTCATTTGCCTTCCCCTAATTTTTCTTATGAGGTCCTAATCATGATCAAATATGCTCTGACAGCAGCCACTTTTAAGGGTGAGATGCTGAACTGCAAATGCCACACAGCCACACATTGCATGTGTTGTGTAAAGTGTGGGCGGCAAGTTCAATTTCATCTTGAAACTTCTGTGTTTGGATGTTTGTGGTCTTTGACCCTAATTTGACTGTGTTGCTTTCTTATAATAGCATTCCGACAATTATTAGTCATTGTGTCATCAGTGATAATCGTCACTTTCTCAAACGTGTATGGTTACTTACATCTAGCCCTCGGTAGTGAGCTCATGTTAAAGCTAAAGATCTTAATGAGTCCTGTGTGCACAGAGAGCCAGTTCATCGGTTTGCTGTTAACAAAGTGAATTTGTTCAGTTTTAACGTAGACGCTGTTTTGTTTACATTGTCAGTGTGACTCATCCAGTCCAGTTGGCCTCATACAGAATCCACTGATACAAACAGATGCCGATATGAGTGATTTGGGTAAATCAGTGTCGCCCACAGACTGGCTCGAAGATACAAACAAAATATGAAGCTAGTCTTAGTCATGCAGTGATGGTTGGCCTTTCTCCACACGGTCAAAACATGTTTTTGTAAGCATGAATTATAAAACTGTAATCTGATGGCGTTTTGAATCTTTTACCAAAACTGTAAAGGATTTATGTGAGCTTAATATTCTGATCACTCTGAACTGGCATACATTTTTCGCAATGATTTAATTGTATAATTTGGCACGGAAACAGTTACAGATTACCAAAGAAAGTTCAACAGATCCCTGAGATCTGTTTTACTACCTGGCTATACCATAGTTCTGCTGAGCAGCGTCAGCCTGACAAGTCAGCCAAGATTTTCCAAATCAAGCTAAAAGCTGGTTAATGTAAAAGAGGCGTGACCAAACGCAAACATGGATACGGCTAAACCCATAAATGTCCCACAAGAATACAAATTTGAGGAAAATGAAAAGAAAATCGAGTCATTTGTGGAAGACGGAATTGTCAGGACGCTTCAAGTTTACAAGACTTAGAAGTCAAATAACAACTCGTTGCAACCAAAATATGCAGATGAGATGGAGCAGCACAAGAACGTATCGAGTGCCACTCTTGTCACCTAAGAACAGGAAAGTGTGGTTACAATTCACACATGCTCACCAAAATCGGACAAAAGATGATCGGGAAAACATTGCCCAGTTACATCTCAGTTTCTGCAGCAACATTCAGATGGTCAGAATTTGGTGTAAACAGCACAGAAGCATGAATCCGTCCTGCATGTAACAGCGGTTCAGGGTGTTGCTATCAGGGAGCTGATCTGTTATGGCTAAAACAGTGAAAGTCCAGTGTCCCCTTTTCTTTCAAACCTGGACTGGAGTAATGCTCCCTGTGTTGAGAATTTGTGTCTCTTATTGATGCTTGTCGGGATTTAGACGGTCTCTAAAAGGGAGATCCTGTCACTGTCTGTGCAGCAGGGTCAATAGGTGGTGTTTTGGTAGTCATGTGGATCTGTCCTGGAGCAGGTTGTGCTGTGGGTGCTATGATGGTGAATCCCAGTAAGATGGGAACGC
Organism: Aulonocara stuartgranti; assembly: GCF_965226115.1. Classification (NCBI taxonomy): domain Eukaryota; kingdom Metazoa; phylum Chordata; class Actinopteri; order Cichliformes; family Cichlidae; genus Aulonocara; species Aulonocara stuartgranti. The sequence goes on along the minus strand of NC_138942.1, from coordinate 23,782,179 downwards.
CCTTCATGATATTGAAATCCAAGGGTTAAACTTGATGTTAGCTTACAGAGCCTCAAATCCTGCTTCACAGTACTGGAGTCTGAAATATGAGCAAAGAAAACAAGGTTCCTAAAATGAAAGTGTATATCAAAGTTATTACTAGCTAATGTGGTCTAATAATGCTTCTTTTGATCCCTTGCATGGTACACTTTAAGAATACTGTAACTAAGCTTTGATTAACATCACAAAAATATGAGCACATTTGTGTTGATTTCTTTCATTTCTGTGTGTTCTAAGAGGTGAAATTAGAGACCGCAACAGTAGGTTTCAGTCAAGGCATGAGGCATTTTACTAACCTGTAGTGATTCTACTTAACATCATCAGAAACACAATTTAACTCCGACTCCTGATGTGTTCGGAGCAATCGGATATAGACCTTAATCACGAATCATTATACCGAGAAGGTCACGACCTCTAATTCCCAAGCCGTTACACGTTGTCACAGATGACCGATCGGAGGTGGACGGGTCCGTAGTTTCTATGGTTTCGGCGACGTCCTCCTCCAGCCGACTGCTGCCTCCAAAGGAGCGTCTCAGAGAGAAGGCTTTCCAGTACTGCCAGCGCCTCATCGAACAGAGCGACCGCAGTGAGTGTGTGCGCATTAAATTGCACCGGGTGAGAGAAAAGTGAGACGCGTAGCAGAATTCCTCATGCACGGATCTTTATTTGTTCTCTTTCCATCAGAGGCACACAAGAAGACCGATACAGAACTGCAAAAAGCGGTGAGTCTGCAGATCACTTATTATCACTATGGAAACACATTTCATGGTGCAGTTTGTAAAACTGAGGGGTTTAAATCACTTTTAGACACTTTTAGCCTGACTTCCTTTAATACTTAAACTAAGAGCCACAGTGTTGATGTAGATAACTGTAGCTTTTCCTGTTCACTGTGTTGTAGTAAAGAGCGCCTCCTGGTGTTCTGTTTAAGAAGTCAGGCTGAAAGAAGGAGACCTAGATAGGATGCTTGGCTTAGTCTGGCTCAGTTGCTGATCTACACTGTCCTTTTCTGCCCCTAACCCCCTAAATACATTTTACATTCTTTGCGTTACACTTCCACACAATGGTGTTGTAAGATGCACTGCTGTTTGCTGATACAAGCTCACAGTTTGACTTGTTTTTCTGAGTTCTGTGGATATGTAACACAGTTTGGGAATGACTTGCAGTATAATGTAAATAAATAGAAACATGTCAAAACAAAAAAGAGCCAAACTATGTGAATTAGTGACTCAAAGGGAAGGTGGAATGTATCCCTCTGGAGGTTGTTTACAGCTGTTGAGTGCATAAAGTGCTCAGTCATTCTTCATTTGGGGATAAATGTTGCTGAACCAGACATCAAGTCTGGGCGGTGACATCACCCCTTGATGTCACAGCCCACTCTGACCTGAAAGGGGCCAGACCAGAGAAAACTCCCCTTCCTGTGTTGTTTAACTGCACCGAGTCCCTCAGATAGCTTCATATAAGAGAAAAGAAGTGCAGTTTCAACAGTGCATCTCTGATTTTTGACACAATTGAGAAATGCAGCTGCAGTAAGTGGAGGAAACCTGTCAGCATGATTAAATTGTAAGGAATAGACGTGTACAGAGAATCTTTTTTTAAACTCCAGACCCACTATAAAAAAAAGACATTTCTGTTGTAGATAATAAAAAAGAGGAACTCTTCTGTCATTAAGACGTTTATCTATTACTTTGGTTTTTTAGTGCAGTATGATTGGCCATGACTGAGGTTTTTATCGGTTGGAAAAGCTGTAAAAGCTACGAAAATGTAGTTAGCGTGTAAAAACTAAGCCCTCCTTCACATTTTCTAGTGGGCTGGATTGGATTCCTCGGCAGGCCGATTCTAACCCTAGGGCCTTATGTTTGACACCCCTGCATTAGAGAAACCACTGGTGTTAACCAAAAGAAAGTTCTGCAGTGTTATCAAGATTTATTCTGCTGCCCTTGTGTCCTGTTTCCTGTTTCAGTGTCTGGTGGAGGCCGTGTGCATCCTGGACTGCGTGTGTGCTGAGGACGCCTCGCTGGTCTACAGGACCTTCCCCTGCATAAAGGCTCTCTTTGGTCGCCTCAGCTCAGAGCTGTCGAATGCCAGAGTCCTGCTGCCCATAGCACAGTTCTACCTCAACCACGGTGCGCATACACAGCAACATGTGCTCGCAGCTGCCACAAGTTTAGAACGGAAAACAGGGTCACGTGTGTTCACTGTAAATTGGTTGCTCACACGATGACATCATACATGACCCCTTTTTCTGTGCGTGCAAGGTTGAATATGTTTATTTGTATCCGATCAGGCGAGATGGCTGCAGTGGACTGTGAGAACGTGTGGAAGGTGGTGTTCGGTCGGTTTCCTACGGAGCTTTTCAATGACCCATTCCTGGCACACGAGCTTCTACGCTTCCTTCGACTTAACGTGGAAAGCATAGAGCTTCGGGTTCCACAGTACACGCTCTACTTTCCAAATCTGTTGAAGGTGAAAAGCTGAGAAAACATGTGCAACAATTGTTAGATTGTGGATGTGCTTTTTATTCCTTACATGTTTTCTTTTTCTGTGTAGTTTTTAGCATGGGACAGTCCAGCGATGGTGGACGACTTTGTGGATCTGCTGCCCTCTATGGTTACAACTGGAACTGCGGTGGAGCTGCTTCACACCCTGCTTGACCTGCCCTGTCTCTCTGCCACGCTGGTCCTGCAGCACAGGTTCAGGCACACGCAGGAGAAAAACTGCTTCCCACAGGGATTTGGTTACATGCACAGTTTTTATCCCTGTCTCACTGGGTCTCATGTGTCACAGGTCCACATGTTTGCCCATCTCTGAGCCAGTCGGTCGCAGCTTCGTGTCACTGGATGCATTTCGAAACCCTTCTTTCAGAGGGCTTTTCCTCTTCGTGCTCCGAACGGAGGCAGGCTCAGGTAGGACAAGTCACAGAACAGAAGGAAATCAAATAAGAATAAAAGGCCAAACTGTTCCAGGTCTGCTCTGACCCAAGGCTCCTCCCTGCTTTCCTGTCTTCTCTTCACTGCACACACAGTATATTTGCTTTTTGTTTCTTCTGTAATTCTGTTTAAATCTAAGCAGCAGGGGCAGGTAGCTTCTTAAATTATGCTCTAGCCAATGAAATCATTGTAATTTTGTATCTCCCTGTTTAGGTGACACAATTGACCGACTGAGCACGCTCCACGAGCTGCTGGTTGAAGCTGCTGACTGGCCGAGAGTCACTCAGTGTGCTCGGACGGTCCCCGTGTTGTTGCACGTTTTCTTCAACACAATTGTTACGGTGAAAAGATTCGACATTCTTTACAAATTCGTTGCGTCTGTACTTGCTGTGTTGCAGTTTACAATATACACCTTATTAAAAAAATATGTCACGCGTCTCTTTCAGATCGCTGACGAGAAGCTTTTGGCTCATTTGATTCTGGTGATGCTGGAGAGAAGCAGCCTGCTCCTTAACATCCCTGCGTACATCAAAGAGATACACCGGTACACCGAAACACTAAAGCGCTGCTGGCTGCCTCACTCTCATCTTCATCTCCTCACTCACTCGCTCCAACCACTTCTCACTGTTTCTGCAGGGTGTTCAGCTGCCACCTGTTGAGGCTATGTAAGCTCCACCCCTCTCTGGTCGTGAACCAGTCCCACGAGCTGCTGGAGTTTGCTGGAAGCACAGCCAACGTCTACAGCAAAGAGGAACTCTATACACATGTGGTAAAGAGAGTGCTGACTCTTCTGTGTATCTTGGGTTATGTGCAAAAACCCAGTGCTTCTCACATTTCAGCATTTGCTCAAAACCTGATGCGGAAACAGCACTGAGCTTGTTTGTCTCTCAGGTGTGGGTGCTGGGAGAGTACCTCTCTGTGTCATGTGACTCTCGCTGTTCCGTGAGCCTCATCACTTCCTGTTTTGAAGCACTGGAGGCGGTGCTGTTTGAGATCACTTCGTCTGCCCCTCCAACTGGAACGGTTTGCCCGGCCCCTAAAGTCATCAACACTTTAATGAGCGCTCTCGCTAAGCTGGCGTCACGGTCACATGACCTCATACCTCGGTAACAGACTCTTTGTAAAGATGCAATATTTTCTTTTCTTCATCCAGGACTTTGTAATGTTCTGATATCATTTGTGTGTGTTTTGTTTTTCTTTTTAGGGTGTCTCTGTTCCTCTCTAAACTAAGAACTGTAACCAGAAGCGGATCGGTTGCCTGGTGCTCTGATGAGGAGGACCTCGTTGCTATAGTAACACGAGGGGAGGAGTTGTGGACGCTGCTGAAGGCCCCCGGCGTAGCTCAGAGTGTCCTGACACCACCTCCCCATGTCATCGCACCGCAGTGGCACAGAGACACTAATGTGGCATTGCCGCTTCAACTGCGAGCCCTCACAAGCCTCACACACTCACAGTGACACAAACACACACTCATGTACAAAACGCAACATCATCCTGCGCTGACAATGCATTTTTGTAATTGATTTGTTTGATGTTGACGCTGATATGATTTTCATAAAACACACAGATCCCTTTCAGTGTAATATTTTTCTTCTTTATTACAGTGATTTGACAGAAATATCATTTTATAAAATAGATCATCTGATTAAAAAAAAAAAAAGATTAAAAAATTGCTCATTTCCTGAGTAGGTGCTCTGTTTTCAAGAATTAAAACAGAAGTAATGAAAGTACTAGAAGTTAAGAAAATCTTGAAATGTGGAAATAGAAATTTGCATTTACGAGCTACGTTGATTCTGTCGTAGTCAGAGGACTGTAGCAAATTCTACGTTACACATCAGTGTTGATAGAAAAGTGCTCAGAAGTCAAGAGCGCACCATTTAGACAAAACAACTGGCATTAAAATTCCCCTGAACGGGACACGAAATGCATTAGACCTTGACATTTTCATAATGAGACGGACTTCTTTGTCTTTTAAATCAAATTACAGTTTTAGGAAAATTAAATTGGAACACAAGTCAAAAAAAATAAAACTCAAAGCTGAGTCACAGCCACACACGAGTAGCTGGTTCTACTCGCGTCTCTTATCATCAGGTTGATCATTTACAGTCTGGCTACAGTGTGTCACACAGACATGTGTGACCTTAAAGTCTGTCTGCAGATTGCTTAATTCGGTCTCAGTCGGCCAAAGATGAGTACGTTTAATTACGAAACCAGGGGTCGTGCATGTACTGTGAAAATGAACAGAAGTCAAAAGCAGATCCTCTCAAGGGGTCACATTACTTAGCACTTAGTTCCTCCTACGCCGAGCGGCGCATCGGGCAGCTAGTGATCTCCATCGATGTCGGTCAGCAGCGACTGCTTCAGCTTCGTCCCAGGCAATGTCGACAGTTCTCAGATCGTCCATAAATGTTCAAGGGGTCACATAAGGTGGTAAAAATCTGTAACAGCTTTTACAGCCAAATCAATATTGAAAGCCTGTCAATGGCAGCTTTGTTGGGCGACTTCCTGACTGTCATATTTTACCACCGACCAAGGATGTAGCACCAACAGCAGAAAGGGATTCCTGTGTAGTGAGTTTTGGCACATTAGTTGTGGTTGGATTACTGAAAGTAGGGAGTTTAACAGCTTAGGAATGCTCAGTAACAGATATGCCAGTAAGTAAAGCTTCATTATTTTGGGAAAGTGCATATATATTCTTGTAAAGACGAGAAGATCGATAAGACTCTTACAGTTTTACTAGTCTGGCATAAAAATAGTGATACTCTGGTTTCTTTATTGATTTTCCAGTAACCTCATGCTTGTAAAATAATGCCCAGAATAGTCGTGACCAACAGTTGAGCAGCTGGTGTGGACAAAAGGAACACTTTAAAATACACAAAATATCTCAGTGGGAAAGAAAACCATATGGAACGGGTAATGAGGAACCAAAAGATGACACATCGTTTGAAGGAAATTAAAATGATCAACCTACAGAGGGCTGAATTCAAAGATACCCTGAAATCTTTATCTGGACCACGACATCACTGAGCTCCTGGACAATCTGAGGTGCAGCCTGGTGGCGTCGGATGGACTGAAACACGATGTCCCAGAGGTGGATTTGGTGAGAATTGCGGGCAGTCAGTAGTATCAAGTCTTTCATCCTCCAAGAAACTGCCTGCATACTCTTACTACATGAGGCCAGGCATTGTCATGCAGCAGGAGGAACCCAGTACACACTGCACCATTATAGGGTCTGTGAGGTCCAAAGGTTTCATCCCAACACCAAATGGCAGTCATGGTGCCGTTGCCTGTAGAGGATATGGCTCCCCAGACTATGTCTGATCTACCACCAAATCAGTCATGCTGGACAATGTTACTGGCAGTATAATGTTTTCCTCTGTTGCTTCAGGCCTTTTCATCTGTGTCACGTGGGTGAATCTGTGTGAAAGGCACAGGGTGTCAGTGGTGGATCTGATAATTCTGGTATTCTATAGCAAATATTAATCAGGCTCTATGTTTCCAGGCAGTGAGCACAGGGTCCACTAGAGGACATCGGCCCATCAAGCCACTCTCATGAAGTCTGTTTCAAATTGTTTGGTGGCCTCCAGGGGGTCATTTTGTGGCTCTGGCAGTGCTCATTATGTTCCTCCTTACACAAAGAAGCAGATGCCGATCCAGCTGATGAGTTAAAACATTACCCAGTTCATATCAGCACAGATATCCAGCATGACTGTCTGACACTGACCCTAGTCAAACGCAAAAGTAGTGGAAAAAAAGAATCAAAAAAGATGGGGAGGGAAAAATAGCCTCCACCTGTAAAACCATTCCTGTTTTGGTGGGGGTCTCATTGTTGCCTCTCTAGTGCACCTGTTGTTTTTCATCAACACTAAAGCAGCTGAAACTGACTGAAAACACCTTCTGCTAGAGACCAGATCAATGCCCCAGAGGTTTAATTGACTTGATGCTATAATCTGATTAAAATGTGTTTCTTTTTTTATAACAGTGTATTTTAGGAAGTAAATGTCTGTCAGTGCAACAGCATCAGCAACAATGAGTCAAGAAACCTGAGTGGTGTGCAGGGGTTTAAAGCTAAGTGTACTGTGAGTGCTTGTGTAGCAATGGAGTTGTATCTCCTGATTGCTTACATATTTGCCGGTAAGAGCCCATCAAAAGATCCATCCATCTATTCACTTCTGCTTTTTCCTTTTCAGGGGCGCTGGAGCCTATCCCAGCTGTCATAGGGCGAGAGGCGGGGTACAACCTGGACAGGTCGCCTGTCTGTCACAGGGCTAACACACAGAGACAGACAACCATTCACACTCACATTCACTCGCACATTCACACCTAGTGGCAATTTGGATTATCCAATTAACCTATCCCCACAAGCTGCATGTCTTTGGACAGTGGGAGGAAGCCGGAGTACCTCGAGGGAACCCACGCAAACACGGGGAGAACATGCAAACTCCACACAGAAAGACCCCGGCCTGATGGTGGAATTGAACTCAGGACCTTCTCGCTGTGCGGCAACTGCCGTGCCACTGTGCAAAATAGATGATGTCTATTTTTTATAATAGGAATGAAATGCTTTAAATAATTCGGCGGGGTTTACAAGTGATGGGGCAACACCTCCAACACCCCCCAGGCAAAAGCAAACCTCCGAGCAGGCTGTGACGCACCAGTGCACACCGCTGTCCAACCTCAACGCTCAACCGCAGGCCGTAACAAAACACTGAGCATTATTTTCAGGTCTGAATTTGCACCCGTTCTCCTTCATTGCACTTGAACCGTGTTTTTCAGGATGCCCGTCACTGAGGATGTTTGAAACATGGTGAAATATAACCTGAAGCTGTTGCTTCTGTTCATGTGATCCCAAACTGATTCCATGATGTCTGTCTGGGATCAGGGCTCTTTGAGGGGTCAGATCGTTGACGTGATCAAATGTCTCTCTGATGGCGCGATGTAGAATCTGTAGATCTGAACATGTCTGTGCACAGTATCGTGGTTACCACAAACATTATAGATTGTTATCAATCTTCTCATCTACCTCTGATAGAAAATAAACACATTTCCCAAAATTAGAAACTATTCCTCTAACTGGCGGAGATAAGCAGGAAGGAAGATTTCATAATGCAGGCCTGGCACTCGGATCTCGTCTGAAACACTACAGACAGTCAACATGGCACGCAAACCAGTGTCAGTGTCGCTAATTACGTCTAAAAGAGCAGAATTAGACATTATAAATTAGCGTCAATTTGGTGTAGTGAGGCTAGATGTTATATAGTCAGCACACAGTACAAAAATTGGTCCCCGGTGGCCCAGCTTCGTAAGTGAAGCTTACCGTAGTCAAAACACTAACGTCCTAACTACATGAAATGCACTTTTGTCATTCAGCCTGTCGGCATGGAAACGCTTAACGTCAGTATGCAGCCGGTCACCTCGACGTCTGCAGCTGTGTCCCCGGTAAATACAGGTACCTCCAGATGGCGTAATAGTGAATGCCTGCTCCAACGGCCACAAATAGATGCCAGATCGCATGGGCGAATGGCACAAGGCCATCGCTCTTAAAGAAGACCACGCCTACTCCATAGAAGACACCTCCCACGGCCAGTTCACACACACCTGTGCGCTCCACCTGGAACATAGGAAAGTTTGCTGGTATTTAATTTAAAGGTGTTTTATTTAACTGGATATTTGTTTGCTAAAGATGTATCCAGTTTTTGGTTGAATTCATCTGAAATAAGAAATACTCTTATTTAAAAGAGGTTTCCCAAATTTTTGAGAAATGCCGTTTTACATGCCCACTCCATAAAAGACGGAGTAGCACTTCATCGAACAGCCCAATACTTGGTGTAGTTTTCCAACATTTACCAAGGACTTTTTCACAGGTTAGAGTGTAACTTTATATACCTAAAATTCCTTACCTGTAGGTACAGCATGATAACAAAGCTTTAAAAGAAAGAAGCAACAAATTATACTGAGTAATGAGTAGTTTTTGGTTATTTTAGAAGATCAGACCAACAATGTTTGTTACGTTGACTTATTAAGGGCCCAGGCTGTATCACGGACTATCCTAACCACTTATCCTTACATTGTAATAACACGTGATTTTGAGGTGCATGTTGGAATTTGTGCGACCTACCGCTTTGTGCCTGAGTTGGTGTCGTTTCCTGTCGCTTCCGTTTTGTTATAATACCACTAACAGCTGATTGTGGAATATTTAGTAGTGAGAAAATTTCATGACTGGGCTGGACTATCACAGTACCATGCTGGAATTCGCTGATTTCCTGACATCTTTAGAAGCAGTCTGCATGCCTAGATGCCAGGTTTTATACACCTGTGACCATGAAAGTGATTAGAAAACCTAAATTCAGTGATTTGCATGGGTGAGTGAATACCTTTGGGAGTATACTGTATATCAAGTCATGCCCTGCCTGGCCTAAATGATTTCTGTTTCTTCTGTCCTTCATGTGTTTTTATGCACTGAAATCTGGAGCATGAATTTTCAAATAGACATTAGAAAATTGCACCATAACTATGAAGTGCTACGAAAAATAAGGGCCTGGAGCTCCATGTGGGTAAAAGAAACCCAAAGGAATCAGATTCAGGTTCTGAGCACATTGTTTAAGGCCTTTTTATAAAATATGACTATAAGATTTATGCCAGCTTTTCCCTTTAATAAAAGAGATGTCAAGAAATACAATTTCTCAGACATGAAACTAAAACACAGCGTGATTTATGGAGCCAGAGAATGAGCTACGTTACTACCTTTATCTTCAGGGGGACATGAAAAAGAAATCACTCCATAACGGCTCGGGCTGTAAGTGAACGTGGCAGCTACTTCAGTAGGTGTTGACTGTCTTACCCTCAAAGTGACAATTTCAGGCTTCTATAAGTTGAAATCAAGAGCGTAATCAAATGGAAATCAGTGATTCAGTGCAACAGGGGAAGTCAATGTAAGACTTATGCATTGGAAAATAGTCAGCAGTTCTATTACCAGCAATTAGACGCATCTGTGGGTTATGGGGCACTCAAACAAAAGCCGCGGTTTGGTTCTTTAAATAGTAACGGTAGTGGAAGGAAGTCTGCAGGGGGGAAGGGGAGTGGCAGACGCTGAGAAAGACTCATCTATGTGATGTAGACTTACCATAGAGAGAATGACCAAAGCAGGAACAGCCCCCATGGCCACGTATCCCAGCAACTCGATCAGCTTGTACCTGCAGGTAGAAAACTGGACCGTGAAGTCATAATAAAAATAACAATACCTCCATTTTCCTGCCTAATTATTTGTGCTCCAAACAGCAGTCTTGTGTTTTCTGTCAACACTTGAATGGAGGCGTTTGGCTTCAGGTTAACTGTGTCAAATTAGTGCACACAGTACAAACGGAGGCTGTGTTACCTCTCATGGAAAAAGCAGACATACGCCGATCCTATACACGCCATGACCCAGATGAGCCAGCGCATGTGGCACGTCCAGGGTCCCAGCTCCCTCAGCATCAACCTGAGGAAACACGACATCGCACCTACACAGTTACAGTGTGTTCGCTCTGGTCTTTATTTTATTTATTTTTTTGCTGTAGTCACATGACCCACCATGGAGAGTAGGAGGCTGCGATGAAGAAGTAGATGGCCATTCTGTCACACATGTGGAAGCGCTGCTCCACCTTCCTACACGGAGAGAGGAGGAGGCATGAGCTCATTTGTGAAGATTCAGTTAGAGTAACATAATAATTCTAAAATTTAAAGGATCCAGGCTGTATGAAGATTTTTATTGTCTTCCTCCCCGCACCCCCAACCAGCTGGGGTAGATGGCTGCCCCTTCCTGAGCCTGATTCTCCTGGAGGTTTCTTCCTGATAAAAGGAAGTTTTTCCTTTCCACTGTCGCCAACTGCTTATTCATAGGGGGTCATATGATTGTCCACCAAAATGAGGAAAGTGTTGTTTGTTTTTTGGACAGCAATATGGCTGAAAGACCAGAGGAGGACTGTGAAAATGTTGTGTAAAGGGTAGAAACACATTTAAATTGTCAAAGTGAGTCCTACAAATCATGCACCTTTTCTTAATACGCATCCACGTTTCTGGGGCTGTATAACAAAATGAACTGAATCACCTACACATTACAATTACAGCACTACAATGTTAACCCAAACAGCTCTTGATGCTTTTTGCGTTAATGCTCATGTTTGGAGCACTGCAGTTACTGATGATTTTTACGTGCTGTGGGCATCAGGACTCGCCGACCACGCTCTGTAACTTTACCTGGTGTGACACTTTGTGGCTGCCTTGCAGTGGTTCCACTTTGCAATAATATAACTTGCAGTAGATTGTGGAGGGAATTTCACAAACTGACTTTTTGCAATGGTGGCATCCTGTTACAGTTAGTGTAAAGTTGGTGAGCTATTTACAATGCATGGTTAGATGCTTGATTTTATACACCTGCAGCAATGGGACAAAAAAAACATCTGCTGTTCTTCATACAAGAATAGTCACCCGGTGACGTGGCCTGCTAAGATCAACCCTCGTGCAGGCTTGATCTTACAGGGTTAAACCAAAACCATGAGCACATTTTATAAGCATAATCCATGTAATAATTTTAGATCTCCTGGAAATGTATTTTTATATAGCAGCATTAAAATACCTGTTCTTGTTGAAACATAACAAATTGACCTGTGAACTGTTCAAGGATCAAAAAGGTGACTAACTCAAGAAATGATGCCGTGTTGTGTCCACAAATAACAGACACCTTAGCAAGGAACCAATTTTAAATAGTATCTTTAGGCACTTTGTTGTGAGTAAAAACATGTCAACACATGTTCCCATTTCTTTTGAAAACTTGCCATATCAGCATGGTGTGCAGTGTGTCCTTAAAACACTTAAGTAAACTGGGCAAGTGGAGGACAAAAGAAGAAGTGGCAGGCCTAAAAACTATCTACAGCAGACGAACTCTATCTGAAAGTCATGACCTCAAGAAGTCGGAGATAATCCTGCAAAGACCTGACACGGGACCTGAGAGATGCATCCTATTTACTGTTCACTGAAGCCTCATCAGAAATGGTCTCAGTGGAAGTGTGGCTGTCAAGAAGCTATTATTAAGGAAGGGGAATGGGGAGAAAAGGTTGAAGTACGGCAAATTGCAAAAGAACTGAAAATCAGTGACAACAGGTCAGATGAAGTGATTAATCCCAATTTGAACGTTTTTCTGGTTCAGATTCATTTTAATATGTATGGAAAGGACAGGACAGAGGTACAACAGAGAGTGTCTACAGCCATCTGTAAAACACAGCAGAGGCTCTGTTATGGATTAGGATTGTGTTATTGTCCAATTCTTTGAATTACAAACACAGGAAAGAACCATCATGCAATACCATCTGAAAAGCATCTGACTGGCAACAACTTAATTTGTTTGAGATCATTCTGACAGAGAACAGAACAAGAGGCAGCTAACATCCAAAGAAGAGCTTTAAATGTCTTTCACAAAGCCTGGAGAACTATTCCAGGGCTTGCAAAATCGCTAGCCCGACGTCCCGGGGCTAGCGATTTTTCCAGTCGGGCTACCAAAATCTCTCTGCCCTGCCCGTCGGGCTATTGTAGGAAGGAAAAATATATTGTGGCGAGCTCAGACAAGGAGGAGACGGAGGTATCGTTTGGTCTTGCTTCCCGTGAGCTAGCCAGGGAGCACAGCCGTTTATTGACATCTGCAGAAGAACACTGCCGCTAGCTAACTGCTCAGTAGTGATGTGCGGATCGATACTGAAATATCGATTCCTCCGATACCAGTCATTTATGTTCTAGAATCGATACTCATATTAAAATATCGATATTTTAGTAATTTAGGGTAAATTTGTAGGTTATCATTAACAGGAACAGAGTGCAAATAAACTATATCATTTGGATTGTCTACATTGGAAGGAACTACTTAGTCTTCCGCCTGTCATAGTCGTGACATATGTTTGTATAAATGTGTCCAGCCCCTTGTTGTGCACACTCACAACAATGGCTGAGCATAAATGGAGTCATGTGCAGACGTATTTTACTTCCACAAACGGTTGAGACGTAGTTTGCAATACATGTGGCAAGAAAGGGAGGTGTTTTGGCAACACTACTAACCTCATCAAGCACAAGAATATGACGAGCTTATGTTGAGGTGAACTGAAGAGGAGGAGTGGACATGGACAGGTGCTGCAAGGGCGAGATGGACGTCTCTCACGGAGTCCTTTAGTGCTGCAGGCAGGCAACGTGTTCAAATAGCGCACAACTTCAGTTTTTTTTTTTTATTTCTATATGATAACTGTGCATTATTAAGCGATAAGAACAAGTAATCCGATGTCCTGTAATCATTATGATGCTATAATTTGAGATACAATAACTGAAATACGTTTTTGTACAAAGTATCGTATCAGTATCGTCGATACCACCCTGAATTTAACTTTGTATCGGATCGGAAAGGAAATCAGTGGTATCGCACATCACTACTGCTCAGCGCGGCAACCGCACAGCAATAACAACACCACACAGGGCGCCCTCTGACCCCGGAAGGACACACCGTCGCAGCGAGAGGGCATCACCCGTCACCATGGCAACATACACAAAACGTAACTGTACAAACAGAACCCCGAACAGCCCTGACCCGCTACAATGTCAATGCTTTTGCATTCTTTCGGAAATGTAGCTGGGTAATTATGTCATTGGCATCGATGAGCCACTGTCAATATGTGACATATTGAAATCGCGTTTGAATTTGCTCTTGTTTTTTGCTTTCGCTCGAACTGTGTATAGAGAGCGACAGTACCGATCTGTGAGTGATGATAATTTGCGCACCAATTCCTCTGACATCGTCTTATCAATCGTTAGCTTACTATGCAAACATGACAAGTGAAATCTCCCGCAGCTTAAACATATGAGAGGTTGATCGCGCAGAGAATCGCTGACCGTTATGTGTGTGTGTGTGTGTAAAAGCAGCAGGATATATTTTAGTTCTGCTGAGGCAAATAAGACAGGTCAGGGTGAAGAAGTGACAGCCAAAGAAAAGCTTACCACAAAATGGAAAAGTTAGGACAAATCAGACTATAAGGCAAAAAGAAAGTGCAGCTTTTGTCATGAATCGCTGTGCGGCAGGCAGGAGTTGGACCCAAAATGCAGGACTCACAGACTCGGGGAGGTGAACTCAAAACACAGCTTTATTTGCTGGTAGAACAAACATACAAAACTAGACTAAACTGGGAAACCATAAACTAAGAACTCACAGGGAGACACAGGGAGATCCACACACAGCATGAGGGACGACGCGACACTGACTCAGAGAAACACAGGGTTTAAATACACTGGGAAGTAACGAGGGGAATGAGACACAGGAGGGCACAGCTGGGAGAAATCAGGACTGACGAGACAAGCAAAGCAGGACGCATTCACATGAGACACGGACCATCAAAGTAAAACAGGAAGTATCACACAGAGACGTGAACTTGACACAGTGGAGACAGCAACTAAGAAATACAGAGACATAAACCATAAGGCAGAGGTCTAAGAACCAAAATACACAGGGAAATACTCAGCTGGGAACACAAGAGACTAGACTAGAGAGAGTAACAAAAAACCAACCATGAGAACATAATGCACAATGCAGAGTGACAGAAAACAAGAAACTCAAACATGCAAAGACACAATTACACAGAACAGAGGGGACACAGAGAGACATGAAGGGCAAGGGATCAAAACTAGAAGCCATAGAATAAATCACACACACACACACACAAAGAACTAAAAACGCTGGGTCAGGAGACCCAGGACCGTGACAGTACCCCCCCCCCCCCTCAAGGGCTGGCTCCAGACAGCCCAAACACAGAAAAACAAAACCAAACAGAAAACAACCCAGGGCGGGCGGCGGGGGCCCAGGACGGAGGGCTCTGAACAGAAAACAAAAGAAGAGCACAGCAAACACCGGAGCCCAAGAAAACAACCCAAACACAGAGCAGTTCAGGGGGCCGGCCGTGCGCAAGGCAACGGTGGCGGCGAAGGAGACAACGGAGCAGTTCAGGAGGCCGACCGCGCGGAAGGCAGCGGCGGCTCTCCAGTGTTAGGCGTGCTGGCCATGGCCCGGTGGGCACAGGACCAGGCGACGACGGGGCCGGACCAGGCGACGACGGGGCTGCAGCAAGCGAAACAGAAGCCAAAGACGAAGCTGGGCCAGACGAGGACGCAGAGGCAGAGGCTGGCCCAGGCGTAGCAGAAGCACAGGCAGAGGCTGGCCCAGGCGTAGCAGAAGCACAGGCTGGCCCAGGCGTAGCAGAAGCACAGGCTGGCCCAGGCGTAGCAGAAGCACAGGCTGGCCCAGGCGTAGCAGAAGCACAGGCTGGCCCAGGCGTAGCAGAAGCACAGGCTGGCCCAGGCGTAGCAGAAGCACAGGCTGGCCCAGGCGTAGCAGAAGCACAGGCTGGCCCAGGCGTAGCAGAAGCACAGGCTGGCCCAGGCGTAGCAGAAGCACAGGCTGGCCCAGGCGTAGCAGAAGCACAGGCTGGCCCAGGCGTAGCAGAAGCACAGGCAGATGCAGCCGGACCAGGCGACGACGAGGCGGTCGCAGGTGGCGGCTGGACAGGCTCCTTGGGCCCTCCAGCTGATGCGGCGTGAGGCTGAACGGGCCCCTCGGACCCTCCAGCGGAGACAGGAGGCTGAACGGGCCCCTCGGACCCTCCAGCTGACGAGGCGGGAGGCTGGACGGGCCCCTCGGACCCTCCAGCTGACGAGGCGGGAGGCTGGACGGGCCCCTCGGACCCTCCAGCGGAGACGGGAGGCTGAATGGGCCCCTCGGACCCTCCAGCGGAGACGGGAGGCTGAACGGGCCCCTCGGACCCTCCAGCGGAGGCTAAAACAAAGCCAACAGGCATGAAGTCCTCTGGCGGACATGAGGACAACTGGCGCTGCACTGAGCACTGACTCTGCCCAGGCAATGCGAACATGGTGCAGTTCTTAGGGGGCTGCTTAAACTTCAGGGGTCCAGAATCAGCTGGGGACTGAGACCTAGCCTCTGGGGAAGCCCTGGAGTGGCCAACTGTGCCAACGGCAGCTAAACCATGAAAAGTACCCTGAGTAGAAATCAAGTTACCTCTCTGCATGGAGTGAATGAGCAAAACTGGCGACACAGGAGACTGAGCAGAGAGAGGCTGCTGGGCAGCTAACTGAGCTACTGGAGACACGGGTGAGAGTGGGAGCTGAGCTACTGATGGTGGTGAAGTAGATAACTGCACGGGAGACTGAACTGAGGGCGTCTGCACTGGCACAGGGGACTGAACTGATGTCTGTTGTAACGGAGGTGGTGAGAGCGGAGTAGGCAGGGGAGTTGATGACTTCACAGGAGAATGAACCAGAGGTGAGTGCACAGGAGACTGAGCTAGAGGTGGTAGTGATAGTTGAGGGGAAAGTGGAGCTGGTGATTGAGTGGATGACTGTGCTAAGGGATGCTGCACTGGGGACACTGGAGACTGCACTGGGGACACTGGAGACTGCACTGGGGACACTGGAGACTGCACTGGGGACACTGGAGACTGCACTGGGGAAAGCAGGGCTGCAGGAGGCTGCACTGGGGACACTGGAGACTGCACTGGGGATTGCAGTGATGGTTGTAGTGGAGGTGTGACGGGTGGAGGAGTGGCTGAAGTGGCTGCGGGTCGGGCGGCTAGTGGCTCAGCTATAGAGCATATTAACGGCAGGGCTATGGGTTGAATGTCTGACTGAGTAGCAGCCTGAATGGCTGGGTGTAGTGATGGTGGTGGTGGAAGGGAAACAGGTGGTAGTGTGGATGACGGAACTAAGGGCGACTGAGTGGCAGACCGAACTGATGACTGAAGCGATGGTAGAGGTGAAAATGGAGCGTGTGGTGGAGTTAATGGCTGTGCTAGCGGGGACACAGGAGATGGAGCTAGCGCTTCTGGCTGGGCAGCTAAGTGAAAAAACACAGCCCCGGAATAAACAGTCCCAAAGTCAGGAAACTCTTGATTGTCCCTTCCACTCACCACAGCTGGCAACTCAGATGTCTCGGGGTCTGGCTGTGGCGGTGGGTGTCGGCAGCGTGAATGCCGTTTTCTTCGGGAAGCCGGAGGTGCGGTGATGGAGGAAACTGGCAACGACGGAGAGATCACGGCCGGCTCCTCATCCTCCGACCACATTGCTGCGAGAAAAGCAGCGGGTGAGTGACAGTCAGAGTGGAGGGTGGATGGAGAGGAGTCCAGTGGCAGCGGCGTGGAAACGTTTCCCGATTGTGGCGGTCGCTGTTGCGGTATGACGAGCTCGCGAGCTTGTACTGTCTCCTTGGCTTTCTGCAGATTGGACAGTAGGCCCGAAAATCCTGAGAGCTCGCGAAGATGGGGATTCCCCTTGAGAATTGCCTCGATGGCGTTTATCCCAATGGACATTGCTTTAATGTCCGAGGCATGGGAAACTCGCTCCCACAGGCTGAAGATGCGGGCCAAATCGCTTTCCCGGGAGGAGCCTGCTGGGTCCATGTCTGGTCGCGTCGTACTGTCATGAATCGCTGTGCGGCAGGCAGGAGTTGGACCCAAAATGCAGGACTCACAGACTCGGGGAGGTGAACTCAAAACACAGCTTTATTTGCTGGTAGAACAAACATACAAAACTAGACTAAACTGGGAAACCATAAACTAAGAACTCACAGGGAGACACAGGGAGATCCACACACAGCATGAGGGACGACGCAACACTGACTCAGAGAAACACAGGGTTTAAATACACTGGGAAGTAACGAGGGGAATGAGACACAGAAGGAGGGCACAGCTGGGAGAAATCAGGACTGACGAGACAAGCAAAGCAGGACGCATTCACATGAGACACGGACCATCAAAGTAAAACAGGAAGTATCACACAGAGACGCGAACTTGACACAGTGGAGACAGCAACTAAGAAATACAGAGACATAAACCATAAGGCAGAGGTCTAAGAACCAAAATACACAGGGAAATACTCAGCTGGGAACACAAGAGACTAGACTAGAGAGAGTAACAAAATACCAACCATGAGAACATAATGCACAATGCAGAGTGACAGAAAACAAGAAACTCAAACATGCAAAGACACACAATTACACAGAACAGAGGGGACACAGAGAGACATGAAGGGCAAGGGATCAAAACTAGAAGCCATAGAATAAATCACACACAAGTACAATAATACAAAAATCACAAAGAACTAAAAACGCTGGGTCAGGAGACCCAGGACCGTGACAGCTTTATGGTTTCATGGACAAAAGAATTTCTGTGGCTGCAATATGACGAGCTATATAACCGGGGCTGCAGATAAGTGGTCCGCAGGTGCGCATTCGCTGTCAAAATAAAAAAAAAATGCGCACAAGATATGAAGTTGCAACGCGTGTTTGCATACATAAGATTTTCTGGAGGAGGACAGACATTTGTTTAGAACTCTTAAAGATGTCGAAGAAGCTCCTTTAAGCAATTACTTTGGTGTTCCTCCACCTCCAGACAAATGTCAGAAGGAGTCCGAACCACAAAAGAAGCATGTATTCTCAGAAAAGTGGTTGCAGGAGGTGAGCTGGCTTCAAACAAATGATGAACGCACAGAGATGTGGTGCGGAATGTGCCGTGAAAATCCCACTCTAGCAGACAAAAACAGTGCTTTTTATATGGACGCAAACGCGCGTTGCAACTTCTTATCTGGTGCGCTTTATTTTGACAGCGAATGCGCACATGCGGACCACTTATGTGCACCCGTGTAAATAACATAATGTTCTGCCGGGTGTGTTGTTGGTTTTCTCTCGATTTCTGAGTCGATAAGCGCCTTTGTTACTGGGACCAGTTATTTTAAGAAAGGCCCCCATTAGAACCCATGAGAAATGCAAGAAACGTATTATTGCTCAGTCTGCAATATCTTTCCCAGAACAAACACCAATTGCAAATAACATACTAAAAATAAACCTGAAAAATCTGTTTAGAACAGCGTACTATGTTGCAAAGAGTGAACTACCACTGGCAAAATTTAGCAGTCTTTGCAAACTTTAAAAAGCAAATGGCCTAGATCTTGGTTCCACTTGTCTCTTACCCGTGACTTCAGTGGAAATTTCAAATTCAGGATCTGACACAGACTGATTCATGTCCTACACAGTTCTTACAAGTTCATAGAAATTTCTGTTCAATTAGAACCAAGTATTTGAGTTGATGATTGTAATTTTTATACAATGTTGTAATTTGTTTTTCAACAATTTTTTGATTAATGTTTTGTTTCCTTTACAATATTATACTTTAATGTATAATATTGTAAAGGAAACAAAACATCAATCAAAAAATTGCTCTCTTTTTTATTCGGGCTACTTAAATTTATTTTGGGCTACCAAAAACTGAAGAGTCCCTGCCCGAAGGGCTACCAGGGATTTTGAAATTTTGAGAGCTCTGTATTCCTAAAGACAATTTAAAGAAATGTTGAGAAAGCTGCCTAAAAGAGTTCAGGCTCTGTTAAAGAATAAAGGTGGTCATGCCAAATATTGACTTTCAAGCTTGTTAGAATTAAACAAAACCCAATTTTGGCTCATAAACTGCATTTCCAAGTATCTTTGTGCATGTTTCAATAAATCATGGCCCCTTGTTCCCATTTTCCTAGCAAAATATAAAGAAGCGAGACTACTGCCCCTGGAAGTAGATAAAAAGTGCATAAGCAACGCTTCAGTTGCCATCTTTTCCATCAATAACCTGTCTCTCCATTCCATAACAATCTTTTTTTTCTCCTTTGTGGGACTTTTTGGTTGTTGTTGTTTTGGAAAAGCTGTTAGCCAAAATAAAATTTGCTTGTCATACCTCAGTATCACAAATATCTTCTGTTTTGGATACTTTGACAACAAAAAACTCACCAAAAACACATTTTTGTGAGCCAAAGTGACATGAAATTTCTTGATTATTGTTCCTCGTCTGGTTTTTATAAAACCTTTGGGTTGCAACAAACAAAGTGTTCATCTAACTGTGTCGTAAACCTACCGGAGCAGCTCATAAGTACACGATGGCACATCTGCCAAATCCCTATCAGCACTTCCTCCCCCCAACACACACACAAACACACACCTGAGGTGGCTGATTTTCCAGGCAGCAGTATGGAAAAGAGTTGAGGTGATGAATAAGCCGGTGAGGCCGCTCCCATAGAGCCAGGCAGCGACACGATGCCATCGGTCCACGGAGAGAAAGTAGAGGACGGACCCACCGACCATACTGGGAAGAATCCACAACTGGAAAAGATTCAAATATCCAATAATCATGTCAGACTTTAATATGTGCAGTTCATTCACACTCATGTTCATAATGCTAATCAAGTTCCAAACAGGTAAATAAATAAATAAATAAATGTACCCAGAGCTCCATCCCCTTACACAATTAACTTTCTTTACCGCCGTCATGAAAAATTGCATTTTTTACTCTTCCTAAAAATGAAACTTTTCACATTTCTCTTCCTCTGAGCCCAGGAGAAATCACTTTTTGATAGCACTCTTGAGCTCTAGTAAAGTTTTGCTTAGCAGAAAGTCTGGTTCTGTCCAAAACAACGCTGATTAACACCTTTGAAAAATAACACATTGTGCTTTCATGTGTGGGATTATTTATTTGCCAGACTTAATAACTCCGTGGTTATTATACCAGCGTATAACTCCCCCATAAATCCACGAGGAGTTTATTACCTTTGAGCAGAGCCAATAAAATTTCCGCTTTATTTCCACTCATTGTGGCGTCGTGTTTTCTCATCAAACTCCCAGCAAGAAATAATAATAATAATAATAATAATAATAATAATAATAATAATAATAATAATAATAATAATAATAATAATAATAATAATAATAATAATAAAGCACGTAAGTATATTTCCCAAAAAGGTCATGAACTATATTTACGGATTTTGTATTTGATGTTATTCTGTGAACAACCAGGGGACAAAAGTGGGATATAAAGAAAATATTAACCACGATTTCACTAAAAGTCCACTTGGATCCTTTATAAGTGTTAATGACTGATGAAAACTGAACTTTTTTTGGTAACAGAAGTAGGACATTTTGTTTGTATGTTTACGAGATACACCGACTCACATGCTAATGGGCTTTGTGGCAGGAGAGGGGATGATCAAAACATACATCATGAACACAAATGGCTATAGAACATCCTGTTTAAAGCTTTACGGCCATTAGAGCTGTAGTGTCTCCTCTCGCTGCTTGTATCATTCACTCTCACTGAGAAGATGCATATGGAGGACACAAGCTGCCAAAATCATATCTAAATATATCAGGCTATGTCATATATAAATGACTATGACTCATTTTTGACTTTAACAGTCTCTCACATCATCCCAGATTACTTTCCACCCACTCTTCTTTACGACGATTCGGCTCATTGAGTTTTGTGGGTATTTGTTAATGCACAGCTCTGTTAAGGTAACGCCACAGCTTTTCAGTCGGGCTGGGGTCTGAACATTGACTGAATCGTCTTTTCTTTTTCAGACTGTGTAGACTGTGTTTGGCATCACTGTCCTGTCACATGACCCAGTTTTGGCCAAGTTTTAGCCGTCAGACAGTTTGCCATTGTCATGGTCGACTCAGTGACTGCAAGGTGCCCAGGTATGCGGCTGCATTATGGTCTCACATCTCCACTTTGTTTCAGAAGCAATCTGGTTCAATCAGATGCAACTTCCCAGGTAACCATTCAAAACAAGCCATACTTGCTGAGTCTTTTCTTCTAATTGTGCTGTCATAACATGCTAACTGAGGCCTGTGGAATCCCAGATGTCAGTTTTGGGGTATTTTACAGTTTCTCTGAGCAGTGCACGGTCTGACCTTGGCACGAGTTTGCTGGCACGTCCACACCTGGTAAGACTGTGGCATTGTGTTAACATGCCTGCGAACTCCTGACGAGCAAACTGCCAAAAGTTCTGCTTTTATACAGGTGGGAACCCCACTGAGCAGTTAATCCAGTGCATTTGATTTGAAGCAGTTGGCTGCTACTGACCTTCTTAATTCCTATGGAAGCAGTAACGATGTATATCATACTATAGTGATCGTAGCGTATGGATCTATATTTGTATGTTCCCTATCTCCTCCTAGACAAGTGGACCAATGTTGATGAAACTTTGCATAAACATTCCCTCTGGGACTGAGTGCGAACATCTATATGGTGTATACAAATATTTTGTACAAATACTACATATATTTGCACATTTGACATTTCAACTGAGCACCAAACGGCGACATTACATCTATATTCACTGTGTACACGTTTGAACGTATTTTAACTGCCATGAGAGATTTAGAGGCGTATTAGATCTTCTGTATCTATGATTCATCATTAATGCTACAAAATATTGTAGCATGAATTAGCATTGATTAAAAACTATTGTAGTTTTACATAATTATCAGTTTTAATTAGCTATTTTATTATTTATACATTGAGGAATATTTTGTAAATGAAACAGAAAAGTAAAGAATGGGAGGTGAAAGTCACTATTTTACACTTCATGTCTATTTAATTTTTGATTTTGGCAGTCGTAGTCTTCCATAGGGACACACTGGGATTACGGCAGATTACAGGAAACTACAGGCTGACTCAGAGATTACAGCCCAATGCTTCCATCACACATCACCGTGCCTCATTCTTCACAATCCTCCTCATCGTTTTTTTAGAGGATCCTCTGAGCTAACACAGCAGCGACACGTGTATTTCTTTGTGTACATGTATTGTGTGTTGTTTGTTTGCTCTACGTACGTATTTGTTTAGACTTACCGCATGTGTGGCACAGTTTGCAACGTGTTCATATTCAGTGGGCTGGTATCTCTTGCTGGCTGGCACCCTGCAGTTCATGAACCTGAGAGAGGGCCGAGAGGGGGAAGACGGAGAGGCGAAAGTATGTGTTTAGATAATGAAAGGAGATCTGGAGGCCTTACTTCTTGTTCTTGTGTGTGTGTGTGTGTGTGTGTGTGTGTGTGTGTGTGTGTGTGTGTGTGTGTGTGTGTGTGTGTGTGTGTGTGTGTGAGATGGTCATTGTGAAAGGATTTGCAGCTCTCTAATCCTCATCACGCTGTCTGCATTTTAGAGTGCTTCATTGTTACCACCACAAAGGGACACCACTGGCCATTAACTATTAACCGCATTGCATTATTCGCCATGAGAAAGTTGCTACGTGTGTGTGCGGGTGTGTGTATATGCGTAGGTGTGTGTGTGTGTTGTATTTACGTAATCAGCAGTAAACCTCTCAATCCCAGCTTAAAGGGAAAAAACACATCTGGAGATGTTACGAAATCACATTTTTTTACATCAGGATGAACACACGCACACACGGACACGCACACACTGGTTTAAAAGAAGCCTCTCATGCAGGGCCACAGGTGCGTCGCTGTTGGTCAGCTGTGTTATTTGATTACACATTTAGGCCGCGCACTCACCATCACGTGCCTCGTCTTTGCGTTCTTATAAAAGATGAATGGAAAGAGTAAGTCGGGAGGAAGTAAAGCAGAAGAAGGAGAGCAGATAAGGGAAGGTAACGTGGCTGCTTAAGCTTATGCACTACGACTTCACACACTAGTCACCTAAATGTCCACCAAATACGAGGCTACGTGAACTCTGACCAGACATCAGAGGGAGAAAAACCCTTTCTGAATCCAAACCTCTGACGCTTCACAGATATCACAGATAAGGAACCCTTTGAAAGTCACGTGACTATGAAAAAGAAAGTATCTTTGGCAAAATGCAGCTCGTGGGAGAAAGGAAACCACTGTGACTTCCTTTCAAATTCAAAAAATATCAGATTTTAAAATGCACAAACTGTGTGCTCATTTTTATTGACCAATGCCAAGATGACAGCAGGGGGGGGTTTTTGTTTTGTATTTTTGGTGTCAGTGAACGCCGCAGCTTTGTGGAGAGGTAAGTAAAGCAGTAAAACTTCACTGTTTGGGGAATAGAGGGCAGAGGATACTTTTATCACAATATTTCTAACTCATGTTAGGATTTTATTGTCATTATGCTGAGTATTGTAACAGCATGCATTGGTATTTATCACCTTTAATTAACTTCAAATTTCATCCTCCAAATGTAACTTTGTCAGTGGCTGGAAGCCAGCTGAGTCAAGTCTGCTTGAGTTGTGCTCATTAACTGACGGCAACACGTTGGCAATCAGCCTCGCTATGACCTGCTCATCCTCTCATTTTTTGTTTCTTTGTAGATTTTGAGTTAATATTTGCTGTTTCCTTCACATTCTACTTCAGGTGATATCTGTCCTCATGCCCTCAAAGCTGTGAAAGAACCTGATGCTTGTTCCAGGACTAACTTCTCCAGCTTCTCCCTCTATTTCATTATTCCTGCCTGATCGCTTTTTCCCAGACAAAAAGCATTTCCTCAATTTGTGCCCACATGCGGGGAACGAGCTCCCTCTGGTTTTGGAGCGTGGACTTCTTAACCCCTTTTCACCTCTTTGCACTTAAAAACGGCTTCCCCGTCATCTACGTTCACACCAAGGCAACGTGCTAAAACTACACTTTGCCAGTTCGCCCTGACATCAGGTCCGTGTGGGCCGACTTGTGTTCGCACGCAGGAAGACTTCGGGTTTCCCTCCCTGTCAAACTAATCTACAGAGCACGAGTCTGCTGACACAGAAGCTAAGCCAGCGGCTGATAGCAGAATTTAATAACAGATCAGCATCTGTGCCTTTATAGTTTTTACCAAAATACGAGAGCGAGGACCCAGCTAACCCTGAAGGATGAAAAAGCATGAACAGATACATTTCTAGGTTTCCATAACTGTTTGAGATTAGACTAACAGACTAATTAGACTAAAATTAAAACATAAATATGCATAAATATGAATGTATTCCCTCATAACAGGAAAGTTGGTGCTTTTTCGGGGGGTTGTTGTTGGTCTGGCTGGTGTCATCAGGGCTCTATCATTTACAAACAACCTCCATTTGTCTCCCACACACACCAGGACTCATCCCTTCCATCTTCTTGTTCTTTTATTAAATGTTTTCCTACTGCAAAATTAAAAAAAACAATTCTGGACACATTAAACTTGTAATAAACGTGTAATAAAAAGCAAAAACAGCATTTAGCAAGATAACATTAGATCGCTCTGTGACTGCCTTTCCTCGTTTCTTTGTCCGGTGTCCCTTTAGGCTCTGCCAAGCAACAGAACAAGGGAGCAGTATTTTTCTGAGCACTGTTGCTGTACTGTGGCTCAGTGTGGTACTCTGATGTGTTCTAATCAGTTATGACAGGAGGGCTTTGTGTGTGTGTGAGTAATGAAGTGAAATAGAGGGATGGAAATTCAAAGGCTGATCAGACAGGGCATTATTGTATCAGCATCCCTTTTTTCTATTGAGAGTCTCCCTCTCCATGCGCTCACCTCTTCCTCTCCGGCAGATGTGTCACGGCACAGTTACGTGCATGCATGTGGCACCCCTGTTTTCATCTCACTGAGCATTACAGCACATTCCATACATTATCAAGCCCAGTGGGGACTTTGACCTGACTGTACCAACACAAGCTAGTTTAGTTAGATCACGCTGGGTTTTTTTCAAGGCCAAGACTTGGATTTAGGGTAAAGGCCAGAATTATGGGAATGCTGGCATTCAACTGTGATGGCTAGGGTAAGGAGCTAAGGAATGCAGTAAAACGAATAAACCCCCCACAGATTGTGTGTGCGTGTGTGTATCCAATATTTGTGACTTCAAGGCTATTCCTTTTACAGCAAAGATCAAGTTAATCTCCTCTGGGACTCTGGTTCTCATGATTACCGACGTCCCCAGATCACTTTCTCTCTCTCTCTCTCTCTCTCACACACACACACACACACACACACACACACACACACACACACACACACACACACACACACACACACACACACACAGACAGACCGGTTCTGTCTAAAGTTAACTGACACTGAACTATTTTCAACTTCCCAAGGAAAGCCCGATGGATTGCACAGATACCACAAAGCGACTTATACATCAAAGGGATCGATCACCGCAGTAAGATTAAAAAAAATCTTCTTATATTTTTAATAAAGATAGCTGCTCTGCACCCCCCCTCCCTCTCTCTGGCTTTTTCACACAAACTAATCTATAACATATCCCTCTGATCGCGCACGTGCCGGCGCGTCAGTACGCATGGATGCACAGGATCTGTCACAAACGAAAACAAAAACATGCTGCTAGATAACAACGCTCAAACTTTTTTTCTTATTTTCCTGGGAATTCAACTTACTTTCCAAATTTTGTTTTCTTGAAGTCCATCTCGTGCGTAGGCTATGCGGGCCAGCGCGTCTGCGCGCCTGCGTTCTCTTGTTTTTTATCGCAAACAGTAAAACCAGCCAGCGCAGTCTTCTCCTACGGATTCCCCATTCCGGATGTCCCACCACCGCGCGTCCAGAGATAAAAACATAAGTCCAGGAGAGCCTGCGACTCGCAGAGCGGGTACCAGGACAACCGGCCCGCGCTTGCTCCGGGGTTTAAACGACTGGGCACGAAAGCGACGATCGGCGCGCAGCAAGAGAAGTTGGCGGTGAGGGGACCTTGCCGAGCTTCGTTCCGACTCTCTCAGATGTGGTCGCAGGATGTTCCGCGGGACTGGGCTCGTAACCCCTCCCCTGCCCTCTTCTCCCCTCCCCTTTCGCTCTCCTGGCTGCTGCTAACTTCACCAACGAAAGGCAAACCCCTCACCACAAAGCACCGACACCCTCTGCTGTGACTTGCAAGTGTGACATGTGAACAGGTCGCTTCTGAAACACAAACCCGGACTGAAACAAGACAGGAAGGGAGGCACAAAGGTGATAACAAAACCTGACCAAATGAGTCAACTGAACTCAAGAGACTGGAGCGAGCGCTGTTGCAACGAAAATGATGCCAAACACATCCTGGACAGACATTTACCTCTGTTACCTAGTTTGTTTGTTATTTATCTCCTTTACTGTTTCCATTGCTCTAATTTCTTTCCACTGTGCTTTAAAGTAGCTGTTTGGGGGTTTGAGTGACTTCTTAATAACTTCAAATACTTCAAGAGATTCATATAATAAAACTGTGACCAGCTGAGATAACACAACTTGTAGTTTTAAAGTATTCAATGGGATTCTCTCAACATTCTTCTCGGGAAAGTAGTTTTACATCACTCTGTTGTGCTATTGTGTTGTTCCAGGGAATCCCCTTCCTCTGACGTTTCATTTAGATAAAGTCCAGGAACAGGGAAGGACAGATATGCAGAAATTTCGCAAAAGATTGGAAAAACAAAATAGTAAGAAAGAAAGAAATTTCTCTATTGGCTATTCGCTTATGTTCCAAATAAGAAGTGACCTCAAGGTTTGGAGCCACTGGAATTATTTTATTTATTAGATTTTTGATATTTACACCACTGGCCACTTTATAAGCTAAAGTTATAGCCGTTTGAATTCTTTGTGCAATAGTTTCCAAACTAAAGAGGATTTGTTGTCGTGTTCAAGTTTGAAATGATTAAGGTGTCTTAACTACTGTGGTCATAAAGAGATGAACTTGGTCAGCAACAAAACTCATTCAGGCTAATGAGCCAACGCTGCTCAGTTGGTACCAAGGGCCTTAAAGTGTGACAAGAAAATATCCCCCACACTATTACACCTCTAACAGCTGCCTGAACTGCTGATACAAGCCAGAATGGATCCACACTTCCATGTTTTTTATGCGATTTTATGATCTCGAAGCAGAAATCGAGTCTCATCAGACCATTCTTCTGTTATTCTATTTTGGCTAGCTTGCGTAAATTATAGCCTCAGTTTCCTGTTCTTAGCTGACATGACTGGCACCCGATGTGGTTTTCTGCTGCTGCTGTAGCCCATCTGCTTCAATGCTTAGCATGTTGTGCATTCAGAGATGCTCTTCTGCATACTTTGATTGTAACAAGTGGTTATTTGAGTTACTGTTACCTTCCTAACAGTGAAAAGCCATTTGGTCATTATCCTCTGACTTCTAGCATCAACAAGGCATTTTTTTTTACCAGCCCATCTGGCACCAACAACCATTTAAATCACCTTTCTTCCCCATGCTGATGCTCCGTTTCAGTAAATCATCTTGACCATGTTTACATGAATACGGGCAGTAAGTTGCAAACCATTTGATTGGCTGATAAAATTATTAGATTACTAGATTATTACAGATGTGCCCAATAAAGTGGCCAGCAAGTGTATTTAAAGTAAAGAAGAAGGCTGCTAGGACTTGGACTAACAGTGTTTTAATTTATGCAGTCCTTCCCTGTAGCAATGTTTTCTTCTGTGCCCATAAAATACACAAATGTTGTGTATAACAGGAAAGTATACACTGCTGACTGCTGGCTCTACAGTTCATTTATGTGCCTGGCATTTTACAGACACCCCCCCCCCCCCCCCCCCCACACACACACACACACACACACACACACACACTCATAAACACACACATACACACAACCCCACCACCCCTATTCTTCCTTTCAAACACATATGCTCCACTGAATGGAAAATTAAATATTATCCAACAGTAAAAGTGGCCAGCAGAAGCCCTTTTTGGCACCGTGCTGCAGATGTGAGAGACAGCACAGACCCATTATGC
Organism: Aulonocara stuartgranti; assembly: GCF_965226115.1. NCBI lineage: Eukaryota > Metazoa > Chordata > Actinopteri > Cichliformes > Cichlidae > Aulonocara > Aulonocara stuartgranti. The sequence continues at coordinate 23,753,653 of NC_138942.1, read as the reverse complement.
AAATGCACAGATACCCAAACTGCGAGAGAAATGTGTTATACATTTACCTCCTCCTCCACCCCCCCCCCCCCCCCCCCCCCCCCCCCCCCACACACACACACACACACACACACACAGGCGACCAACACTGCTGCCACCACCCCGGCTGTGTTTGCAGATAAGATTCCATATCAGGGACAGTGACCTGACAACCATATTTGTTCAGGTGAATAATACTTATAAATACCAGCTGCCTGTGGTTAGCCTCACTGCAAACATTCAGTTTTAAACACTGCGTATCTGAATGTATTTTAAACTAACATCCTGTAACACAGCTGGTAGATTGGGGTGTGGTGACAAACATCTGTGTAGGCCAGACATGCTGGTTTCTGTCTCCTACTGTAATCGCCTTTAAATTTCTCAAATGCCAGGACTGCAGCTTTGCTTTCTATTTGAAAAGCAAGATATGTCTGCACATCTCTGCCCATCATGTTTGTGCTGACAGACCTTTGGAGAAGAGGCGGCCACCCGGCCCCTGGAAACGGCAGGCTGGTCCAAAGGACACGGCTGACTCAGATCGATGAAGGCACTGGAGCAGACGAAGAAATGAAAAGCTCTCGGTGGAGTCACTGGTTATAATAAATGTGTGTGCGATGCTCTATAATCGATCTTGATTGTGTAAAAAAAACTAGAGTCGTCACCATGGTTATGAAAATGCAAAATATTGTTCATAATGAGAGTTTAGATAGTGTTGAAACAGTCCAAATAATGTTGAGAGGAGCCTTAGAGAGAAACTGGAAATCTTTGTAGGTAAACAGGGTAATTCATTACACTAAAAGTCTGTCACAGTGGACTGAGTTCTGGTTAAGGTATGTTTAGTTTACTCGTGTTCTTGTTTTCTATGCTTTTACCCCTCTGCCAACTAGGTGACAGTATTTCAACATTATACACTTCCTTTTTGTTTTCCCGGGAGATCCTCACTGATAAACTGTCTGGAAAGACTGCCTCATCCTGGTGTTTCACGTTACCTGTCAGATTTGCGTGAGTGAATAATTTCCACTCCAACATGCTCAGACTTACACCTGAAACTCCAGTGAAACCAATACACAGACAAAAATTCTATGACTCATGCTCTAAATTACATTTCAGTCAGTGGATGGGATCACTCGCTGTTTCCTTTTCATTCCACGCCTTATACTTTGTTGTTCTAACTGCCAGAATTTGGGACTTTTGTCATGCTATGTGAAAGTTTTTAGTCCAGTGCTCCCACATGAGAATTCAAAGAGGAAAGAGAACGTTTTTCATTTGAAGTCATTGAAGGCATTTGCAAAAGCACAGAAAGCTCCAAATAAGTGGCTTTATTAAGCTTAATTTTCTATTTTTCAGTAATATGGCATACTAAAAGGAAAAAACGCGGGCTACTTAGACATATATGTAATACAATTTTAATATCTGATGTTCACATATGTTGAAAGCTGCTCTACATGATCCTTTCAGCATCTGTTAAAATGTTGTAAACTGCGGCACATTAACTGAAGAGGCAACAGATAATGGCTAAAAAATGGTGATGTATGAAATGTTGCAACTCTTTTTTTAAAGGCATTACTTAGTTTGCACTCACTTGCCTCTCTCTAACACAAAGATCTGACTATGTGAAAGTGAAAGTGTCAGTACATTGAGTTTTTCAAATCTCACACACGCAATCAGTGTTCTTTTAGTTATTTGGAGGTTTGCTTTGCAATAGTGTAGAGCAGGAACTGCACTCAGTAAGAAATAAGAAGTGCACAAATTCATTTAAAAAAGAAGTGGCAAATAAACACAAAACTTGCACATAAATTGTAGATTGAAGAGGCTTCAAATTAGAAAAAAAAACTAACTTTTTATCATTTTAAAAATTCACTATAAACTATCGTCATTTTAGGGAGGATCCCGTTGCCTCGATTGATGATTGTTTATATATATTTAATAATTTAAAAAAGAGAATAACAGGAGGTTAAAATTTTAAACTAAATTAAAGCTAAAGATACAACAATATAATTTTTCATGCTGGTGTTATGAGGAGATGGGAACTGTAGAATAAATACTTACTAGCAGCGCCTCCATTGTAGATGACTTTTACACAATGTAACGATGGGGGGCGCTGGTTCTCTGAAATCCTCAATGTACAGAGGAGTCTTCTGATAGAGTCGTGATTGGTCCTGGTTTCTGTCTCCCTATTGGTTTAAAAAGGACAGAAACCGAGATACCAGTATGTTTACCGTTTTACCATAATTTTGTTTGTGGGGTTTTTCTTTATTTAAATGTTTGTTTTTTTTTGTTCATTTCATATTTTTGTTTTGTATCGTTTCCTGTTTAGAGTCCGGGGAGCTCATTTATTAAAAGCTGTCATGGCCCTTTAAAGGAACTGCACGCTGTGCGCATAACGCATGCGTATTGGGGGTGAGCAACAAGCTCCTGTGGAAAACAACAACAACAATCGTTAGAGCAGAGCAGCAAACAGAGATGGTTCCGTAAAGCTCAACACTTCTGGTCTTTACCACTGTATTCAGTCCAGCTGCTGCTATTTCTACTGAAGCTTTATACGTCGATGGTGCCGAACCCATGAACCTGGCCAGTCAAAGCGGAGACGCTGGCGGAAGCCAGCTGCTCTTCGCCAACTTTAACCAGGACAACACGTAAGGCAGGGCCGGGGAAAGTGGCTTGGGATCGGATGGCCTGTGCTGTGAAACTAGCTAATGCTAATTAACCCAGCTTGGACTTGTCTGGACGCCTAGCGGGGTCACAGGAATGGATTTGAAATCTCCTAGATGTAGTTTTTGTCATGCTAGAAAAGACTATCAGTAGGCGTCGTGTTTTGGGTTAGCTACTCTTTTAAACTACCCATTTACCTTTTATTTTATCAGATGCTAGCATAGCTTGCTAGCTAGCATAGTGTTTTGTGGTCCGAGGCTAACTAGCAACATGCTCGTAAATTAAGTGTGCTGTAGGCGCATATTTGCTACGGGTAATTGTAATTACTTATTCAGGCTGGCGGTAGATAGAAATAGTAAAAGGCAATTCGGTTTTTCTGTGTTTTGGACTCATTACTGGTGAACAGCTGGAAGACTGCTGGAAATTGTTGTAGGAAATTGTGACTCGAACTGGGTCACTGTATTTGTTTTAATATGATTAAGATAGACATGTCGAATTTAAACTCGGTCATGTACTAAATTTGCCGGTGTTTGCTCTCAGCAGCAGAGGCCTGGTATTATTGCAACACAGCGTTAGTCGTGTGATCACAATCACACTGAGACCACAGTGACCAATGTATCTAGGGTACGCGGAGTTAGTCGATATCACTGAAATTAGACCGAACCCCCTGTTTTTCATTGTGTAGACTAATACAATGTGGCTGTAACAACGACCACAGAGTGCATTGTTATTCAGTGTATGTCTGTGACACCGTGCTTGGTCACTGCCACGCTTCCTTTCTGTGTCATGTACAGGTCCTTAGCTGTTGGCACCAAATCAGGATACAAGTTTTTCTCCCTGTCCTCTGTGGACAAATTGGAGCAGATATATGAATGTAGTAAGTATAAACTGACCTCTGTTCTGGCTTTCTACTTCCATCTACTCACCCGTTCGTGTTTGTTTTCCTCATCCAATCACTAAACGGAATGCACACACAATAGTTGCATGCAGTTAGCTGTTTTGTTTTAAAGGCATGCATTTTTTTTGGTTTGTTTTTGTGAAAGTGCGACTTGGGTGTAATGGTGGTGGTAATGGTGCACGAGGCTGCATAACATGAAACTCTTTCCAGTAATTTAACCACACATGTGTATGCTAATGGCATAGACAGAGTAGGCCCCTGTTGCGGTGGTCCTCGATGTCGCTCTTCCTCTGCCTCTCCAGTTAGTCTTCACTCCCAGGCACAGATTCCATCTGTGCTACCTATGACTGATGCCGATGACGGCGATCGACTGCACACTGTAGAGCTGAAGCAACGTTCAACAGGTAGATAATCGGTCCATGCGGCGTAACGCGAAAAACTGCACAGGGGAAGGAGGACACTGCAAGGTTTGCCTGTTATAAAATGGCCGACTACCTTTACCAGCTGCAGTCCATCTGCAGGACAGTCTCGCTGGAGAGGCTGCCAGATATACCTTTATCTAGTTGTCCAGATGTAGTTGGCCATTGAGGTATTTGCAGCGGAGCAAATAATTTGTTTTAAGTTAGTTGGCTTTAAAGGTACTTGTCTTATAAAAACTGTTACTTCATTGCTTGATTATATTTTATGAGGTATTACTGCATTTGTTCCTGTTAGTTTGGAGTCACTATACCACTCGTGCAGTGCTTTTACTTTAAATAATTAATGAAGTATGTCTGCCCTTTCCTCTCACTAGTATGCTTAAGCATCAACCATCCTCCTTGTATATGGACAAAGGTTACATATGATTTCTGCTGCATCCCTTTTATTAACCTATATGTTGTATTCTGACTTTTTTGCTAATTAATTTATATTTAAATACCAAAGAAGAAGACGGGAGTAGGTGATTTAAGTTTTATAGTCGGCACAAGAGAATGGGAAAGCCATTTCTACAATTTCTGAACACCGCTCGTTCGACTCTTTCATGAAACAAAGTGTTAAAGGCTAGCTTTTTGATTGTTTTTGCACCCTAGATAAAAGAAGGAAAGAAGTTCACACAGTCTAGGTATAAAATGCAAAACTATCCACATCTATACTTCTTGAGCAAGACCAGACAGATTCCAGCCCACTCTGTATTTTTGGATCATTCCCTGGAAGTCCCTTTCTGACCACTGGAACTGTGCATGCTGCAGTTTCACCACAGACCTCAGACTTGCAAGCAGATAAGCACTGACCGTGAGTGAGTGAGTGAGTGAGTGAGTGAGTGAGTTCGTTCGTTCGTTCTGGACTTGGAGAGATGATGTTTAGATCAGGGGTGGAATACTCCAGGCCTCTAGGGCTCACGCACCCGAATCAAATGATTAGGGTGCGTGAGCCCTGGAGGCCCCCCCGGTTTAGATGAAAAGCCCTGAGTCGCATTGCATACCAGGAGTTTTCTTCTTGGCCTCACCAAACCAATTTTCACTCGCCACGTGGACCGTTTGGCTTCCTACAGCTTGTTCCACTCTTCAAAATGAAAATAAAGTTTTAAGGATCACGATTTGAGACACTGGAGGAGATCCAGCAGGTCTTACAGAGGCGCAGATGCAATGAGACCTAACGCGACTTCCATGGAGTGATCTAAAAATAGCAGCCACGCTGAAGATTGTCAAAGAGAGAATAATTGGGGGGGGTATTCCCAGTCCCAGAATGTTTTGCTCACATTTCATACACACTGTTACATGGTGCACATTCAGCATGGTCAGTTTAAAACTATGAGTAATCTGTGCAAGTAACAATTTTTTTCCCCTCCCTCTTGCTTTTGTATTTCCTCTGGCTTTGAGACAGCAACCCATACGGCTGCTGTTGAAACCTTTTGTTTTCAAATGTCAGCCAATCAGAAGACAGCTTCCTTAAGTAGTGGTTCTCCTGTTTGTGGCATGTCCCGCTTCCACAGCTGTGCCCCATATTCCACCAATGTTATTAATCATCACTAAAACAAAGGATCCAAGCTGAGTTTTAAGTATGATAGCAGTAGAAAAACATGAATTCAGCTTTACTTCATTTAGTAGTTCTTTCAGTTATCAGTGATGCCACTGTGGTTCTTTGTTCCACTATAGGTGGATATGTATATTTTGAAGTCTGAATCACAGAAAATAACTCGAGTAGAGTCAAAAAAAATAAAGGGTAGACACATTGGTGTAAGTCTTTAGCTATGAAGAAGCAACAATGTGTAGCTCAATTAGCTTAACTAGGAAAGGGGAAACAAGGTAGAGTTCACCACAAAGAGGAATGGGGAAATGCACTCACTGGGAGCAGATATAGGTTACTGTTTTTAACATTTGGTTTCACTTCACTGATTAAGTTTTTTTTGAGTTATTTCTTCTGGATGGTACGTGCTACGCTAACAACAGCGTAGCACGTATTTCCTTTGTTGTATTTTTGACACTGCCCCCTGGTGACAGTAAACGGGTATGTGGGTCTGCACAGTGCTCTATGGCACCTGCAGGCTACAAATGCACTATCATGCTTGGAGCTTTATTCCTTTGCTCATCAGCTGATTATTTATTACAGTATTGTAGTTATTATGGGATGCTTTAATGTCTAAGCCCAAATTGTCAAACTGTTTAAGATGATCTAATCCTTTAATCACATAAGTGATTATAAAATGTCAGAGCACTGATGAAATAATAATTTTGTGTCCGTCTCCTGCAGCTGACACTGAGGATGTGTGCATTGTGGAGCGTCTGTTCTCCAGCAGCCTGGTGGCTATAGTTAGTCTGAAGGCCCCCCGGAAGCTCAAAGTCTGTCACTTCAAGAAGGGAACTGAGATCTGCAACTACTCCTATTCAAACACTATACTGGCTGTGAAGCTCAACAGACAGGTAGGCCAGGGGTCGTTTGCAGTGTTCATGAATATGAAGAGGCTTATTTACCCTCTAATGACGACTTTGTTTGCTAAGTACACACAAGTTGATGTTGCGTGGTTCCTCCGCAGAGGCTGATTGTGTGCCTGGAAGAGTCGCTCTATATTCACAACATCAGAGACATGAAAGTGCTGCACACTATTAGAGAGACTCCGCCTAACCCTTCAGGTGAGTCTGAAGAAACAGTCTGTCATCATCATCATATAAATAGGAAAATATAGTGAATGTAATATGTGCTTTTTATAAAAGTTTACCTTTTTTTCCACTTTACATGTATGTGCTTGTATTGGGCCTCATCGTGAATATTTAGAAATGTACAAATCTAGTTTTTCATTTTAAAATGAAAGGGAAAAAATCTTGGGCCTCCATGACTGTATGTAGATCTGGACTGTAGCATAGGTTTAAAAACGAATGAATAAAACTAATCAAAAGAGAATAAAGAGCTGGAGTGAAAGGACCATCTGTTCAGTTAGCCCAAGATTCATACGTAGCTATTCAAAATTTGTTTGCAGAGTACGACTCAGATTTGTGCGTAACGTGTGCTCACGCGGTTTATGAGTGAGGCCCACTGAAAGCAGTAATATGACTTTCTCGTATCAGCTGAGAAGTGTCTCCACTTTCATTTTCTCAGTTTATTTTGAACAGCGTTGTTTTGTCTGCCACTCTCAACACTAAGACTTCATTTCTTCTCCTCTTTTCTTTTAATGTTACCGATACCATTGTTGTAGTTGGTTGTGTTGACACGTTTTGTTTTTTCTCTCCATCTTTTTTTTTTTTTTTACTGATTAGTTTGTCTTTGTGCTCGTATCTCTCCAGGATTGTGTGCCCTTTCCATCAGCAATGATAACTGTTACCTGGCATACCCAGGCAGTGCTACGATAGGAGAGGTCCAAGTGTTTGACACAGTCAACTTGGTAGGTGAACCCAGACAATGATACTTTATGTGCTCCTGTTTTTAAATAAAGCCATCATCAGGATTTATTACAAAGCATTTTCCGGGGCATACGCTTGCTGTGCCACAGTAGTGTTTCAGTTTCTGACGAATGTCTGCGTAGATACTCAGTCGTCCAGGTCATGGTAGCTTTGAGTGCTTGAAAAGAAATCAGCTGGATTTCTTTAGGTTCATCAAAGAGGCTTCTTCAGTTTTAAAACTACTTGGGCTGAGAGGTGTTTAACACCTAGTGGGGGTTTTCCACTAAGGGTTGTTGTTAATCATCAGCCAAGTTGTGAAAAAAGACTGGGTCATTACCATCACTGAGCACCGAAGTGTGAAACCTCCGTCAGCCACTGCCCCGCCCAACCATTGTGTGGCTGCTGAGGTCTCCTGAGGCACAGTGTGAGTGCGAGCGGGGGTTGAACAGCCTGTAACAGCAGATGTAGTCGCTCTAGTCGGGGCACAGAGCCGTCTGCCTGCAGAGAGCTCTGTTGTCAGATGGAGGCAGTGCTGTTATTGGTTGGTCAGCCAGCTGCAGTGAAGAACCACAGTTATTACTTTTAAAAGCGTTGCTGGTTAATTCAGCTGTCGCTCCCTGATCTAGTCAACCAATCACCATTCAGCAAATACTTAACTCATGCGCTTCCAGCAACACACAGTGATGGAGGAGTCTTGAAGGACTGCATGGCCCCTGTGTCTGACCGGAATCACAAACTTGGTTAATTGATGGTCTTTCATAGTGGACGTGGATGACCTCCTTTACTTTTCCATCTTCTCGGCCTAAAATGTGAACATTTGCATCTTTGAAAGAGCGACCTTTGTCTTTAAAGTGCAGGCTTAGAGTTGAGTCTTTTCCTCTTCAGCTGGTTCTCCTGTGTTGTGCCGTGTGTTTTGTAAATTGGTGGTTTGGCTTCTCTTATATAAAGGTCTGAGCACTCCTGCAGTGCTTATTGTGCGTTTGGCTGTTTTTGTCTGAAGGTGTTTCTGGGCCTGAAAGCAGGTTTGTAAAGTAGTTAATCTGTGTGTCGTTTTCCAGAGAGCAGCAAATATGATTCCAGCCCACGACAGCCCATTAGCGGCTCTGGCTTTCGATGCTACTGGAACTAAGCTGGCTACAGCATCAGAGAAGGTAGTTCAGCTGCTGTGCAGGACATTACCCTGTCATCTCCGCAGCTAATTTTGTTTTCCACATGAGGAAATGCAGATTTTGATTCTTGCATCCTGTAATAGTGTTGCAACTCTGTACATCTTGTGCCTTTTTTTTTCACTTCCTCTCAGGGTACAGTCATCCGTGTCTTCTCGATCCCAGAGGGACAGAAGCTCTTTGAGTTTCGACGAGGAGTCAAGAGGTAGACGGCTCATGCACTGCAGTTTTGATTCTTCGTAACATCTGTGCACGCTTTTGTACGCGTTTACCATCTCCTCTGTGCACGTGTGTTGCCGTGCTTGTCTTCTCAGGTGCGTGAGCATCTGTTCGCTGGCGTTCAGTATGGACAGCCTGTACCTTTCTGCCTCCAGCAACACAGAGACGGTCCACATCTTCAAATTAGAAACACAGAAGGAGAAGTATGTGTACGTAGCTGTCTGTCTTTGGATGGCTTGTTTCGTAGCCACTTATCAAGCTGCTGCTTCCTCCAACGAAAACATGCATCTCACATTCTGTACGTGTTCGCTCAGGCCAGCCGAGGAGCCCACCACGTGGGGAGGTTACCTGGGGAAGGTCTTGATGGCGTCCACCACCTACCTGCCTTCCCAAGTCACGGAAATGTTTACCCAGGGGCGAGCCTTCGCCACTGTACGTCTACCCTTTTGCGGGCATAAGAATATCTGCGCCTTAGCTGTGTGAGTACACACTTTCCACACTCGCAGTGAGCACAAATGCAACACTGCGTTTGAGACATTATGAAATTGTTACTTCTTATCACGCCAGAGAAAGGGGGGGGAAAAAATGTGAAGTAGCGTTGACTGAATTTACAATCACAGGTCATACAAAATTTCTAGCACATTTTATTTACGTTGCACTTTGATTGTAGGAAGTTTTAAAATACTGACTGATTTTAATCTTTGGTCACCTTTGACCTACTTTTTTTTTTTTCAATTTAAAGTTGTAGCGAGTAGTATTAATAATTAATATTAATAATAATCAAAATGAGTTTTTACAAGGTGGTTTTCCTGAGGATGTGCAGGCTTCTGTCACTCTGCCTTTGTACCACTTTGTATGGAGAACTGAAGTTAGTAGCATTTCCATAATAGGTCCTGAGCTTCTGACAGGCACTTAAAATAATGCAAATACTTGAGTAATGTAACATCCGTCACCTCTGCCGCTCCTCATCTGTGTGCCAAGGAATCAGAGGAGGAATCTAAGAATAGGAAACTGGAAAATATTAATGAGCTTGTAGGATTCTTATTAGCTGCTTGGTATGTCACATCTGGTGCTGAAGAAGAGAAGATGCTGAAGAGGATAAATGTGATTGACGTGTTGGATTGGATTTGTGGATCTTTCATGAATCTCCATTTTTAATTGTTAAAAATTAGGATTCAGAAGATTCCCAGGTTGCTTGTAGCAGCGGCTGATGGCTACCTGTATATGTACAACCTGGATCCACAGGAGGGAGGCGAATGCACACTAACGAAGCAGCACAGGTAACACAGCATTGGCAGATTGTGGCTCGCTTTAGCTGGTAAGGTAAATTTTGGAGAGTTAAACTGAGGATTTCAGTCTTTGGCTTCAGGTTAGACGGGAGTACCGAGCCCCCCAATGAGATCCTTGAGCAGGGGTCACATGATCGCCCACTTGTGGCCCAGACCTACAGTGCTGCTGTCTCAAAGGGTAGGTGACACAGTATTGATATCTTTCTTTTTTTCTGATTGGGGGAAAAAAAGGCAATAGGTAAATAAAAACTAATAATAAAAACGAATAAACTTTTTTCTATTTTGTAAAGATGGCTGTTCTGGAGCGACTATCTGTAATTAAGTTGTGCAGAAAGGCGGGACAAGTTTGGAAGTGATCCAATCAGAAGAAATCTCATCAATGTTTGACTTGTGAACTCTTCTTTCCTAGGTTACTGTGAAGAGCAGGGCGCTGTGGGAGGGGTGGGGCTTGACGACGACCTCAGCGACCTACACTTAGAGGAAGACAACGAGCAACCGCCGCTCATCCTCGAGACCGAGTGACTGGACTGATGGCTGTACCCACCGATCAGAGGGCTCCTCTGGTGCTGCTAGAGACACGTGACCCCCGAAAGGGGCGTGGACAGGATCAAAGATGGAGGCGGGGAGGGGGGAGTGTCTTTGTTTTTCTTTTAAAGTGTTCAAGAGCCTGTCCGCCAGTTTGTTCATGCATCCGTCCGTTCACATACACGTCGTCTTTTTTTCTTCCCCCCCCCTCCGCTCCCTTTTCCCTCAGTTTAGCCTGAGCAGGCCAAACTGAAGCTTTGCATGTACATGTGCCAAAAGCTTAAGTGTGAAAATGAGTATCTGAGAGTGTGAGTGTCATTTAAAAAAATAAAAAATGTAGCTGTGTCGCTGTTAAAGACACTCTCTCACACACAGCGAGCCTGTGTGTGTGAGTAGAAACCGATTGTGTAAGTGCCTCTCTGCCCTTGCTGTGATGGCTTTTTTGTGTTTGAGAGGGGCGACCTCTTTTCATTGGCTGAATAAAATCTTCTTTCATTTGTTCAATCTTAATCGAGGGTGTGTGCTATCTTTTCTGACCCCTTCCCCTCTCTCTCTCACACACACACACACACACTTTCTTGTACACTGTCCTGCAGAGGGCGAGGCATCAGTCTAAGGTTTTTGGCATGAGGCAGAGGTGTTGACAAATATGTGATTGTTTGCTTGCGTGCGTGCGTGTGTGTGCTCGGGCATGTACATTAGCAAACCATCTAGTCATGAGCTTATACACCTGCCCCTGCTCACTTTACCTCATCCAAACAAGAGGCTCAGTGGACCTTCTCCTGCCCTCTCCCTGTCCTCAGGCCTGCAGTCATTGGTTAATTTTTAAACTATCAATCTTGTTTTTTTTAAACTACATAGCTAATCATAACCAATGATGTGTCATGCGTATGAAAACATGCATGGTGTTGTTGATGTGGTACTGTGTCCATACATCTAAGCGGTGGTTGGTGATGATCGACGGAGAAAGGCAGGAAGCTCTCCGGTCTCCTCTTAACAACTCATCCTACTGTATCTTACTCTGTACATTATTAGATGTGGCGAGATATCACTGTGTCACGCAGGGATAGTGAGTGTTTGGCCAACGAGCAAGCTGAGCATCATCATTCGATTGTGATCTGGAGGTCGGGCTGAGCCTCATCATCTGGGCCGGGATGCTGCATGATTCCCCAAATAATCCTTTTCAGTGTGTGAAGCCACCAAGTAAGGATTAGATGTGGGAGTTTGGAGTGTCGGGCATTTTCTAATGATTTTGTATAAAATGTGAAACGTTCATCTGAAACTAAAATAAATTCATGTTGATGTATGAAGTTAAGTGCCTTTTGTTCTTGTTGCACTGGCATCTTGCATTCATTATAAAGAGCATCTTAGGCCAACTGAATGGGAGGATGTGTTACCCAGCATCACAGCTACTGGAGCAATAGAAGTCAGGTAAAATCCAGTTTTTATTTTATTTGTTTTTAAGCATCGGAATTTTATACTTTTAGGTGTTACCACATAATTTCAGACATCCTCTATGCCACACTGTAATATTACTATAATATGTATGTGAAAGAATGACTCCTGCTAAGCAGAAACCTTTGACCCACAGACCAGAACGCCCGAGTGAGAGCAGTGTGCTGTAACATAACATCGCATCTAAAAAATAGACCTGCCTCCCATCTCAGTTTAATGCCCTTCCTACTAAAAGAGCATGGGGATGTGTGCATGCTCTGTACATGTCAGTGCTGACTTCATGTGGGACTCGAGCCCTGCCCGTGTAGGTGAAAAATAATTTTTAGCTTTCCATTGCACAACCACATGTGGCTTTGTTTTTTATAGTACCCCATGTTGCTCATATGTGATGTGGGTTCCCCTTTCCAACTGCCTCAGTGAGAATATGCTTTTTTTCTTTTCTTTTTTTGGGGAGGGGGGTAATGCCAAGAGCCATAATATCAAAGTTATCCTGACAGTACAAAAGCAATACTTACACCCTTACTTTTTCCACATGACATGGCAGCCAGGTGCTGAAAATCAAATGCACTTCATTAACTGATCATCGGCAAGTGTGAGCACCTATAAAAGGAGAATTTTTTGGCACTGTGTGTTAATACAATGCCACGAACTTGAACTTCAAAGTAGTCCAGATTTAGAAATGAAATTGAACTGAATTACACATTTCATGTAACATTTCAGGACGTGAAGGAGCCATTTGTCAGAATCTGCCATTTCAGCCCGTTCCTCAGCATCGTCCAGGTCATGGATGGTCTTCATGTATTTAAACAGGCTGCTGTTGGCCTGCTATTCTTACAGAAACACACAAATTAGCTGCCAGCTCCAGCACCAACCTTCTTCCACCTGGAAACACACACACACACTGTGTCTGCTTTCTTTCACTCATGTCACATGTCAAATCTTAAACCTTTCTAAATAACATCATAATATTTTTTAAAACACTGGGAAAATAAGGCACATCCTCAACTTCCAGTGAAGCTTCAGCCTCCTCCAGAGTCATCTGCAGCTCCTCTTTCTCCACCTCCACGTTCTTCTTGGCTTGTGGACGCTGCGGCCTCCTTCCCCAAGCTGACAGTCAACTCCTTGATCTCCTCTGAAACGAAATGGCACAGAAATAAAAACACAACAGTTAATCACTGAGAATCATATTTTCCTTTCTTCAAATGCTTGCAAGTTATGATCAGCTGTAATGGACAAGTTAGAAAGCACCTGAGAGGGTTTTGTTCTCCTTGCAGACAGTCATCAAGTGATCCTGGCTTTCCGTCTCCAGCATGTAGATCTCCATCATGTAGGAGCGGCTCTCCATCTGGCTGTTCTCCAGTTCCAGTTGCAGCTCCTCATCCTTCTGGCTCCACTCGGCTGCCATCTTATCGAAAACTCCCGGCTTCTTATCCAGAGCTGCCGCATTGGACTGCTTACACAAAGGCAGACATAGCAAACTCAGTTAGTTAGATTCATTATTATTATTAATTGTTGCTGATATATCATTACAGAAAGCATTAATATAATAAAGAAGTGCATTATCCACACAAAAGGTGAGGATAACTGGATCAGAAATTAGTTGGGTAACTAAGTTTCTAAGTAATAGCTTTGAATAATCAGACGTTCCAGCATTGCTCTTGTTTCCAGTGCTGTTGAAAACACTTTGCTTGTTTATTGGAATTTTGCCTCTTGACTGCTCTCTGCTGGATTTGTTTGTTAGCAACTAACCTCATGTGCATGACCTCTGCCGTGTAATAGCCTCTGGTGCTTCTGTGTCCTGTACACATTGAGATTTTGTTTTTGTGCATGTGTACCTTCTCTAGGTCTATAGTGAAGTCCTCCATCTCTCCCTGCAACCTCTGCTTGACCTTTTCCAGGCTGGCAGCTCTGGCCTGAGCCGCCTCTGCTGCCTCCTCAGCCTCCTGGAGATGCACTGCAAGTTTGCGCCTGGGAGAGAGTGGGAGGAAAGAACCAGAGTGGAATTTAAATTAAAATTTTATCACTGTCATGATTCATAAGACTCTTTTTTTAAAATTCTTTTGAACCTACTTGGTCTCCTCCAGCTCCTCGGTGCGGCGTATGGCGTCTCATACTTGCTCCTCCATGTGGTGACGTCAGCAGTGAGCTTGGACACAAGACGCTGGATCTCCCCACGGGATTCTAACTCCTCATCCAGCTGCTCCTTTAACTGCAAGAGATCATGCAGGGCATTCACCAGGCTGAGTTATGAGCCTGTGGATAGGTAGTCTGGATGGAGAGGTGGAGAGGCAAATGCATGATGCATCCAGCTCAACAAGGAACAGTAACGCATGCATTCGCATTCTCACCAGTCAGATGGATTTTGCCAGCACTGAGCTCTGTCTGAGTGTGCTCCATCTCAGCCAGGCGAGTGTTTGCCTCCGACACGCTGTCCTCCACTTTGTGGGCCTCAGAGTTCATCTATAAGAGTGGCTGAGCGTCTATGTTTGTGGCTGTTTTATTTTGAAAGAGTTAAGCACACAAGAGTCTAAAGATCTAGCTTTGCTTTCTGAGCAGCTTTCACGGTGGCGTTGAGATCTCCCGCTTCTTCCGGTCTGTCACTGAGGTCCACCAGATCTAGTGACAGCTCTGCTCTCTGCTTCTCTACCTAACAGGAAAACAACTTGACTCTCTAGCTGTAGCATAATGTCACATGTCTGCGTATTTTTTACTTGAATTCATATGCGTAGTGGTCAGGTATGTATCACGTTTGGACTGAAATAGACTCTCAAAGATGAAACTGCTAGGTAAAGCTGTGATACAAGCTGTCCGTGTGCCTTGGCTCTCATGGCTCGTTCAGCTTCCAGCTCCTCCTCCAGCTCCTCGATGCGTCCCTGAAAGAGGATAGAAAACGAATCAACGCGTGCATAAGCACTCACAGCAAAAACCTTGCGTCTTTAAAGCCAGACTATTAATCATCACTGCTCTTTATCCTCTTTTGCTTCTCACTTTCCTATTTCCAAATTTTCACATTGCAATGCTTCTTTGCTCCCATCATTGTCATTTTAGCCGTCCGGTTAGCTTTCATTTGCTTTCACCAAGCTTTAATCTTTTTTTCTCTTCACTTCCAATAAAAGTTCACTTTTATCAGTGTATTTATTAGAATTCATCCTGTAGCGTGAAGATGCTATGATTCTTTTGGGAGTGACCAGGATGGACAGGATACATCAGAGAGACGGCTCCGGTTGACTCCTCCGGTTGAGGTTTAGAAGAAGGTTTGGACATGTGCAGAGGACAGATAGTGGATATGCGTAACAGATGAGGATGCTAGGGATGGGGTGAGATGGAGGCAGATGATGTGTGGCTCACCCTAACGGGAGCAGCCAAAAGAAAATGAACAATCCTCCAACTGTTGGTAAGACATTTAATGGATGAATAGAAATTTAAGCTTCATGATGATGCCGTCAGAGAGGTCAGATGACCACCAGACTCAGAGTGTTGGAACTTTCTGTATAAACAGTAGACCAACTAGTACAGCCATCTGTGCTGCTAAAAATAATTTACAATTGTAGTTCAGGTTTTGCATAAATAGCATCTACAACTGCTAAAGTGTGCATCTTGTACGGTGCTTCTGACACCCTGTTAGCCCTGACAGAAGAAGGAACAGTTTCAAATAACCCTTATTAAGAATATAGTGAAAATAAAAAGCTATTGTAGTTTCACCAACCTGGTGTTCTTTGAGTTTCTGGGTGAGCGTGGTGCTGAGAGCTTGCTCATCCTCCTCCTTCTAGTTCGTGTTGATAATTTCAAAGTCTCTCCTTTAAACACACAACAAATGGACACAGCAGAACATGAAAGAGGGTCCATTTCCACTGACAGTTTGTAGATAACAGGAACATACACAAATATATGTAGAAATGGTGTAAACCTTTATCTTCTTCTATGTTATACTTACAGATGAGGTCAATATGATGAGACAAAAAGCATGTATCTATAATGTCGGGCTTTAAATTTTGAGATGAAGACAAATTTTAGTTTACTTTTAGGTTAGGCTTTCAAGGAAGAAAGTTTTGTTTATCAAGTGCAAGTGTCCAGGAAATAAATGTAAATCTGCATGTGTGTGTGTGTGTGTGTGTGTGTGTGTGTGTGTGTGTGTGTGTGTGTGTGTGTGTGTGTGTGTGTGAGAGAGCACTCTTGTCCCCTCTCTCACTTTTCATATGCCAGTTCCCATTCGTCAAGTGGCAGGGTACACTCTGGACAGGTCACCAGCATTTAGTCATAACCTTCAAATTCTGCATCAAATCTCCTGGTTTTGTGGTTATTTGTCCAAATGTCTGCAGGCACAGAAAATGCAAATGAGCTACATCTCATCAGCTGCTACACTCCTGTTCCCTGTGCCCTTAACCTGTTTCTCCTTCTCAGTCTTGGCCAGTGTAGACTCCAGGGAGTCCAGGTCTCTCCTCAGCTTATGCAGTTTCCCCTCCAGCTGCCTTCTCTGGTTGTGAAGAGACGCTGTGTTGCCTTCTTCTTCCTCCAGGCGCTCATTTAGATCCTAAACTCACAATTGTTTGTAAAAAAAGAAAAAGAAAAAGAAAAAAAAAAAAAGACTTTTTGTGGATTCCAAGAAATGAAAAGCTCTAAATAATGATGACCTCATTTAATGAGTATTCGACCTTGTGTATGTGCTAAACATACACAAGGCCATTTTGCTAGTTATCCCAACATTAAATTTTACTCCATTTATATTCACATATACTGGCGATCCAAGTTATTATTACTGACAAAAAAAATCCCCTTTATCCTGTTTGCTGCTGTATTACTGCAGATTATACCAAATGGCCTCCACTGAGCTCTACTGGTAGATGCTAAAGACGTCTGTAACACAGTACAGATCCTGTATTGCAAATTACCTGCACAGTCTCCTCCAGCTGGACCTTCTGGTGCATCAGCCATGTGCAGCGCTCCTCTGCATCACCCACTGTGTCCTGCTCCTGCAGAGAGACAAAGGCACAAGAGAAACAAAGCGATTTAAAGATGTATAATATGTATTATCCTGATGTAACGGTAACACATGGGAAGCACAAACATTGGCTCATAAGCATCCTTTACACTAAAGAAACAACAAAGGCATCAGCCTTTTATTGTATTGGTTGTTTTACTGTGCTACTTTGCAGAAAAAAGATTTCCAATATACTACAGGAATTTAATTTGCAGGACTCTAAATATAGCATAAATGCACAGAAACATCTGCTAAGCAGTGCTGTGTGTAGACATAATGATCTACTTACTGCAGCCAATGACAGGGCAAGGTCATTCTTCTCTTGTGACAGAGTGACAAGCTTTCTTTCCAGATCTTTAATCTAGCTCTCCAGTCCCTTCACCTTCTCCACTGCCACCCTCAGCTCCTCCTTAGCTTTGAAGGTCTCTTCCTGACATCTGACCATCAGCAGGGGCTTCACCTGTCGGCACAAAGCAAGAAATATGATGATGAAAATATGATGATGATAATTAATCATTTGTCAAGAGGAGTAATTTCAAAATTTGACCTTAGTGTAGAGTTTCCACTAACCCCAGCAGCGTAACTGGAGGAACTTCCTCACATTGTGCTGGATACCCATCAGTGCAATTCTACATAACACGCGCCACATAAATGCAGAAAGAACAACCAAAACGGCTACAGTACTGTGCATGCATGCATATACAAACAGATCCACACACTGAGGGTCAGCATCTTCTTAAACTCAATCCTCATCAGAAATCCTCTAAGCTGAGCCTGCAGCATGGTTATGATCGTTGCCAGCCGCTCATCACGCATGTCCTCCAGCTTTGCCAGGATGCCCACATGGAAAAAGAATCCTGGCAGGATGGGAGGAAAACACGGACAAGCAAAAGATGGAAAAAAGAAAGACAAAGAAAAAAGGAAATGATAGAAAAAAAGAAGACCTATGGTCAGTCTTTAGATAAACAGCTTTGAACATATTACAGACAGTATTATACTAGTACTACAATATTATATACTATACTATATCTGTACCAGATGCCAATAGTAGATAGTATTTAACAGTCATAATCATCACTTGTACTTTTTGAAGATTTAAATCATAAGAAAATTTAGACAATGTATGATTTTATTGAAGCGAAGGAATATTGTAGCATTCATTCTTCTGGGTCTTTGTAATAGTGGTGTACCTTGGAGTGGCTCCATGTTATCTAGGCCGATGGAATTTAGGATGAGCTCAGAGGCCTTCTTGTTGTCAGCAAGTCCCTTGAGGATGATGTGGGTGTTGAGGATATAGTACCTGGACATAGTACAGAGAAGACCAGAGAGGGAAAAGAGTAACAAAAAATATGATCACACTCAAATGATTGCTTTATTTTATTCATATAGTGCTAAATCACAACAACTTTCACCGCAAGGCGCTTTATATACCTCCAATGGAGCTCTAACACCTCTGCGGTCTTAAAGAAGGCCCAACAGCGTCTCCACTTTCTGAGAATCCTCAGAAAAATGGACCTGAAGAAGGAGCTGCTGACCGTCTTCTACCGCTGCTCCATTGAAAGTGTGCTGACATATTGCATTGGTGCACACAGAAAGGCACTCCAGAGGGTCATCAATATGGCCCAAAAAATCATTGGACATCCTCTTCCCTCCCTGAAGGACCTGTACAGCACTCGCTGTCTCAAGAGGGCACGCAGCATCCTACGGGACTGCACACACCCAGGACACGGGGTGTTTAAGCTGCTGCCGTCTGGCAGGAGGTTCAGGCTGCTGAGGTCCCGAACAAACAGACTCAAGGACAGCTTTTACAACAGGGCAATAAATCAAATCAAATCAAATCACTTTTATTGTCACATCACATGTGCAGGTCCATTGGCACAGTACATGTGAGTGAAATTCTTGTGTGCGAGCTTCACAAGCAACAGAGTTGTGCAAAATACAATAACATAAACAGGCAAATATACGAATGGCTAAATCTGAAACTAATAAATATATGTACAATATATAATAGCATATGCAAAAAAAAATTTCTGGATGTGTATACTAAATGTTTTTCTGTGTGTGTGTGTGTGTGTGTGTGTGTGTGTGTGTGTGTGTGTGTATACACATATTTTACAGATTAAATAGAGTAAACAATAAATAAAATATATAAAAATATACAGAGTTGAGACATGTGCAAAACAGTGGCATTACTGTACAGTAGGGAGTGCATAATGTTGAAGTTCCAGTAGTGAAGCTGAGGTGTCTATGACGTGTTCAGCAGTCTGATGGCCTGATGGAAGAAGCTGTCTCTCAGTCTGCTGGTACGGGACCGGATGCTGCAGAACCTCCTTCCTGATGGAAGTAGTCTGAACAGTTTATGGCTGGGGTGACTGGAGTCCTTGATGATCCTCCCCGCTTTCCTCAGGCAGCGCTTCCTGTAGATGTCTTGGAGGGAGGGAAGCTCACCTCCAATTATCCGTTCAGAGCACCGCACTACTCGCTGGAGAGCTTTGCGGTTGTAGGCGGTGCTGTTGCCATACCAGGTGGTGATGCATCCAGTGAGGATGCTCTCAATGGCACAGTGATAGAAGGTCCTGAGGATGCGGGGGCTCATGCCGAATCTTTTCAGTCTCCTGAGAAAGAAGAGGCGCTGCTGCGCCTTCTTCACTGTTTTGTTTGTGTGTACTGACCACGTAAGATCCTCAGCCAGGTGTACGCCAAGGAACCGGAAGCTGCTCACTCTCTCCACAGCAGCGCCGCAGATGGTGATGGGGGTGTGTACTTCTCTGCACCTCCGGAAGTCCACTATCAACTCCTTTGTCTTTGCGACGTTGAGGGTGAGATGGTTGTCTTGACACCAGTGGGTCAGGGCGCTGACCTCCTCCCTGTAGGCCGTCTCATCACCGTTGGTGATAAGACCCACCACTGTAGTGTCGTCCGCAAATTTCACAATGATGTTGGAGTTGTTAGTGGCTGTGCAGTCGTAGGTGTAGAGTGAGTACAGGAGAGGGCTCAGTACACACCCCTGTGGAGCACCAGTGTTCAGTGTGACGGGGGATGAGGTGATGCTGCCCAGTCTGACAACTTGGCGTCTGTCAGACAGGAAGCTAAGGATCCAGCTGCAGAGGGAGCTGCTCAGTCCTAGATCCTGCAGTTTCCTGTCCAGCTTCGAGGGAACGATGGTATTGAATGCTGAGCTGTAGATGTCATCCAGGGAAGGACGGATGTTGTTTTGCTGTGCTGTATTTTAATGTGAAGTGTACTTATTTATATTTTTATATTGCATGTACTGGTTATATTTTGTGCAGTGTTTTATTTAGATTGCATGTTTTGGTTATACCGTCAAATTGTCCTGGAGAGACTCCGCCTTTCCCCATTTTTACTAATTGGACACACCTGAGAGGAAAGGCAGTGTAATTTACAGAGTGCTGAGTGACACATAAGAGGGTTGGAGCTTGGCGTTCGAGGAGGACGGACAGCACCAGCGACTAGGGACGCGGAGCGAACAGGCGGACGGCAGTAGTAGTAACGAGAGCCCAGCTTGTGCACTGCGGGAGAGCAGAGGCGGCGAGACAGCTGGTGCCGATTTGCAGTTTTAAAGAAGCGGCGGGCGGAGTTGAGAGCTCTGCCCACCCGGGGTAAGTCTTCGACTTAGCCCCTTTTATTGAATGAAAATTGCCGAAAAGAATAGTGACTGCCGCTCCCTCCCTTTCTTCAGCGTACCAGGACGCGGAATGCGGGGAGGAAGGCGAGGACTCCGCTGGGTTTCCCTTTTACATCACTTCGCTGGACTTTTTTAGTTCTTTGTGACTTTTATATCGTGGCGGATGCCACTGGACTTTTAATGTTGTGTTTTATTGCTTTTTATTGTGTTACCCCTTGGCCAAGGTTGTTTTAATTCATTTTGCATTTTTAACTATTTAAATATAAATTATATTTTAATTATACAGTTTTTTAATCGTGTGCTTTCCCTTGGCGGCTCCACTGCTCTGTCCGTTTGGAGGAAGGTTTCCTTCCTTTAAAAAAAACGACACTGTGGAAATAAAATCACCTTCGCTCCGTTACATAATCTACAAACAGCATTCTCACATACGTGTCTCTCTTCTCCAGGTGTGACAGGCCAGTGTGTAGTGTCAGGGCTATGGCATCATCAGTGGACCTGTTGTGGCGGTATGCGAACTGTAGAGGGTCCAGTGAGTCGGGTAGTGCAGAGCGGATGAAGTCCCTGACCAGCTTCTCGAAGCATTTGCTCACGATGGGGGTCAGGGCTACAGGTCGCCAGTCGTTCAATGAGGAGATGGTGGAGGATTTGGGTACAGGGACGATGGTGGCCATTTTGAAGCAGGCTGGGACTACAGATAGAGAGAGGGAAAGGTTGAAGATGTGTGTGAACACTCCAGCCAGCTGAGCCGCGCATGACTTGAGGACTTGAGGACTCTGTGTATTTAGCCCTGATCAATGCGAATAGCTGACCTGACTGGCTACCTCCCTGGACTTTTTTTAGGGGGGAGGTAACAATGTTTAAAATAATAACAATAATAATATTTATATTTATAACAAGGTGCAATAATAATTAATGTGCAATAATAACAGTGTGCAATACACATACACTTATTATTCTTTTTTTATACTAAGTTAATATACTGTGTTGTGTTGTTTGTTTCGTTGTGATGTGTCATATCGTCAGTGTTGGGGAGTAACGGAATACATGTACCGCCGTTACGTATTTAAAATACAAAATATGAGTAACTGTATTCCGTTACAGTTACCGTTTAAAAAGGTGGTATTCAGAATACAGTTACTTTGTTGAAATAAATGGATTACACTGCGGTACTTTCCTGTTTCATTTTGTCGCGGGTCAGGACTGTTTGGGTTTTGTTTGACAGCTACGTGCTGTTGTTCCAGGCGGCAGCGTTACGGTTGCCATGGTTACAGGGCGACGCTCTCTCTCTCTCTCTCTCTCTGCGACTGTGTTTCCTGGGTGAGAGAGCGCCTTTTTTTGTTGTTGTTGTTGTGCTAAGCTAACAGGCAGAATGCTACAAGCATAGCTCTAAACAATGTAGCATCATGGGCAGTGTAGTCCGTGTTGCAGGGAGAATGGACTGCCATACACGTTATGGGTCTGTGAGCGCAAGGAGGGAGAAAAAGGGGAGTGGAAAGGTACGAGTTGTCATCGAGGAAAAACGGCAGCTGGAAGCATGTAAATATAATAATAACCACTGCAGCCAAGAAGCAAGCCCAGTTTTAAGTAAGCTATTAAGACTCGACTGTACACCGTGTTCGTGTTTTCTTCCGAAAACAATAAGTTCCGTTGGAGCAGCCTTTCAACGCCTCTCTCTGTCTCTGTCAAAAAAAGTTGACCCACACAACAAAGTAAAGCTATTTTTCGGCTATGAGCCGACAGGGACCCCGCCGTATTAGTCAGAGGTCCCTTTACTACAGTTCGGAGTCGCGGACCTTCAGTAATAGTAATAAATCACACAGCAATAGTACATTCACATTGTTGTAAAAAGCATGATAATATATTAAGTAATCCAAAGTATTCAGAATACGTTACTGTCATTGAGTAACGTAACGGAATACGTTACAGAATACATTTTGGGGCATGTAATCTGTATTCTGTAATGGAATACATTTTAAAAGTAACTTTCCCAACACTGCATATCGTGTCGTGTTGTGTTATATGTAGTGCCGACGTAGGACAGTTTTCCAATTTCATTGTACTACTGTACTATGTATGACTGCAATGACAATAAAGAGTTATCTTATCTTATCTTATTTTAAGGTAAAGAGTCCAAGATTGAAGTGCTCTGTTGGGATCGAACTAACTAAACTCTAGTTACATTGTGTATGTGTATATACACTAGAATGATTGGGATAAATACAGATGTAGTTAGACCTTGGTTTGAACTCTGGGTTAGGAAATCCTTTCCCTCTAACACCCCACTACAGGCATGCTGGTGCAGGATGAGAAGACTGTCTGTCACACCTTTGAAACACAAACAATAAAGAATGAAATCACGAATACCAAGATCAGATTTGGAAACTAAAATTATTCACCAATGTCTATGACAGTGGTTCCCAAACTTTTTTTTGCTGGGCCTGTTAGGATGCCTGGGTCGTTGACCCAGGGTTTTTGAGTTTATTATATTATTTATAATTTCTAGTCTTTGGTTTCTTTGAGTTCTGTCTTATAGTTTATGTCTCTGTCTCCCCTGTCAGCTGTATTCCCTTGTCTAGTTCCCGTCTCTGTGTATCCTTAGTTGCTATATCCCCGTGTCCAGTCAGTGTCTGTGTCTGCCCTGGTCCCACGTCTCTGTTCCCTTTGTTGCAGTGCGTGCGAGTCTGCGTCTTTAGTTCAGTCTGTGTCATGTTTCCTGTTTTATTTTGAAGGTCCTTGTCTGAGGTTAATGTATCTGGTTTCGCTTCCCCTTGTCTCGATAGGCCTGATTTGGCCCAGCTGTGTTTCCCTCCTGTTACCCATTCCCTGATTGCTCCCTCTGTGTATTTAAGCCCTGTGTTTCTGTGTTGCGATCTACCGTTTATTTTGCTGTGTGTTTTGTCTGCGTGCCTGAGTTTATGTTTAAAGTCTCAGTTCTGGTTTCTTTTTTAGTTCAGCATTAAAGCTGTTTTTTGAGTTTACTTGGTGCCTCTCAGTGTCTGCACTTTTGGGTCCACGATTCCTGTCTGCACACAGCCGCTCCATAACAGAGCCCCCCTTTGTTTTACAAGAAACAACTTATGTTGTTCATAAGTAGTTAAAGGTAGACTATGAGCAATCTATGACATTTGCATTGTTCTTATTTCTTGAATTTTACGTTTTGTATTGTCCTTAAGTCCTTTTTTACCCTCTGTTACTTTATGGGTATCGTGCAGTATCTGCAGATGTGTATTTGTTCCTGTGGCTGTGTGAGTTGCTCTGTAGAATTTGGAGACGGTTTGGAAGGAAGACCCTTTTTTCTGTTTCTTGGATCCTCCGGAAGTGTCCTTTTCTTTGAAGAGAGGGGCCAGCAAGGGCATTGACGACTTCTGGAAGAGTCCCACCTCTGTCTCACTCAGGGGGTCTTTGTTCTTATCCAGCCACGCTGTTATATTGTAGCCCACCTATGAGAGGTAAAAACTAGGGGTGCAACGATATTCGTATCGATATTGAACCGTTCGATACAGTGCTTTCGGTTCGGTACGCATATGTATCGAACAATACAAAATTTGTAATTTATTTTATCAACTTTCCTTCTGACGATGCTGTCTGTGTTGAGCGCTCAGTGAATCTGCGTTTGACTACTCCGCCTAGGCTGCACTGTCGAGCGCAGATCCACTGAGCGCTCAACACAGACAGCATAGTCAGGAGGAAGAGCGCAGGGCAAGCTAGCGAGACAGAAGTTAAGCTCTCCTTGCAACATGGACCTCCCCCACCCTCATTCAGATCTGGCGTTTGGAATTATTTTGGTTTTCATGTGACGTATGACCCTGAAGGTAAGCGAGTCATGGACTAAAGTAAAACAGTATGTTGGATGTGCCATGCAATGCTCAATTACATGGGTGGGAGCTAGTGTGTTAGCGCAGTTAGCTCGTTAACGTGTTGGCAGTCTAGCCCCATGCACGGGGCGATCAGGGGTAGCTCGTTAACGGAGATTTGCCGTGTTGTGGCGTTAAGGTCATTTGAACGAGATTAACCTGAAAGCACTAGTGGGAACACAACGAATATGACTGCACATTTACTCCGACAGCATCCTAGTGCAAAGACAAGTGGAAGCAGACAAAAACAATAAGCACGCATGCTACAAACTTTACCCGAGTCATTTAGACAGCCGTTAGCACATGAGTCTCCTTATGGGGACCTGATATGTTTAATATGCTGCTGAGAATATAGCCCAGAAGAAGCGTATAGTATAGCTTTTATTTTGGAAAGAGCCATTTCTCTGTAATAAACTCTCTTTTCCAAAGATGAGTAATTCCTCAATCAGATACAGGGCTTGCAATATCGCTAGCCCAACGTCCTGGGGCTAGCGATTTTTCCAGTCGGGCTACCAAAATCTATCTCTGCCCTGCCCGTCGGCCTATCGTAGGAAGCAAAAATATATGTCAATGCTTTTGCATTCTTTCAGAAATGTAGCTGGGTAATTATGTCATTGGCATCGGTGAGCCACTGTCAATATGTGACATATTGAAATCGCGTTTGAGTTTGCTCTTGTTTTTTTGCTTTCACTTTGCAATCACGCGAACTGTGTATAGAGAGCGACAGCACTGATTGGTGAGTGATGATAATTTGTGCACCAATTCCTCTGACATCGTCTTATTAATTGGTAGCTTACTACACAAACATGACAAGTGAAATCTCCCGCAGCAAGCTTAAACATGTGAGAGGTTGATCGCGCAGAGAATCGCTGAGCTTATGTGAGTGCGTGTGTAAAAGCAGCAGGATATATATTTTAGTTCTGCTGAGCCAAATAAGACAGGTCAGGGTGAAGAAGTGACAGCCAAAGAAAAGCTTACCACAAAACGGAAAAGTTATGACAAATCAGACTGTAAGGCAAAAAGAAAGTGCAGCTTTATGGTTTCATGGACAAAATAATTTCTGTGGCTGCAATATGACGAGCTAAATAACCAGGGCTGCACATAAGTGGTCCGCAGGTGCGCATTCGCTGTCAAAATAAAAAACATGCACAAGGGTTAGGGTTAAATTTAAAAACTGTACTTTTGAGTTAAAATATATATTTATAATTTTAATAAATGACAAATTAAAAAGGCATGAACATTTTTTTGTATCGAAAAAATATCGAACCGTGACACCAAAGTATCGAACCGAACCGTGAATTTTGTGTATCGTTGCACCCCTAGTAAAAACAGCTTAAAGTCACACATTAGCATTGATTTCATTGACAGAAGCATTTTGAAATAACTTTATTCCATCACATACACATGTTTGGAGCCATTCATGTATTTACCAGCCAATAATCTCTTAAGAAGTACTTGCAGTGCCGCCATAGTGCATCAGTGGGCCTTGGCCAATTTCTTCCCCCCTTCTGGCTTGAGGAAGCTGGAGGACTTGCCCAGGTGGTTTTCATACAGAGCTGCTGTGAAAGTTGCATCTGTTGCTTTTGGAAACGCACACTGCTCCTCCAAGACGGATAAAATCCCAATAGGCTGGAGGGGGGGATAAAATACATTAAGGTGGAAATAATGCCCCGTGAGTGCACACAGCGTTTCTGAGAGTATGTTTGCGTTACCCTCTGCAACAGGTCCAGGCCAAAGTCGACAAAGACCCTCCTACTTGTACTCTTCCTGCTCCATGTGGTGGTTAAAGAACTGCTGCAGCTTCTTGTTGGTGAAGATGATGCACAGCTGCTCAAAGCTGTTGAACTGGAGACAAAGCACAGAGCATGACCCTGCGAGCTGACAAGAGGAAGTAGCATATTGTAGCTTCTGATCGAGACCACTCTGCTTAAAGCTTACCTCAAAGATTTCAAACCCAGCATCGTCCAGCACTCCTGTGAAGAACTGCCGCTGCATCTCGGTGTCCAGTGTCTTATTAATGCGGGTCACCATCCACTTGAACATGCGGTCATAGGTGGCTTTTGCCAGAGCATCGATGGAGTACACACACTGGTCTTGGTTCTGACTTGAAAATTGGATGATCTTTAAAATGTGAATGAGTCCATCGGCACCTTTGTTAAATAAGTAATCACAAGGACCTTTAGTACTGAAGTGATCTCATAGCTTTGGTCACAAACTCATTGCCAACCTTGACGCGGGGGCGTGTTATGCCCTTCTGCAGCTCCCCGGAGTTGATGGCCATGAGGTGGGCAACTTTGTCAGCCACTTTAGAGGAGAGAGAGGACAAGGATCTAATTACACAGCTGAAAAATAGGTTGCTGCCAAGACTGTGATTAATGGAAGCAAAAAAAAAAACAATATGCAGTGGATGAAAAAATATTTGGTTGTATGTCAAAATGGAAGGGCATGTTTTAGGAGAAGGAGAGAGCTAAAAAGAGAAGAACTGGGGTAAACTTGAGAGAGGGAGGTAAACTTTCTCTACCCTCAGTGGAGACACATCAGCCTGCTCCTCTCTGGGTTTCTGTTTGAACTTCATGTTTCCAAAGTGCATTACTCTTCCGGTCAGTTTGTACACGGTCATCTTCTCCTCAGGATTGAAGCCCGGGACACCGAAGGCCTCCTGTGGACACACAAGCAGAGAGAACAGAGCATACTGGGAACAAAGTATCACAATAAAGCTGTACAAAAAGAGGCAACAGCACCATCAACAGTCCAGTACGTTTCCATAATCAAATGTTATATACAAACTCTGAATGAAAGATAAAAGCTTTCAGTGTGAGCACAGGAGTGAGCGCACATCAGTGAGCAGCAGCTCCTCGCCGCCGTCCACGTTGTCCACCAGAGTGACTCCCTGACACACCCACACTGTTTCGGGTAAGGTAATGATACTTTACCTTTTTGTTATAATGAAAAGAGACACCACAGTTACTACACTACAAGATTTGATAAAATATTGATTTCTTAAAGTATGTCCTTTAGACTCAAAAAACAAACTTAAACTCATCAGCACACCCAAATACGTTTAACTGTAGCAAAAAAATAGAAATAAAACTGTTTATGGCCTGCTACAAAAAAATCCTTTAATTAAAGTTTAACATTAGGGGTGCGGTTACTTTGATCAGCAGGTATATAAAAACAAGGAGGCTAGCTACTAGCTGTCTGCAGTCCTTCGTGACAGATAAATTAGACCACTAACTGGTGCTTTATTTGCCTTTTTGAGTTTTTAATGCAATTACACGATAGTTAAATAAATGGGTCCATAGTTTAGTAAGGTTTATACATTTGCTTGGTTCAGTTTCAGCCAGCCACACAAGTCCACTTTGGGGTTCTGTTAGCATGAGCATTGGATGCAGGTAGCCAAGACTAGCTGCTTTTTCTTAACTGATAAGTAAATACCCTGTTGTAACTGCCCCTCAGACATTTGTCCTCCAGGTTTGGTGAATGAAACTGCAATTTTTCAGTCTTTTAATAAGTAAAAGCTACAAACAGTGGTTTTGCCTTTTCATGAGGTTTGCTAGCTAGATAGCGCTAGACCCACTTGGCCAAACATGGTGACTTCTGGTTCCAAGTAAAGTTACTGGTTCAAAATGTAAAATACGAGTCCACAAATCAACAGATGGTGTGACATTGGCTACATCCATCTGAACTGCTGAACTATACTTGTATTTTAGTATTTTTCAGACATATTAAATTTGTGTTAAGCCACTATTTGGATCTGTTTATCCAGAGCTTTGTAGCGGTTTTACATATTGATACGCATTCTTCGCTGTTTCCCTTCACATTTAATTATTCAATCGTGTATTGCTTTACTTTTAGTTTCAACCTTTAATCTACTGCTTTTGGTGGGTTTCGCTATTTTCTTTTAACTCCCTGAGTCTTAAAGCTAACATAATTAACATTACTCCAACCATGTTACGTTACTGAGTCAGCAGTCTACTCACTTGCTTGCTGACTACTTTTCATTTACTAAAGTTACAACTTATTGAAGTAAATGCATTTAAAATTCATTTAAAATTTATTCCATTGAATTAGCTGAGCTACACCTCGAACTCTCCACTTGCTACCTTACAGCTGCACTGGTATCTCCTGCAAGTTTTTGTTTTGGGAATCAGTAATTCAGGTGGCACTTTTTCAAAACTGGGACTCTAGAAAGCTTAAAAAACTGATCCTATTAAAATAGATTTGGTGGCTCCACAGTGTAATGACTAACACATTTGACTAACACACAAAAGACCCCTGGTTTGAGACCAAGAAGAGGAACAAATCACAAGATAGTGTATTCTTTTTGCTGGTCTTACGCCTGGATAAATGTATGTTGTGTCACAAGGGCAACTGGTGCAAAATTTGTCAACTCAAACATGTGGATAAATTCACCACCATGACCCCTTGGGAAAACAGAGAGTAGCCACAAGAACATATCTCTGAGACCCAGGGATAGTCTGTCCTTCATGATATCCCAAAATGATTTAACGTAATAATATTTTCATTTTTTTTCTGGTAACATTCCTTTTTATTTTATGAGCATTAAAACTGTGGAAATTAAAAATGAAAGAAACACATTTCAACACAAAAACCCTGTTTAAAAAGAACTTCTCTTAGTCAAGCTTTTTGGTCAAACTGCATTCAGCAGCTAACAGGCACCTAAAGCTGTGCTGTTATGTCACCTCACCGTGGATGTGACAGAAGGCTGAGTGAGGCGGAAAGATTTTACTCAGAGTTGTGGAAGGTGAGTCAGACTTATTGCTGTCAGGGGATGGGGTGGAGGAGGGCCAAACATCAGAGCAGGAAGGTGTGAGCTCAGAGAAGGACATACCAGCTTTTGAGAAGCCTGCGCAGGGACAAAAACGTGACACCAGGAATCCATTATATTGTGTAAGCTAGGGTACTTGACTTGGGTCTGGATGGAGGATGTCCGAGTCATACTGTGAACATACACATGCTAAAAAATGCTTTCAGTTTTAAAGATGCCTTCAGATAGCAGCACCTTCTTGTAGTTTTATGTGCTGTGACTCATTTTTCCCCAAAAAAACCTGGTTGCTTATTAACTGTTTGATGTAATCAAAGAGCCTCCAGTTTTGGTGGTTGTGGGCAACAATGTCCCACTTTTAATTTTTCATATTGTAAACTTTTTTTAAACCCAATTTTAGGAGGTTTGAAACAGAACTGATATGGAAAGAAGAGCTGGAGTTTAGTGCACCTTTGGGAAATATATTAATTATATAAATCAGCAAAGCAAATAGTTTAAGAAACCAAACTTTTATTTTATTGTATGTGTGTGTGTGTGTGTGTTCCACTTCTACACATTGCAATGTGAAAAAACGTCAGAGCCCTATCTTACACGATGCTTTTTATCTATAATGAGTGGCGAGCGTTGTCAGTTTGTCCCTGCGCAGGCTCCTTGAAAGCTGGTATGTCGTCCTCTGAGCTTTCACCTTCCCGCTCTAATGTCTGGCCCTCCTCCGCCTCATCCCCTGACAGCAAGAAGTCTGACTCCCCTTCTACAGCTCTGACTAAAACCCTTTGTTCCTCATTCAAACCTCTGCCTTCTGAAGCACGGACATATTGCAATGGGAGTTAGTAAGTCCTGCTGTCCACTGTTCAATTAAACTTTATTTATATGGAGCCAAATCACAGCAACAGGTGCCTGAATTTGCTTTATGTTGTAAGGTAAAGACCCTACAATCACACAGAGAAAACAGTGAAAGAACACTTAAAGAACACAGATTAAAAGCTTTGTTTTGAAAGCGTTATAATTTCTGTATATTTCTGAAATTGATGTTTGGAGCTCCTCCTTGAATCGCTACCTTATCGTGGTGGAGGGGTTTGTGTGTCACAGGGATCCCAGGGGCTATGTTGTCTGGGGGCTTTTGCCCCCTGGTAGGGTCTCCCATGGCAAATTGGCCCTGGGTGAGGGACCAGACAAAGAGCGATTCATAAGACCCTTATGAAAAGGACACCGAGGGAACAGTTTACCCTGCCCGGGATAGGGTCACCGGGGCCTCACCCTGGAGCCAGGCCCGGGGAGGGTGCCCAAGGGCGAGCGTCTGGTGGCCGGGCCTTAGTCCATGGGGCCCGGCCGGGCACAGCCCGAAGAGGAGACATGGGCCCATCCTCCCGCAGGCCCACCACCCGCAGGAGGCGCCATAGGGGTCGGGTGCATTGTGTGCCGGGTGGCGGCCAGGAGCGGAGGCCCTGGCGGACTGACCCCCGGCTGCCAAGACTGGCAATAGGGACATGGAATGTCACCTCTCTGGTGGGGAAGGAGCCTGAGTTAGTGCGTGAGGTTGAGAGGTACCGGCTAGATATAGTCGGGCTCACCTCTACACATGGCTTGGGCTCTGGAACCAGTCTCCTGGAGAGGGGCTGGACTCTGTCTCAGTCTGGAGTTGCCCCTGGTGAGAGGCGGCGGGCTGGGGTGGGTATCCTAATATCCCCTCGGCTTGCTGCCGGTACGTTGGGGTTTTTCCCGGTGGACGAGAGGGTTTGTTCCCTGCGCCTTAGGGTCGGGAACGGGTCCTGACTGTCATCTGCGCTTATGCGCCGAGTGGCAGTTCAGAGTACCCAGCCTTCTTAGAGTCCCTGGGGGGGGTGCTGGAGGGTGCTCCACCTGGAGACTCTGTTGTCCTGCTGGGAGACTTCAATGCTCACGTGGGTAACGACAGCGAGACCTGGAGGGGCGTGATTGGGAGGAACGGCCTCCCTGATCTGAACCCGAGCGGTGCTCTGTTATTGGACTTCTGTGCTAATCACAGTTTGGCCATAACGAACACCCTGTTCGAACATAAGAGTGTCCATAAGTGCACGTGGCACCAGGACGCTCTAGGCCGTAGGTCGATGATCGATTTTGTAATCGTATCAGCAGATCTGCGACCATATGTTCTGGACACTCGGGTAAAGAGAGGGGCTGAGCTGTCAACTGATCACCACCTGGTGGTGAGTTGGATCAGGTGGCGGGGGAAGACGCTGGACAGACCTGGTGCACCTAAACGCGTAGTGAGGGTGTGCTGGGAACGTCTAGCAGAGGCCCCAGTCCACGAGATCTTCAACGCACACCTCCGGCAGAGCTTCAACAGCATTCCGAGGGAGACTGGGGACATTGAGTCCGAATGGACCATGTTCAACGTCTCCATTGCCGAAGCTGCTGCATTGAGCTGCGGCCGCAAGGTGGTTGGTGCCTGCCGTGGTGGTAATCCCCGAACCAAATGGTGGACACCAGAGGTGAAGGGAGCCACCAGGCTGAAGAAGGAGTCCTATCGGGCTTGGTTAGCCTGTGGGACTCCGGAGGCAGCCGACAGGTATCGACAGGCCAAGCGGAATGCGGCTCGGGCAGCGGCTGAAGCAAAAACTCGGGTGTGGGAGGAGTTCGGAGAGGCCATGGAAAAAGACTTTCGGACTGCCTCGAAGAGATTCTGGCAAACCGTCAGACGTCTCAGGAGGGGAAAGCGGTGCTCTACCTGCACTGTGTATAGTGCTGGCGGAGCGCTGCTGACGTCGACTGAGAAAATTGTCAGGCGGTGGAAGGAATACTTCGAGGACCTCCTTAATCCCACTGACACGTCTTCCAAGGAGGAAGCAGAGTCTGGGGATGAGGGGAATGACCCGCCAATTTCCGGGGGCGAGGTCACTGAGGCAGTTAAACAACTCCTTGGTGGCAGAGCCCCTGGTGTTGATGAGGTCCGCCCCGAGTTCCTGAAGGCTCTGGACGTTGTAGGGCTGTCCTGGTTGACACGCCTCTGCAATGTTGCGTGGAGATCAGGGGCAGTACCTGTGGACTGGCAGACCGGGGTGGTGGTCCCCATCTTTAAGAAAGGGGACCGGAGGGTGTGTTCCAACTACAGGGGGATCGCACTCCTCAGCCTCCCTGGGAAAGTCTATGCCAGGGTGCTGGAAAGGAGAGTTCGTCCGTTAGTCGAACCTCGGATACAGGAGGAACAATGCGGTTTTCGTCCTGGTCGCGGAACACTGGACCAGCTCTTTATCCTCTCCAGGATACTTGAGGGTGCATGGGAGTTTGCCCAACCAGTCTACATGTGTTTTGTGGACTTGGAGAAGGCATTCGACCGTGTCCCTCGGGGTGTCCTGTGGGAGGTGTTGCGGGAATATGGGGTGTCTGGCCCATTGCTACGGGCCATTCGATCCCTATACAACCGTTGCAAGAGCTTGGTTCGCATTGCCGGCAATAAGTCGGACTCGTTCCCGGTGGGTGATGGGCTCCGCCAGGGCTGCCCTTTGTCTCCGGTTCTGTTCATAATTTTTATGGACAGGATTTCTAGGCGCAGCCAAGTGGCGGAGGGCTTTCGCTTTGGTGGCCTCAGATGATGTGGTTCTGTTGGCTTCATCGGGTGAGGGCCTCCAGCTCGCACTGGAACGGTTCGCAGCCGAGTGTGAAGCAGCGGGAATGAGGATCAGCACCTCCAAATCTGAGGCCATGGTTCTCAGCCGGAAAAGGGTGGAGTGCCCACTCCGGGTCGGGGATGAGTTCCTGCCCCAAGTGGAGGAGTTCAAGTATCTCGGGGTCTTGTTCGCGAGTGATGGGAGAAGGGAGCCGGAGATCGACAGACGGATTGGGGCTGCAGCTGCAGTAATGCGGACGCTGCACCGGTCCGTCGTGGTGAAGAGGGAGCTGAGTGTAAAAGCGAAGCTCTCAATTTACCGGTCGATCTACGTCCCTACCCTCACCTATGGCCACGAGCTGTGGGTAGTGACCGAAAGAACGAAATCGCGGATACAAGCGGCAGAAATGAGCTTCCTCCGAAGGGTGGCTGGCCTCTCCCTTAGAGATAGGGTGAGAAGTTCCGCCATCCGGGAGGGGCTCAGAGTAGAGCAGCTGCTGCTCCGCATCGAAAGGAGCCAGCTGAGGTGGTTCGGGCATCTGACAAGGATGCCCCCTGGGCGCCTCCTGGGTGAGGTGTTCCAGGCATGTCCCACCGGGAGGAGGCCCCGGGGCAGACCCAGGACACGCTGGAGAGATTATATCTCTCGGCTGGCCTGGGAATGCCTTGGTATTCCCCCGGATAAGCTGGAGGAGGTGGCTGGGGAGAGGGAGGTCTGGGCCTCTTTGCTTAGGCTGCTGCCCCCGCGACCCGGCCCCGGACAAAGCGGATGAAGATGGATGGATGGATGATGTTTGGAGTCACATGTAGAAGAAACAATTAGATTTTTAGCAATAGAAACATAATATTTGCAAACACTGTATCACTTAACTTCCCTTGCTGCTGTAAAATGTGGAAGCTGCACTGCCCGTCATTTTGAAACCTCCACAAATGTGGCATCAATAGAAAGCCCAGGATCTCCTCTTGACAGTACAGCAGGAATTAATGATGATTGATGTCATGTAGAAGTCATGTAGACTCATGTCTACTACAGAGGACAAGAATGAATTGCTGGATCTTGGCCTAATAGGATTAATAATCTCCTAAGAGTGAAACTGCATATATCCACACAAACCAAGCCTTTGCTTTTAAAACCGCTACAAGTGTTTTAGTTTTTAAAACGTTGAATTTTAAATTGTTATTTATTCATTTTCTTGCATATTAGCATGCAGCATATGACATTATTAAAACATGTTTTTTTCCCCAGTCTGTCGTTTCACATTCAGTCATTTTAATTCCATCCACTGCAGATTTATCTGCTTTACCTCTGAGCTCTGGTTTCGTTCCAGAGAGGAGCTGGTAGAATATGTGAGATCCTCTCTCGGCAGCCTGCTGGGAAATCAGTCTTGATTTTTCGAGCAGATCTAGCACCAAGACAAACGCAATTCATAAGGGCCCATTTATCCAAATTATTTTCATTTCTCACTTGATGTTTTGTCACGGCGTGACATCTTCATGTCACGGACGACGGCACATAAAAAGCAAGGCGTGTTATTTTTAACAAGGCCCCCTGACACTGACAAGCCTGATCAGAAGTAATGCAAGAGTAACATCCACTCACAGGTCTCAGTGTCAGCGCCAGCCGGCTTAGCTGTGGATGAGGATGAACTTTCCTTAGAAGGAAAACAGACGCACATATTCGGAAACAATTTTTCTATTTCATTTCATGCGAGACATTAATAGTTTATCTGATTATTTAAAATCTGATCCCTGCAAAGTGCAAGGAGTTGT
This sequence comes from Aulonocara stuartgranti, assembly GCF_965226115.1. Taxonomy (NCBI): domain Eukaryota; kingdom Metazoa; phylum Chordata; class Actinopteri; order Cichliformes; family Cichlidae; genus Aulonocara; species Aulonocara stuartgranti. Next base: position 23,718,957 of record NC_138942.1, on the reverse strand, counting down.
TGTTCCTGATGGGTTTACCAAATGCCTCCAACACTGGGTTGGCCTGTATGATCTGGTCCTCCACTGAGCCCTGGAAGCAGCAACATTCAAATGCCCATTATTTGAGCCTTGGAGTCTGAGGCTTTGCTCCCGGACGCTCCAAAACTGGCAAAGTACTGGATAACCTTAGTGTTTTCAGTCCTGCCTGCACCAGATTCCCCACTGATAGGAAAGGACCAGAGATCAAAAGAACGGTGTGATTACACGGTGTACATGATTTTGCAGGGAGCTCAAAGTCGGAAACAGGAACACGCGTATTATCCTTACGTGATCAGCATAGACTGGTGCTCGCGCTCTGCGATGACAGGACATGAAAGGGGGCAGACAAACAGAGTGAGTGTGAGAGAGGAGAGTAATTGCTGCTGATTTCCCTCCGTCAGCACTGTGAACAACACAGACAGCTGTCCCGATGCCGCAAAACCTTTTTCTATTCCCCTAACAAATCATCACACGGCACACTGATTACACACCTCCAGCAACTGCCGTCTTAAAACATACAACTGCGTAACGACAGGCCACTTGCACGTTTCTGCTCTGCCTTGTATATCTGGGCCAGTTTAGCTCCATAGATAGAAAGCCATTTATATGGATTGACTGTCACACAGAAGAGGCGTGTGCATGTCCAGACGTGGGTTTAAAGGTTTAAGGATGCTCGGTCAATGATGTTAAAACATGATGGAAAGTTTTTCAACTTTGTGGCACCTTTACATGTTGATGCTATTTCCTGTACTGTGTTAAAAAATAAATGTTACATTTTTAGTGTAATTCAACCTCCTGTATGTAAAACCTCATGTATCAGATATGATACATGAGGTTTTTGTATACTTTTGATAATTCTAAATCATCAATGTATCATCATAATTGCACAATTTATTTTTAAGCAGTACATTGCAAATGAAATGCCAGATGTAGCAAATATGACACAAATTAATAATCATATATGGAAACTAGTATTTAATGCTTTTTTTTGTTTGTTTGTTTCGTCAATGGGTTCAATAAACAACCCATTTACAAAAAATTTGAATTTTTTTATTTTTTTAAGCTTTACTGGGATAAACATAAACGTTTTTCCTTTCCAGTCACCTTTCTCACTCACTATGTGTTAATAGACCTCTCTGCATTGAATCATACTTGTTAATAATCTCTGGCTCTCTTCTACAGCATGTCTTTATCCTGTCTTCCTTCTCTCACCCCAACCAGTCGCAGCAAATGGCCCCGCCCCTCCCTGAGTCTGGTTCTGCCGGAGGTTTCTTCCTGTTAAAAGAGAGTTTTTCCTTCCCACTGTCGCCAAAGTGCTTGCTCATAGGGGGTCATATGATTGTTGGGTTTTTCTCAGTATGTATTATTGTAGGGTCTACCTTACAATATAAAGCGCCTTGAGGCAACTGTTGTTCTGATTTGGCGCTGTATAAATAAAATTGAATTGAATAAACATGAAAATAATGTATACTGAAACTTGCGAGGCAGATGCAGATGGGCATCAGCTAGTTTATGGGGGGAAAAGAAGTTGTCACGTCTTACAATTCTTAAATTAAATCATTATTATTCTTATTAGTAGGAGGAGGATTTTATAGTTCACAAATAATACATCACAAACAATCGTGTTTACTAATTGGTTATTATTTGGTTGTAAACATGAAAAAACTATTATAACAAATATCAAATGAATAATAAATTATTTGTAAAGCATACATGAATATTGTTTGAATCTTTTTTTAATGAAGTTACATCTGAAGTTGAGCTTATTAAGGACTTTGTAAAGCATAAATATGCCTTTTGGCCCTTATCCTCAAATCCACACAGATTTATGGAGCACTGCACCACAAATAAACAGGACGGGCTAACGACTGATCGGAATTATAACCAATAATAACTAACACATAATGTAAAAATTGTTTTGCATTGTCATCACAAGCTGTCATTTTTACTAAAGATAAACAAAGATTATAAGATACAATTTCACGGTTTGTTAATGAAGTTTGATTAATTACAAGGTTACAATTTATTAACTTGAGGATTACATGGTGTTACCCCTTCTAGGCATTCTGGAAGGTTTCAGACTTTTACTAACTGAAGAAGTAGTACAAAGCTACACATGTAGATTTAATGTTAAATGTGATAAATTATAGTTTGTCATCAAATAAATCATCAGTTGTATGAATAATCTTAAATCATTTTAAGCTTGCATAACCATTATGACAAAAGAACAGAAAAAGGGGGGGGGTATGCATCAACCACATGGCGTGATTAATTCTCTGCGCAGTGAATAATCTTTATGATTGATTATGATTGATGGGAAACATATTGAATAACACATTGAAAACCAAAAGTAATAAAATTCTCTAAGTTACAAAAGGCTTTTCTGTTCCTATACTGCTTTTTTTCTATGGTTTGACTGCTTTTTAATGGTGCTGTGGATTACTCAGTGCTGTGAAGCTTGCTTATGTAGATCCTTGCGCTGACATAGTGGCGGTGAAGGTTTTCCGAGACGCGGCTTCGTTGAGGAACGTGTGATCAGCGATGTCACTGGCTTGGTAGAACTTAGGCCGTTTCATCTGCTGGACATCATCCTGCCTCACTTTCACCGTCTGGTTAGAGAAGACGATAACAATAAGAATGTCGTCCGTCATCTTTGACCCAGCAGGGGCGTTTGATTTCATGTGGTTTATTCATGACATCTAGCCCTCCAGGGGGTCCACATCATCCCTGCAATCGCCTTTATAGACACCAGGCTTGCTTGCTGCCGCTAACATACTCAACCTAGTGACCGATTAGCCTGCTCACCCACTGACTTCATCAGAGACAGACTGGCAGTTTAAAGAAAGCAGAGTTGTTAATTGGAGTGAGAGAAAGGATAGTAGATGTTGATCCAACAAGAGCTAGTGTTTGACTCAGGTACTCACCAGTGCAGGATGTACAGATAAGCTCAGGAGCACTATAGGTGTGTGGGAATGTGGATTTGGGAATTCTTTAGTCTGCCTTGGTCCATTTTGGGTTTCCCTGCAAAGCCATCAAAACCGTCTCCTTTTCTCAGCCCATTACTTTAGTTATCTTCCCCGATCCCTCTTGATTTCCACCCCTCCAGTTTCATTCCACCATGTCTCTGCTGTTAAGCAGTTATTACTTTATCTGTGTGTGTACATTAGGATTAGTATGGCACCCTAAACTGAAACCACTGATGTGCCATTGGGTTATTTTTGTCCATCAAATTCAATTAGATCTTTGTCCATCTTGATTATTTTGAAATACCTACAGCCAGATTAAATCCTTTATATTAAAACAATGATTCCCTCAGTGTATTTTGGTGTGTAAGTAATTACATTTGGATTTTTTTCAGCTAGGAACAGCTCTGGGTCAAATATAAAAGAGCTGATTTTTTTTCCCAGGATGTGTAAATTCCAGGATGTGAAGAAAAATTCCAGGGAATGCCAAAAGTTGCTGCTTTCCCAGAAGCTGAAATTTTCTGACATCACTGCTTTGTTCTCAGCCTGTAGCCTCACTCCCAACTTCCTCTGAGCTGAAGTAGCTGTTGCTCCAGTTTCCCAAAGGGGGCACTCACATTCGTACTGACTCAGCGGCACAGAGAATGAGCCTCAGGGGGATGATGGTTTGACTTGGTTCCATATTCTTCATCATTCATTTCACAGCATTTCAATCATATTATTTTTTTCCAGCTTTCTAAATTGTGCTTTTGTTATTTTTTTTAAATGATTTAACAGATTCTGTGGAGCCTCTCTTTTACCATCCCCTTCTTCTCTTGGTGTAATTTCATCTTCCTCCTCGTCGTCTCATGTCTCAGCCTCTGATTTTTATTTCATGTTTTGGCCACCCAGTATTATTCCCCAACTGCTCAGTTAAACAGAATGACTTCATCTTTGTTAACTATGTGTCTGCTTGTCCCTGCGGTTTTAGTCTGTCTCCATGATAGGAATGATTTTGTTGTGAGCACACTCAGCTGGTCTCAGGGGCTCCACAGCCCCTGAGACCAGCTGAATAAAAGATACACCCACATAATCACATAATCACACTAACAGCTGTACACGATGGCTAGAAGGATAGACCGATTTGTGTGTGTGTGTCCCCAGCGTGACTACAGCCACCTGTGGAGTGTTGACATAGTTAAACAGACAAATACAAACATCATCTGGGAATTAGACAGATGTAGTTTAAAAGTGGAGGACAAAATGGGGAAAGATATTAAAGACATAAAGAGGTTTGCTCATATGAAGAGGAAGGTGGAAAGGTGTATGAATTATTGCTTCCACCTGTATCTCTCTCTGTTTTAAGGGTTTGTGGCCAATGGGCCGAATATGAAAGAGTTGAAACTGCAACATGTGTGTTTGTGTCTGGCCCCTGGGACGTGTGCGAGACATTTGTCTGCTCATATGGATTTACTGTGGTGTGTAAACAGGCCGGTGAGAGGTACCATTGTTCCCACTGCTAATACTGCAGCTAACTGTGCCGCCGCTAAAGAGCCAAATCCAAGCAGCTATAATCTCAGGTCACCCGGCTTTCCTTCAGTCTTTTTGTGTTTTAGCTGCCTGCACGCTTCATGTTCCTGCTAAACATTTCCTAAAGCCTGTTATGCTACTATGATGCAAATGGTGCATCCAATTGAACTTAATTTTATGTCACATCTGCCATGACTTTATCGTCTCACTCATATTCCCATCAAAGTTATAATTCTGCACAAGTGTAAGTCTCTCACAGTTCAGGTATTTTATATTTTTGGTACCTGTGCAGATGAATCCCATGACTCAGTTGAAACCCCAACTTTTCCTTTTGACACCATAAATTAACATTTGTGGGTCTGAGTGAAACATTATAGGAACTAAGGATTATAATGCAATTTAAATATTGCCGGGGTGAACAGCATTCAAGGCCTAACTTTAGAGGAAGACCGTCATCCATTCCTATCAGCATGTATTATCATATATTACCCATTTTTCCGCAGCATTTGTCTGAGTTTTAATTAAAATGGAAGCTCTGCCAAACAGCTGCAAAGCTGTTACAAAAGTTTGTTGTTTGCTTTTTTTATATTAGTGATATTCATTGATTTTTGAATAAGAAACGTAAAGCAGAGTTGTTGAAGGGTTAATTTAGGTACTAAGTTTTAAAAGTTATTTTTAAAGTGAGCAATTATTGACAAAAACCTAAACAACTAGGTTTGGGTTGATGAGGTTAGCCATAAAAAGTGAGACCGTACCATTTTTTATTGGCAGTGATTCTATGTAGGGATATTGTTAAAGTAGAAATTAGGTAAAAGAGCGCTATATTAAAAAGTAACTGCTATGACCTTCTATAAATAGATTTTAATGTATGTCTATCTATGTATTATTATATTTGATTCATTTTTCGTGAAGTAAATGTAAAAAAAAAAAAAAAGTAGAATTAAAGCTGCAAGCAGTGACGAGAGGGCCCTCGCACCCCAGCGCATCAAGCTAAGCCCAACACCTACGCCCAGCAGGCAGCGATGGAGATTACCATCCAATCTGATGTCCCACTGACGCATATCATGAGTAGAACCACCAGTTAAAATTTTATCTCGTTCAATGATGATTATAACCCACTTTGCATTTCCTCTTCCCACTAGGCACTGCTCTAACCATTACTGACAAATGGCACATGAATCGGTTCGGGGCTGGACTCTCATTCTGCCTGTTAAGTTTGGGAAAGTTTTGGGAAAGCCAAGTGTATCTTTTAGTTACAACAGTTAAATGCTTCTTCTGATCATGTGATTGAAGGTCGACGTGTCGCCATGACCACATGGTTTCACAAAACGTGAAAAGCTTTGCAATTTAGCATCATCAAGGTCTTTAGATTTCACCCGTTGAAGATCACGTGAATGTGATTAAATCCCTAGGAGGAGTTCGTTAAAGTACGAGGCCTGAAAACATCTTGGCATTTTACATAAGCCTGCCAAATTTCAGACACATAGATGAAACATAGAGTAGGGGGTGGTCTTTTGAAATTTTGTATGGGGTGCTGTGGAGCTATTTTGCAATATTCCATGAAAACGACCATATAACAAGAAAGCCTTCCTCACATTGGAGGTTTACACCTATAAAAAATCAATTGAGGATTAATGATTCGATATCACTTTATTCAAGCTAAAATCGATCTGAATCGGAAAATCTCCGGGCTAAACTCGGCTAACTTTGTTATAGCGGTAGTTTAGTGCTCTTCATTATGGGGGCCGTTTGTAAACTGAAACATGCTGGAATTAACAGCAACATTTTTCCACTTTTAGCTCAAAACCTTACAAAAACATGTTTTTTCGAGTCATTTTTTACAACATTCACTAAAATATTTGTAGCTTTTTATGTTTAAAACACAATTTTAAATGTTAACTTTAACCTGCTTATGGTGGAGTCTGACAACTCTCGAAGAGCAGTGCACAGTCTGGACAGTGGGAGGTTCCTAAGTATACTGCACAGCATCTTTGGGCTGATTGATGACAGGATCACAGGTAGAGGTATTCAGTTTACAGTTATTTATATTTATTTATAGTAAAATGTCGATAAAATGGTGGCAAGTAAACTAAATCTCCAAATCATCACTATCACCCTGTAAATACTCTCCAATTTGGCACAACCCAGAATTCTTATTATACAATAGCCCTGTCCACTTTCCAATATGGGAGCACAAAGGAATCACTCACCTCCACCAGCTCTTTCAAAATGATTAAATCATATCCTTCAGTACATTTGTCCAGGAGAACAGAGTTGGGAATGAACAATATCTTCAATACAAACAATTAAAATCGATAATTAAATCCAAGACATGTTGTGAGTGTAACTGTCTGTCATTCAGTCTTCACTACATTTGACAAAGACAAAGACGGCGTTGTCGGCATGGAAGAGTGGATTGAGGGGACTGCCTGTTTTTCTTCGGTGCACCTTGGATGAAAAAATTAAATGTAATTCCTCAATCTTACTTTTTTTGCTTAGGCTCACTCTCACACCTTAACACATGTAGCTTATCTGCCTAAAACAAATTCCTATGTTTGGCATGGCTCAGATTGCTTCAGCATGTACGACTTGAATGGTGACAATGCCATCTCTAGAGAGGAGATGCTCGATTTTCTGAAGGAGAGGCTCATCAGACGGCCCAATGAGGACCCTGACGAAGGAATCAAAGACCTGGTGGAGATCATACTGAAAAAGATGGTGAGCTGTTTGCTGCACAGATAAAACTGTTTTCACGTGGTTTTCCAAAAAATAAAAATATTAAAAAAATTCTCAGGTCTGTAAATAATTTACCAGCTCTGCCAATGGTGCTTCCTCCCACAGGACTATGATCTTGATGCCAATGTGGTCGTTTTGGCCCAATCAAAGGCTCATTATGACCAGAAACAGTAATGGAGGGCTCCTCAGCCTCTTCCATTTTGCCTTTAGGGTTCTCCCAAGTGTGTGGTCCAAAGGAGAAATCTGACTGCAGTGGTCTGATGTGCTGCTTGTCTCTATTTGAGAAGGTCTATTTGCACCTTGAATCCACTTCTCGCTGTGTCAGCACAGGTATTGTGTAAAGTCCCTATTTTATCCTCTGTCAGTAAAACCCTATGTTGACTTTTAGGTCCATAGTAATGATGTTCTTGGGGAGGTAATAGCAGAAGAGTAAAGTCTAAATAGCAGCTGATGTTTGAAGTTTCCCTTGTATTGTCATTTCCAGAGGTTTGTTTGCGTGTGAGGTTGTTGTCGTCTGACGTGGTAGTTTTTTCTGATGAAGAAGGCTCCTCTTGCGTGTCCTCTTTCTGTGTAAAAATCAACATCATTTAAAAAGATCCCAGTCAAATTAAAAGAAAAGTGCCAAAGGGAAATTGTGGAAATGTACAAAGAAACAATGAAAAGATGTAAAGTGACTAGTTGTGTGTGTGTGTGTGTGTGATTATCTTAGCTTAGGTTTGCTCGGACTAAGGTGGAACTAAGTTGTTGTTTATTGGAGTGGTGGATTTTGTGAAGCAAAATCTAACCTATAGGTATAAAATTATACGGACTTAGCACATGTGCAGCACACCACCATAGAAACTTTTCTCACCCATGTGTCGCTTTGCTGAACTGAAACCAAATTATTCCGAAGGTTCTTCAGACTTTGCCAGTTATGCATAACGAACAGTTTCTGGAACTTTACAAAGTAGACCTCTGTGAACTCCTCAGCAGGATACTCATCCAGGGGCCTATACTCATCTACAGCTCCATAGAGGGCAAACAGCTGAATCAAGTTATAACCCCAATTTCTGGGACCCCTTGAACCATCAGATAACGACTCTCTAGATTTATGGTGTACACCTGCAAATAATGCAACACTTCACTGCGGTACACTGGTGCGAAAATGTTTGTGTGAAAACTGTAAATAGTGGCTATATTTATCGTCCATATTGTACATTTTACAGTGGTGGCACATTTCTGCGGAGACATTTTGGACTGTTTAACCCTTCTGAAACTTTTGAATGTTTTCCCAAAGTTTTGGGGATCATCAAGATGAGCTGTGGTGGATGTGAGACGAGGCGTTTTGTTCTTTGCAGTCACCAGTGGTTTTCTCATTGGAACACTTCCATGGATGCCATTTATGTCCAGTCTCTTTCTTATTGTTTAATCATGAACTCTGACTGAGGCGAGTGAGGACTGCAGTTCGTTAATGTTGTTCTGGGTTCTTTGTGACCTCCTGGATGAGTCATCGATGCACTGAATGTTGGTAGGCCAGCCACTCCTGGTAAGGTTCACGACTGTTACAAGTTCTTTTCCAATTGTGGTTAATGGATCTCACTGTGGTTCACTGGAGTCCATAAAATCTGGAAGGGAGCAAATGCTTTTTTAACAACAATGTAAGTGACGTTCCCCTGTAGCAGGGGGCGTCTCACACCTTAAGATACCCTCTTTTGGTCATATATTTCTTAACTGATTTGACTGCTGACCTGGCACACACAGACCACATCGATCGACTATGAGTTTGTCACACACTTGATGTTAGCTTGCTTGAAGTGTTGAACACGAAAAAGAAAACTATGTGGAAAATTATGTTTAGCAATCAAATTCAATCCATAACTGTCACTTTTAAAAACGCAAAAAAATGCTTTTTACACTGCCCCTTGAAGCTAATATCCCTGAACAAGGTGAGATAGCCTAGCTAACAAAACACCTAGCAGTATCATTTCAGCAAAATGATTGAGTTTTGTTGAGTTGAACAATTTTTAGTTAAATGTTGGCCCGTTCTGTGTTGTTCTATTTTTGTATTTTTTTTAACAAAATGAATGCTGTTGTAAATTAAATGGCCCAGGTGTGTAGTTGACACAGACCAAATATGAAGCTGATCTGATCAAATTCCTAGGAGTTCGCAAAAGTACAACGCCTAGAAATGGCAAAATCGGTGCCAAAATCTCACATTCAATTCAAAATGGTGGACTTCCTGTTGGGTTTGCGTTGATGGGCCCAATTACTTTTTTGTTCGTCTTGGTATGTTACACGTCTGTGCCAAATTTCATTCATGTAGCTCAAACTATGTGGTCATAGGACTTTATTTAACAACGCATAGGTGGCGCTCTAGAGCCATTTTGCACCACGCATATGCGAAACTATTAAAATACCAATTTCTTTTTTACCAGACCTGACACGTGTGCAACATTTCTTTATTTTTTCTCTGTTTTTAAGTATGTTAAAGCCCTCAAAAAGCCACTTGTTTTGTCTGAATAATAATAAACGAGCAATTCCAGTAGGGTCTTCGTACTTTTAGTGCCCGGGCCCTAATTACTGAAATAAAAACCAAAACAGAATGTCTAAAGACTTGAAAGAATCTGATCACCACGGGCACGCCCACGCTTCCCGGAGCGAGCACGTACTGTACAGACACTGAGAACAATACGTCAGTACGTGCTTGAGCCTGCCCGAAAATGTTCTCCCGTGTTGTCGGATTTCGAAGGAGCGCAAGACTTTGCGGTGAAATAATACATTTTTATCCGTGAGGAAACCAAAAGCAAACCGCATGTGTGGAAACTGAAGTTATTCGCAGTTCCATTACTTGGTGAAACTGTGATTTTGGCTGGCTCGACAGGGAAGTTTGTGTGATCGTTTTTCCCGGAGTGATGTCGAATCCTGGGAGTCGGAGGAACGGGTCCAGCATCAAAATCCGACTGACAGGTAAAAGCGAGAGCGAAAGAAAGAGCTTACGGTGCACGTTTAAACCGGAACTCAGTGTTTGCTCGGTAACGTGTTGATTTTAGCAAACCCAACGAGACAACGCGAAGTGTCTTTGAGCCTCTCGAGTCTGCTGTTCGCCCAAACATCCGGTTTTTGTGTGGCAAACACCAGCCGAGTGCTAGCTTGTTAGCTTAGATGCTAAGTAAATTACCGAGAGGACAGCCGAGGAGCTGTTCACTGTCCTGTGCGTTTTGCAGCTGAGACAGGCGACTAGTCCGCTAGTCGTGGTGAATGCCGACGCTTGAAAGCCACGCTCAGAAACTTTATCAACCACTAACAGTGGCTTCTTAGCCTGCTAGCTAATAGTAACATTGTGGTTAATGTTGACCGCTAGCGCTTGCTAGCTACACCCTTTTTGGGGGGTGCTGACCACCAGCCGAAACCTCCGCTTCAGCCGAATGCGGCGAGCTCTGTAACGCTGGGGAGAGAGCAAATGTGGAGCGGCAGCCTGTATGAAAATTGATCTCCCGCTAGATTTGACATCCTAGTCCGGATTACCAATGAGTATCGATTGGCATTTCGCTGCTGTGTCAGCTGTAGCTGCACAAATGTCGGACTCGTTGAACTTGTCCCCACTGAAGGAAGTGCAGCATGTTTGTTCTTCAGGGGTCATTTATTCAACCGAATTGAGATCAAAAAAAATTATTTTTCAGTTTCCTGTAGGTCATATAGAAGTTTCCTCCTCCGCTCCACATACAGTCACAGCTGGAACAAAGGTTCCTACTGTTGATAATGTAACCCCACTGGGCATCCAAGGGCCTCTATTCAAATGGAAATGACCCATCTGAGCCGCTGAGCAGACGCCTTGTCCCCCTGAGTCAAAACTGAGCAATGACACACACTAAAATTTGCTTTCCGTCAGACTAAATATTTCTTTGTGTGGTTTTTATGGAACATTGCAGCAGTGTACTGCAAAGGTATGATTGTGATGGATGTCTTTTAAAGCAAATGCCTGTCAGCACTGATGTGGTGAAGTGCTGTCTGAAAATGCACCCCACATGCTGTTTACTTACTGACTCTTCTTCTCAGAGTGGATTTCAAGAAGGAAGGGCAGGAATCAGACCAACGGATCTAGCACACTTCGTCACTTATCCCACTGTTTATACATTTCAGGTTGAGGTTATCTGCGCTTGACGTTATCACTGAGTCTCACTTAGCCACGTAGATCTGCAAAAGAACAGTTCATCGCTCCTTTTGTTTGAAATAATAACAAAGGACTGATGTCACTCTTGACATTCAAGAGTGACATCTGTGATCAAAATAGATTATGTCATTGTATCAACTGTAAGCGGGTATTTTATATACTACTAAGATTGGTAGATTAACTGATAACAAATCATTTTAATCAGAATCAGTTAAAACACTGCAGTCATCTGGGATTATAATAGATCGTGTCCTCTTATGATAAAGTTTACTGTAAGCGACTCTGGTAAAATAAGCTCTACAAGAAGTATGTTATCGTAAAGTGTTTCATCAGGTGAGTTAAAATGAAAGCAAGCAGAGAAGGTATGTGTGTGTAAACTTGTATGCAACCAGAGGTTATTGCCCCTGACTGTGCCCCGCCTCCACAGGTATGAGTGGAATTCTAATTGGGTAAGGAATGTGCAATGAGCCAATGGGAGTGCAATGCTGCCAGGCTGGCCAGCTCTGTTCAGTCTGCCAGAAAGAGTTGGTTGTTTCCCCCCCTTAACATCAGTATATCTGGAAAGCGTGCACGTGTGTGTGTGCAGTAGGGACATAAGCATGTTTGACACTGGGTCAGATCTGAGAGACTTTGTTGTGTTTACAAGTGATTGTTGTGTCTTCCTGTGTTCGTTATCTTTTTCTTAAGCTTAAGTATTGCTTTGAATAACACGGAAGACCTAAGTAAGTGAAATACTTAATGAAAACAGGGGGAAAAAATGTAAACTATTTTGAAACTTGTGTAATGCGGTATAGACATTTGTTTAGGAAGCAAAAGGATACTGGTTGAATTCCAGCCAGAGACACACGAATCCCTGGGTTTGCATTAGGTTGGGCATCTGGCATAAAACTCTACCAAATCAACCTAGTGCATCCACCGCTTGTGAGAAGGGAACAGTCAGAAGTAGCTTCTGTATTGAAACCAATGTATAACCAAATTATTTATGTCATACACAGTGTTAAATATTTTGAAAAAAAAGCACCAAATGTTTGATCATACGCTAATTTTGTGAGTTTTGATACCAAAAACTTGCAACTGCAGTAATATTTTAAAAAATAAATAAATAAAATAACTAGCTGTAGTGTATCTCTGGTTTTTGAGCTTGTGAAACATAACATTTGAATGCAAAAATATGGTCAAGGCAAGATGCAGAACATAAGTAGGTCAAAAATGGTGGAGAAAAGGGTGTTTTTGTTTGTGTTTTATTGTGGAAAATGCCATGAAAGGAATTAAAGAATCAGTCATTTAGTAGGATAAAGTTAGTGGACGCAACACGTGCCGCTCAGGTTTTGGTGCCAGTCAGTCGGATTGAGTGCTTAACTTGCCTGAGCTGCAATACCGGGCAGCATCAGGACAAGAGGTTACTTGAGAGGGAAGGGGTGAAGGAGCTGAAAAGAGGAGGACAAAAGTGCGAGGGAATGAGGAACAATCAAAGAAAAGGAGAAAAAAAGCAGTGAAATAAAAATGAGTGTTTGTGTGATGGATACAACAGAGGAGAGAAGGGGGGAGTCCGATTCATGCTTACTTAGGAAGCAGCATAAGCATTTCTAATCCCTTCACTTACTAAGCTTGCAGTATGTGCAGAAACACATTTACAGAAAAGCATGCAAAACAGGATGTAGAAACATGGATGAAGAGGTTAAAGAGCCTCAGCATCCACTTATTCTTCATTACAGAACCATTGTCTGGGTGTTTGTGCAAGCCCTTCTGTTGTCCTGCGTCTGTGTACTGCAGGCTACTTGTTATTAAGCAGGTGTGATATTTGCTCACATGTCCACCAACCACTGCTTTGTTTTTGTTGCCGAAAGAAGAAGGTCATACAGGAAATGACATCATCATAAGCTCACGAGTTGTTCTGCTTGTAAGGCTGCGGGCGCTTGCTGAGACAAGAAAGTCTAGACCGCTCGAAGTTTGTCAGCATTCATCATGTTTTTTGACTCGAGCTGTGATCAAAGTGCAAAGAGATTGCACTACCTTGGCTTCGTTACCGGAGCACTCGGCCATTAATGGTGATTTAGGAAGCTTTAATTAGGCGCTGCAGTTGTGCATTTCTGGTCATTATCCAAAGAATATCTGGTGTCAAAGAGGTGTAGAGCAAGTTTGCTAACGTCTGTAGGAGATGGTTGATGTGATTTTTAAATTCCTTATGTAGCTGACTGACTGGTGCAAAAGAGGCTCACTTTTTCTTCACCTCTCTCAAACTGTTTCTGCTTGTCCCATCAAGATTGGATGAATAGAACCCCCGCCATCACTACCCTACTGACTGTCTAGCTTTTTCATACTTTTTTTTTTAAACAGAAAGGCAGTAAATGCAAATAAAAAGAAAGGGAAATGACAGTGGGGAAAGAAACTGAGAACCAGCTGAGCTGTTAGGCTGTAAGCTCTGTGTGTTTTTTACCAGCCATGACCTTCGCAGAATGAGGAATTTCCTGAGATGCTGAGAAAGGTCCTGTCACACATTCAGGGCCACAGAAGAGCAAGTCAGAAAACACATTGTGGGAAGAATTGGTGAATAGCACAGCAGGGACAGCGACAGAGGCTTCCTTTACTTCCAGTCTGAAATAGGTGGCAGACTTTAGAAACTCGATTCCCTCCCTTTCCTCACACACTGCGTTTCTTTCATTACGTCTGTAGAAAAGATGAAGTCTCAGTGTGGAATGTGTGAGTCAGGAGGAAAGGATTGGAAGAGGTTGACAGGGAACAGGGAAGGATATCCTGAAGCCATTCTCCATTGGTTAATCACAGGAAATGGACTAGGCAACACCAGACACGTACGTGCCACTCTGGTCACCACATCCTAAACCACTGACTGCCTGACTAACTTCCTAGATAGCCGTCTGGGCCAAACCGAATCAAAAGGCAGTTTAGGTGTGTGGCAGATCAGTTAAGATCTAAGGTTGTTTTCCCCTGACGGTACCAGCAGTACTTAACTCTGAAATGTTCCCAGTGTCTCACCAGCATTGTTCAGTTAGTGTAGATTGGATGGAGGACTTTTGAGATTATCTTTATTAATATGCAGAATACTTTTCTTTAAATCAGCTTCTAAAGAATTAATTACACTGATCTAGTCCAGTGCCTGGGGTAATAAATGAAAATATTGCTTTATCAGGTCAGCAGCGTGAAGCTCAAAGATTAAATCTATTAATGGACACAAAACAAGAAAAGCACCAAATCTACATGTTGAGGAACGCAAATATTTGGTCATTTGGGTAAAAAAAGAAGGGCAAATAATTAAGGGATCATCAAAGTAGACTAAGTGCAGAGTCAGCTTATTTCAACTTGCCATGAAAGGTAATTTAAAGTTGCGGTAGATGTGTAATGAAGGCCACAAAACCCCTCAGATGTGTGGGATGACTCTCCTACCCACTTCATGCACCCATTGCTCCCCTGCCAAGCTCCATGCAGGTGATTGATTGGGTTACACATTCTAACTCAGATCTGATTTTGACCCCCCCACCCCACCCCAATTCATTTTAATATGAAAATGAACAACAGAGAGATGAAGCCACATTATTTTTCTAAGGTTCTGTCAGGCTGTCTTGTTTTTGGCCACAGAGCCGTTTATCTTAATTACGTGTCATGTCAAACAGTTTGAGCTGAAACTAGCACAAGAACTCATAAATACTTTCTGGCGACCTTTATGTTGGTCCATAGTGGTGTGTATTTTTAATATTTAAAGAATAATCAAAAAATAAATAAATTGCTGACATTGCAGTCCAGCTCAAGAAATGTGCTGTTCATGTTAGATTTTGCATTTACTTCCTTAAAATATCAGTGTGACTGTGAATCACTAGACTCACACTGACATTCTGCAGTAACACAGGAGTAAATGTGCAACACGACACCAACGGAAATCATACTTTATCCACACATAACCTATATGTTGTCAATAACCCAGTACAGTGGCTTAACTGTGGTTTTTTTCTGCATTGACAGCAGAGGCTAGAGGCATTGGGACAGCTGTGTTTGCCTGCACGTAGTCACTTTCACTCAAGCTGTTAGTTGTTAGTTGTAGCTGTTAGTTAGTGCAGCTTTAGTGATTTCCACTCTTCAGTGCCTTCCAAAGCAAACGATTACTAATTATGGCAGAAAGTGCTGTTTGTGCATTTGTGCTGTTGCCCACGTAGTCATGACATGGAGTGTGTGGATTCTTCTTTTCCTAAAAGCTAAAGTTAAAAATGACTAAAACTAAGTTTAGGTCTGCCGTCGTCTGTGACGGGAAGAGAAGCCAGAAATACTACAGTGTCTTCTGGACGCTGATGGTGACTAAATGAAGCTAGCCCAATACATTCTTCTTTTTTTAACCTTTAGAAATGTTAGCGCACCGGAAGAAGATGATAATCTAATCTTAAGCATACTGACTGTTATGACACGCTGAAATAAGAGATGAAACATCAGGACAGTTAACTAAAAAAAGCGGAACTTTGAAGGTCCTTTTTAATGCACAGTGATCAGCTGATCTTTACAGATAAGTGTGTCAAACAGCAAACACAAAGCTCACATGCAGTCAGAACAAAAACCTTACTGTTTCTTTACAAAGCAGAGCTCACAGGTATACACCCTACACTTTACTTACCAGCCCAAATAAAAACACTGCATATAAATTTGACAAAGGCCCAGTGGACTTGAAGTGCAAACATTATCCGTGTTGATTACAGCTTACCTTTTGAATTGCATTGCATCAGCTGTGAAAACCAACATGCAGCTTGTTTTTGTTCTGCCCTGAAACAAACACTTGAGTGTATTTCTAAAAAAAAAAAGAAAGAAGAAGAAAGAAATAGCTGTAAAGTTGTTGCTCTCTTGTGTTTTCAGTGTTAGAGGAGAGCTAGCCTAGGGTGTCATATGCCAGCTGTCTGGGGAAACAAATAACCAGACTTTGTGTACACCCACGTACATGATAAACAACAGTTTGCACACACTTACAAATTCTCAGAGTCTTGGTCAGATTGAGCTCTGCTCTCTGACTCTACAAAGATGGTGTGGGTATAGAAAGTGGTCTCCTGCTTTATCCGTGGGTGGTCTTTCAGCGTGTGTCTGTCTTTGTGCCTTTTGCCTGACACTAGCCTGTACTTCTCTGTCCGTGTCATATCCACTTTCATGACCGTCCTCTGGCATTCATACATTTATCCTGACCCACATTCTTTCCCCTCAGATGCGTCCTCTGTGTCAGCCTACGTGCTGTGATATTACATATATTTGTGTAATTTTTTTCTCCTTTCTCTTGCAGTATTATGTGCCAAGAACCTCGCAAAGAAAGACTTCTTTCGTAAGTACTCTGATTGTGATCTTTTTCACATGCATATTTCTGGCATTATAAAGAGCCCGTGTGACATAGGAGCGACTGTGAAAACAGAGTGCCATTGATGTTGCTCATTTGCTGTTCTGAGGGATAACTGTTGACCTGTGGTAGCGCTGGAATACAACAATGACCCTGACTGTCACCCCACAATCAGGGGTTTGTTTAAGGCTGCAAAGCTTCTCCGAGTGTGCCCAGTTTTGTTCTTGGTCAGAATTTGTTAAAGGCTGCCTGGATTAGAGTCTTCATTTCCTGTCAGATTAGATGGTGAATCTCAAGTACTGTTAATAAGAATGGCAAACAAACTGAATTTCCTGTTTGTTTTTAAACTGCAGGCCAGTATGAGTCTAGATACAAATACAACAACTCCATTTATGTTAAATGTTTTAACATGGAGATCATGTTTATGAGAAGCACCTAAGCCACTTTGGATTTTGAGAGACTTTATGGGCAACAGATTTTTAATTACAAGTTTTTGTGTGCAGGTCTGCCAGATCCTTTTGCCAAAGTCGTGGTGGACGGATCAGGTCAATGCCACTCTACAGATACAGTAAAGAGCACACTGGACCCCAAATGGAATCAGCACTATGACCTGTGAGTCTCGTCCACAGCTCTAAAAACAAATCTACTATACGTTTGCAGTAAAGTAATTTCTGCTTAGGTATAGATATTTAAATTGAATTATAATTAGTTTAACATAGCCATCCATCCATTTTCTACCACTTGTCTGTGTTCAGGTCACGGAGGCAGCAGTCCTCTGTCGTGCGTTTTAAACAGAATAAAATAAAACAACAGTTTTTGACTTCTTGTCTTATATCAGCACAGATGTGCTGGTGTTGTCTGAGTGGCGACACCTATCATTCATGAAAAGACATTAGCGGCTGCTTGTGCCTTATCACAGGGCATGAGTAGAAGTGACTTTTAAAGACATTACCGGCAGCACACAAAGCAATAAACGCACCAGGTATACTGGGGACTCAAACAGAGAGACCCAGGCTCCCCTTGCCCCAGCCACCTCTTCCCAGTCACCACCAGGCGACACTGAGTTATTCCCAAGCCAGCAGGTTGGACCCAGCAGGTTCTGGGTCTAACCTGAGGCCTGGTGTCCAGGAGGCATCCTTTTCAGATGCCCGAACCATTTCTTTCGATGTGGAGTAGCAGTGGCGCTATTCTGAATCCCTCTCAAACGACTCAACTCCTCACCCTGTCTCTAAAGCCTGCATTATGCTCTGTTGGGGACACGGACTGCTGGAGACCCTACAGCCAAATATTCATTCCTGTTATACTTCTTTGAAGTACGCTGCCTTGATGGGATGGGTCATTGGTGGATTGTAATGTAAATTCTCTGCAGGTGAATCTGTGCGGTTACAAAAAACAGGCAGGTACGTGGATGCCTGAGCTGATCCTCACACTGACTGTCTGATGATGAGTTTGACGTCACTGGGACCCAAACAGATCCTAGCAAACTCACAGACACAGAAAGTATGAAATCTGTTTAAGTGAGAGGCTAGCCACCCTTCGAAGGAAACTAATTTCTGCTACTGGTGTCCGCCACCTCATTCCTTCGGTCACTACCAAGAGCTCATGACCATAGGTGAAGGTAGGAGCATAGGTCAACCAGTTAATCAACAGGTTCAGTTTTAAGCTCAGCTCTCTTCATCACCACAGATCAGTACAGCATCTGCCCCCAATCCCCGCGTCAGTCTCACAGCTCTGGCTCTCTTCCACAGCATATCCTTTATCCCGTCTTCCTTCTCTCACCTCAACCGGTCGCAGCAGATGGCCGTCCCTCCCTGAGCCTGGTTCTGCTGCAGGTCTCTTCCTGTTAAAACGGAGTTTTTGCTTCCCACTGTTGCCAAAGTGCTTGCTCATAGGGGGTCATGTGATTGTTGGGTTTTTCTCTGTATGTAATATCATAGGGTCTACCTTGCAATTTAAAGCACCTTGAGGCAACTGTTCTAGTGATTTGGAGCTGTATAAATAAAATTGAATTGAACTTGTGAAGACCTGAAGACACTTAAACTCCTCCACTTTTGGCAGCAACTCATCTATTCTTTGTCATTTTAATTGATTTTCAGTTATATGTAAATGTAACAACTCATTAAAGATGCAGAAGATCTACAGATGTTGATTGTTTCATTCATTCAGATCTTTGACCTTTAAAATGGCTCGCCTTTATAAAAAGCTGGATTAAAGAGACCTGTTGCACTTGTCACTTGTTTTGTTTTTTTAGCTACATTGGTAAAACAGACTCCATCACCATCAGTATATGGAACCACAAGAAGATCCATAAACGACAGGGGGCAGGTTTTCTGGGCTGCATACGACTGCTTTCTAATGCCATCAGCAGGCTAAAAGACACAGGATGTAAGGCCGTCGTCTTTATCTACTGCTCTGATTTTAAATACACACATTTTCACACCATTTATTTAGTGCTGCTCTGTCAAGAAAATAAAAATGTATTTGCTTCCTGTTTCAGACCAGCGTCTAGATCTATGTAAGCTGAACCCCTCTGACAGTGATGCAGTGCGGGGGCAGATTGTAGGTAAGGCTGGACAGCGATGGAGCGTATGTACAGATTAGTCATATTGTTGCTTTTCTTTCACTGTGTGCATTTTCTGCACTCCCCCCTCTAACACGGCGTCAACTCTCTGACCTGTCCGTCCTCCTTGTTTACAGTGAGCCTGCAAACACGAGACCGCATTGGCAGCGGAGGCCCTGTTGTGGACTGTAGAGGACTGTTAGAAAATGATGGGTGAGTGTCACCAGATGTTAACCCTGCTAATATCACACCCTAACTTTTAAATACAAGACTGTTTGGATCTCATGTGATGTTACACAACAACCTGTTTTAGGTCAGAGGATTATTTTAGTTCTATTTGTTAAGTATTTGTCCCTCCTGCTGTCTTTGTTGCGCTGAGTTTGAAATAAAAAGCAGTTGACCCGTCATGTGATTCCAGTGTGTTTTTCTTTGTGCGTTTGTGTGTAGGCCTGTGTTTGAGGGGTGTTTCAGTGAAGAACCGCTGCCCTACTCCGACTCCACCGGTGCCGCGGGAGGCGGGAACTGTCGGCTCGACTCTCCCAGTCAGGAGAGCCGTCTTCAGACCCAGCGAATCAGAGGGCAGGACTCCAGAGGTCATGGCCACACCCCTCAGAACAGACCGCATGGACACCAACCGCCTGACCTGCCAGAGGGATACGGTCAGTGATGAACTCCTGTTGTGGCTATAGATATTTGTTTAACCTAAACCTCACATAGTCCATTTAATGGCTTTCTTTTCTTGTTAAAACAGAGCAGCGAACAACAGTGCAGGGCCAGGTGTACTTCCTCCACACACAGACAGGCGTCAGCACCTGGCATGACCCCCGGATACCACGGTATGACTATGCTGCACTTCATTTAGTCCAAGCATAACTGGAAAAGAGGTGAAAGCCTACAAAGAGACTTAGCCACTGCATCTGCAGACTTAACACACCCTTAAAGTACTCTACTCTCAGGGTTATACTCAGGATTGTATAAAATTTTTCTAAAGGCTTTACAAGAAAAGTCTGTTTCTGTAAGTGAGTGCATTCACATGTAGGTTTACATGTAATTTAAACTTTTCTTTGCATGTTGAGAGGGAGTTCTTCCTTCCTACTTTTGCTGAGTGCATGCTCATAGAGGACCATCGGATAGTTGGGATTATAACTCTAATATTGTACCTATTCTAAACTAGAGTGATATGGTTGACTTGTCAATACACTAAAATTAATGTTTTAAGCATTTGACTTATACACTCAGGCTAACATTTTAGGCCTTATCTACATCTTATATCATACTTTATCTACAAGTTATACTTTGTGTAGATACATCTTGTTTTATGATCTCATGATTTGTGCTAATGGGTGACTGTGACAGTTTTACACCACTTACAATTCTTAATTAGTAAGATTTATGGATGGTTTTGACAGTACGAACTGCCCCCGGTCATAAAAATGTCAGCAATATTAATTACTGCTAACTATAAATCTGTCATAACAGCCCATTACTTCTGACCCTATATGCTGACCTTAATCATAAACATGTCCAAATGACTGTGTTTTAAAGTTTATGATTCAAGGGTTACGTAAAGAGGGCCAAAAAAATGATGAAATTCAAGTGTTTTGTTTCACACTGAGGAAAATTTCAAAATCTGTTATGGTGAGGTACTGATCACAGTAAACATGTACAAGCATTTCTTCAACAAATGTTTTGGTTTTAATAAGGTTCTCAAAGTTTGTAGCCCAAAGAGGTTTAACAGTTTCTTCAAATTTGTGACCCGACACTAAATACACAGTTCGACCCTGTAATGAGCAGCGATATCTAAAAGAAGTGCATAAACACTTTGCTCCATGTGTCTGTAGAGCATGCCCGCTGTCTTTTTTATGCTCTTATTCAGCAGCAGATAAATAAAATAACTCTTAGTAGCTTTTCATGGGCCTTTGGGGTCCAAGTTTAGTTCAGTATGAGGATTATACTACTTAGTATGCATGTTCAGAACAGGTGGAAATGTGGTGCTCTGTCTCACTGTGTTTATCTGTTACTGGTGCAGGGATTTGGCCAGCGTGAGCTGTGAGGAACTCGGGCCTTTACCTGTAGGCTGGGAGGTCCGAAGCACCGTGTCTGGCCGGATCTACTTTGTGGACCACAACAACCGAACCACACAGTTCACAGACCCGCGCCTACACAACATTATCAGGTAAAGCATGGACCAATCTAATCTGCCACCGACCTACTAACGCTGCTGACTGGTGTGATATACAGAAACATGAGCTTATGGTAGATTTCACTGCTTATGCTGAATGGGGCTGTGTGTAATCCTGTGCGTATCGTTCTTCCACAACCTTATATTTCCCTTCTGTTCTCCTCCTCTACTTCTTCCCACCTCCAGTCAGCAATCACAAGTGAAGGAATCTTCCCAGGCCCCCCAGATGGATGTGGGGGGTGAGGAGGGGGGCGGTGGAGGAGTAAGTGGCGGCGGCGGAGGAGGAGGGGATGGAGATGTGGCAGCGCGATACGAAAGAGATTTGGTGCACAAATTAAAGCTGCTCCGCCACGAGCTGTCGCTGCAGCAGCCTCAAGCGGGACACTGTCGTATAGAGGTGTCCCGAGAGGAGATCTTTGAGGTGAGTGCAGGTGGAAGCGGAGGAAACACAGAAGCACTGGCTGTGAATATTAAATAACCGATTAACAAAAGAAAACTGATCTAAACCTGATAGCCTGTAATTAAAGCTGTGTGCGTTATACAGGAGTCATACCGGCAGATAATGAAGATGAGGCCCAAAGACTTGAAGAAACGGCTAATGGTGAAGTTCAGGGGAGAGGAAGGACTCGATTATGGTGGAGTGGCCAGGTAATTTGCTGCACGGTGCTTTTATCATCCTATCGTCCAAGTACCAGTGCTAAGTACACGGTGACAGCTCTTTTAATGCCTGCGCTTAAATGTTAAATGTTACTGCAGTGTTTCCCACCGAGAATTTACAGGTAGTAAGGGGTAGTCTGTGAACTTAATTACTATATAATTTATAAATTTACCCCATGTTTTGAAAAAGTGCTACATCAACTGCTTGTACAAAAGACTGGATACAAAGACAGGATCTTGTATTTGATTGTTTTCACTAAAGTCTTGGTGCTACTTCATCTTTGTGATCATTGTGGTGTCTGTCTGCAGGGAGTGGTTGTACCTGCTGTGTCACGAGATGTTAAACCCCTATTACGGCCTGTTCCAGTACTCCACAGACAATATCTACACACTACAGATCAACCCAGACTCCTCCATCAATCCTGTGAGTACACACAAGTAAACCCACATAACGAACAATGCTAATAAGTCCCGACTCTGTGTCTCACACTGTCTTTCTTTTAAGGACCACCTGTCATATTTCCACTTTGTGGGTCGTGTGATGGGCCTGGCAGTTTTTCACGGTCACTACATCAACGGGAGCTTCACGTTGCCCTTTTACAAACAGCTGCTGGGCAAACCCATCCAACTCAACGACCTGGAGACCACCGACCCCGAGTTGCACAAGAGCCTCGTCTGGATATTGTGAGCAAAAGCACCAATAAATGAATCCTCTCAGCCTGGCGCAGGCAGACTGCTTAGTTTGTGTCCTGCGTGCTTGTCTACATAGTTTCCGTTTCAGCTTTTACTTTGATGTGTTGTGTGCAGGGAGAATGACATCACTTCAGTACTTGATCACACGTTCTGTGTAGAGCACAATGCCTTTGGGAAGTTCTCACAACATGAACTCAAGCCTAATGGTCGTAATGTCCCCGTCACTGAGGAGAACAAGAAAGAATATGTAAGGTAAATAACTCCACAGTAGTACTCTAAACTCTGTGTCGGATACAGAGTGTAAACATTACTTGCAAACGTCTGCCAGACGTTTACTTATTTTTTATTTTATTTTATTCATTTCAGACTTTATGTGAACTGGAGGTTTATGCGTGGAATTGAAGCCCAGTTTCTGGCTCTGCAGAAGGGGTTCAGTGAGCTCATCCCACAGCACCTCCTCAAACCCTTCGACCATAAAGAACTTGAGGTACGCGTTTGATACGTCAACAATATATTAGTACTTATTAAATATTTATATGACTTTTACCATATCTGCATGTTGGATTGGTAGTTTTGATTAAATTTCTTCTTCTAATCTGTTATCTAATTCATTATATCCATCTCAAACCCCTATCCACCACCCCGTCTCTAAATCTCTTCAGTTGATCATTGGTGGACTAGGAAAAATAGACCTTGCAGACTGGAAGACTAACACCCGTCTGAAACACTGCACAAGTGAAAGCAATGTGGTGCGGTGGTTCTGGCAAGCAGTGGAGGCTTTCAGTGAGGAGAGGAGAGGACGCCTCCTGCAGTTTGTCACAGGCTCCACCAGGGTCCCCCTACAGGGATTCAAAGCGCTGCAGGGTGGGTCATGCACTGGTACAAACACAACATACACCTTTTGGTTACACTTTGCTTCTGCTATTCCTTTGATGGTAACATTTAGTTCACTTTTTCAACACATAACTCATATACAAGGCCTTTAAATGCAAACTTTTTAACCCAAATTAGAACGATATTAGCTTCATGTGAGAATGGTTAGATGCACGTTTCAATCTGAAACCCATTAAAGAGTGTTGAGAGCTTTTTCTATTTAAAGTCTTTTCTGTGTACCAGAGCAGTGATAACTAGAATGTATGTGTGTAAGGCTCTACAGGTTCTGCAGGACCAAGACTCTTCACCATCCATTTGATAGATGCTAACACAGAAAACTTGCCCAAGGCTCACACGTGGTAAGAACCGATTTCTCTTAATGTGTCTATATTTGTGTCAATTATTTTTTTTGTTAGTGAAGTAATTCACTCTTTTCTGCCTCCAGTTTCAACAGGATAGACATCCCTCCCTATGAGTCTTACGAGAAGCTTTACGAGAAACTGCTGACTGCTGTGGAGGAGACCTGCGGCTTTGCTGTGGAGTGATGAATCTGCGCACACTTGGCCCTTGCACGTGCACACAGACTATGTGACATTTTACATATATGCACACACACACAAACCGAATATCAAGTATACACAAAGTATACAGAGCAGCCAAGCATCACAAGAACACACTCACTCTCCGGCGACACCTTCACCTCCCGAACCTGTTGGAGGTTAAAGGAGGAAGCACAGCGGGAGGAGAACATTTAAAAAAAAAAAAAAAAAAAAGGACTAAAAATTTTTTCAAATGTTTTGAAGAAGCATTTTTATCCTTCTGTTTTAACAAGCTATGATGTCATCCTTCAGAATGTTTAACCACCGCAGCGAAGTCTCGGGACGGATTCAGCCAATCGGATACGAAGCCGGGAACATAGAAATCAGATTTGTGAAGAAGACGACAAAACAAAAAAAAGAAAAAAAGACAGAGCCTGTTTGTCTTTCTGCCTGACGAGTCGATTGATTGACTAGTATTCATGCTTCGTGTTTAACCACTGTCGTGTCTCAGAATGAGCGCATGTATGTACACGTGTTTGTCTGGGTGTGTGTGCATGTGAGAGAGTGCAGATCTACGTGTCTGCGTGTTTTTGCGTTTGTGTCAGGCATGACACTCGGTTACGCTGTAAAAATGATCAAATGAGCCTGCTCCTCTTTTTCTCTTTTTTTTTTTTAATCTTAATTCCTTTGTTTGTATCTGCGACCACTCTGATCCACTCTATTTTATTATTTATTACTAAGTGATTACTGACCAAGCTGCTATATGCTCTGCGTGGAGCCCACACTAATGTCCTCATCACCCCCTCCCCCATAGTTGAAGGGTCAATTCACATGCAAGTAACCCACAAAGTGGGTTCTATTGAATTTTGTTACATTTTTTTAACATTCGTATTACTGCAGAGAAATACTCCTTGTCATTGTATGAAACCTGCTAGTGTTTTTGGTGTTTTAAATGCCCTGTTACATCTGTTAAAAATGAAATCAAAGTGGCTTTCCCAAGCCTTAATTTAAAAAAATTCTAACTCTACTGATGTTATGGAGAGGTCATCTGGATTTGTTTTTTGTTTTTTTTAAACCGAGGATTGAAAGAACGTGTTTCTGGAATTCTGTATAGTTACATCTCCTAAGCCTTTTATACAAGTTTTAGCCCTCATTTTACCTGCTTTTTTTTTGTGGCCCTGATCCCCGCCCCTTTTTCTCTCCATAGCCTGAATGTTGGCAAGAAGTCATCGTCAAGACCATGAATGAGTTTCTTAGCAGTCATTAATGCTCCAAATTGAACGAAATCAGAAGCTTAGAAGTTGAGCAAGCAACATAGAAAGTTCTGTTTTAAATTGAAGACTGTTAATAAGCAGGACCATTTCAGTCTGTATTATCAAGGGTATGAGTTCACTGTGTAATGGATGCAGAAGTATTGTAACTTACTATGTACTAAACATTTATGAAAATTGCGTTGTAAATAAGATTATATTAAAAGAAATTACATTGAAAATACATTGCTTGTGTCTTGTGTCTCTATGTCGACTCTTATGGGTCTAATTAAACCAAACACATTTATTATATGTATTCTTAAGCAGGTTTCCATCACTTCAAACATTAACATTAATGAGAGCATGTAAGCAAAAGAGACCTGCTTTGCTCTTGGACTTTGCATGAATCACACAAATCAATTCAAAATGATTAATATTTGCAGTAAAGTTTAAGTATTTGGACATTTTTGCCTCTGTACACTACCACAGTGGATTTTAAAAGAACTGTGATTGAAGTGCACACTTTCAGTTTGAATTCAATGGGTTTAACAACTGTTTAGGAATTCGGGCCATTTTTATGCACAGTGCCCCCATTTACAGAGGCTCTGAAGTAATTGGGCAATTGACTGACAAACAGTTTCACAGTCTGGTGAGGCCTGTTCCCATGGTATTCCATAACAGCCGAAGCACAGAAAGTATCAGGAGTTGATTCCAAGTGTTGGATTTTGTAGCTGTTTACTGGATTTTTCAAAATGAGAGCCAAACAAATGTTGATGCAAATTAAGGAGACCTTCATTAGACTGCAAAAATAAAACCGCAGAGAGAGAGCGCAAATCAACAATCTGGTTCATTTGTAAAAGACAGAATGTCCTGACCTGCTCAACAACTCAGTAGGTAACTCCCAAGGTTAAGAAAAGCAGATTACCTCTTCCAGGGTGCTCTCGACATGTAACAAACCTGAGACACCCTGGAAGAGGTAGGCATATCATTATCAAAGTCTACAATCAAGAAACACCTTCATGAATGAAATTTCAAAACAAGGTGCAAACTGTTATTCATGAATAAGGCCAGATTAGACTTTGCAAGAAAACATCTAAAAGAGCCTTTGCATCTCTGTAAAATAACAAAATAAGTTCTATGGACAGATGAAACTCAGATGAACTTTTACCAGAATGATGAGAAAAGTCTGGAGATGAAAAGAAACGGCTCATGATCTGAAACATACCACATCATCTGTCAAACATGGTGGAGGTATGGCTGCCATACAGTGTTTATTGATGATGTGACTGCTGATAGAAGCAGCAGGATGAATTGTGAAGTGTATAGGGCTGTACTGTCTGCTCAGATTCAGCTAAATCCTGCAAGACAGAGCTTCACGTTGCAAATGGATAATGACCCAAAGCAAACTGTAAAAAATAACCCAAGAGGCAAAGAAATTGGAGATTCTTCAGTGGCTGAGTCAGTCATCTGAAACAGAGTATTTAGTGCAGTCTGTGGGATAACTTGGACAGACACTGAACTGTTTATTTATGATTATTTAATTCATCATTGCAATAGAATCCTATAAATGTTAGGAAAACGTGAAAAGCATAGCTGGTTTCCTGTAAATAGGTTATAGCGTTACAGAGCATTTAAAAATACAGATTTGATAGTTACATATGATTTTCATATTCAAAGTCATTTTAAGTATATTATTTTGATCTGTTGTTTGAGTATGGTTTTCTTTAATCCTAACTAAAAGGGAGAGAGAGCTAATAGTTCAAAGTTTTTCTGCTTCTTGTTTAAGGAGCCCTACATATAAATACAATACCTCACGCAGTAGATAACCTGTATTTCGCGACAGAATGGGTACGTTTGTATCTTGGACTTAACGCTTGGTGAAGAATCAGGCAAGTGTGGGTGGGACTACATTTCCCACGGGCCTTCTGAACGTGGTGACTGGGTGTTTTTAACGTCGTGACGTCTCTGCTCTTCTTGTTTTGGCAGTTTGTTTCGTTATTCACGGTTTGTCACTTGACCAAGAAGACGTATTGTACTCATGAACCAAGACGGAGCTGCGGTATAGTACTTTTCTACATAGATATTCTCGTGTTGTGACTTCGAGCCGTGTGGGGACTGTTTGAAGCGGTTCTGTGGACAGGAAGCCTCGCACAAGTCAGCTAACTAGTCTGGCTAGCTAGCCAGCCAAGCTAACGAATGCTAGCTTGGCTAAGAGCAGTTTGTTCTGTTTGTGTCAGCGGAAATGATCGATAGCCATGATGGGATGCTTGTTTTCAAACACCGCCTTAAACTTGATGCTAAAAGGGCCATGTTAAACCTAATGTCACGGCGGGGAAAGCG
The DNA here is from genome assembly GCF_965226115.1 of Aulonocara stuartgranti. Lineage (NCBI taxonomy): Eukaryota > Metazoa > Chordata > Actinopteri > Cichliformes > Cichlidae > Aulonocara > Aulonocara stuartgranti. The sequence continues at coordinate 23,691,170 of NC_138942.1, read as the reverse complement.
GTGCAAGTGCGGGGGACGTGTACAGGCAGCTTCTCGCTGGGTTAGCGTGTCCTGTTTTAACAACACAAGATTTGTGCCACCTTTGATCAGATCGAGGACGATCAGAGCTGCGCCCGCAAGTAAAGCCGATACAGGTCGTTAGCACATATTTGTTTACACGACTGTGCCGGCGAACACATCAGTGGTAGCGCTAATGTTATTCGTCGGTGGTGATTTAAATGAGCCCAACTCCGCATTCTGTTTCCCCGTGGAGCTTCCGTCTTTGTTGAGTTCTCTCTAGTAACGTGTTTGGGGGAGTCACTAACGTGCTCCTGAGTCTTTAGTAGTCTGTGCGATTAGATTAGTTGTGTTCTCAGGGTGGAGTCCAGCTCTCCTCGTTTTCTGTAAATGTGACAGATGTTAAACTGAAACCATTTGCTGGATTCCAGGGGAATACCAGCAGGGTGATAGTGTTGTTGTGCGCGTGTCATACATAGACATTCTAACGATAGAAATTAATGGTTATAAAAAGTCACATTGAAGGGACTTGCCTCCTTTTTACGAGAAAAATAAAATAAAACAAGTTCCCATAACACGAATCTATTTTCGTTTCAAGAGTTTGTTTGTGGTAAGGGTTTAAAAGGCAGTGATTATGGTTATGGTAAATCTCCAGGAAAGTAATGCGTGTGTATGTAATGTCCTCTGATGGAAACATAACTCTCTGTATGTGTGTGTCTGTGTGTGTGGGTGTAGATGTTACTGATTGAGCAGTGATTGTGTATGTGGGCTGATTCAGGGAGCTGCTAAGTGTAGTTTCACAATGGCAGATGGAGGCAGCGATGATGAGGTCATTCACCTGGCAAGCTTCAACGTTCACCGCAGCCAAGGTGAGACTTCACATCCGCACCGGCATGCATGTAGACACAATTGTCTGTCTCCAGGATATATGATTATTGTTTTTATGCATCTATCCATTTGCTTGCTTCCACTTGTCCAAGTTAGGGCCAAGGAAAGGGCTAGAGCCTTTCGCATCTGTGGCAAGGTAGACCCTGGAATGGTCACCAGTCTGTTGCAGAGCTAACACATAGAGGCAGACAACCATTCACACTAACACTCCAATTCAACTCCTTCCATAAATCTCAACCAGAAGTCTAAATCAAGCTTTATGGTCAATTTAGAATTGTAAGTCAGCCTTGCTACACCAAGCATGTTTTGCTCTGTGGGAGGAAGCTGGAGTACACAGAGAGAAGTCACAGACATGCATAGTACATGCATTTGTTGTAACAGTGTAAAAAGTGCAACAGATGCTCCATAACTACATAAAAAAATAATTTGCTGGTCTAATAAACCCGTCAGCACCTTTATAAACTTCAGGTTAGTAACAGTATGTTAATAAAAACCTAAAAACAATTATCAAAATGTGCTCGAATATCTTGCCTTGCAGAGCTTCACGTTTTAAGATGTAAATGTTCTGCTTATGCTCTGAGAGGTCCAGCCACTTTCGTGTATTTGACCTGTTGCACACACGCATATAAACCTCGTGTTTTGTACTTTTTAGGAGGAAGTGCAAAAGTGCAGATTATTTTCAGCACCTCAGCTAGTTGTCTGATGAACTAACGGTTTCTGCAAAGAAATTCAGCATTGGCTCATGTTGCAATCGCTCATCTCCTTTGTCTTAAATTTCTACACGATGCAGTGAATGTCCCTTTTTACATCCCCTGTAAATGCATCGTTTAATAACTCCACTGTGCGTGTGTCTGTGCAGGCTCGCGCTCTCATTTGAGAGAGCTCATCACTATTTCTGATGACTCGGATGAAGAGCCTGTGACTCTTGTACCGAGCAGTCCCGTTTTGGTCCCGGACGATGCAGATGACGACGATGTCAGCATACTGGAGGTAACTGATGCAGATTATTCTTGAACCTTTCTTCGTGTATGTCACTTGAGACTTATTTATATATGTTTGAATACATTTTTCTGGGATTCTTTCTGCTCTCTTCAGCCGCTAATGCCTGCGCGCAGACACGTGATCCGCCCAGCGGCGAAATGGAGCGGGGCCTCGCACAACCCAATTAAAGTTGTAAGTCAAAGTAGCGCATCTTCTGGGGTTTCCACACTGGACCCAGTCCCTGCCTGTGCCCCCTCTACCTCCAGAGATGCCAAGGGAACCACGTCTCCACAAGCAGCCATTAAAGTACAGTTTCCGGCGCACTCGAGCACATCTGGAAACACACTGCTGGATCTCGGCCCTTCATCACTCTCCCAGCCAAAACCGACCATAAACTCACAGCAGCACAACGGTACATCAGCAGACACAAGTGGGGAGCTCCATGCAATTTCTTCTGTCCACACCCCATCTACCTCCACAAATGCCAAGGCCAACACCATCTCATCCAGAATACCTGCACAAGTACCTGAACAAATGCTTGTCCAGCCTCAGCCTAGCACATCTGGACTCGCGCATCCACAACCTGGCTCCTCAGCACAGTTACGGTTGGAGCATCACGCGAACTCCTCTGCCAGTGCCACACACTATATTAGTGCTGCTGCAGTGACTGCTTCAAGTTCTTCTACAAAGACTCAAGTAAAGGCTAGCACGAGTAGCCTTACGCAAGACAATCCTCAGGCCAGTACTTCGTCTGCACATCCTCCATCTCGTATACGGACGCACCCTCAGCCTAGTACTTCACTGTTCCAGTCTGGTGGAACAGTGCCAGTGCAGCCCCACCTCATCCAGTTGAAGGAGGTGAAGCTAGTTGTTCTTCCCCCACAGCCAAATCAAGCTTCGGCTCTAATAACCCAGCCCCAGGGTCTGCTGCAGCCTGTGCCAGTCACTCGAATGCGGGGCAATCTCATTCAGATTGAGCCGCAGCCCTTGGCTCAGGCCCCTGCCCAGGCTGCGGCCCAGCCTCCTCAACCCCCTCAGGTTATACCAGGGATGCCCCCTGCAGTTCTAATAGCTGCAGCCCCAGAGAGACTTGGTCCTCCAGAAGCAGGTCACCGGATCATCCTGGGGAGCCAGGCACCCAAAAATGCCCTTCCAAACCCTCCAGCTCAGGCTGGTCCCTCGGGTCTGCTTCAGCCAGCCAACAGACTTAACATTAGGGTACCTGGTGGGAACTCTAACCCTCCTCCTGCTCCTCCAGCTCCTCCCGCTCCCGCAGCTTCAGTCCCACACAACAGAGAAGAAGCACGACTTATTCTGGGTCAGAACCCCGAAAGACTTAATCTGGTCGCAGTGCCTCCAGCACCAGAGGACATTCCCCAGATAGAGGATGCAAGGCCTGGACCCTCCGCACAACAGGAGAGACCAGAGCACCAGCCTCACGTTAGAGCCCTTATCAATGGTGTTGTGAGTATCTCATTACGAAAATTGTTTGCATCTCTTTTATCTGTTATAAAGTTAAATGAGTGTAATTGTGCTGTGTTGTCTCGCATTTCATCCGTTCCAACCCCATTCTTCTTTCCGGCCATGCTCTCCTCAACTTTTTGAATATCCTCTACAGTTGGATCTACTCCCCGACGTCCAAGAAACCTATGTAGCAGAACTGATCCAAAAGAATAATGTGAAAGACTTGAATGTGTAAGAATCATCTTATCTAATTTAACCTTAACGTAGAGCTTTAAAATAGATACCTATATCTTGTTGGGTAACCATGTTCGAAGCAATGTGCCACATGTGAATTTTAAAACAGAATGCAGTGATTTGCAAGTCATATAAAGTCTGTGATTAATTCAAAATAGTTCAAATGAAAAAAGAAATGATGAAACTGAGAAATTGTATTTCCTTTAAATACACAAGTTTATTTGGAATTTATGCCAAGAACACATTCAGAAAAAGATGGGACAAGGTCAAATCTGCCTCTCTTTTGTGTCATTTCTTCTTTTATCAGCAATTTGCAAGTTTTTGGATACTAAGCTGCAATTTCAAGTGGTTACATGTATAATATATCATTTTTGTGCAACATGTGGTTTCCCATTATCTAGCTAAAATAAGCAGAACCTTCTCCAGTATTAGTGATGCCTTCATATATGTACGTCTGTATCGTCACGGCTCTTGGGTCTTGATCTGTACACTGATTTAAAAAAGCTGATTTAAACTCTTTGCTTTAGTGCAGAGTACACGGTAAAGATAGTTACTGATTGGTCTGATCACAGGGCAATTTTCCCCTTTTCCTCAGTCTGTCTTCAAAGAGCCCGGGGTCAAGAGTTTTTGGCCTCTGGACTGATAGTATAACAATTTTTCTCAGTTTTCTTGATATTTGTCAGCAATACAGTCTCTAACTCTCTGGTAGTACCTTTATCCTTTGAAAGGATTTGCAAATTATTGCATTCTGTTTTAGCTTGTATGTTACACAGCGTCATAAAGACAGGTGTAGGTGGTCACATATGAAATGATTGCCAACTGTGCGCAGTTGTAACTGTGTGAATGTTTGTGAGAGCTTGTACACATGCAGCCCCCCTTCCCTCTGCTCTGTTCCCAGTATCTGTAACCTGCTGTTGGAGACTCAAGATTATCCGAGGAAAGACACGGCAGCGGCCACATCAGCTCCCACCAGCATCCTACTAGAGTCTGGTGGCACCCAAAATGAGGCAGGTGTCTTTGTGTGTGCGTGTTAGATGCACAGAAAATGTGTGTAAATGGTGTTAATGTGCAAACAGTAGAATTTCAATCAGTAAAAAGTGCAACGTAAGCTAGGATCTCGCAGTGTGGGTCAGGGTTTAAAAGCCCTTTTAGGACAGTTATGTAAAGTGTAGATACAAATTAATAACGGAGACGTGGTTCCTCGTTACATGAATTCAAGCTGAGCAGACCATTATAGTTTCTAATGGAACTATTTCTGGTATCAGATTATGTCTATAATGTGGTTAAAGAGTGTTGATGTAGAATGATGGAATGGATGTGCTGAGGCTCCGTCTAGTAACTAAATTAAAAGAAATAAATCATGCTGTATGTAAATATAGACTGTCTATGTTCTTTGGGGGTATTTTGATGTCAGAAGTGATTATATTAAGACCAAAGGGTTGAGTGCTAAGTTATTAGCTAACTGCAACAATCAGACCCTAATATCTACCAATTCGTGGACTTCAGAAGTAATAGAAGCAAAACTGAGGGACTATCCTTATGGATGTATCTCAGAGTAGGCCTTTTTATTTTTGAGATTATTATAATAAAAATGTCCCAGACGTCTCCTCCGATGTAAATGTAGGGAATAGGTTCACATCAGTGATACAAATAGGTGGAGGTGAGGCCTAGCAGACAGCTATTAGCTATGACTGCCTGTGTCAGGGTGTAGCTGTTAGTTCAAGTAAACACTGCAATTTTTCATTGTTGAATTGACTTTTAAGTGCTGGAGGTTTACCGATATTTATTTATTTTACCTTTCCACTCAAGCCGATCACTGACTACAGCTTCATATAATCTGTGAATCGTATATTAATGTGTGTTTCTGTTTTCATGTTTGCGGTCTTTCAGGTGACCGAGGACTTGTTTGATTATGGCAAGCTGGGCGCAGTGGGACCTGAAGTTGTGATGCAGGCCGCTGACTTGCTCATGGCAGATTTCAGGATGCTCAGCTGTCAGGACATTAAATGGGCTCTCAACGCCCTGAAGGGACACTATGCAATCACACGCAAGGTACCTAAAGTCCCATCTGAGAGCACACCATGCCTCCTCTGTCTTCTTTGCTGTCGTACCTTTCAACTCTCCCTCGCTCTTCCTCCCAGGCCTTATGTGAAGCTCTGAAGAAGTGGCAAGAGTCAGGGGACCCGTCGGGAAAGAAACGACGGAGCAGGACCTCGGAACGCTGCTACGTCGATTTCCACTTTGAGTACGGTGAGAAAACTTTTAGCATGCACCTGTTTTTGCATCTTTTACTTATTGCTCTTTTGCACATTCAGAAATTGCTTTCACAAGCCACTGGAAACTCTCAGTAACTGGTTTCTTCCTTGTCCGCCAGGTTCGGTTAAGTTTGACAAGAGGATGTACTTCTTGGAGAATGACCGTCGGTACTGTAGGACATACAGCAGTCTGGAGGCATCTGTGCAGAAGGAGCTTTCGTTCTATCAGCAGAAGGCAAAGGAATGGGCAGAGGTACACACACAAATACACTCACTCGGGCACTCTGTTTTCCTTCAGTGTTGCATTTATCACGATTTTTATAGCCCAGAATGGCCCTATGTGGGGGGTGGCGGAGTGAACTGAGCACAACAACCATAATTGGTTCATGGAGTATAAAGGCAGCAAGTCTGTGTTACCTTACATTCCTTACGGGGGTGTTTATGGCTGTGTAAAAACCTCTTTGTTTTCTGCACCAAGAATTCCTCTGTGCAAGAAAACCCTGAACTCTATAAGCCTTCATTTTTTAACAGATAATGATATACTTCACTTATCTAAACAGTAGCTTTCTAATGCAGTAACTCATTTGTATAGCAAGCACTCTTTCTAGCTTTTCCCACTGTACCCTTCCCCACCCTGCACCATTGTCTCAAAGACTGGATAGCTTTGGCTTTTAAAGCAGTCGGGTATATGGGGCTAATTATGTTGCTTTAAATCCCTCTCATGTCCTGGAGGTCTCTCCATCCAGTATCCAAAGCTCCTTCTTGTTTTTATTAGGTCTCTTTCACCTTCTTTGCTTCTGTTTACCAGGCCTTTTATTTATTTATTTATTTATTTTTGCTGAGTAGAGTTTCCACTGTCTGCTATTTCCCCTGTCTGTGGTTGCCACCAGTAGCTATCCTCTCCCTATTTTGTTTGTGCCATTAACCATTTAGCAGGTGATAGAACTGCATAGTGAAACTGAAGCATATAGGAACTAGTCTGGAGCTTCATATTGTGCAGTCAGCTTCATGATGATAATTTCTTGCCTTGCACAGGCGGTTGTATTTATCTGCCGCTTGAAGATTTAAGTTACTAATTGGACAACTCCACTGTTAGAAGCTGCATTTGTTCGAAGACCAGGGAATAATGTGGTGCTGCTCAGTATATTAAAGGCGCGTTGCTTCAGCGAATAGAACAATTATAATGATTGGATATGTTGCATAGAGCTGCTTCGCAACTGTTGATAACCTTGTGATGTGCTGCATAACATGGAACACAGAGGTTTCTGAGGCTAATGTTCAGTCATTTAGATTTCAAGCACTTAGTAGGGTGAATATGTTAGTCAAACTTAGGCACAGTCAGTAGCTAAATTAGCATACACCCATGGCATCATACACCCAGCAGCGGAGCCGGTTCAGTCCCAGGGACTCTCTGTTTTCAGGTCACTCTCTGCAATGTTGACTTACAGCTTACCTCGTGCGCCCGATCTTCACCAATTAACCGACTGCCCCGCTCGCTCTCTCTCTCTCTCTCTCTCTCTCTCCCCCCCCCCCCCCCCCCAGCATGAGGACTTCCTCCTTGCTCTTCAGGTCAATGAAGATGAGTATAAAAAGGTAGGATTCATCTATAGGACTCTATCTGTTGATTCAGTCTAAAGTGGCTTTTCAGTGATGTTTCCAGATAACACTGTGCTGTGAATAAGTCTTGAGACACCCCTCATTTCTTTTTATAGTGTTGCCAAGGAGCCAGACGTTTGTTTTTGTTTTTTTTAATTAACGTGGTTTTGCGGCTTTAAAAAGCTCTTACATTTTTTCTTTGGATATTTGGCTGCCTTTTCACTCATTTCAATCAAGCTTTTAAACAACAATAATAATAGTATTAATAATAATGATAATGATAATAAGGCAGCTTCTGTGACACCAGTGCTGTGCCTACACATAACAGATAACTTTGCTTAGAACCAGTTTTATATTGTATCTTTAGCCAATTTTTTACCAGCAGCCTGTCACAAAAAACTTATTTGTTCCCATTTCTTTCGCTGAATCTGCTAAAAATGCTAAATACCTACAACACAGTTTGACAGGCATAAAATTGAATATAACATGATTCCCAAAGTATTACCTGAAAGCTTGTCTAGCTTGGCTTGGTCAGCAGTGCGGAAACTGGAGAAGTGGAGGATGAAAGAAGAAGTGGTAGGTCTAAAGAAGTATCTACAGCAGATTTCAGTGTCTGAAAGTCGTGTCCTGAAGACATAAGCAAGGATCTGACACAGGACCTGAGAGATCCAACTAATCCACTGAAGGATCATCAGAAATGGTCTTTGTGGAAGGGTGGCTGTTGAGAAACTATTGAGGATCTTACTCAGTATCTAACCTGAAACAGTTAACCTTTCAGCATGACAGTGATCCCAAACACACCAGCAATGCAGTTAAATAAACCTAGATATAAAACCACACAATGGAAAGTATCAGTCATGGATTGAAACAAAAGGCAGTCAGCATCCAAAGAAGAGCTTTGAATGTCCTTAAAGAAACCTGGAGAACTATTCCTGAAGATGACTTAAAGAAATGACAAGAAAGCTGCCTAAGAGAGCTCAGATTGTGTTGAAGAATAAATGTGGTCTTTTGTGGTACAAAATACTGAAATTTAAGCTTTTTAGAATTCTACGATGTCTGTTTTTGCCTCATATTCTCTATTTCAGAAATAATCATAATAAATCCAGTATAAAACTTGTTAGCTTGCAGAATGTGCTGGTTTCATTCGAGGTTCATTTTAGATATTGTCAGGATTTTCTGCATAATGTGAGGTTTTTGACTTATGATGTGTTCCGATTGTTTTTCCAGGATGGTCAGCTGATAGAGTGTGGCTGCTGTTTTGGGGAGTTTGCTTTTGAGAAGATGACGCAGTGTTCGGACGGTCACCTGTTCTGTAAAGAGTGCCTGGTCAAATACGCTCAGGAGGCGGTGTTCGGCTCTGGGAAGGTACACGCAGACATTTTCTGTTTTCAATACGACTTAACTGGTAATGTTGCTTGGCAACTATAATTGACTAATCCCATAATAATACACACCTCTTTGAGTGATGAGCTGTCAAATAAATGTCAAGATTGAATATGAGCTGGGGCACAGATTTCGCATATCATCAATGTTTGTTGTCCATGTATTATTGTGAAAATAAAGACTTTCCCATTTATTAGGTGCCTTGTTGCTGGTACTGGTGTATCCTGTATTGCATAAAAGGTTGTCGTGTTTTTCATCCGCCTCATCTGAGCGCACTGTTGTACCTAATAATGTGTCATAATAATGGTCAGTTAAACTGGAGGTGGCTGTGAACGTGCAGCGTCTCTGCTCTGTAATGAAGTCGCGCTCCGTCCTCTTCTTGTAGTCGGACCTGAGCTGCATGGAGGGGGGCTGCCCGTGCTCCTACCCTGTGTGTGAGCTGGAGAAGGTCCTACCAGAGAATATACTGTGTAAATATTACGAGAGGCAGGCGGAGGAGGCGGTTGCTGCCACCTGTGCAGATGAGTTAGTGAGGTAAGTGTGTGTGGGGGTAGCTCTGTAGCTGGATTCTGCTTTTCTTTGCTCCCAGATTTATAGGTATAATAAAGTAACTGATAACTCGAGGTGCCAGTTTGTCCACAAACAGATTTTTAATTGACTTAATAAAATTGAATAAAGAGATTCCAGCAATGTTTACAGATGGATAGAATTATGGCCTTGAATAATTAGACCCTGTCTTATCTTAAAGACGTCACAGTACCATTCCACCTCAACAGAGCGCTCTCAGACCGCTGGTTTACTTGTGGTTTCTAGGATATTTGAAAATAAAATGGGAGGCAGAGCCTTCAACTTTCAGGCCCCTCTTCTGTGAAACCAGCTCCCAGTTTGGATTCAACCTCTCTACTTTTAAGATTAGGCTTAAGACTTTCCTTTTAGATAAAGCTTGTAGTTAGGGCTTCAGGTGACCCTGGTGACCATGCTGCAATAAGCCTAGGCTGCTTCCCATGATGCACTGCAAGTGTGTGTTCTTCACTCACCTTTTTTCACACTCACTCTGTTTATACACACCTCTGCATGCAGTCATCAGTTATTACTAATCTCTGGCTCTCTGTCTGTCTTTTGTCCTGTCTCCTTCTCCTTGCCCCAACTGGCAGACGGCCACCCGTCCTGCCGGAGGTTTCTTCCTGTTAAAAGGGAGTTTTTCCTTCTCACTGTCGCCAAGTGCTTGCTTTGAGGGGGTCGTTTGATTTGTTTCGTTGGGGTTTTCTCTGTCCTATTGCAGGGTCTTACCAAGCGCCTCGAGGCAACTGTTGTGATTCAGTGCTATGAAAATATAACTGAATGAAATTCAATCATGATAAATGATAATCAGTTATTTTTTTAATAACTGGCTGCTGAGCCCCCTGTCATTTTGCAGAAGTGGCCTCCAGCCTTTATTGAAAATGTAAAATTTTCATTTAAAAAATCAAACTTTTAAAATATTGGCTAGAACTTGGGCTCATGGGCTAATCATGTGTTCAAAGCAAACACAAAGCATCAGGAGTAGATTCAAAGTCTACACGACAACATGGGTGGGTGGAAATTCAAATCAGGTGATGCAAACAGAAACGGTAGAAAATATTTCAGCTGTAATGCAAAAGCCAGTCAGCTGAGATTCATGTTCAGTATGGTTCATCTTCACTTTTACAGAACGAAAGGAAGGGGGGCTTAGAGAAATTGCCGTGAGAAAATGGTCCGCAGATTGATAATAGCTAGCTGCAGCCTAACCTATTTATGATTAGCACTTTGTCTCTCCTAATGTGGGATGTTGAAGATCTGGCTGCTTTGTCTAGCTCATTTTTCCTCTCTGATCTCTTCCAGGTGTCCGTTTTGCAACTTCCCAGCGTTGCTGGACAAAGACATGTCTCTGTTTAGCTGTCCCAACCCTCGGTGCCGCAAGGTGAGTTCTGCTCTTCTGCTCTCTCTCTGTTTATAAAGTAAATTCAACACTCTCGCAAAGAAGTGTACACCAAAGTAGGTCGACACTCATCTGCACATCTTCTGATGTGACCCTGGGTAAGAGTACTTACAGCACAGAAGATCTAATCTAAATTTTCAAACCAAGAGTGGACGACTGAATCGTGAATAATTCAGAGCGTCGTGACAGCAAAATGGTGTCTACCTATAAATCATCTCCGTGCAGCCTGGACACGAAGCCCGACATGCATAAGAGAGAGAGGCAGAGGAGAGATTGATGAGCAGCTTTTGGAAATGATGAACCGTTCCATGTGGCGAGGTCGCCACCTCTGGCTCCCTCTCTGTTTATCTCGGGGCCTCCTCCCTCTGTCTGAGGAATGCAGGGGGAGGCGATGCTCTTTGTCTGCCGGAGTTGTCGCACAAATTCCAGGCCAAAAAAAAAACCTTCATTATTTGGCAGAAACACACACAGGCTCATTCACGCTCCTTTCCCCACATAAATACAACCCTCCCGTTTTCCTCTGTTTTTCTGTGAGCTCTGCTTCTGTAAACGTCTCGCACTCACTCCTGCTCACAACTGTAAAGAGAAGCAAACACACACACACCTCTGCTATCTTTGCATTCCCTCAAAGGTAGGAGAGAAGTTGGGAGGGGGTTATGTCAGTAGTCATACAAGAAAAATGTGTGACTCCTCGCACAGTGGTATAAGGTCAAACCCTTCATTAACCGATGAGCTCGCATTCTTCCAATTTTCATGTCAAACTGAAGGCCCGTGGGCCAGATTTGGGCCGTTTGAAGATTTTAATCTGGCCAACAAAACATCGCACATGTACATGATGAAAAACACAGATCAAACCTGCAAGCTAACAAAGTAGTTGACAGAAAAAGGCTAAAAGACCAAGCAGAAGAAAGAGAAGCAGGAGTAGTGCAATCGCTTTCAAACCAATTGGTAGCCAATGGACGGAGAACATGGTTATAAAGCTGGTGAGCTCAACCAGTTTCATGGCAGAAGGCCAGTCTGTACAGTGCAGGCAAACTGCAGGATCTTGCCCGCACAGATCAGGTCTGTGAGACTTGTAGAAACACGGTCAAGAACACTGTAACAAAAAATAATTTCCCCCAGGGATCAATAAAGTATTCTGATTCTGATTCTGATTCTGAAGAAAAGACAAGTTTTCATTTCTAGGTGCAGCCGATGGTATCGAGTTCGGTGGTCTCAGGATCACCTCTCTGCTTTTTGCAGATCATGTTGTTTCTCTGGCTCCATCGGGCGAGCCCCTCCAGCTTGTGCTGGGGCAGTTTGCAGCCAAGTGTGAAGTGGAGAGGGGCGAATTAGCACCTCCAAGACTGAGGACATGGTTCTTCTGGTGTGTTCTGTTTGAAGTCAGAATTTCCAAGTTCCCAATTGAAATTTTCGACTTGAACAGCCCTTCAAGTCAGACTTCCCAGTTGAAGCAACCCCACCAGCCCCAATTTAACAATCCAAGATGGCGGCATTGCACATAAACATTAGTAAAACTGTAAAGCTCGCAATCTGTACAGGCACTGTTGTGTGACTGAGCAGATCTGTGGTCACAAGCTCTGGTGACAGTGGATGACCAAATGAATGAACGAATGAGATCGCAAATACAAGCAGCAGGAATTAGCTTCGTCTGAAGGCAGTCTGAGCTCGTCATCAGGGACAGTGGGAGCAGTGCAGGCGTTTGGGTAGAGCTGTCATTCACAGCAAAGGTAGCAGGTTGAGGTTGTTTGGAAATCTGACTAGGATGCCGGACCCCCTCACAGGTGAAGTGTTCTGGGTACCTCCTAAAGAGCGGAGTCCCTGAAGTAGGGACAGTGGACAGACTGAATCTCTCCTAGATGAGCTGGGAGAGGAGGGTGCTCTGGGTGTCTCTGCAGAGAGTGCTGCCCACAGAACCTGGACTCAGACAAGTCAAGAGAAAAAATATTTTATTAAATGCCCGAAGCTGCCAGTAGCTCTCATATTCAGGCTTGTGAAACAGGTTGTTGTGAATTGGTTTCATGGTGTAGCATGTCCCTGTGGTGTAAGCACATATTTAAAAAGTCTCTTCCAAAGTGTAAAATATTTTTCCTTTTTGTCATTTTCTGTTTTGAAAATGGGATATACTTAACTTTTTAATTTGTTTTCATACAAGAGCAGCACTTTGTCTTTGTGTTTGAGCAAACCCTGTTTTAGTTTCAGAGGGCTGTGAGACATCAGTGTAAGACTTGTTTGCCCTTTAAACGGCTCTCAAAGCAGTGCAGACACCACATTGAAACAGTAAGAAATGAGTCATGTGAGTTATCCTCCTCAGCATTTCTGCTGCCTTGGTATTTTAGGGTGTTTCCAGCATCAACTTTCCCAGAGGCCTTTTTAAAAGATTTTATAGGAACTTTGGAGGAAACTAAAACTGAGGTTTTAACCAGATTCTTAATTACACCTGAGCTTTTCCATGTGCCAGCAGGGTTTTTCCTCCATAGCAAACCTCTTCTGTAATCCTACATCTGCTGACTTGGCCCAAGCTGGACTAGTTCTTCTTACTTGTGGCTCCACAGTAGCGTTTTGTCTTTACCATAGCTTCTCTATTAGCACGTGGCTCTCAGATGCCTCCTTTTGGCTCGGCATTATGCTTGCATTTGTTGCAGATTTTCGCCTCAGGCAGTGAAGAATAGAAATCCAATGCAATTCCTGCCAGCAGCCTGTAGGTGGAGCCATAGGCTTACAGTTGCTGGCCTTGCAGCATCACTGCACAGCTGCACCTCATTACAAGCTCACACACACACCCAGAGATGTAAAAGTTAGACATGCTCCAGATAACTCTGGGTCTGATCCTTGCTCAGTGATTCGTCTGCAGTGCAAATTCAGTCAGCTTTTAAAGCCAGCACGTTTAAGCTCTGTTATGTTTGCTTATGTATGCCGCAAAAAGCTGCTTCCACTTCCACTTAGAATTGGGATGTGTGTTGTTACCTGGAAACCCCCATCACACACGCTGGTACTATCACCAGTGTTTAATAAGAGACGGGTGATATTGAGGTGTTAATTCCTCTCTTGTTTTCACGTGTGTGTGTTTTTTATTCCCATACACACACACTGTACAGTCTACCCCACAGCCCGCTCAAGCAGGGCGGGGCCTCATTATGTAACTGACACACTTCCGTAAGCCCACCCGCCTTCTTCCACACCGCCGTCTCATTGGCTAGCCACACTGTCCACTCCCCTCATACTGGTTTCTGACTGGTCGGTCACACTTCCTCGTCCATTTCAAATGTGGTTCTCATCAAATTTGACCCAGATTCTGTCCTCTCCTTCAGTTTTTTTTTCTTTCTCCCAATCTGTCCTGGCTCTGTCTGACCTACACAAACATATTCCACATGTGGTTGTGAGGACATTTGCACAGGTTTGTCCCCGGCCTGTGCATGATTACTTGTTGAGGAATGTGATATGTGAGACACTGGAAGTGGAAGCACTGTGCAAATCTGTACACTGCAGTCTTGGTGTTGCTGTTCCTGTAGATCAGATGAATTTTCTCAAAGGAGCAAGTCCTGTGACGGGCTTGCAAGCAACAAGCTTATGGCTTGTCATGTCAGGTTTAACCTCTTCCTTCCTGCCATTCGAAATGCCACTCGAGTTTGATTGCAGCAAAAGCCACACACTGACAGACACACACATCCCCTTACAAGCCCATCAGAAGCTGTGCACATCCTTATAAGGGCTGCTGTAGCGTCCACCGCAAGAGAAGAAGAAAAAGATTTAGAGGAGACGCAAAATATGAATGAAAGTAGGAAGGAGGTGCTGTTAGGGAGTGGCATGCAGAAAAGGAGAGCAGTGAATGAAGGAGTAAGGCGAGCTGGAACATGCTGGGGAAAAAATAGCAGGAGCAGTGAGTGTGAATTAATGAATGCAGAGAGGGTGAAAAAGACAAACTTGTGGTGCTGCTGCTGTGTGTTTATCTCTGTGACCTCTGTCACATTTCAGCCTGCTTCAATTTTTTTTTCGTTTCTTTTTCTTTCCTGTGTGTGTGTGTGTAAGTGAAGGCGTGGACGACACACCCCCTTCGAGGTTTGGCTGTGACATCAGCAGCTGTATTTTTAGCTGCACTATAAGAACTCAGGTGTGTTCCTGGTTTTCAGTGTCTTGTCAAACAGGTCTCGGACAGGCGCGCTCGCTCTGCTCTCCTCGTTCCTTGGCCTCGATGTCACCACTAGGGGGCGATCTCTCATCGTTCTGTCGTTCTCGCCCTGGTCTGGCTTTGTGTGAGCTGGCGTTTTCTTGTTTTGATTTGGGGGGTTTTGTGACACTTGAGTCCAGGAATGCTCACTCTGGCTCTTTTCTTTTGAGGTTTAAGCAGAATATTTCTTCCACCTGAGCTTTTCCTGTTTATTCCGCTTCTGTAATCTCTAACAGTTATTCTCTAACTACAGACTATAGGGGTATTTTCCTCTTTAGCTTTCACTCGTCTGCATGATTACATCAGCCGGCCTGCAGATTAACATGTTTTTGTGACGGCTGAGACATCATATTTTGTGTGTGTGGATGATTGGGCTTTTCTTGACTTGGTTGTGTCAGGTTGAGTCAGCATCTTAAACACTTTCTCGGGGTCCCGGAGATGTTCCAGTTTTGCAGTTATCTTCTTGGGAGACCACTGCTGTCGGGGAGACTTATTGGCAACTTATTAGCTTATTAGCAGAACACAAGTTACAAGATCAGTGTCACACAGTGTTTCTAATGTCTTTACTCCTCAGTTAGATAAGTTAATATCACTTTTATTAGTTCCACAGTTGGGAAATTGACAAAATGTAGTCCAGATGGGATTTGAATCCACAATCCTGAGCCCCGCACGCTGTTGCCTTATCCATTAGGTCACTGGGTCTTTATAATAATTGACATAATGAACCCCAAACCTCCATATGGTTTGAATCCGTGCTTTTCATCTCTATATCAGTTTTATTCAGAATGTTTTTTTTCTCTTTTTGAAGAAACAACTAAACTAGATCCAGATCTTGTGCCTTTTTTTAGGGAGCGCTCATCACTCAAGCACCAACCAAAACCATAGATTCTCCCCCACCACCCTCTGGCTGACCTTACTCATGCAGAGCTGTCCCACTGAATATTGTGAAATCAGCTCTGACTTACATGCATGATAACAAAAAAAATCCCCCAGTGAAAGGAGGATGTGTGAGGAGGTCACAGGACACAGAGGGAAGGTGCAGCAGCGGTGGAGATGTGGATCATGCTTTGCTGCATCAGCTGTCACACTGTTTAATATTAGATGAGGGGCTCAAATATTTATGGTGACACCACTTAGCTAAGGGTTAGGAAGAGTGGGAGTCTTGAGCCGCCTGCACCCCGCCACTCCCCAACATCCCTTTAACCTAGCGCTTTTGGCTGAGGAGACGGAGAAAGGTTGGAGCCTGGAGTCGTTGTTTCTAGGCAACCGAGCAGTCAGCGGCGAGCGCTCTCGCTGCAGTCATGCAGAGAGAGAGCCACACCTAACCGTGCAAGCCCCGAGCCCCTGCAGTGGCAGCACCAGCAGCATGCTGAGCAGAGGCAGCGGTGTGTGTGTATGTGTGTGTGGGAGACACTCTGACTGCAGTGTAATACCCACTTACACCGCCTGCTCAGCATTAATGGGAAAACTATGGGTGGATGCATCTCCTGACTTTTGATGAGAAAAGCACAGAAGCAGCACCCTCTTTCTCAACATCCCCTTCCTGTCTTTTTTTTTCTTCTTCTTCTGTTTAGGAGAGCTGTCGAAAGTGCCACGTCCAGTGGAAGCAGCATGTTGGGAAGACCTGCGATGAGGTCCTGGAGAGAGACGAGATCCGCATGAGGGTGCGCTTGTAAGTGGGTCACAGGAATCCTTCATCAGTAATGTACAGGGTGCTCAGATTTAACATGTGAGGAGAGCTAGATTTAAAATCTACCAGAGAGGATGCTGGGTAAACACTTCAGTTTCCCGGACAACATTTGAGGAAACTGAGAGGCCGGCTGCTTCCTGCAGTGCTTCCTGTTTTGAGCCGGTCGCAGATCGTCTTACTTCCAGGCGCTGAAGGAGACGGGAAGCGGCCTGGTAGACAGATCAGAGGATCGAGGTCTGATGATTCTAACAGGACAAAACTAAAAGGGAAACATAGTAGCAGGAGTTTGTTCTGCTGCATCCAGAGGATCTGATCATTCACAGAAAGTGTCTCTGTTATAGTGTGTGTGTGTGTGTG
This sequence comes from Aulonocara stuartgranti, assembly GCF_965226115.1. Taxonomy (NCBI): domain Eukaryota; kingdom Metazoa; phylum Chordata; class Actinopteri; order Cichliformes; family Cichlidae; genus Aulonocara; species Aulonocara stuartgranti. Next base: position 23,674,200 of record NC_138942.1, on the reverse strand, counting down.
TGTGTGTGTGTGTGTGTGTGTGTGTGTGTGTGTGTGTGTGTGTGTGTGTGTGTGTGTGTGTGTCTCTCAATGAAAATCCCAAAACCGATCCTCTTTCGTCACATTTTCCTAAACTTTCTCTGTGCTGCAGCGAGGAGCGCATGACGGCAGCTCGGGTGAGGAAGTGCGTCAAGTGTGGGACGGGCCTGGTCAAATCGGAGGGCTGCAACCGGATGTCGTGCCGCTGCGGCAGCTTCATGTGCTACCTCTGCCGAGAGCCCATCACCGGCTATAACCACTTCTGCCAGCACGCCCGGTCTCCCGGCGCTCCCTGCCGCCACTGCCGCAAGTGCTCCCTCTGGACCGACCCCACGGTGCGCTCAAAACTCAAAACTCTCACAATCACAGATCTTGATTCTTGTTGTGTTTCCCGCTGCACTTTGACCTTGACCATCTGAGGCCGTGGCTGCCCACAGCGGCCTGGCTACAGAATCACTGGCAACCAACAGGCAGCCTTTAGTTTCCAGTCAGTTAATGAGCTGGAGAAGCTCCAGCTCATCCTCTGATGTCCTCGGTCACTTGTAGCACAGAGCAGGAAGTAAAGCGAACTCTAGCTACTAGAAATAGTTTGGTTTAGGGAACTACATAATGCAGACCTGCAGGTTAACGACCGTTTAACACACGAACCAGCTCAGTCGTTTAAGGTCAAGTAATAATGGCAACAGCGTTTTTGGAAATGTGTCAACTTCTCTGTGTGTTGTGTTTTTACAGCAAGATGACGAGCGAATCATTCAGGAGATCCAGAAGGAAGGGGAGGCGGAGCTGAATAAGAAGTGCACAGGTCAGTAACAAAAACATGCTCTGAAAACGATGAGCTTTAACTCATACGCCGTCAGGCTGAGTGCAGCGGTTTTGCTGTGTCTCTCCGCCCCACTTTTTTCTTCACTGCACTATATAATAACAGCAAAAAGCCCCTAATAATAATAACATATTAAATAATGTTGGCACTCATCAAACTGCTATTAATCGCTCAGTTTGCAGTGAATTATGTTCTTTGGCAGGAAACTGTGGCACTGCCACGACAACACTGTTCCTCTCCGGTGTTTCCTCTTCATCCCTTTGACTATTATTTATTCAGGCGTGCTGGCAGCAGTTGCATGAGTGTTTCCTGTGTGTGGTTTATGTGAAGGATAGGCGTGAGGGAAACATTTGATCCTGCTGTGCACCTCACCGATCCTTTTATTTATTTTCATTCTCCTCTCAGATAATTCAGGGAAGAGAGTCGGCCCACCACCGGAGCCCGTCGCAGACACCAAGCGGCCCCGTGTCGGTCCACCTGCAGAAAACCCACCCATACCCAACCCCCCGCCCGCTCCTCTGCCCCAGGCAGTGCAAGCTCCCCTTTTCGTCCCTCCGCGTCCCCGCTACCCACCGGCGCCACCGCCGCACTACCCCCAGGTGATCATGCCGCGGCTTCGCCCGGCGCCCTACGTGCCCCCGCTGCAGCACCTCCCACCCTTGAACAATAACAACAACAACAACCACCACCATCACCACCACAACCCCGGTCCCTTCAACCTTCATCAGCACAACATGGATGTGATGGACATGCCGATGCACTACGGGCCACCGCACCGCTACTACAGACGCTTCTAACGCGATGGCGTGAATCCTGCTTTGACCCGGTGTGCCCCTGCACACACACTCATGTACCCTCACTACAGTATTTCAGTAAAGTTTTCCCCCGTCTGATTATTATTTTCCGTTCCTTTTATTGTGCATTATTGTTTTTCATTCTAGTGTTTTCATCCGTTTTGATAGCTCTGCGAGCTAGCCTCTCCTTATCAATTCAAATAAAGAAAAACACACTGAAAGTGCGTTTTTAGAGAATCACAAACACACTTTCAGATACTTTTGCCTTCTCGTGTTGATTTTGGGCTTCAATAATGGTGAGATCCTCTTGTTACTCTTTTCCACCTTTTTTTTGTTTTCGTTAAAATGTTCACGGACAGTTGAGAATCTTGAGGCAATTTCTTTCCCGTTTATACAGATATTTTTGAGTAATAAAAGCGGAAAATTAAAAAAATATTGTTAGCATTTGCTCTGTATCTTTTGTGTAACATGTGAGACTGCAAACTTTTTAATAAAGTCCTCTGTTCGCATTTTTAAGACCTGCTGCAAAGCCGATGTTGGGAGACATTTCTCTCTGTCTGAGCCTCTCTTTCACCCCCTCCTTCCTCCTTCAGCTCATGCAGAAAAAGGGGCTGACTCATGATAACTGAGCCCCCACCCCGCCTCAGGGCTATGCGCCAATCACATGACAGACGGACTGTTTTCCACCAATCGCCGTGTCGCGACAGCCGGGCTTTGTGATGTTGCAGAGGGGACTCCTTTGTTCAGCCAAGCGTGCTGCAAGTGTGACAAATCACTTTGCAGCACACACTTTGCTGTCTTCTTATTTCTGCGTGCACACTAGCAAACAGCAAAGCTCCATTTTAGCCTGGGGGTCCTAATGGTTTTAGTCATGGGTGGTGGGAGACAGACTTCGAGAGCTGGAATTAGACTTTAATCAGACTCTTCATCTTAAACCAGCCAAGCCGACATGAATTGAATCATGTAAATGAGGCTCACAGACGTTTGTCGTTTTTGGGTCGTTCACTCAAATTCACGTTCACGCATGATTGCATCATTTTAGGTTTTTTCTTTCTTCTTCATATAGCTAAAGTTATTTGAAACCTTTTTTTTAACTCCATCTGAGCTAAAATAACTGAGCGCTTTTATTATACTAATGAACTAAAAAAAAAAAGAAGCTCTGCTGACATCACTGTGACATCATCAGTTTAGTTTCCAGATGTGATTAAAAAGCCTTTCCAAAGACAGGGGGAGGGGGGGTCACTGTTCATAACACCATGTGCTATTTTTACAAGCTGAGTGATGCCTTCATGATGACTGACTAATGTGTAAACTCACTGGACTGTACCTTCAAAGATTCATTGTTTCCAGCTAACCCCATGACTGCTGTGGCCACCCTCTGTTAGCCCTGACCTCAGAGCCTGTAAGAATTCATCCCGACTGTCACTGCTGCCGGCATCATGAGTTTGAATCCCTGAGAAACAATCTTTTCTTTTAATTAGAAATCCTATTCTACTCTATTCTTTTCTAGTCCCCAAAGACACCCCAGGGCTTGCCAGAAGAGCGTGTGGGTCATGGATTACAGTTGGATAGCATTAAAGGGAATTATCTCCTAATGACTCATTTAATTCAAACAACAAAGGGCGGGCTTAGCTGACATGATTAGATTGAATAAAGGAGATTTCTGGCAACGCAGTCGATGCTGTCACTTACACAATTCAAGCTCTCAATAGTTACCCTGGTATTATGATTGAAACACTGTCATGGATGGAGGCATTGCTTTTTACAGTATTAGAGGAAAGTGTAAGTACACAAGTATAGCAAACATACTGAAAAGTACATCTGAAGAGAAGGGTGTGTGTGTTAATGTGCTGCCCGTGCAGTAAACGGACTGGGACTTGTAGAGTTTACTGAGGACCTTCTGCTACGAGCGACACGCACAGTGCTTTTATTCTGTACCTCTAAGCACTTTATCTAACATCCACACACACTCAGACTCTGATGGATGCATTGAGGGTAATTCGGGATTCAGTGTCGCCATGCAGAGACAGGGATCAAAGCTTCCGATTGGTAGAGGACCTCCTGTACTTCCTGTGCCACGACTTCAGTAAGGTTGGCTTGAACCACCAAGTCAGCCTCAGCCATGCTTCCTGCTTAGATAACAGCATGCTAATGCATCCAGTCCAGAGCCGACAAGAAAAATAAACAGTTCGTCCACTGTGGGCCGCTTCATCTGGCCCAGTCAGTTTAGATCACTATACTTCTAGTGCTAATTACATAGCAGCAGCTGACAGAGGGTTTCATCCCCAGAGTAGTGCTTTGCACATTTGCTACCTGCTTCACACCAGGTAGGAGACACAAATCCCTTTGAGTGTGGGTGTTTGCATCTAGTGCAAACGCTCTGCTACATCCAACATGTGGAGCTGTGTGAATAAGGGCGCAGACAAAAGTAGCAATAATAGAGGACTTCAGTCACAGAAGCAACACAGACGTCCCTTATGTTATTTTATGTCATAGGTGGAGTACCTTGAATGCTCATTGTGTGCAGAAAAGGTCATATAAATATACATGGGCCTGTCCTTAACTGCACTGATGCATAAAAGGGCAAATCAGGAGTTCAGTCAGTACAATAACAGCATCGCCGTCATCTATTTAAACCTCACATTCATCAGCGTTTTCACCGTACTATTTGTCCTAAGGTAGCAATACCTTTATTATCTCCAGCTGTGTTACTATATTTTGCTGCATATCTTTACTAATATGTCAAAACCAGCCATTCCAATGTAGTTAATTTCAGTTAGGAGACGCAAATCCCATAAGTAGCTATGATTAGAGGATTTCATTTATGTCACCAACACAGACTGTACTTTTAGTTTGAAGTCTTGTGTGTGATAGGTGGAGTACCTCGAATGGTCATTGTGTGCAGAAAAGGTCATGTAAATATGCACAGACTGTCCTTATCTGCAGCGATGCATAAATGTGAACAATAACAGTATCACCATGGGCTATTCAAGCCTCTAAAAGACAAACACCGAGTCTTTTCCCTGAATAGTGGTTGTGGAGCCGAAGCTCTGAGTGGGATTGAACGATGAAACAGATTTTAAATGCGTCGCATTCTGGCAGGCCTGAAAACACAAACCACAGACGTGACCTACATATCTTCTGGGACACCTGTGATGGACAAATAGTGCCTCGGCTTCCTGCTGCTTCCTGTTATTTTGCATCCACGTTCCTGTGCTCACACTGCTGTATACATATTGTTTGCATGTTACATGGTGACCAGCACAACCTCTGCGGAGCAGAGTGAGAGCAATCTGGGATGTCTTCTCGCTCGAATCAGGATAAGGAAATGCATCATATAAACAGAGGTCCTCACAAAAATAGAACTGCAGGCGTGTGTGTGCATGTGTGTGTGTGTGCATGCATATTGGAGCTCTCCTCCTCAGGGAGCGCTGGTGTCTGGCAGCATTTGGTCCCCTGATGGTTTTTGCTGCTCCACCTCCGCTGGCTTTGTTTGTGTGTGTTATCGTCTGTGTGTCTCTTTAATGGCTCTGTATGTTTTTAATGAGCATGTGCTTATGCAGCTGTATCCCCTCAGTACAGCTACCTTTACCACCAACCCACTGCTGATGTGAAACTATGCAGAAAGCGTCATTCGTGCCTTTGATGGCTGATTTGTAAAAATGAGTCAACCTGCTATTCATCCTGCACAGACCCATGTTGCTCACTCACATCCGCTAAAGAGATTACACGCTGACCCACTGACCCACTGCCTGAGAGTGGAAAAACATGGTGATGGTGGGAGGTAGATTTGATTAGAGCGGAGAGAGCTGATAGCGAAGGTGGAGGAGAGTGTACGTTCACACAGGATGGATGCTGGAGGAGGAGTCCGCACAGTAGAGCGTGGCTCAATGAGCTGTTCTCTGATCAAAGGGGGACCTCCTCCTCCTGGTGCTGTTCCCTAAAGGCTCCTCACCCTTCAGTGCAGTCCCACCCCCTCAAATTAAACCTAACCAGGCCTGAGCATCAGTAATGCAATGAAGGTTTTTGACACTTCACGCCCTGACAGTGCCACACACACACATTATCCAAGCTTCTAGCAGCTGGTGTTTCCATGGTAACACTGCTGGGGTGCACAAGATGTGGGTGGAGACAGCGGCCATTTCGCACACAACCTCTCCTCCCTCTCTCTCCCCCTCCTGGCAGAGAGAGCGAGCCAAACCAGCTCCGCCTGCAGCCTCACACTTCACCCACAAACCGCTGCACCCATTCCTGGGATCTGGGTCATATTCTGAGTGACTCATTTTTTCAGAAGAATCAGTCAGCAGCTGGAGGAGGAGGAGAGGAGGTTGGGGGGCAGATTAGATAGGGTGGTGTATGTTTGTCTTGCTATGTTGGGTGTTCCCCTGGGATCTGCAAACCTGACAGGGGTGTGTGTGTGTGGGGGTGGGGGGGGGGGGGGGTGGGGGGGGGGGTGTGTGTGGATGGATTAGAGGGCTTCTCTGGAGGCCCCAACATTACATTACCACCCGAAATGTGCATTTGTGTGTGTGAGTGAGCAGTTGCCCTTTCTCTGTGCTAGAATAAATGTTTCAACACAACGGCTCCATTCAGGAGACAGAAAAAAAAAAAAAGTGTGTGTGTCTGTGTGTGTGCAACAAATGGAGCTGCTGTGGTCAGAAACTGGCAAGAGTCTAAAAATGAAGCTATGATTACATGAGAAACGAGCAGGGGAAGAAAAGACTAGGGTTTCCAGAATTATCCAGGTTGAACTTGGAAAATGTCGTCTTCTTGAGGATACAATAAATAAATCAGTTTGCAAGAACAAAAGAAGAATTTAGCCTGAGAAAGTCTTGGGCTTCAAAGTAAGCTTTAAATGTCGAGTAAAATGCACAGACTTTCTCCTTATATGTGTTAACAACCCTGCCCCCCTAGTCTGGCACATTCATCGCCCTGATCCGTCCTCTGCGGTTGAAGAAAGTAGTGAAGAAAGAGAAAATTTGTGAAGCTTTTGGATAGTTTTCTCCTTCACAAGTTTACCTTCACAATAAAGCATGTGAAATGAGACCATCAAAGTGCAAGATGGACACGAACATAGTCTTATTTCCTGACATTTCACATGTTGAAATACTTAAAAAGTAAAAGGCAAACTAAGATTGCAAGAACAGCCTCCCCTCAGAGTTCTGCTGGAGATTTCACCCTGTTTTTCCTTCCCACAGTCACAAAGTGCTTGTTCATAGCTGATCATCTGACTGTTGGTGTGATTTGATGCTATATAAATAACTGAATTGAGATGAAAAGAATCAAATATTTGTAAATATTTTTAAAGTCTGGAACCTGTAAAGATCCCCCTTTGACATGTCTCTACTGGAACCATTTTGTGCTGCTGTTTGTAGGTCTTTGCAGCTTCAAGGTAGCCTTCAGCAAGTGACATAAATGCTATTGCATTGTGATCTTGGCGCTTTTAAATCCCCAGTTTTCCTAAAGAAGCACTTTGATAGGACACTGCTTCAGAAACATGCAGGCTGCTTCTAATACAATCCATTTGCGGCGTCTGACTGAATCCGTCATAAAGTGTAGCTCTCAGATCCGGATCCAATCAGCAGCCACAATATGAAAAAACTGACCCAGTTATTTTTGAGTGCCCACACCTCCACCACGCTTCAGATCAGGAGTACTTTTCCAGGCTTTTCTCTTCCCATCATTCTTGAAGTTTATCTTAATTCTTAATCTTAATTTGTCCATGAATGTCTTTCCTGGACTGATCAGACTGCTTAAATCTTGCCCCTACCTTTTTGTGATGCGATACCTCTGGTTTGCATCCAATAGTATTTTCCTAGTTTGAGGTTTTCACATTGTTTTTCTTAACCATGGAAATAATTCTGTCATCATGCACTCTTTTGTAGTATTTCAGGCCTTTTGGAGTTTTTGATTTTTATAGGCTTACGTTGCTCCATAAGCAGATTTTCTTTTTGAAAATATAGGAAAATATTAAAAATGTCTGCAATTCCACAGCAGTAATGCAATATTAACATTAAACCCCTCAGACTAAAGTTTAAAGCCTCCATTTGATCATACCTGACTGCTTCTTTTTCACAGAAACTATAACTGACCGAGTATCTAGGTGAGCTGCGTGATCAATGTAAATGGTAAATGGCCTGTATTTATATAGCGCTTTACTAGTCCCTAAGGACCCCAAAGCGCTTTACATATCCAGTCATCCACCCATTCACACACACATTCACACACTGGTGATGGCAAGCTACATTGTAGCCACAGCCACCCTGGGGCGCACTGACAGAGGCGAGGCTGCCGGACACTGGCGCCACCGGGCCCTCTGACCACCACCAGTAGGCAACGGGAGAAGTGTCTTGCCCAAGGACACAACGACCGAGACTGTCCAAGCCGGGGCTCGAACCGGCAACCTTCCGATTACAAGGCGAACTCCCAACTCTTGAGCCACGATCGCCCCATGTAATCAGAGCTTTGAGCACTACTACTGCAGCAGATGTGCACTTTTTTTTTTATTATTAAAACTACATGCAGTTCAAAAAACAAAAAACAGTTCTGGAGAGGAGGTCACTGAGGACACCAGGGTTTTGTCTGAAACTTGCCAGGAAATGAGAAAAAAATACCATTGAGCCACATAGCGTTCCAAATCCCAGTTTTATTGGTCGTTGGATTTTAGGTGAACCAATGGCACGAGAGAGAGAGAGAAAGAGATTAATTCACAAATATCAAAGAAAAATTATACAAAATAATACAAAAGGAAGTTCCAGTTATACAAAGCAAAGATGTGGACTCTTTTTTTCTAATTTGTCTACTGCCCGAAAACTCAAGAGTAAGGCACAGTCATTACCACATGTTTACCCTTCCACATCCGTTTGTCTAAGCCCATGTCTTGGTTACCTTGGAGAAGCTGGTTTCTCCGAGGACAACTGCTCCTTTTATTCACTCGAGATTCTCAACCATTCATGCCAAAAAATAAAAAAAAATAAAAACCTTCAGAAAGTTGGACGTGGGCTAAGCAGTGATTGGTTTTCCATACTGACCTTCAGATCAGAGGAATGCTGGATGATGATGGGTGGAAGAGCCCAATAATTCAGGTGGGGGCGGGGGTGCACGTGCCAAGATCATCTTTGCTGGATCGTTAAAAAAAGAAAAAAAAAAAAAAAAAAAGCAGCAGATAGAAACTTTCTGCTTCTGTTAGTATGAATGCAGACTGCTGAAGGGTGGAGAATCGAAGAGGTGGGGGGGGAGACCCGTGGGTGCAGCGTGCTACATGACTGCATTACAGACCACTTGTAATCAAACTACTTCTTTCCTCCTTTTAAAACAAGTCTCTACTGAACTTTCACCAACAGTTCAGACATAAGAAAAAAAAAAATCCAACGCAAACAGAAATGGAGACGTCGCTGTAAATGCGGTCATGGCGCTGCTCGGACCGAAAAGAAGCAGCAGATTTAGGGAATGGGGAATGGGTGTAGAGGTGGACAGGCAGTAGGAAAACCGTCCCCGGACGGTGTGCGAGATGCTCGACGGGACGTTGTTAGTAGCACCAGGTTCCAGTTTTTGTCGGTTCCAGTATCAAAGGTTTGGTCTACATGTAAAGGCTGAGGCGTGCGCCAAGTCGAGGGAATCGAAAAAGCAGCTTTCAAAGAGTTTATAAATCATTTTACTCCAGTTTTTATTTTTTAGGACTACCTACTGTACACTTACCCATGATAATGTCTGTGCCTCAGACATGGAAAAAGAAATGAATCCAACTGTGTTTCACAGACTTTTTTCCTCCTCCATTACACATACCACACGTGGCCCATCATTTTTAATGCTTCACTTAGTTTCTTTACACTATTCTTGTGACAATTGTATTAGCGATCAACTTCCTACTTCCCATCGTTTGGTCTAGGAAATCAGACTTCCTGCCAAACCAATGAGGAAACAGCTAGAGGAACTACACGGGAAACTGTTTGGACATTTCCTACACTTGAGATGAAAAACGGGCGAGACTGAACCCTTCGATCAGAACATCTTCAACATCTTTATCATCAGCAGATCACAGGCACACGAGGCCCGCTCATGAGAGAGAAAAGGAAATTAAGAAAAAAAGAAAACAGCCTGGTGAGAAAACCAGTTTCTACAAGAGCCAACCATCAGAGAAACAGACCTCCTCCTTCCTATCTTACAGCCACCTGACAGGACACAGCAATGAGGTTTGAGTCTGTTTTCAGAGATCAGATCAAGTAGAAAAAGGACTCTACCAGATCAGCTCAGACACCATAAATACTGCCACCGTGTGCCGCTCACACAAACAATAGAGACGAGTGGAAAGACGAGGGGGTTCACTCAGAGAGGAGGGGGCTCTTTAAACGTGGCTCTGCTCTGCTCTGGGGGGGGAGAAACAGCCCAATCGTAAGGCAAGGACGGAGTGAGTGGCGGAGGATGGGGGGGTGGGGATGGGTCGAGCAGCAAACCAGATTGGAGCAGAAGAAAAGTGCACAGCCCTGTGGTAACTATGGCAACAGATAAAGGTCGGCACTGCAGAGCAGAGCTGGAAAAAAGAGAGGAAGGATAAAAAGGAAAGGAAAAAGGAGCGTCTCCTTCTTTCCTTCTTCTAACCTTCCTGTTCTCTCTGTGCAGTTCATCAACATATAAAGTTATAAGTACAGGATATACTGAGGAGCAAGAGGGGAGGGAGGAGGGGAGGGGGGGTGAGGACACCATATATGTGTGGACGGGTGGTGTCGTCGAGCCGCCGCCGTGCTCTCGTTTCCCTCCTCCGGCATCACGGCGGCAGGCGACCACATCCCCGTTCGCCGCGGGTTTTCCCCCTCCGCTTCCCCCTCAGTACTCCCACAGTGTGGCGGTCTCAAGGTCGTCGGCGTTGGCCTTCAGCACGCCGGCATGGTCGCCGCGCAGGTATTTCCCGTCAGCGGCGTGGCAGATGGCCAGCTTGTTGTAGTCGCAGAACTCAAAGAGGAAGTCGACGGGCGTGTCGCTGCTGCTCACCACCGACTGCTCGTTCCCCACCATCCAGTATTTACCTGTAGAGTCTGCAGGAAGAGTGGAGAGGAGGCACAGGGGAGGAGGAAAAGTGAGGATTAAAAATGATAATCATGGGGAAGAAACAAAAGATTGAAATCCTTTTTTGGCACAGACACCTTGTGAGTCCATAGTGAAAATCTAAATCTCTTGGAGAATAAATGATTAAACCCCCCGTGTCCGTGTCTCTCCACATACTGACGTTATAGCATCAGCTTGCTGACTGTTTAAGGTTACTACAAATGAAAGTTTGCATTAATATGACTTCTCCTCTGCAGGACCCAGTTGTGTCAAAAACAGACCTTGCAGGCTGTACGCTCCATCTCTGAACTCCAGAGTAAAGTAGTCATAGGAGGAGCGGTTGGAGTCCAGCGTCCCGGTCACCTTCCTGCAACCGATGAAGCCGTGCTCCCCGCGCAGCACGATGATCGGGCGGTTGATCAGCTTCATGATGAACTCCTCAGACTCACCTGAAAGAGACAACAGATGTGTCAGAGCAATGTGCAGTCTTCACATCAGCACATTGTGCTTCTTTGTTTTGCTGGAATGCTGCTTATGATTAAAAATGCTGACTCTTTGTTCTCATTAAAAAATAACGTATGTGATGCAACTCATGTCAGAAATCTGTGTCAGCGAGTGCTCAAGCTGCCAAAGCCTCCTGAAAGAGAAACTGCAGCACAAAGCAAAAACCCGTCAGCTTTGATCCGCCAATGCTGGAGACCAACGCCTGATCTATAAGCGGAGCATCTTGTGATCCGCTTGCTGACTTGTAGTTTCTGTCAGCCTAAATTCTGTGCAAAAGCTTGGCATTTCCTTTTTTAGAACCTCTGTGCCACCGACTAATGTGAGGAAAAAGGTGTTTGCAGAGTGTTGATCTGCCTATTAAATGCTAATGTTACATGCAGCCAGTTAGCACAAAGACTTTCATCATGTGCTTGTAGCCAAAGTTAATAAACACTTATTAATAAAAACTTATCTGGCCAAGCGTTACATGTATAAAAATTCAGTGTAATGTCAATGTAAGGACATCAATGTAACACAAATCAACCAAACTACTTGACAATATGTGGCATCAGTGTATGAGGAAAATCTGCAGCTGTTAGCTAGCCGGTTAGCTAGCTGGTTAGCACTGACATCAAATCTGTCTACAACTACAAAAGACTGTTAGGAGAAGCTGTTATTTCAACATTGTCTTCTTATATCTGACCATTTTCACAGGGAAGATCTTTTGTTTAGAACTATGAATCATTCAAGAATGAAGAAAAGGCACCCAACACAAGCAATTTTAAATTGCACCTTTAGGCACGTTGTTGCTAGCAGCCTATTGCAAAAAACCCCCAAAAAGAACACATTTGTTTCACTTTTTTTTCTCCTTCCCCCGCATAGAGCTCTTAGGTGAAAGGCCTGACACACGACCTGAGAGATGCATCCAGAACTTCACCTGACCCATCTACTGTTCACTGATGCCTCACGAGAAATGGTCTCAGTAGAAAGGTGACTGTCAAGAAGTCATTCTTACTGACAAACGGGGAGAAAAGGCTGTAATAGGTATACCAAACTATACAAGAACTGGACTGAAAATCTGTGTCAATGCGCTTTGCAGTGATCCCCAACACGCTGTCAATGGGATAAAAGCATATCTGCATATCTCGATAGAAAAAACACAATGTTACACTGTCAGTCATGGATTGGCCTCCCCAGAACCCAAACCTCAACACCACTGAAGCAGTGTGGGATCATCTTAACAAAGAACAGAGCAAAAGCCAGTCAACATCCAAAGAGGAGCTTTGAATGTCCTTCAAGAAGCCTGGAGAACTGTTCTATACCTGCGCAAGAGAGTTCAGACTGTGTTGGAGACTAAAGGGGATCTTACCAAATATTGACTTTCAGTCTTGTATAAACTCAGTTTTTGAAGTACTAGAAGAGCTTAAAATATTCAGTGTTTGAAGGTAACATTAAAAAAAAAAAACCTTCATAATGTCAGCATAACCTGTATTTTCTAAAATGCCAATATAATGTGTTGGGCAATGGTTTCACTTTCCATGTTGTGGCTGATAAACAGCACATTCATGGCTGTGAGAGATATAAAGAGGTTTTTTGTTTTTAGTCAGCAGGAAGCTTTTCACTCATTGCACAACACTGGTAATGTTAGGGAAAATATTATAAAACACTTCTTCAGTAAAGACTTCAGAGAAGAGAAACACAGACAGTTTTACTTGTTGCTTAGCAAGGGCAGCTCTGAGCTCTCGCACGAGAGTGAGGGCTCAGGGACTCGCGCCCAGAGACTGCCCCGGTCTTTATTTTATAGTTCCAATGTGTGTGTGTGTGTGTATGTGTGTGTGTGTGTATATGTGTGTGTGTGTGTGTGTGTGTGTGTGTGTGTGTGTGTTGCTGATCAAAGGGTCATAAAGCACAAAAGGTACATCCTTGGTCAGGAGAAGGGTGACCCCCCCCCCTCACCCTGGATAACACAGTGAGGAAGTCCTGCAGTTCATCTAAATGTAAAGAAGCACTTAAACTAAAACAGACATAGCTACGTTAATCCTACCGTAAAACAATAAAACAAGGTACGAGCTCTTTCCCATGCTCCCAGGATGTGGGGATGAACCAAGCCTGCTGAAAATCACACATCCTGTCACTACACAATTGATTATATGCCTCTAAGCATACATGGTTAAACATTTCCTAATACAAATAACTACATGCAGTATTCTACCATATGCAAACTTATATCACTAAAAGATTATACTGACTACTAAATACAATTTTCCATTGACAGGTAACAAAAGCCAGCCCTTATTTATTTTTAGTGTCACACACACACTCTTGCTTGCTCAGGAATTTTCCCATGATGTTTCCAATCAGCACCATTAATTCAATACATCGAGTAAAAACTTGGCAAAAAACGCAAACGAAAAGACTGCAACAGAGTTAAAAAGCATTAAACAGCTTACAAAACAGAACCCCTCCACTCAAGTGCACAACTGGAGCCACAATTGAATTACTTCCACTGCACTGAAATTCTCCCCGTCACTGCAGAGGTGTAAATTGGTTATCCCCCGTGCGTCTGTTTGCACGGCTGTATCAACACGTCGCACTAACCTGCACTGTCGATGGTGGCCGCCAACTGGCCGTTTTTCTTGGCGGCGACGTATTTCCCATTAGCAGCCCGGAACGTCAGCCTCTTCCCACGCCACTCAATGTCAAAGTAGCAATTAGCTGATCTGCAGAGACGGAGAGAAAATTAAAGAGTTAAAGGAGTACCCAAAAAACCTTACACAGCAGTCAGATATGCAGTAATGCACTCGCAGGATTGTCAGCTAAAAAAAACAAAACAACAAACAAACATCTTCACAGATTGAGACGCCCAGCAGCTTTATCGCAGTGCAAGTGACTCTTGGGTAATTAGATAGGTAGGATCCGGGTAGAGGGATAAGCTTGAAGTCTTTGGTTAAGTGGAATCAAGTAGCTTACTAAATCCTTTCACTTGGGAGAGGATTTTTTTTAAGTTGATTTTGATTCTCTGAAGCTCAGAAACATCCTCAAAATGTTTTCAGCAGACCACAGCTGGTTTAAAAAAAAAAAAAAAAAAGCACTTTGGTGGTCTAATCTGCGAGTAGTAAACAGAGGGAAATCTCAAGAATGTGATTGAGTAATCTGGTGAAGTTCCTGCAGGCCCCCCTCAGTGTTGAGGATCTGCTCAGTCTTATCTTAAACAGAATGGTCTGCTTCTGAGCTCCCTCATAGCGCATGCTTGTGACCGAGCTGATCAGTTTACTGCTGTCCTCTGCATCATTCCTGCACACGTGCAAACACGCTAATGCTAAACATCTGCAGCTCCTCCTGATCACCGCACATAGTTTCCTCAAGAAAGAGGCTTTAAAAGTAAAACTCTCTTAACTCTCATGACATGTAAAATGACCAGACTCCCACTCCTGGATCTGTCTGGGGACTCACAGAGAAGTGACTCAAGAGCATAGGGTCAAAGGTCAGGGGTTAATAGCTAGCTCTCTGGTTGAACTGAACTACTGTACATTAAAGCAAATGACTCCACAGGTTAGGGCTGCACACAAATGCACTTCAACTCCCACAGCATGCCACAGCTATGGACATGCCATCAATCCCTCCCACACACAGGTCAAATTACGAGTGAGGACTAAACACCAGAAGCTATGACGGACCAGTTTGAGTTTTCCACAGTCAGCAGACACACACACGGACAATGAACGGACCTCACTGAAGCAGGTGTAGCTGTGATGATGTGTGCGATTCTTACTTAGTGGAGGCCGTGCACTGCAGGCCGCCGTTAGCCGTCAGGGTCCAGTATTTCCCAGCGGCAGTCCGGAATGCGCACTTCCTGTTTTCACGGCAGATCTCCATCTGGAATACCTCTTGGTCACTTTCTTCATCCTGATTGGCTGACAGGTCCATGCCTGTGTGGGGTTAAAATGTTGGGGAGACCTTGTCAGGCTGATGAATATGAGAGGGATATGAATAACCACAGAAGATTCATCATTAACATTCAACACACACGCACGCACACGTGAGGCAGGTAACCGTATAGTAAGGACTTCTTCTGAAACTTCTATACAAACATTCTCCAAAAGCTTTTTCTTTGCAAGGATTATGAGGACATCAGCCCTGTCCACATAATTCAATATGTCCGGACAGCGCTGCATGCACCCTTATACCCACCGAGGTATACACAGCCCACACGTTCACATCCGCTGGTCAGGATCAGACGTACCAAATGAACAACATCAGTCTGCTTAGATTAGTGAAGGATTTAACACAGCTGCACACAAACCCACACCCACCCACTCACATCTGTCCTGGTCTAGACAGACCCCACTACACTTCAAAGGATCAGGCGTCACAGTGGACGGTCACAGCACACAGAGTTTGCTAGCCAGCAGTGACAACAGTCTCTGCGGGAATCTGAGAAGGCACAGCAGCTCTGATGCTAAATACTTACATCTACATCCCCAAATAATGATAAAATATTAACATGCTTCCATTTTTAGCATGAAAACATTACTCAACTAAAGTATAAGTTGTTGGTTTTGTAGGCATTTAGTATTTCAGAGATATTTTTTCCCCCCACTCTGCATTATGTCAGTGAGAACATATCCCTAATATGGTCATCTCAGGCACACAGAAGCTCCACCCACCTGCAGTTCAAATCTCCTGTTCATGAGGGGCAGCCAATCAGATATCAGAAGAAAACTGCAACAAGGCCCAGTGTAAGATAAAAGGATTATTTTGAACTGTGAATCATGCAAAGCTACTATAGCAGATTCCAAGAATACGAAACGAGAGTGATGGTGTCCCTTAAGGTGTACCAAAAGCAATGGGAACTATCTGAATAATTTGATTGGCTATTTAATCGATGGCAGCTAGCCTTGACAAAACTTGTAGGCCAATTTAAAAAAAAAGAAAAAAGCTTTAGCTCTGTGAACATTTAAAATACATCACAGTTATAATTGTCATTTCCACATCCTTCTTCCCCTGCTGTATATCTGTAGTCCAAAAAAAAAAACTACAAAAATCAGTGAGTCTGTGAGTGCATGTGTGTGTTTGTACAGATCAGCAGACATCATTAAAATCAAATCAACCTTAGTCAGGCACTCAAGAGCAACAAAGAGGTAAACACATGAGTCAACTATAAGAGCGAAAACCCAGACGCACAAATACAATCTAAGCAGCACAAAGCCCGCCATTGTATATGATGAAATCATACTGTGCACTGACCTATAGCCAGAGGGCTCACAAAAGAGAGAGAGAGAGCCTGTCAGCTATGTAAATGTGTGCAGAGCAAGAGGTGAGAGGGCGAATCAGGAGAAGACGAAGAAAAAACAAAACAAAAAAAACAGCCGCACAAGTGGCACAACACATGTTTGTGAACACATTAAGAGGGGAACCTTTACCCCAACAGTAACTATTCTGCCAGCAGCACTCAGTAACAGTATTCACACAGAGCCAGCATTACATAAAGGTGTTCAACAGTTACTGCTCACGGACTGTGTCTGGCGCTCGGGATTGAGTTTCTGCAGAAAAATGCAGAGATGCACACATGTGCACACACACAGATGATTAAGAAGGAAAATATAACCATAATGGGAACCACATGGAGAGGAGGGGGTACGGAGGAAACAAGAATGTTCATTTAGAAGGGTTTGAGGAGGACAAGGAGAAAAAAAACTGGCAAAAAAGATCTGTGTCCTCCAAGATGGGACACGTCTCTGAACTCTCCTCTAATGCTCGCTGCTTCCTGCTCAGCCAACGCAACTCTAGTAGCAAAGCAGAGCCCATGTATGTAGACTGTGGCTATGCGTGGATCAAACCATCTGCTGGTGGTTTTGACCCATGACGAGCTTTTGGCTGGTATTAGAGACGACTTTACAATGCAAATAGCAAATGTGCTAATTTTAAAAACACTACAAAAGACTCTTATGAAAGTCATTCAAAACCTCATTTTAATATGAGGTCTTTACTTTTGAAATTTTGACTTGTAAATGATAAGAGCACAAAGAAAAAGCCCGTCAAGCGTGAGTTATGTCATCTGGGTTGTGTTAATGTGAGCTGTTCATTCAAAGCAGTAGCATGGGCTCTGTTTTGATACAGTGTCGAGGCGGCTCTATGAAAAACAAGCAGTTTGATATCCAGGGGCCCGTTCTTCGTACCTCGCTAAGTAGGTTAGCCGGATTAGATTGTTGACGATTTCGCGTGATCCTGGATCAGTCGGTTCCCCGAAGCTCATCCGGGACTTGCTGTCATAGCAACAGAGCCGTAAGCGTAAACCTGCTCGGGAGCAGGTTTACTTTATGTAAACAGGATTAGATCGCGGCCACGCAGGTATGTCCGCTTCATTTATACGAAAGCAACAGCGCTATTTTTCCACTGTTTCACCATAAATAAATATTATCAATGTAACTAAAGATAATGCAGCACTTGATCCTTTTATTGATGTCACACAGATACATACAGGTCATTTCCTAAAAAAGGGAAATGAACTATTAACATTCTATTACATGTATGTGATTATTACAGATGTAATTCATATTTCAGAGTAGTAATTGTAAATTACTTCGTGTAATCAAGATGAGAGACCACGGCTATAAAAGCGAAGGTGGATTTGGGAAGCCTGTCGCAGCCATGTCCTGTCCGTATACGCGACCAACCCATTGCGGAAGGTGCAAGATTGATAAGGAGAGTCCTCAGAATTCAGCGTATATTGCGGGACAGACAGGATCCTTTAGCTCAGCGCGACAGTGTGCTCATAGAGAGATATCGATATTCCCGTGAGGGTATTATTTACTTAACCAACTTGTTGACGAGGGGGTGCAGGACCACCACCTGTCTTTTTTTCCTCTGCCCTTTTCTTGGTTGCTGTTATGAACAAACTAACAGAGTATTACAGGCCAGTATTACCTTGCCAAGAGACGCAAAGCAATCTAAGAGATAAATATTACCATTCTGTAGAATACTCCTGTATTCCACTTTTACTTGTTCCCATGTTCTTGTGGGTCCTGTTGTGGCTCTAATGTGAAAGGGGATATAATATAACATATTATAATATAATATAATGCCATATGATATTGGACAATATAGTGTCATATGATAGATCTACCCTACCGCCTACTGGTGTTGGCCAGAGGGGCCGATGGCGCGATATGGCAGCCTGGCTACAACCGTAGCTGCCTCCACCAGTGTGTGAATGTGGGAGTGAATGAATAGTGGTATCGTAAAGCGCTTTGGGTGCCTTGGAAAGCGCAATATAAACCCAATCCATTATCATTATTATTATTATTAAATTACCTACGAGTTTGATTTGTCAGCAACTTTCTGCCAGCCCTCTCTCCTTGCTTTTGCAGCCTTTGCAGTGTTCTCTTGCGTTTTAATTAAACTCTGAAACTCCTGAAATCCCTCACTCATGAGTTCTTGCTCTGCTGCCGGAAAATACCGAGCACGCCCCTTGGACATTTTCGCCGACCAATCAGCGGGTTGCCGATCAATGTTTCTACTATCGATGCGTAGCCCCTTTTACGACACCCAGTGATGTCACATTCCTGCGTCCAGCTGTAGTAATCGTCAACAGCAGGTGTGTTCGGGGAACCGGATTAGCGAGCTCACGGTTAGCGCGATGATTTGATCTTGGATGTGTCATTTGATCTTGGATGTAGTAAGCGACGTACGAAGAACGGGCCCCAGCTCAGGAAGTTTGGGGTCAAACCAGACAACCAGGGCGAGGCGAACAAATCAGTGTGGTAATTACTGAGCTTTAAAGAGCAGGTGGTAGGTGGACTTGTTACTGTGGACAGAGCCAAGCTAGCTGCTTACATCTGTTCATTTCAAGCTAACCTGGTGCTAACCTCAGCTTCATACAAATGTGATGAATTACATACGAGACTCACAGCACTCAAAGTCACTGAACAGAAATCTATTCAAAGGCAAAGTTGGTGGTTTTCTCGCGTCGTCCTCCAAAAGAACCAATCAAGAGCCAAACCTGGAAACCTGAGCCACTCATCAATGACACATGGAGCACAGGTGTTGGTGGCGGCCATATCTATTCATTAGTATGCACGTCCTCCTATCATTTTTCTTTGCTGGCTGTTTCCATATTATGAACTGGCATGGCTTTTTAAATCAGTGCTCTGGTGAAAAGAGCTAGATATGTTCATATGGTGAAAAATAACTTGCATGAAAATCCTTTAACTGCTTTCAAAGACTGCACACTCACTGGCCACTTGTTCAACTCCTTGTTATTGCAAATCTCTCAACAGTCAGCCACATAGCAGCAACTCAACACATCTAAGCAGGTAGATCTGTTCAAGACGACCTGCTGAAGTTCAAAGCGAGGATCAGAATGTGGAAGAAAGGTGATGCAAGTTACTTTTTATGCATAGCATGATGTTGGTCCAAGTATTTCAGAAACTGCTAGCCTGTTGGGATTTTCCCACAGAACCATCGGTTTATAGAGGATGGTCTGAGAAGAAAAATGATTCTCTGGATAAAATAGCTTGTTTATACCAGACAAGAATGGACAAGCTGTTTTATGCTGAGGAGACGGTAATTCCAACAACCACTCGTTATAACCAAGCCATGCAGAAGAGCATCTCTGAATGTAAAACATCAAACCTTTGAGCAGTTCAGCTACAGCAGCAGAAGACCACAGTAGAAGAAAACCCATCGAACTGATGCTAAAACTCACACAAAATCATTAAAATTGGACAACAGGAGACTTGGAAAATGCTGCCTTGTCTGAGGAGTATCAGTTTCTGCTGCAACATTCACGTTAGAGACAGAATTTGGCATAAATAACATGAAAGTGTGGATCCATGCTGCCTTGTACCAGCAGTTCAGGCTGCTGCTGGCGGGGTAATATTTTGGGAGATTTTTTCTTTCTGCTTATGAGGCGACCGGTGAAATTAGATTACAGCTTCAAAACGTATAGCTGTGTAACCACACATCTTATCTGACTGTCATCAGTCAAGAGGATAAGCATACTTCCCAAACTGGGGAATTTTTCAAACAAACAGTTTATTCAGTTGCGCTCTGCCCAAGCAAAACAACTACTTCAGTCTAAAATAAAACAACCGCTGACACCAAATCATCACAAGGCTCGAATACGTTCATTTCAGTGACCGATGACTTGGGGTAATATCAAGCATCACACACTTTTAAACTCAGTTTAAAATATTGAATAAAAGGTCAGCAGGGTTCACTTTAGCTTCTGTTTTTCATTCTCAGTTCAATGTTTTTCATTTACTTCATTTTTGTACAAATCTAAGACGTCTGATTTTTACGTGCATGTCTAATGTGCATTTTCACACAGACACTGAAAACCGGCACCGGCTAAAGTCTGGCGTGAGTTTGGAACTGTTAGTTTCAGCGGAAAAACAAACATGAATTTCACTATATGAAAATAAACCCGGAAACTAAGACGCAGTTTTGCATGCTGAGCTGATTTGAGTAAATGATTCTCTGAATATCTGATTTGAATAAACTTCAGTCAGCCTTGCAGATGGTGTCAGACACTTTCACACATTCAGCTGCCTTGTCTTGAGTTATCACAAGGACATTTAAAAAAAACAAAACAAAAAAAAAAAACTGCTATAAAAATACCAGACTGACAGACAAAACAGTCACCCTGAAGGCCGTGCAGCCTCAGCCGTGAGGCCGCTACACAACCAGATCTGTCCACACTGATCAGTCTTGAAGCTCACAGGGTTATGAAGGAGGACAGAGAGGGTCTGCAATCATGTACACACACCAGCAAACCACACATGCCGATTCCTCCCAAACCTCATGCACACACTCTACTTAAACAACAATCCACTCCACCCATCACACTCAGCCTAATGGCGGCAGGCACAGATTGTCCTCAGTGAGCCAGCACCAGAGGCCTGCTGTGAACGCACGCGATTCTATCAAGCCTACTTTGTGTGTTTGTGTGGCTCCTATTGTTCACCAGGCCCTGACTGAGGAGGCGACCAGCTGGGGCACAAACAGGGAGCCAGATCATCAGCTTTTGTTCTGATCCAAACACACAGAGTGTAACCAGCCGGCCCACACTGACTGAAACACTGCTGCTTCAACTCAAAAAACAAAAACAACACACATGCATGCAGAGAAAAGGAGGTCAGGCATGTGAGAGAGTATCGTGCCCGGGGATGCCCCAACTCTTTGGGCAAATTGATTCAAACTGTGTGTTCAGCTCGTCTCTACTGAAGTACAGTTGCTGTGAACTCAAGGACGGCGATGTGGAGACACACCCAGAGCACGGCAGGATGACACGCTGGAGACCAGCTGAACCCTAACCTATAATAAAGCGCAGACATCGAGGAGGAGAGGTTCCCCCCCTCGTGGGTATGCAGCTGACGCGAGGCCGATCCTCTGGCGCGCTCCCAGCACACAAACACGCAGAGGGCGTGCAAACATTAAAACGCCAGCGTGCCCACTCAGTCACAGCCAGCGAGCATTACCAAGGATGCATAAATTAAATGCTTCCCATCTTTTTTATCCTACTGGTCGACCTTGTTGCAGTGAGAGAAAGCAAATAGTCGCCCTTCACCCCGCGGGGATTATCGCACACCAGCCAAGGTCAGAGCTGCGCCTCTCACGTCTCATTTCCTGCTCGCGGGTGGGGATGAAGGAGGCAGATAGGGTGTCAGGGATGACTCGTGGCCAGACACAACATGGAGCCAGTGTTTCTGCTTCCTGAGTTTACCACACATTGCACGGTTGGTTTCACCCTGACTAATGTGCAGACTTAAAAATTATTTATGAATTAGGAGATGAGGATTCTGTCAAATTAATGCAAAGCAACCACAGATGAATCTGTAATCCGTATAGATGACTTTATAGGGAGAAGCAACCATTTAACAAGAGTGAGCTTTGTAAGGCAATAGAGATGTTTAGGCTGGCTACATTTAAAGCTCAGTTTGTTCGATCCCCAGACTGTGCAAGTGTCTTTAGTCACACCTCATTTTCTGATATTTCGCTTCCAAGGAGCCGGATTTTCTTAAAATATGTCATCTTCAGGCTGTTTTTCGTTGCATCAGTTGCAATTGATCATTTTCAGAGGAATGGGGTTGTTTTTTTGTTACTACTCACCGAATCATTCAAGAGATTTAAAAACCGACTCCCAGCTCTAGAGATAAATCAGCATAGTGTCTGCACATACTGGACAACTTAGTATAGAACCAGTTTTAAATAGTAAATTTATTACTAGCATCCCGTCAAAAAAAAAAAAAAAAAGAGAAAAAAAAAAAAAACATTAGCTCACATTTTGTTTACTTGAATATCTGAAAAATGCCAAAGTTACATCATTAAGAAATAAAGGTGAAAAAAGAATGCAAAGGCCTGACACGGGACCTGAGAGGCATGGATTGGCCTCCACACCCCAGACCTCAACCTTGTTGAACATTATTGGGATCATCTTGACAAAGAACAGAAGAAACAGCAGCCGAAACCCAAAGAAGAACTGTGAATGCCCTTAAAGAAGCCCTGAGAACTATTCCTGAAGATTACTTAAAGTATTATATACTAGAGATGGACCGATCCGATATTACGTATCGGTATCGGTCCGATACTGACCTAAATTACTGGATCGGATATCGGAGAAAAATAAAAAAATGTAATCCGATTCATTAAATATCACGAAAGCACCTCACAAAACTTGCAACACACCGTAACTCACCTCAGAACGTTAGCACGTTGGAGCAGTATGCATCACGTGATAGAGCGGCTGTGGCATGCGGGACCTGTCGTGGTCTGGATAGCATGTGGAGCTTCGCTAGCAACCCGGCATTTCATCTCCGACAAAGTTATCCCGAGAGAAGTAAAGCAAGTGTGTAAGTCCATCTCTGAATGTTTGTAAAGCATTCCCACGTTAAGCTTAACAAGCGACTGCCTCTCCTGCTGCTACTTCAATCATGAAACTGCTTAACGATCAGCTGATCGGCTTTTCTGTCGCGAGTCCGTGTCTCTAGTTTGCTTTTGGCCCACTTTGCACCAGAAAGAGGAAACCAGCGGCTGAACAACAGCAGCACGTTTAAGCTTGATCAGCTGTTGTTAGAATGTATTTAATATTACTTTCTCCTGGAGGATCTTTTTCTACGTAGCTGACGGCTGGTAACTGTGCAGGGGCGGATCTAGCAAAGTTTAGCCAGGGGGGCCGATAGGGCATTAACAGGGAAAAGGGGGCACAAAGACATACTTTTCTTTCTTATTCTCATTTAAAATGTCTAGCTTTTAATAAATAATTATCTGACACCCAAAGTTTTAATCTGATGTAAAAGGAATAGAAGTCAATTACTGTATATAGTAACTATTAAGTCTAATATATATACCCTTGTAAGCTATAGTACTTTTTCCTTTGGGAAGGTACCATCTGTGCAGTCTGCAATTCTGTTGAAGAAAGATGTTGAATCTATTTAATATTTCTTGAAAAATAATTGATTTCTGTGCATTTGTTTTTCACACTGCATCAAATTAAGGTTGATTACGTCGATTAAGCATCATGAGGTGGAGCGTGAGGGGTGGTTCCCTATTTTTTATTTATTTATTTTTGTTGTTGCTGGGAGTTGGAACCCTATTAGTTAGGTTGCTTAATATTTATGCTAAGTACTCTTTAAAATACCAGAATAGGGAGGATGGTGTAGGTTTAAGTTTATTAGATTGATCAGTAGAGCTGCTCAATTAATCGAATTTTAATCACGATTACAATCTGGGCTTTCAACGATCATTAAAAATGACTGAGCCGATTATTAGCCCCTCCCTCATTTATCCGCGACACCTTAAAGGCCGGTCCGTGAAAATATTGTCGGGCATAAACCGGTCCATGGCGCAAAAAAGGTTGGAGACCGCTGATTAAGAGGACCCGAGGGAAGCTCGGAAAGCTAAGCAGAAGTTATTTGGAGAGTGACTGCCGTTGGTTGAAAAGAGTTAAAAAAAAAAAAAAAAACTTCAGTGGTGTTGCACACTATTTTATATTATTTTTTTAAAGTCATTGTTAACCCTTTAAAGCCGGTCAGAGCAGCACGCTCCGTTTTGTGTAACTATTTTTAAATCCCCGTAGAACCTGAACCGTGTAAGCTAGCGCAATAATTTGTTTTGCATATGAAACCGGAGGAGTTGTACTTACATTTTATGCCATCAGCTTGTCCTCAGTCACGGTTTCGTTCCACATATAGCTTTGCAAAAATTGCATAAAAAGCGCTTGCAGGAACAAAAACATAATATTCCAGAAACACGCTTTGCCGTTCCTATCAGCTGTTCGTAACACTTCCCACAGTGAAATGATGCACCTGCTGTTTTCTTTGCAAATTTGCATCATAGGATTGTTTTTTGTTTTTCCTGCAGTATATAAAAATTGCTGTATCTCCAAAATAAAACTATGAAGACACTCAAAATAAATTTCCTGTGGTGGGAAACTATTTTTTGCAACTTTATTGTATTTAAAGTTTTGAGGGATAAACCTCTTAAACTTCTCCAAGTAGAAATATATGTAAACAAAACAAAAGCGATTTTCAATTTTTTTTGTAGTTTATTGCACTTTTTTGCAATTTATGTAATTACTATGGACTTAATGCATACATATTATTAAAATATGGGCTATAACAGTTGTATTGATGTATAGCAACTTGAAATGCTCCCACAAATGGCACTACAGCATGTAAAAAAAATAAATAAAAATAATATAAGCTCTGGCGGACTTGGTTCTATGGTAGGTCTTAAAGGGTTAAATAAATATCGTCAAATAATCGTGATCTCAATTTCAGTGAAAATAATCGTGATTATCATTTTTGCCATAATCGAGCAGCCCTATTGATCAGTATTGCTGAACTATGAAATATTTTTTTTTGCATACAGGTATAACAGAATAGCTTTAGTGTAGTTGTTGTTTTAAACTTGAGTATGAACTTATACAAAATGCAGCAAGATATTTAAAAAACAGTTTTGTTGATTAAAAAACACTATCGGATTCATATCGGTATCGGCAGATATCTAAATTTATGATATCGGTATCGGTATCGGACATAAAAAAGTGGTATCGTGCCATCTCTATTATATACACAACTATACACATACAGTATATGATATTGCATGTTTCAACAAGCTGCTGCACTTCTTTCTCATTTTCCTAGTAAATTACAAAGAAATAAAGGGAGACTTAAGATGGTACACAGTACTGTAAGCTAACTGTTTCACAATGGGGGTTGGAGGTTTGGTTGAATCTAGTTGTTTTCATAGTCCTTTGGGTTTTATGGAGACAGCAGGAGCTTTGTCACCAAAAACCAAAGACCCCCCGAGTCACCTCACATTTGCCCCTCAGGGAATTGTTGCTTACAAAGAACAGTCAACACTCGGTGGTCACAAAGCAACCACCGGTCGCCAACAGGATGTGACGGATTCTTATTGTTTTAGCTGACAAACCAGTACTCAGTCTTCACTCACACTTGCCCTACAGTTTAGAGGAAGAACAGGCCACTAAAGGGCTACCGAGCTGCAGGCTAACTGACTGATAATTGCGTCCGAGTCCATATGCGGGTCGTTAAACAGCCTCTCTGAGAATTCGTGACCAGAGACGAGAAGAGTGGATGTTATGAGCCGGAAACAAGCGGCAGCACTGAGTCAGTTTAAAAAGCAATTACAAATGCTGTGAGTTCAGATTAGTGAACAGCAAAAACTGTGGCACCGTTTGGGTTTTGTTTAAAGTCACACAATGACGGACATCAGACTTTACGTGAACCAATATGAAATATTGGATTAATTAAAACACTGCTGGGCTGTAACAATAAAATAAATCACAGAAGGGAGTAAAGAGTCAGCTCCTCTCTTGTAAAAACATTTGCAACATTTGAGTTATTTGCAACATTTTAGATTAACGGAGGTCTCATGAAGAAGTGCAAACAAAAGCACTGATAACGTTTCTAATCCCATTCAGCTCAGAGTCTTTGGTAGGTGTGTTTGGATGAGCTGACTTAATACTATCAGCTGAAGCTGCATTCATAATATATTAACCATCTGCACCGTTGAGGTGTGCGGATGCAGATTCCCATGACGTAACCACAACAAATCAAATGTGCTAAACCTGAAACGAGCAGCTGAATCTTTTTCCTCCAGCGAGCTCCACTGTAACACTGTGTCTGTGCAAACTAACCTGCAGTAGCCAAAACTGAAAACACACAATGCAGACCATAATTTTATCTTAAAGTAGGGGTGCATGAGAAAGATAAAAAGAAAAAAAGAGAATTTCATGACTCAATAATCATGGCCGACTAATGAAAGGATGTCTAAACTGGATTTACTGCTTTTGAGCGTGAGAACTTGACAAACAGCAATTAAGCGCGAGTCACCAAATCAACAGTTTTGACTGGACAAAACCAGCTTTCAGAGTGACCCGACTGAGCTGGCCCGAGCCAAACCCCCCCCCCCCCCAAAAAAAAAAAAGCCAGCCGATTTTAACCATCATCACGACTTGGGTCTGTCAGCCAAATAGCCGCTTTAGAATGGAGTGGAGGGGACTATAAGCAGCTGTTGATTTGAAAAAACATCTGGAGGCAGTTTAATTCCACTTGGCATTTAATCTGCATCACAATGATCCCGTTGTTGGCGGGCTGAATGTGGTTTTCCCCCCTCTCAAGATTCGGATCTTCTGCTCGTTATAAGTTGTAGCGGTCAGAAGGGACGACTTGGGTTGAGTCACCCATGAGCAAGGCATCATGGGTACATGTCTGATATGATTTCCAATATTTCAGCATAAAGCATCTAAAGACACGAGAAGCAGTCTGATAGCAGTGCTCCTTTCCCTGCACCGTTAAGTTAAAGCAACGCACTTAAAAGTGACTCACACCACCTGTGACATCACTCGCTGGTTTGTAGACGAGTTCTGGTCGCAGGCAAGAGACATTCTGAACCCAACACCTCTGTTTGACCTTTTTCTCACTGAGAAACATCGCGTGCAAGTACATTTTTGTTTGTCTACAAGGTAACCATCAATGCAGATCCACCACGCTGCATCCAATACTCCATGTGTCACTCAAATCGTAAAGAGATAGATATGACAAACTGCAGTTTCCTCGATTACAAGCCACTTAGTATCAAAATTTGCTTAAACACATGCATGTAAGCAGGATACTGCACCTTCCATAATAAACTGTGGTGGAGCAGCCAGCCATTCAGATCACAGTGTGATTGTTTTTGTGGTGGATTATTAAAGAGCAGTTCGTGCTCTCATTGCAGGGGCCCATCCTTTTAATACCGCAACCTCCACCTTCAAAATGGACCACCATTTTGTGGGTTGGGACTGAGCTTGAAGCTGGACAAAAATAAAAAAAATAAAGTAGCAACTCCTACTTTGTGAGTCGAGGATGAATGTCTCTGTGACAAGTAAACAAAGCAGGGAGACAGAGCAAACATGCCCGGGTGTGACAACGATGAGAGAGGAAAATGAAAGGATAGACAGATCACACTTCATGAAAATAGAAGCTGTAGTTAAAAAACAAAGCAAAAAAGCCACTAAACCACCAGTCTTCTCAGCAGACGCCAGATATTCAGAGCGATTCAGAGAGCATCAGTTATAAGTCGTTCATTACTTTCAGAGCCTCGCGGCCTCATGCAAATACTCAGAGATTACTGCGCTGGCTCACAGTGATATTTAGAGAATGATTCACACACTCTCGCTCTGATCTCAAATTTCTGCTGAGTTCATCATACTTTTTTTTTTGTTTCGGATTAATGATGGGAAAAGAGATATTCAGGCACACATCATGTTCAGCATGCGGCATGCCATCGATGACGACTGGAGACACACAGCAGCCAAGCCTGAAGGCTTGGTATGAGTGGGGGAGGGGAGGGGGTGGCAAGGCAGGAGGAGGGGAAATATAGAAGAGGTGTTAAAAACAAAGGTTAGAACAATAAAGGAGACAGAGACTGGGAAAAAAGTAAGGAGGGGTGAGGAAAAAAGGAAGGAAGGAAGGAAGAAGGTGGAGGGAGAAGCTTGTGTCCTTGCCCAGTCATGCAGCCGAAAATCAGACATGCATGAAGACCATGAGCTCTCACTCAAACAGTAATGGAGGGAAGGGGGAGTAGAGATTGAAGAAAAACAAAAACTATTCCGCCTTATCGAAGCTAATAATCACATCAGCAGTGGATGCTGCTGTGCATCTCTCTTAATGAGACACAAAGGCTCCAGTTTCAGCTTTTCCATCCACATTCACTGGACAGCTGAGACTGTGGAGCTTTTTCTGCTGCACAGATGGTGAGGACTCTAGTGTTGCATTTTTAAATGCTCCTGGTCATATCAGTCAGAACCTCACCCGACCTAAATTAAGCAAGCTGTTTTGGTATAAAGACAAAAGTAGCAGTTGCCTACCAAGTTTTCAGTCATCTTCTCCCCTTTCTCTAATTGTGGAGCCATTCTGCTTCGGTGGCACGGTCAGCCTTCCAGTTTAAGACTGTTTTACATTTGAATGAAGGCACGCGTGCACACCGTGCTCTGTGTGTAAGAGGCTGAGAACTCTGTGTACATGGTGGTGGTTTGTAAAGTTTACTGACCATAGACGATACAACAGTGCTTTTAATCCGCTCCAGCCTGAGGGGGTTGGGAATAGTGAGGGGTGGGAGGGGAGGGGTGGTGGTGGTGGTGGTGATTTCGTGCTGCGTTTTGTAGAGGTGGGCTGATCGATCCAAATATCGATAGTATCGATACCAATGCTGGTATTGACATCAGATGGATACAAGCGTGATAGAATCAATGGAAATCATTTACCCCAAACATGCACTATGAAAAATGCAAAAAACAAAAACCTAGATTCAGAGTACATGAAAAGCTGAAAGGTGGGTTTTTGTTGCATTAGTGCCAATTATAGTGGAATGTAAAAATCAGTGATTCAGTGGTCATTGAAATGTGCTCAGAATTTGCAAATTAGAGATTCCTCTCATAAATCATGACACACTGCTCTCCCCTACATAAGCTGCCATTATAGGTTAAAAGTATTGGTACTGGTATCAACAACACTGGCCCTGTATTTGCTTGGTATGGCACACGAGGAGTACTTTTTATGAAAAGAGGGTGATTTGGCCCAAAAGACATTGTTTAAACATGTGTAAGTGCGCACAGGCCTCTGGTGTGGGACTAGAAGTCTAGGCCATGCTCTGTGTCCATCATTCAGAGTGTGTGTGTGTGTGTGTGTGTGTGTGTGTGTGTGTGTGTGTGAGTGAGTGAGTGAGTGAGAGAGAAAGAGAGAGAGAGAGAGCGCGCGCTGCAGGAGGGAGATGCAGTCTCAAAATTCCATCACGTTAACCCTTCCTCTACCAGACACTCTTCTCTCTCTCTCTCTCTCTCACACACACACACACACACACACACACAGAGGATCTGGACCGGACCACCACCACACCCACCTTGCCGGGTGGAGACGTTCCTCTCGTTGGCTGCGGTGAGCACGACCTGCGGGTGGCTCTGCTCCAGCACGAACATCTCGTCCTTGCCCACGCGCGCGCTCTTGCCGGACTTCATGGTACCGGAGGGCCCGGAGGGCGCGAGGTACCTGCCGCTGCAGTCCCTGAAGGCCACCTTACCAGAGCGGAACTCCAGCGTGTAGCCGGTGCTCTTGTCCGTCGTGGCGACCAGCGCGCCGTCGTTCCTCAGGAAGCGGTTGTCGGACGTCTGGAGGTGGTACCGCTGATCTCGGAACACGAGCGTGATCATGGAGTCCACTCCCCACGGGACATCCCGGTCGATGGCGATCTCGTCCACCTTGTCGCTCAGGTGCGCGTACCGCTTGCGCGTCACGCTGAAGATGTTCACCTGCGGGTGCATGGCGATGTGCACGCTCCATTTCTCCGCCACCGAGGCGGTCTGGGCGAAGCAGATGATCCGGTCCTCGGTGCCGCCCAGGTAGCGGCCGTGCTGCTCGGACTGCAGGGACCAGCGGCCGTCGTCGTGAGCGGTGATGACAAACCGGCATTCCGGACCCGGGGTCTCGCTGTCTCCGGTGACGTTCCCGTCCTTGTCGGCGGCGATGTACCGGCCCAGGTGTGACTTGAGGAAGAACACGTTCCCGCTGGAGTCATCGCCGCTCTGCTCCAGGGTCCAGATCTGCTTCTTCTTCATGGACGTGGCGGACGCGTTGATTTTGAAGCCGAAGGTCTCCGCCGTCAGGTATTTGTTCCCGCAGTTGATGAGACCGAACTGGATCTGCAGCATGTCGCTGGTTCCGTTCGTCGCTCCGTTAGTTGTCATTGTCGCTTCTGTGCGCTCGAGCCTCGGACCGGTTCTGTCCTGAGAGGGATGAGAGAAGAACGAGGAGGAGGAGAGGGGAGGAGGAGCGGTTCTGCAAGTGAGCTCGCGGCTGAAAGGGTGGGATGCTGTGCAGCCTCGCGTGCTTCTCTTTGTTTGGGGGAGTCTGTGAGCGCGCGCCGCCGGTCCTCGGTGCTCTGCCTGTCTCAGCAGCGCGAGACCGCCGCCACAGCTGCAGCCTATATAACCATCAGTGACGTCGCACATCAAACCACGCCCTCCAGGATGACCAGCAATCTGGGAGCAGAGCTCGGTTGTCTCCTCTGCTCGAACCCTGTTGCTTTTATCCGTCTAGTTTAGGTATTTTCCCCTGTTTTCCCGCTTCCCATCAGAATTCCCTAGAAGTCTAATTGTGAACAGTGTGTGTTGGTACAAGCTCAAAACTCTTAAAATTGTCTTAAATTCTTTAAAAAGCCCTCTATTTTAATATCTAGCGACTCGATTTCCACCCAAGCATTAAAATAATATCACTTTCTCTCGCTTTCAGACACATATGAGACCGGTTCAGCATTCAAATCACGAGGACCGTGTGCGTGTGTCCGCTCACAAAACAGCTCTATTCATGGGCCGAGCATGCACATCAGAGGGCTGGAAACAAAGAGGTCAAACAGATCACACTGGCATCTTCTCAGTCCATGTGCATGAGTGAGCACCCCCCCCCCCCCCCCCCTCTCTCTCTCTCTCTCTCTCTCTCTCTCTCTCACACACACACACACACACACACACACACACACACACAAAAGTACACAAAGTGTACACTTTAAAACAAAACAAAACATACAAACAGATATCGGCCAACGCAGAAGTAGCTCATGGCTCAGTGAAATTTCAAGGGCAGTTGTTCCAAACATGACCCGTGCACGTCCATGGCACGGCGCCATGAGAGCGACAGCGCTGGAGTTTCCAATCTGGGTACAGAAAAAAAACACAAATATTCTTTCCACCTGCATAACTATGCAAAGTAAGATCAATCACAAGCTA
This sequence comes from Aulonocara stuartgranti, assembly GCF_965226115.1. Classification (NCBI taxonomy): domain Eukaryota; kingdom Metazoa; phylum Chordata; class Actinopteri; order Cichliformes; family Cichlidae; genus Aulonocara; species Aulonocara stuartgranti. The sequence goes on along the minus strand of NC_138942.1, from coordinate 23,642,756 downwards.
GCTTTGCTACCTTTGCAGCTGGCGTCAATCGTGATCAGAGATCTGTCATCGAGCTAAAAAAACAACAACAACAACCCCCCCCCCCCCCCCCCCCCAAAAAAAACCAACAAAACAAAACAGGAGAACAACAAAAACTATTTCAGAAATAAAAAATTAGCACCACAGTGTAAAAAGTGTTGCACATGTTGGTAGAAAGGATGTGTTACATCATGTTAAAAACAACTTCTAAATGCATTCATTATATGTTCTGTTATTCTAATGTTTGAATGTTATTACTAATAAAGTTTTGGTTCTTTTTTAACTTTGCCAACAGGAGCAGAGGTTCAGAGTGCCAAATGCCCCCCCTCCAGCCAAAGCACTGAAACCTCCCTGCACTGTGATTTTTCTTGTTTAATCATATTTTTATTTAATGAGTGCTTGAGTTATATTTATAACAGACAGTGGCTCTGTGTGTCATCTGCTGTGTCTGGAGCTGAGGAGTAAAGAGTGATGTACTCCCACTCACTTTCATGAATGAATGGGTGCTTCTGTTGTTGGATCATTCATACAGTGCAGCTGGCCTGGATGTACATCACACTCTAGTCCTATACATCTTAACCAATACAATACCAACTTTAATAGTTAGAAACACACAGGATTTTCATTTTCATTTAATAAAAAAACTAATAACTGTCACATCTGGTGAACTGATCACGAGGCTCTGAGGTCTTTGTTACTCCCCTCTCTGCTGGGTTTGCAAACGCAAAGTAATCTGACCCCTAACCAGTAATCTAATCACTAGTAATCTTTGCCTTTCTCTCCTGCAGTCTGAATAAATCCAATCTTCAGACAGAACATCTTCAAACAAATCAAATCTCTGTGTAATTTCAGCTCCACTCTAATAAAATCACCACACTCGTTCTCATGTATTTTTTTCCGTTTTGGGGGCTTGTGTTGTTTTCATTTCTAACAGCCTTATTTTGCAAAACTTAATTTTAAAATGTGCGTGTAAGGGTCTGTGTGTGTGTGTGGTAAAGCAGTGACTTTAAACTGCAGATCAGCACGGAAACATCACCTTTTGAGTCATTGCAGTTCACACAGAAACCATTTGCATCTGTACTTTTGTACAGAAGCTGTGGCGATCCCAGTGGAGCTTCCATGGAAAGATTAACAGCATGCAAAAAATGTGTCAGCACACCAGCCTCAACTATTTTCAATGTACCGAAGAACTTCTGGGTCACGCATGCACAACATGCTCATTTTAAAAACAGCTCAAGGAAAGAAAAAGTGCAATAATCAAGCTTCCCATAAAAGTTCAACATCATTCAAGAGTTCAGTTTGTGAGGTTTTGAGATCTTGGTAGATTATTTCTGTTACTGTGGACACACTCAACGTAGCTGTTTCTAGTCTTTAGGTTGAGCAGAGCTAGCCAATCCTTTAAAGATCGTGTTTCAGGCACCCATCCATCTTAGAGGTAGTCTTATCTGTAGGACAACTTGTGTTGCTGAACTGGAAAGAATCGGCTGTTTTTTGGTGGGGGGTTGCCTGCCTGCAGCATCATCAGTGAGCTTTTTCTCCTAAGTGCAGAATCCTTCTCATTATGTGCTGACAAACGCAGCTCAAATTAACTGAGAGGATTCAGATGAATAATTGATTCGGGTTTGATGTGGGATTAGCAGACATGTCAACAATCACACATGTTCCCCTCCTCTCTCAGGCTGTTTGCTGCTCAGAGAATTTCATCCCCTTTACCAAAATCCCAATTACAGCTTTAGTTTGCGGCCATGCCTGTTTAGGAAAATCATCTTTAACTACTTTGTGATTTTTTTCGTCATGCTACATGTTTGTAGATGTTTTTACTGATGTTTTTACTTCTGTCTAAGTGTGTGGAAACGATGAAGTCACTGACAACAAATCGGTGTACCCAGCAAAAAAATTAATAAAAAGAAATCAGAAACATAATGATTGATGAATCACTCACACGACAACAACATTCAAGGAATAACCAAGGAATGAAAAGTGCAGTTCCTCTAATGGCCACTGGAGGCTGGCACCAAAAGTAAATCGAGCTCATAGACAGAATAAAACATGATGGATGGAGCTTCCAGGTGGGGAAAGTGAAGCCAATGCAGAAGATAGTTAAACCTGCAACCTACCTGAAGGCCACCAGATGGCGATAGCTGTGGCTGATAAAAGACTTCCAGTCCTATAGAAGTCTATAAGAAAATGGCTTTCTCACTTGACCTCTGTCAACACTTTCCTGATGTGTTTGTGGGCTCAGTCATTCATTTTGGATCATGCTGAAAAGAAAATGAAATCGATTTTGTACTTTTGGTCATTCTATGTTTCAGAAAGAATGTTATTATTATAGACCCTGTGCACGAGAAAATGCTAACTTCCTGGTTTGAGACCGGATGTGGGGTTGTACATTTCCAGTAGCTTTACTTTGCGGTCAATCGCTACTGTGAAGATATACTCCAAAATCATGTCCAAAACTCGAAAACGGAAAGTTGTGTCATAAAAAAATCTAATGATCAATTTTGACGTTTAAAGAGTTTAGATCGATCAGATGTTTACATCACTCAACACAAGCAGAACTGCATTACTGCAGAAGACACATCGTCCACATTCAGAAGCACATCTCTGTATAGTGACTGGTCTTATGATGTAAACAGGCAAATGTTCAGCATTCAAACTACAGGTGAAGAATAGTCAAACCAGATGTTTCCCCCGTTATGTCGATATCAGCTAGTCAAGTACACACCTACACAGCATGTCAACAAACCGTGAAAAAAACCCACACACAAAATGAATGATTGCTGGTAACATGTACGAACGCTATGTTGTGACTTACCTTAAAAATTACAGCGGTCCCTCGCTATAATGCGGTTCACCTTTCACCTCGCTGTTTCGCAGATTTTTTAGTGCAAGTTTGCATGCTTATTTTTTTTACGTCACATTGTGTCCTGCGTCCTGATCGCTGCAGACGATCTCCTCCGTGACGTCTCTCCTGTACAGTACAGAATCGCTGCATCGATCGCTAGCAGTGTGACTCTGAGGTGCAGTACTGTATGTCCACGATGTCCACGAAACGTTTTGCACCGTCAATAAATAAAATTGGCTACTTGATTTCACCTTGATTTCACCTTGATTTCACCTTTCGCTGGTTATTTTTAGAACACAACAAAACGAGGGACCGCTGTTTTCAGATACTGAGAAATATAACATTTGAATCCTTTTTCTCTTTTGCTCTGAGGCGCAGGGAAAAAATATCGACAAGTCAATGAACATCATTTACAGATATATTGGGTAAATGCCCGAGACATCTATAGAAATGTAAATCACTGCTTGATTCATTCATTTGCTTAACTTGTTTTGGACCGTAAACAGGGCGCGAATAGGACACCGGAAACAAAGCTCCCCACAGGAGTTTCCGCACTGGAAGTAGCATATGCTAACGTGCACATAGTCAATTCCCATTGGCTAACGACTTATAGCTGACAAGTTGTTAGCCAATGAGCAACACTCACTCATCCTTATCACCTGTTTTTTTAAACTAAAATGACAAAGTTGAAAATGCACATTTTAAACAAGACTTCAGAAACCAATGGATGAACATTCATACAACATTCAGACGTCGTTACTTGTGCCGTGCTTATTTAGATGAAGCAACAATAATGACGCGAGGGCAGTAAATCTGAAGTATTTCACAGTAATTCAATTCACAGCAACATAAACGTGTAACACAATCAGACGTAGAGTGACTTTCATCCAAGCAACGAATTCATTCTGATGACTGTGGGTCAGCTTTGCATGACAGTCCTCTGGGAGCCTGAAACACACAGGTGAGACGTTTCACTTCTATAAGTCGGGGGCTAATATCAGGGTCTGTAAACTACAGTGAAAATGTGGCTTCACACAGACAGAGGAAGAAACACTTCTTTAAAAAAAACAAATACAAACAAAATAATAACAGCTCTAAATCAAGCCTTCAAAACACGACTTCATTGACCAATCAGCTACATCGCGACAGCTATGCCATCTTTTATATACAGCCTATGGGAATGGCATTTCATTACTATAGAGTGTGTGTGTGAACATTTTACACCTCTCTCACGCTATGCAGTGTTGCCTCCATTGATGCATCTTTAAATTATGTTTGAGAGAGAGGTAGTTACTCTCTCACACACACACAGTCTCATTATGCATCTCTTACAGATGCTGTGGACCTGATGAGAGTGGTAATATTTGCGGTGTTATGTTATACCACACCTCAGTCAAGCACCCATCAGCACAAGCCTCTGTGGAGACTCAGTGGGGGAGGTAGGGAGGGAAAGAGAGAGGGACGCCATCTTTGTTCTCAAAGCAGCTTTGAGGATGGTTGCTATAGTGATCAGCCTCAAATCTGTCAGTTGATGAAGGGCAGGCACTCTGCTGTAGATGGCACACACACACACACACGCGCGCGCACTACATTCAGTACCTGCAGACGGCGCAGCACTGCATCAGAGGACGCTAAGCTGACCAATAAGCTTCCGCCTTTGACACACACCTCTGGACTGGAGCCAATGGCACCTCCTTTTCCACAGCTGCATTATGACATCAACCAATCAGGAAACATCTTTGGACAAAACAGCAAATCAAAGGGAAGCCTGGGAGACATTTTTATTAAAACAGAGTTGTTGTTTTTTTTTTATATAAGACGCCTGAGTCTAATTAAAGTAATGGCAACATTTTTCCCTGCCGTTGTTTTTGTCTGCAGCTGTGGAGAAGTTGTTGCAGCGTTTTTAGTCGTGACTCACTAACCTGACTGAAACTGAACAAAGAAAATAATGTGAGGAGCAGGAAAGGGACAGATATGAACAGGGTGAGAAAGAAAGGGAGAATGATGGGGAGAGCAGGGGGACTCTCCCTCTCCTCTGACCTATATTTACAAACCCCAACTTGCGGAAACCATTGTTTGATGGTGAGTGTGTGCGAGCAGGCAAGCGCAAACCAAAGTGTATGGAGTGTCCTCGCTCTACAGATCTCATATTAGGTCAGCTAGGGTTGTATCAGGTCTGAGCAGACATGCACAACTGAGCGCAGAGCAGCTTTAGCTCGCCAGGGACGGCAGAGCAATAATGAGAAACCGGCTGGAACAGAATCTGCGTCACCTCTCAAGCATTAACCTATATTTTACAGTGAGCATTGACCAACTCAGTGAAGACATGAATGAACTGTCCCACTTTTCCTGCTGCAGTAAATCATATGATGCTGTGACAGAAGGTTGTAGCAAACGTGCCAGCATTTCAAACCCGAGCGTCAAATGATTTCTTAGCCTCTCATCACTGCTCGATCCCTAGTGTGCTCCAGTCTAGTGTGGGAGACATAACGAGCTAAATTTGTTCTACAACAGGGTCCTTCCATTGATTGTATTGATCATTTTCTTGGTCATTACAGTCTTGTGTCATGAAACCAACAAATGCCTGTTTTCCCTCGCTTTGTTTTCCTGCCCTCATGAGTCTTTCTCACTAAGAAGAGCTTGAAAATTGGTGAAGTTCTCCCTGAAAAATGCTAACGACAGGTTAAAGCCCCCAATAGGGCTCCTATAGTTAGCTCTAATGTCTGAGAGTCAAATTTCTTAAGCAATAACTGAATCTAAATAACTGATAGTGGAAATACTTTAACTTAAAACCTCAAACCAAATCTGTCTCATTATCAAAGCTGAATAAAGTCAGAAATGTAAGAGGGATTTTTTTTGTTCTTATGCTTTATGTTGGCTTTGATTTCAGCCATCGACAAATTAAATACTTGATATTCTTAAATTCTTGAGAAACAGTTCTCCAGATTTCATGCTTCAGGTTTGCTAAATGTCCAGTCAGTCATAATTAAAGCCTTTTAAATGTTTCTATAAGTACTGTTATATGAAGAAAACTGCATAAAAAAACTTTTTGAAAGATGGACTGAAGCAATCCTGAAAGTGGATGTCTGAGAGGGTCCTGTGTGTGCGTGCTGGTGTCTCTTGCAATCAGTAAGGAATGTGTGTGTGTGTGTGTGTGTTTTCTTGTGAGTGTGTGCACACAGCTGCTGCCCTACCAAGGGCCTCCTCTCCACCAACAAAGAACTGGAAGCTGAAGCCACTGGGCAGCCCCCCACCCTCTACTTGCCTTCACCTCCATTCTTCACACAGAGGTCAGGTCAAAGTTCAGCATGTGTGTGTGTGTGTGTGTGTGTGTGTGTGTGTGTGTGTGTGTGCTCTGGGGGTGTCCTCCAGCTCCCTGTGCCCTCACATTGTCATGGCTACAGAAAAGCAGCTGAACTGAGATCAGCAGAGCTACTTCACAGCCTCTCTCTTCGTTTAACACAGTGTGTGTGTGAGATTCTGTGAGTTCGACGGCGACGCCCGAAGCCGACAGAAAGACGCAGGCCGCTCAAGGAGAGACGGAGCAATGAGCCACAAGCAGGCCGGTGTTGTTAGCGTCACATATTATCTGTTTTTCTGTGTGTTTTTATGCTGGCGTGACGGTCAACTGTGGGTGCAACTGTCACATCTTCTCATTTTCAGGCCCCTCCCCCCACACTCACACACACTGCTCTCCCCACAACTCAGGAGAAGCCAGAGAGCTCTGTCTTTTGTGTGTGCTTGAATTGATTGTGGCATGATTGGCGCCTTAAGGGAAACCTGATCGGGACCACTAAAAATACCTCTTCCTGCCTCACTGTGAGAGCCTGTGACATCACATCCTGTCCTTATGAATGAACACTGTAGCCCTGATAGATCTTTCTCCTGACTAATTTCCTTCCTTTTCTTCCAGCCTTAATTCTTTCATCTCCGATGCAGTAAACAGCTGCACACTTTAAATCTCTCTCCGTCTTAACAAACAGATACTGAGCTTTTCTTTTCCTTCAGACGGCATCATGTCATTACCCTTACAAAGCCTGCCCTGTTAAGGTTTAGTCAACTTATTTAGAGATAAACATTTACTGAAAGACCAACTGTAAACGCAGCATTAGCGTATTATCAGTTTGAGTAAGCAGGTACCTGATAACGAAGCTGGCCAGTTTCTGTCTCTGTCCTTAGCTAACTTGGAGCTGGTGACCACCAGATGATTGCTAGTTGTGTCTTTGAGCGGTTTGGTGTTGGACAGGAGAGCGGGGACAAAGCAGTAAAGCAGAGGTACGTAAAACCAAAACAATCAGCCGAAAGACATGAAAACACTGTGTACAGCATTGGTGGGAACGGCACAGGTTCATATGTGTATGAATGTAGTGGTAATATTACCCCTATTGAAACATGCATCCCATAAAGCCCCCAAGGCTTCCCAAGCTTACCTCAGAACATGACAGTAAAAATGAACTATTTCAAAGAACCAGGGCACATTGATGAGAAGTGGGCTATTGGACAAAGATAAACTCATGGGAAAAAGGCTTTTGCAGGACTAGACCTCTGTGGCATGAATATTATTTCTGGGAGAAAAAAATATTTCATCCTACTTTTCAAGAGCTTGAGCATCCCTGATGATATATCAATCAATAAATGTGCCTTGCACCAGAAATTGCTTTGTTGCCTCAGGGTAATATTGTGCTATAAGGGTACGAGAATATCACAGTTTTCTGTATATACTCATGTTGTAGTTGTAGTAGAAAACAAGCAGTTGGTTCACTATTTTAATTTCATTTTAACAAATAAAGTTAATTTTCATATAAACATTTAATCGAACAACTAAATTGTGTGTGCGTGCTCATGCATGCAAGGGTTTGTCTTGCCCTGACCTCCTAACTGTTTCTCCAACTTGATTCTGGGGTCCACTCTCAGGCCTGATTTAGACCGTACTCACTGAGGGAGTGAGCCTCACTCTCCGAACACATTAATTGACCTTTTCCTTTCCATAAAAAGTTCTTGTCAACATTTCCTGTACGTTGGTACAAATTTATGTTAGCACCTACTGACATATCCCACCACTCAGTGTTATCGTGTTAGCCAAATCCCTGCTCCCGCACACCTGATTCAAATGATCAGGTATATATTTAAGACCCCAAAATATTTCAGTAAATGAAATAAATCTAAATCTGTCTTTATACAACCAAATATACTTCTTCAGGTAATCATGTAAGTGCACATAGTTTTATACAAGCATCATATTGCTGCGTCCCACGTGGATGTGATCCCTGAAAGGATAGCTTAACCCACAGGTCAAAGGTCGATTCTTCTTCTATTCTCCATTTTACCAAACTGTGACGTGTCCTATGTCATTAAATAGATACAAATAAATAAATCCAAAATTTGAAGGGACAGTGCAATAACAAAAAGTCTGCTCTTATTTGATCCTTTTTTATTTTACCAAATCACCTTAAGGTCTGCTGCCTGCACAGCACTCAGGTCAGTCTATAGGAGCTCTGTTGCTCCACCAACTGGCGACAGCAGCATACTACACAAGTTAGATCATCCACCAATTTCATGGTTCCACGCCCACAGCTCTGCACAGACACACAGCAACACATGTGTATCCCCAGTGGACGGCTGGACACACACACACGTACACACAGACAGTCCATTTGTCTGAAGTGGCAGGTGTTGCCGGTTATTGCCACCACTTTCCTGCTGTACCCCCACCATCGGAGTCCCCTCCTTCTTCTCCATCCCTTTACCTCTCTTCTTTCTTTCTTTCTCTCTCTGTCTTCTTCTCTGTCTCTGACCTGCTCCCTTCGTCTCGCCTCAACTTTTCATCTCTCTTTTTCTTCACGGACAATGAGGAGTTTTAGATGCTAATGATATGCCCTCTCTCAACAAAGGGTTGGAGGCCCCCTCGGAGAGCCTCTTTGGACACACACACACACCAAACACCAGCTGTTCTCTGCTGGCCTCTTATTACACAGACCCCCTGAAAGATTTAGCTGTTCTCGCTTTTTTTTCCCGTTTCTTTTTTCTTTTTTGGGACACGCAGACAAATACACCAGCACGCATGAATAAAACACCACCCTAAATTTTCCATGCTCATAATATTTATGCAGTTCTATCAAATTTCGGGTAAAATGAAATCGAGCTGGCAGGTTCTACAGGAAACACGTTTTTTCTTCATCGCTTTCGGTCTCCTGGTGTGAATAATTGATGACTGGGAACTGATAATGGAAGAAAGTGTGTGTGTGTTTGTGTGTGTGATGGACACACACCATCTGCTGACACACACATGCACTACACTTGCACACGGCCACTGTACACACAGGGGCAGGGATCGTTAACATCTGGCACAGATGGCCATCTTGAAAGCACACTGAGCTGCCACCCTCGTGAGCCAGACATCCGGGTACACTGGTTTCAGCCCAGCGTAGGGCCGCACACAGTAGGTACACATCATAATAGAGTAGAACACAATGTTTTATTCACCCATGATGCTACAAAGAAATCATTAACCTCCCTATCATAAAATGTTATCACTTTATTAATTACAGGAAGTTACATTTCCTACTAAAAGGCAACTGTAACATGGCCCCAATGAGATTCTCTGGAATACCGCTTTTAGAAACACTGTTGTTATGGAACATCTTGCAGCTTTCAGTTCCTGGTACAGCTCAAAAGGAACCAAACCTACATGCAAAGCTGAGAAAAACAAAACAACTTCAGCTTAATTTAAATATGAGTTACATAATGCACAACTCAGTGTTTCCTACTAGACCAGCCTAACTGTTTCATTGCTCAACCTAACACATTTCCAGTTGGGATTAGTCACATATCACCTTATCCTTAAGAAAAGTACTCTCATCTGTTACACCAACAAGGTATTTATGGTGCAAAAAACGAATGAGTTGCCACGGGATTTATTTATAAATGCAGCAGCATTTATTCATGTACACACAGTCAAGCTAGTGAGCATCAGAATGAGGAAGAAAGGTGATTTCAGTGACTCTGAACAGGGCGTGGTTGTTGGTGCCACACTAGCTGTTCTGAGTATTTTCAGAAAATGATCATCTACTGAGATTCACCCACACGCCCAAGCTCACACGAAGGCAATGGTAACCCAAATAACCACTGGTTTCAACAAAAGTACGCAGAAGAGCATTTCTGAAGCATTTCTGAGTTGGGCTACAGCAGCAGAAGACCACACCAGGTGCCTCTCCTGTCAGCTAAGAAAAGGAAACTGAAGCTTGTGATTGTGTAATAATGTGGGGGATATTTTCACGGGACTCTTTGGATCACTTAGTAACAACCGAGGATTCTTTTAAATACTACTGACCCTTTATGACCACACTTTATCCATCTTTAGATGGCTGCTTCTAACACACAGGTGTCGAACTCCAGGCCTCGAGGGCCGGTGTCCTGCAGGTTTTAGACGTGTCCTTGATCCAACACAGCTGATTTAAAGGCTAAATTATGTCCTCAACATGTCATGAAGTTCTCCAGAAGCCTGTCAATGAACTTATCATTTGATTCAGGTGTGTTGACCCAGGATGTTATCTAAAACCTGCAGGACACCGGCCCTCGGGGCCTGGAGTTCGACACCCCTGTTCTAACAGGATAACATGCCACAAAGCTAAAATCATCTCAGTTGGCTGTACTCAAATGACCTCCACAGTCACCACATCTAAATCCAGTAGGGTACCTTTGGTATGTGGTGGAACAGAAGACTTACATCACAGATGTGCAGCAACTGTGTGATGCTGCTACATGCTAGGGAGGCAGACCTAACATTCATATCATACTTTAGTATATACTCTAAAGTCATTTTACAACATTTCACACATCATCGCTTGATTTTTGACAGACAGGAATCTTTTTTTAAATCTCTGATTATTAAAGAAGCAGAATAAAAAATATGCATATTATCCCACTCATACGGTGAATGATGCATTCAGGGGGATGACAGAGTGCAGGGAATTTCTATTCAAGTTTTGCTTTTAATAATTTATGCAATCAAGACCACAATTCCCCATCAAACTGCCCCTCCACGCCCATTTTCACTTCTGAAATGATACAGGACTTTCCATTAAATAACTCTGTAGGACATTCAGCGACCTCTAATGTACGTCAGCTACACCGGTTCAATATCAGGCACACGAGCAGATATTTATTAAAATCGGGTCAGAATAAGGAAGATGAATTAGAGCCAGACGTATAACATGTTCCATTTCCTCTCAGCTATAATGTGGTCGCTCTGAAAGCACACACTGGATCACACATCCAAGCAGATTGTTTCACATGAAGTTAATGGCAGTGTGACTAACACAGTTGTCTGTGCTGTAGGAAAGAAAATGGGGGAGGGGGCTGGGGGTCAAAACAGAAATGAGACTGCTGCTTACTGTGTCTCACACACACACACTATCTCAGGGTGTCTCCTATCCCTTATGTAACAGCTTGGTAGTATGTTCCAGGTTATCAGCTTACAATCAGATGAGCCAAGAAAGGCGTAACTACCTCTCTCAATCCCTCTTCTCATCCTCTGTCTTTGCCCAGTTTCTCCACTTTCCCCTTCAAGCCTTTCATAACACAGAGGGGTGCGTTCAAGCGCAGGAGTGACAGGAAAGTTGATGACAGAAGTCACAAAGAATTTAGAGCGCTCAAAGCTAAAATAGGCAAAAAAAAAAAAGGGACGCAGAGGTGAAGGAAAACGAATGGTCACATGTGTGCATGTCCGTGTGCATGTGTGACAGAGAGATAAAGATAAAGAGAGAGATTTACAGCCGGTCTGTTTCCTTAAAAGGCAATCCAGTCCAGGTGATTACCTGCATTCCTCAGCCAATGACAGTGCAGGGAGTCATCTACCTGTAAAAGCCCAATCTCCATTTTCTCCTGTCCACTGTGGCCATATCTTAACACAGGGCACACCCACACATACAAAGCTAAACACACATATTGGACATTTTCATATCAGCCTGTGTAGAACAATGACACCAGCGGACGCAGCTGCAAGTGAAGGCCTCACAAAGTGTTTTTACAGTTGCTTACACTGGATTCCTTCCCTGCACATCAGCACAGTCACAGCTAATGCTTGTGTGTGTGTGTGCGTTCAGGTTTATGCAGCAGTGCTAGGAAAACTGCTGCGCCCCTTGACCTACATTTTTGGGGTGTTTGGTAAAATGTAGTTCCCCACTGCTTAGGGAATCCCATGTGTTTGCCTGTAATGCACACACACACAGATGTTTTTACTTACATGTAACAGTATACACACACACACACACACACACACACACACACACACACACACACACACACACACACACACACACACACACAAGGCTCTTTTCCCTGTGTCTCCTTAGCTAGTTTCTCTGCTAACGTCTTCCCTCTTTGCCTGCGCTTCCAATAAAAGACACGCTGAAGCAGTAAAGTGTTTTCCACTGTAACCACTTGACAGGAAGTGAATATGTGCCCACATTGAAAAGGGAAACGGGAGTGCAACTGGGTCATAGGTTTGTGCAAATTTCTTGCTTAATACAACAACGCAGAGGGGGGAGAGAAGACTTGGAGGGAGGGAGAAAAGCAGAGAAGGAAAGAAGGGGTGTTTTATTTGGACAGACTGTCAAACAAAGAGAGAGATGGTGAAGTTATGTGGCATCCCAGAGAAAAGTACCTAAGTCTTGGAGATCCTGTTTGAGGTCCCGTTTCCCCTCTGGCATGTGCGTGTCTGGACGGAGGGTTGAGGTGGGATCTCAGCTGTGTGGTCAGGGCGGTAATAGCTCTGGGATGGGAAAGGAGCAGGGGGGAGAGGTTGTGATGGGAAAGAGGGATGCCCGAATTCAGATGAGGATCGATAATGTATCCAAGTTTTCTCATGGTGTAAAAGCCCGGGGTAGGCAGTGAGGTGGCAGCCTGAGCACAGAGCTGAGTCAGCACAGAGGGTCAGTGTCCGACAGAAGCCTGAATCAGAATCTGTTTATGGGTTTCCCGTAGCATAACTCCACACAGCACATTCCTCAGATGATAAGAATTACACTGAGTTCATGCATTTTATCCCTACTTCATCTCAAAGGAATTATTCTGAATGCATCACATGCAGACGATGTGCCGTAAGCTGGTCAGTCCAGGGTATTTCATAACTATCTGATTTTCTGCACACCCCGGACTTCAGACTCGCTACCTCAATTTACATTCTGGGTTGTAATGAAGTGTTTACCTTTCATGTTAGCTACAGAACCTTACTGTACTTATGTGCGGCCTCACAGATACATTCTGGTTAAACTACAGGCTGTTTAAGTTAACCACACTAGACACACTAGCTGAAAAGAAAGCCTGGTGTTTTGTTTGCTGGCAATAAAAAAAATCTCTTGCAAAAACAAGCAAATGGCGTCAAGCAGGGCCGACCAGTTATGCAGTCCTGAAATGAAAATCCTCAACTCAGGAATATTTAAATGAAGCTAAAACAGAAACCTATCTAATGCTGTTGGTCCAGTTTAGAAAAAAAAACCAAAACACGCAAACGGGTATGCTGAGGACAGCTAAGGCAGGCATCGGGTTGTTGCCTCAAATTTCCTGTCCCCACGATGACTAACACGCACGCTTGCAGATACGCAGCGATGAAAGAAAAGGTGGTTTATACAGCCTGGTTTTTTGCCCAGATATGACTAACGCATTTGCCATAAGTGCTCGTGGTTGAACTTTGAGTGCGAAGTATTGGTGTCTACCTGTCAAAACGTTGACCTTATATGGTGCCTCATAGTGAAAAAAGAGGAAGTCCCTTTGTGTGTGTAGCAATAAAAAAAAGTGACAACCGTGTGGTTTCAGTCGAGGATCAGCAGCTGTAGGAGGCACTACAGAGCAGCATCAGCATGTAGCCCACACTGTCAGCTTTAGGAAGTGGTGTGAGTGCTGATTTTCATTTCTACATGACCACAGATGTGTGTTACAGGTCCACTCTTCATGTATGAAGGGCTCATCATCAGGATCTAATGGTTTTATTGCTGTTTCCCAGCTTTCGTAGACACATCAGTGTGCCGATCTGTGTAGCATCAATGGGTTTGAACCCACCCATCTTTGTACTTAACTGACAGGCGCACAGGCCGCACATGAAGTACACAATCAATCACACACGAACACACACACACGAACACATAGAAGTGCTTGTTCTCTTGACAGAGAAGGAAATTGGAACGTCCTCCTCTGCAGTTTCCAGTTACTGAAACACAACTGAACGAGAAGTGAAATTTCTCGAGCTGTGAATTCCCCTGTAATGTAGCAAGCACGCACGCACGCCCGCACGCACGCACGCACGCAACACACACACACAGTCATGCACGGACAAACACATGAAGTCAAAGAAAGGGGAAAGTTACTAAAATACACAGAGTAGCACTGTTCATCAGTAACACACTGATACATCATGTGTCTACACAGAGCTCATAACTAATAAGATAAACACAGACACGCACACAACACAGTCCTTAGGGAGTGAAGCTGATTTCCTTGAGATGGCATCCCATGTGACTCGCATTCCTCAGATTGTTGTCATGTGACAAACTTAAAGATCTCCTTTTATGGACGTCAGTCTTAACAAGAGGGCGTGGCCTCACTAATGCACACCCAGGTCACACGGAAAACGCACTCTGGCACTGAAACTGATGAAGAATGCACTCAAAATGTACTCTAAAATACCTCACGCTCCAACCCAAACACAAACAAACCCTGCAGAGACGGAAGAAAGTGGTGCGGGAGTTGTGAAATCAGACTGGCAGCACTGTCATCCTCTCTGTCACAGTCACTTTGCAGGTATTACCAGACTCCAACCGCCCCAGAGTTTCAGGCCAACTGCTTCATTGCGTGACACCTGGATCATAATAGTGTACCCATTGTAACTGAAAAAACGTTTAACTTTATGTAACAGATGAAAACAATAATTAAGCCCATTTTATTTATTGATCATTAATCCCGCTATAAATCAGCCAATGAAATTAAATTACACGAAAGGCGCCCTGTTATGTTGCTTTTCAGCTCATTTATTTAACAAGGGAGTGATTTGGAGTTTTGTTTTTGTTATTTAAGCCTGTAAAGAAGTCAAGAACTCATTCATTTCTTTGGACTCTGTAAGGGTAGCTTTGCATGAGTCGCTATTCAAATTGATCCTCATTTAAAGCAGGCCCTCATCTGTATGAAATAAGCCCCTCTCTTCCCAGAACCTTTAAAGCTAACTGTCTTCTGACTGGCTGCCCCTCGTAAAACAGAAGATTTGAACAGCAGGTGGGTGGGGCTGCTGTGCCCACATCTGTAATATCACACAGAGCTTTAGAAGAAATAACTGTGTAAAACTGAGCATTTCAAACACTGTGAGGCCTCAGCTTTTGGGCTCATAGGGTTTGTTTTTTTTACATACACCTACCTAGTAGGTAACGTTTTCAAACACGAGTCCCCTCACAAGCTTAAAAAAATCTGAAATTTAACAAAGGCTACTCACTAGAGCTCAAGTTTCAAAACTTCCTGGAGGCTGCCAAAGCTCATAGGTTGACTTGGCTGCCATAGTCCTGGGAGTGGGGGTGGGTAAGTGCAGATTTTGAGTTTATCTTTATAAATCCAGACTGGATTACCACAGTGGTGGCAGGAGACTATTCAGACTTTATAAATAAAACTGCAGCCTCCATCTTACATCCCTCAGTCTGCACAGGAACCTACACGCTTGCCTTCCCCCCTTCCCCCTGTAATCTCTGCTGGATGTTCAGATGTGGACAGAAGAAATGGAGACCTCTCCTTTGATGCCTCCCGCCGGCGCGTTATGTCATGCTTCACTCGTGTAAATCTTTGTTGCCATGTGTTGCTGCCCAGTTCCAACTGGACTCTGCACTTGTAAAGTAAAGCTAATATGCTGCACTAAGCTGAAAAAACGCTGGCGTGAGTGATTAAGAGGCTTCCGGGTACACATTTCAAGCACAGGTACTGCGGGTGGTACCCATGGATGACCGGCTTTCCCTGACATGTGCTCGTCAGGGGAAAGGGATGCTAAGACAGAAGGCAGGAGAAGCGGAGGAAAACGGAAGATGAAAAGAGAGATGATTGATGGGAATCGTTATGTCAGATGAAGAGGAGGAGATGATTGTGTCATAAATTAAAGGGATTAGAAACTGAAAAGAGAATCTGGAGAAAAAGGGATTAAAGAAAAGGTGTGGCAAATTTCTTATGAATCCTCCATAAGCCACACGTTCTGCTGCCGGCCTCTGAGAGCCGTCTCTCCACTTCCTCCTTACCCCACTTCCTGCCTCTGCTGCAGGCCTATGCCCTTATATGGCAACTGCGGGCAGCCAATCAGCACTGAACAGGCAGCTCATTCAAACTGCCAGTGTGAGAGAAGAGAAGGGTGGGAACTGCAAACAGAAATGAACAGAAATCGCCCTGTGCAAAAACAATATACTCCACCGGCACACACGCATAAGCCTCCCCCGCCGGCTTAAAACAAAAGCGAGGTGTCACAATACGACGACAAAGCCCAGCGACACATGTAAACTTTACTCAGCAGCAAATTCGGGGGCCACTGGGTGCATGCTGCAGCGCTGCACTGAACTTGTTTTTTGGTGGCAAATGGGAAAGGGTGGGCTTGGTTACTATGCAGAGGAGAGGAGATAGATTTCCAGAGCTGAAAAGAGGGTGTGGACCAAGATATGACTCGGCACGATGCCACAATTCCCCCGGACGCTTTATTTTGAGGGAATGGTCAGCAACTGACTTTTGATTTAGGAGGAGACACAGAGGGGGAAGTAAATGACAGAGAATGAAACAGAGGAGAACATGTAAAGGGAATTGGGAAATGCAGAAATAAGAGGACAGGCTGTCATGTTATGTAAGGAGTGTGCAAACAGCCGATCACCAAGGACTGCAGACCAAAGAGCATGCATGGGCGTGAGTAGGTGGCTGACCTCTCTCGCCATGCTTTAGTGGGGGCAGCAATGAAGTAAGGTAGATCAGGAAGTGGGAGCGTGGCCGCAGCCCGTAAGAAGCTCATAATTCCCACACAAGCCAATCAGAGGGCTGGTAAGTGGTGAAACGAGCCAATGTGAGAGGAGGCTCCCTCCTACTAGACAGAGACAGATGGTAGAGGAGACATAAGCCTCCCTGGGTCCACCACCGTGCAGGGGGTGACTAAGGATTGTGTGTGTGTGTGTGTGTGTGTGTGTGTGTGTGTGTGTGTGTGTGTGTGTGTGTGTGTGTGTGTGTGCATGAGTAGGAGATAGAATTAGATACAGAGATAGATAAAGCTGTCAGTCTTCTGAGCTTGTGCAGCAGTAATGCATATATCCTGCAAATGAGCTTTTACATCTAAAAGTGTGCAAGCCTGCATGCATTTCTACACTTTTGTGTAAAAAAAACTGCACCTCTAGCGTAACAAATGCTTGAGGTCATCTACATGTGCCGCTTTTGCGTTGACATTTCTCCATTCATGGTTGAGACTGCTTTGTCATCAGTTTACCTGAGTAACATATAGCACCCTTAAAAGGCACCTCGGCCTAAAATTTGGGCCAATGAGGGCCCAGAGCTACAGGAGGAAGTGAGGTGGGTGCACAGGAAGAGGCAGAGAGGAAAGAGAGAGAGAAAGAAAAACACTGTACCTTATTATAACTGTTTAACCGTTATAGAGAGACTCTGTTTGTTTACCAAAAAAAGTGTGAAAAGTGGTCATAATCACATGACTTTCAAAAACCAGGGTGGCACTCTTGCAGTGGCCTGCAATCTACACACATAAATCACATTCGTTGAAGAGTCCAACACACAGGAAGTGCCAAACAGGCAAATCAACAGCAATGTACATTCATTTGAACTACCAGCCTCACTGCTGGGGATGAACTCATCTGAGGATCACAAAATGCCAGGAATCACAAAAGACAATTAAGAGTTTCATCCATTATTTATATATATGTTATATGCATTAGGATAAATGACATAAGATACCATCAGGGTGGCAGCGTGGGGCGTGGTCAGTACATTATTTGTGTGTCTATAGCTAGTGCATTTAAGAAGTCGTGAGGTGGGGGGGTGGGGAGGGACGGCGTTAAGAATCCATTTAGGCCATAAATGGGAAGCTAATCCAATTGAAGCACGAACTGGCCAGCTGGCAGGCACAACACACACACACACACACACACACACAGCTGGTAACTGGCCCGTGCCTTGGAGTCAGACTGTCACCACGGTGACCTGCGGATCAATGACGCTGCAGACGACCAATCCATTGGCTGCATCGCAAAGAGGAGGGAGGCAGAGTGGAAGGGAGCGAGGCTAGGGAAGAACGGTGAATAGGGCTTCCCTCTCTGAAACTATGACCAGTCACAGATGGCAAACAATCGGTCAGCAAGTCACTTTTAATCAGGCTGCAAAGACAAGAGGGAAACAAACGTGTGTGTGTGTGTTTGACAGGGGAAAAGGAGAGAAATGTCTGCTCAGCAAAATGGGCGGATAGATGACTCTAAAAAAAAGAAAGAAACACCAGAAGTTTACTTGGATAGACGAGACCTCACTGATGTTTGTGAAATATAAGACCAGAGCCAGTGTTGTGCTAAAAAGTGATTTCCAATGTTTCTGTGTGTGTTTTGTGTGTGTACTGTCTTTGCTTATTTTGGTAAAAAGACTGAAGTCAACTGGATTTATCAGTGAGTTGTACGGACATGTATAACTCAAGAAAGAGCAGTTTTGGAAGTATCTTTATAAGTTTGCATAATCGTACCTACACAGTAACCAATTCAGTCCCTTTTGGCTACTAAAAATATCTTTATACAACTGTGATGTTATATTTGTTGTAATTTCTGCTGCGCTCTTGGCCTGACCTCTATTAAAAAAAAGAACACGTTAATGTAGGTGAGATGTCTTAGCCAGATAAATAAAGGCTATGTAAAAGTCAATTTGTCAAAAAACAGACTGCAGCTTCTGCCTTGCAGGAACGTTGTTTGTGGCTCAGAATAACTTGATGGCATTCATAAGAGATACAGTAGGTTTGACATATGTTTCACAGGTTATATACCAACAAGTCATTTGCAACATTTTGAATAAGGGCAATAATATTTTGGCACAACGCAGCCGGCCAGTTAGCTTAGCTTAGCAGGAAAAGTGCAGACTGGAAAACATCCAGCTTGTCTTTGTATTTATAAAAACATCCTTTCAGCTCAGTTCTGAGCAGCTGGCAGTTGGGGAAATAGCCCGTGTGTGGACAGGATATAGTGTAGGGATTCAGGACAGATCACCATGGAAAACAGCAACTAGTTATTGTCCCCTGAAGCTAAACTCAGCTGTAGAGGTGCTGTTGTTGTTCCTTTTCTCCTGCAGAGAGCCCCAGTTGCGGTTTCCCTTATTTCTCATATTCGTGCTCACTTGTTGCTGGAGTCAGTCTCCAGAAACCGAAAGTGTACTCAAAGTATTTGTTTAAACTACTTTGCCATTAATCTAAAGGAGAAAATCCCCGGATAGCTGCATTCACCTTAAGCTTGTAACCGGGAAGCTAATCTGGCCTCCTGTTTTCCTGCTGCTCTGTCACACAAAACACTCGCAGGGAACCAAGAATGAAACTCCTGCGGGCGACAAACAGGATGCATTTCCAAGATGACATCAAGACGCCTCTCGACATCTTCTTCTGCTTCCATTTTCATCTTAGCTTCAACCAAGATCCCATTTGATGGTTTTATCGCTTTTATCGCTCGCTCTTGCCATCACTGCTTCCCATCCCTCATCTGACATCAGCATTGAGCTTTCAGCCTCTGGCAAAGCTAATTGCAACTAATGTTTTTTGTATTGAGCTGCAGTCTTGTAACAGTAAGACTCAAGGCAGCTGATGTGTAACTGTGTATGATTCTTGTCCAGCCTCTAAACCGGCTTTAGTCATCAACAAATAAAGGCCTTTTGTGGTTCCTCTAACCTTCCTACACAGACCAATAAAAAAAGAAAGAAAAAAGCCTTGATTTCAGCCTCAGTGCCACGTCCACAAACATGGCGTGGACTGTCTTATTTCTCTTGATGATGAAGGGGACAGAAAGAGGAAGAAGAGACACATGAGTGTAGACACAGAGCCAAAACAGGTTACAGCGCGAGCGAGTTAGCCAATAATGGCCTTGCCGAGTTGAGCGCAAAGGGAAACTTGTGGCGTCTTTACTCATAAGAGGAACAGGAAGCCACGGTGGGACGGGTTTAGCAACTCAGGGAGTGGCATCGCTCTGTGTTGTCGCTCCCGGCCGACTGGTTGCTTACCTTATTTGAAGAGCAAAACCTGAGGTGCTGACGTCACAGCAGGGTTTTTTTCAAATCACTGACCAGTAAGTGTACACAGACACACGTGACTGGCGTGCACTTTGCAAGGTTGTGTGTGTTTTCATGCAAAAGAGCACTGTTTGTTTCTCACTAGTCACACAGACACAGTGTCAGATCTATGTAAAGGTCGCCGGTGAGCTCTAAATTACTCAGACACATAAAAGCAGAGTCAGCAAAGATAGTACGAGGTCATGGTTAGCTCCCGTCCCTTAAAGAACACATAAACACAAATGCTGCTGCGGTCACTGGGTTACTGATTGACTCGTCACGTGGCCGGGGTAATACCTGGCTTCAGCCAAAAAAACAGCCAACGAGATCACCTGTTGGCGTGCTTACATAATACACACGGATCTGCCATAACTTAAAAATCACCTGCCTGATGTCGTGCGAGTCCTCCTTGTGTCATCAAAACAGCTCGGACTTGGCGTGTAGACGGGACCTCGCACGGGGCTGCTGGCAGCAGATTCATTGGGTCATGTGGCGGATCCACACTGTAAAGAAAAGATGGACCTTTTCAGGCGTAGTTCCATGTCTAATGGCTAACCCTCCCTGACTCTTCACTCGCTTCTCACATTAAAGTGTCACTTAGCTTGACAAGTGGTCTATTTAGAAAACCAGTGATCACAGTAATAGTTATTATACACAACACCTCAAGTGACTGTGTGTAAACTCCCGTCTGGGGGGAAAAAAATCCCCGGAAAAATTCATTAGGTGGCTTTATAGCAGTAAGGATCTTGGCAGCAAGGGCCCAGGGTCAAAGCTTGTTTTTGGCTGGCACACTGGGTGTAAGCACAAACACGCACTTACACAACATACACACACATGCTGGTATGATACACGAGAGGAGGTGGAGGAGGAGGAGGCTTTCCAGGACAGCATTCCAAGCACTTGGCGAGTACACATTTCCCACTGAAGAGTGTTGACAACATAGCACTTAACCAGAGACCTCTCACTTCCAACCAGAGAGCTGTACGCAAACATACATAAATACATGCTTGCCCAAGCTGACTGACAACCTGAGCTCCGCTTTGATTCTTTATACAGGAGCGAGCGAAGAAGCTCCGACGCCGTTGTCGCAGCTACGATAGTGGATGTCATATTAAATGGCCACAGGTTCAAATATTGAGCCAAAAGCTCAAGCCTAGCACTTTTTTATCCTTTTGGTCCTGCATGATGTCACAGAACTGATATCAAGTGTACATGGCATGACCCAATATGGCCGTCAGGTACACACAAGCCACGCCCATACCTTCTGTTTGTGATGGCAACCAATCAGAAAAAAAGTTGGCTTTAAAGACGAGAATGCATTGAGTGCCCTCACTGAGGTCCAGCCTCACATCAGTAGTGATTATTCTGAAATGTAAATGATGGAAAGCTTCTTTTTAGTAGAGTTCAAACCTAAACAAAAAAACAATAGATCCTCCTTTAAATGCTTTTGCCCTGAATCAAAGTAGGAGCTGGAGCTGTGGGTTGGAACAATGACTCACCTATGCACGAATATGCGTTGCATAGACACACACTGTGAATTCAAAATCCCACAGGCACTCCCTGAGGCCGGATTAAACATTTCCCAGCCAATCCCTGTTTACGCCATTACAGAGACACAACCCTCTGGTTTCTGTTCAAACCTCCATTAACAGGGTTCATGCTTTTGCTTTGTTTTTTATTGTTTTATTCATTAGAAATACAATTTTAATACTGATAAAACAAACATGAATAAAACTTTAAGCGTTCAAGGCAACATCGCTAAAGTCTAGGTGAGAGTTAAGACCTGTAAATTAGCAAGTGTAGCCAGAAGACAAACACTCTTCCCTGCATGTGCAAGCCCTCTAACTGCATCTGCATGAGTCTGTGCACAAACCAACACTTGATTTGATCGCTTTTAACAAATTTGCACATCACCAAGTATTAAAGTTCAGCCGGAAGAAGGGTTAAAATGTGCAGGTCTCACCCGCGCCGTTTCACACTACAGGAAGCTGTAATTCATTTAAAAGAGGCTTATAAGGGTCCATTTAAATGGCCATTTAAAGTCAACATGACAAAGAACAGAGGGCAGGAACAACGAGATACACAAGAGTTGATGCAACTGAGAGAGGAAAGGGAAGTGGTGTGGGGGGGGGGAAGAGAAGGAGCTGCTGTGAGTGTGGCTTTAAATGGTACTGAGGCCACCTCGCCATTTTTATAACCTGCATGCTTGTGCAATGAATGAATGAATGAATGAATGGAGGGATGGCTGGATTGGTGTGCAGGCTGTTTTAATTTAATGAGAGATAGATGAGAAAGGAATGGGGGACCACAGAGGAAGAGTGGGGTTAAAGTAAAACCTTCAAACCTTCACACTGTGGTATGATTAAATGTTAAACCTTTATACAGCAGTGAATCGTTGATGGAAAGTTGCCTGCCTGCAGGCCTAAGGTCAACCCCGCAGCATAAGTCTGTGACAGGGGTTAGATTGGGCCCATTGCTCAGGGAGTGAGCAAGGCCGAAAATCACACGTTTTAAAGTGTACTCACACAAGAACAGGAAGTGGAAATGGGCGCAGTGTGTGTGCCTGTGTGTTTTATCTGAAACTGGTAAATAAAACCTGGGTTTTTTTAATTTATTTAAATAAAGGTCAATCAAAGGGGATCTACTGAGTGATTAAGCTAGAGGCATGGGAGTGTTGGCCATCGGTCTGATAGAGCAGGGAGTTTTAATACTTCCTGCTTCATAGTAATCAGCAGGAATCACACCCATAATAACCAAGTGGAGCATAAAAATCTGAGACAAGCATGAGATTCCCCCCTCCATTATCCCCTGAAATGACACACCTTTATTATGCTATTGTATCTCAAACAGAGAGGAAGAGGTAGCTATTTACAGGACACCTGACAACCATGAAGGACACATACCTGATATATAAATGAACTTTATAAGAAACAACTAGCATCAGTGGACAAGGGGGTGGCCTTACACACAGCAAGCTGGTCATTCCGCAGCCTGTGGAGGGGCAGCTCCACAGCTCTGTGTTCATTAAGCTTTTGACCTGGTGATGCAGTGGTTGTGACTCCCACTGGGCTCACATCTGCCTTTCAAAGTGGAGGCAACCTCAGCATCACCCCCACCCTACTTCGATGTCTGAAATATCAAATAATGCCAGGTTATTCCAGGCTGAATAACCGGGAGAGAGGGCAGCCTTTTGATAAAAAAAAAAAAGCCTGAGGCCTCTGCAGCCTTCACAGGGAGGAGTCCTGGGTGCTGAGCTCTGCTAACGTTCATATATGTTTATAACAAACTGCTCTGAGCAGTTGCACCAGGGACATATTTCACTTTTAATAAACAATAAACGTCATTTAACCTGAACATACAGCGGTATATCTACACATTAAGACTTACTAGGTAGGCCTCGCCACACCAATCCCTTCCCTTTTATTTTCTCCAATCCTTTGCTATTATCGCCTCCCTCTCTCTCTTTCTCTCTCTCTCTCGAATCGCGAGCGCTCGGTGCACCATAGCGTGCACGCGACGTGCCCTGTGAGTGACGCCGGACCAATCAGGGGGCGCAATTCCGAAAGTTTACCTTTTATGGCTAGAGCCAGGCAAACGGCTGGGTATAAAAAACAAGCGCCCACAGCTAACGGATTCACTCTGAGCGCCGTCACACTCACAGCTTGTGCGGGATATCATTTGCCTGAAACCGTTTCCCTTAAAGCGAAAAGCCCCCCACCCAAAGGTAAGGAGACGGAGAAATCCTTATTTATAAATTCTTATTTTAGGATGTTTATCAAGTAAACAACGAGCTGATTTGTTTATTTTATGTAAACATGGATGAATTTATTCACCTTAATGCAAACTGTCGTCGGGGACCACGCGGTTCTTTGTCTTCCCGTACAAGAATTGTATTGATTGTTAAACAGCAGTATCTGTATCTTGTGTTTGGCTTTTCTTTTTTAACAAAACAAAACGAGGAACTGTTATGATTGCAGACAAGTTCATTAGCGCTGCTGCTGCGATTCACAGGTGCTTTTGGATGGAGCCGGCTTCTAGTAAATGGCATCCTATGAGTTAATGGTTGCGCTAAAACCGGTGTTTGTTACCGTGTAGTCGTACACGTTTTTTGCAGGATTGTGGCGACGCCTGGCATTTGATCCCAGGCAGGGTACTTTGAAGAGGGTTTCCGAGTTGAGACTGTCTGGATCCCGGCTGCTCCCTTTGTGCGCCCGATGCGGCGGGGTGTGACCTACTTTAGCATATTAGCCTAGCCACATCATGCTAGCACGCCCTTCAGATTTGCAGCAGTTGCAGTTTTAAGTCTCTCGTTTATCCTGGATACTCCCACACACGCTTTTAAAAGCTGAATTTCTTTTTTATTTAACCTGATCTGGTGTCAGTTTAAGGCTTGCGGTAAAAAGATAAAAGGCCTAGCTTATCTTTCTTTTAAAGGTGATAAACTGAGTAATAGCTCAAGTGACTGAATATGTCCCGATCAGTTTAGTTTTCTTAGCTGTGACAAGAAAGAAATGAGGAAATTGCCAATCAATCGCCTGATCTTTCACTCCGAGAAAAGGCGTGGCTTTCAGGAAATGGATCACCAGTCAAGCGCTTGTGACCATTCATGAGTCTGCATAAGTTCATTATGCAACTTCTCTTCTCATAAACTAGCTTCAGTATTAAGTAATTGCAGACTTGATCTTTTTTCTTTATACCTGCAGCCTTTAAGTGTCTCGTGCTGTGCAATGAATGACTGTGCTGCTGCATGACGCAGTGATATTCACTCAAAGGACTTAGAAGGTTCATAAAAGCGAGCGTGATTAAGCAACAGTGGGAGGGCGCTGGTTGTAACGATAGTAAAATGAAGGGAGTGGTCTGTCGGCTCTTTAATGTGGACTGTTCCCTTTTTTCTTTTTTGCCGTGCGTTGCCGCTCTGGCGTCGCGCCACGCGCCGGTAGCCGCAAAGCTGCTCAAAACCGAACCATGTCCTTATATGGTAACAACAGAACGCAGCGCCACTTCCTTTTGTCTGGCTTACTCGGAATGTGGGGCACGAGCTCCTCCTAGCGGCAGAGCTCGTGAACTTCCGCTAGTTAACAGGAAGTGGAAGCGAAATGGCCGCAGACTTGAGTGTTAATCCTTTTTTCATTTATCTTCAACAGTTCAGCCATGGAAGATGAAATCGCCGCACTGGTTGTTGACAACGGATCCGGTATGTGCAAGGCCGGATTCGCCGGAGACGACGCTCCTCGTGCTGTCTTCCCCTCCATCGTCGGTCGCCCCAGGCATCAGGTTAGCGACTGCGCATGTCTACTTTTAATGCCACCTTAAATTGTGACTTGTGTCGCAAATCAAGCCTATATCAAGAAAATTGTTCAATTTAATGACAGTTAATATTATGTTTGTAGTTCAGCTATCACTTGGCAAACACTTCTCTAATTTCTCTAAATTGTAACTTTTGACTTTTTAACTAAAACTGATTTCCCTGTTCAGGGTGTGATGGTGGGTATGGGTCAGAAAGACAGCTACGTTGGTGATGAGGCCCAGAGCAAGAGAGGTATCCTGACCCTGAAGTACCCCATCGAGCACGGTATTGTGACCAACTGGGATGACATGGAGAAGATCTGGCATCACACCTTCTACAACGAGCTGAGAGTTGCCCCTGAGGAGCACCCCGTCCTGCTCACAGAGGCTCCCCTGAACCCCAAAGCCAACAGGGAGAAGATGACCCAGGTACACTTTTTCCAGACCTCTGTTTATCTCCCCAGTTTCCTTCTGTTCCATTCTCATTTGCTCCTTCCTTCCCCTCCCTCCTCTCCTCCAGGAACTCTTCTCTAAGATGATCTATCATCAACAGGTCTCTTGACTGTGTGCCTTACCTGCACTTGTGTCTATTTAGAGCGCAGTAGCTCTGCACTTTATTAGACATTGACTTACTTGCACAAGTGTGAAGGAATGTTTACTTTCTGCACTTTTATTCGACTAACTTCAGTCAGCCTCACTCTAAAGCATGTAGTGAGTGCAGTGGTCACAAAAGCTAGACTTGTCTTTTTAAATTTGTAAAGCTAAAATGTGTTCTCCCTCTCCTTGCAGATCATGTTCGAGACCTTCAACACCCCCGCCATGTACGTTGCCATCCAGGCCGTGCTGTCCCTGTACGCCTCTGGTCGTACCACTGGTATCGTCATGGACTCCGGTGATGGTGTGACCCACACAGTGCCCATCTACGAGGGTTATGCCCTGCCCCACGCCATCCTGCGTCTGGACCTGGCTGGCCGTGACCTCACAGACTACCTCATGAAGATCCTGACAGAGCGTGGCTACTCCTTCACCACCACAGCTGAGAGGGAAATCGTGCGTGACATCAAGGAGAAGCTGTGCTACGTCGCCCTGGACTTCGAGCAGGAGATGGGCACCGCTGCCTCCTCCTCCTCCCTGGAGAAGAGTTACGAGCTGCCTGACGGACAGGTCATCACCATTGGCAATGAGAGGTTCCGTTGCCCCGAGGCCCTCTTCCAGCCTTCCTTCCTGGGTATGTTTCCAACAGAAATCCACCGCTTATTAATTCCTCACATGCAAACTGGGCCCTTATAGTGTCCTGCAGTTCCACTTGCTAACTGGTGTCTTGTATCTTCTCAGGTATGGAATCCTGCGGAATCCATGAAACCACCTACAACAGCATCATGAAGTGCGACGTCGACATCCGTAAGGACCTGTACGCCAACACCGTGCTGTCTGGAGGTACCACCATGTACCCCGGCATCGCTGACAGGATGCAGAAGGAGATCACAGCCCTGGCCCCATCCACCATGAAGATCAAGGTGAGCTGACTTGCCTTCTAGTGGCATTCATAAGGGTTCAGTTAATGCGCTTTTTAAAAATTATTAAGCATCCCAATGACACTCTGCCTCATTGTCCTGCAGATCATCGCCCCACCTGAGCGTAAATACTCCGTCTGGATCGGAGGCTCCATCCTGGCCTCCCTGTCCACCTTCCAGCAGATGTGGATCAGCAAGCAGGAGTACGATGAGTCCGGCCCCTCCATCGTCCACCGCAAATGCTTCTAAACAGACTGTTCCTTCTCCCCTTCCCCAACCAAACGCCCAACAACTTCAGCTCTGTGCAAAACAACCACACACCACACATTTCTCATACACAACTCAGGCGCAGAGAATAGATGACCAACTCATTGGCATGGCTTCAGTTATTTTTGGCGCTTGACTCAGGATTTAAAAAAAACTGGAACGATGAAGGAGACAGTAATGTTTTTGGCTAGGTTTTAAAAAAGACACCCCAGGGTTCTGCAGTCTCATCTGGGGCTTAAAAAAATGTACATTTTGTTTTTCTTTAGGTCATTCCAAATGTTTGTTAACTGCATTGTTCAGACACATGATTCCAAATGTTAACTTGCATTGTTCAGATACGTATTTGCCTCTGTGAAGGCTGCCCAGTGGTTGGCGCATACTTAACATGGTTGTAGTATCGCTTGTATGTAAGTTATGTCTGGGTTTTTTGTACTTTCAGCCTTAAAAGAAAATCTTGGTCCTGTTTAATTTTTGTTTTTGTTATGCAAACCCTCATCCTGACCTCACTTCTTCTCCCCCCCATGTTGGAAGGTTCATCCCTGGGGTGGTGGGGCAAGGGGGTGTCTCGGAATGATGGGGTAAACATGGGGTGCCAGACCGGTGGGGCCAACCTGTACACTGACTAAACAATCCCAATAAAGTGCACATGTGTTCCGAAGTGATGTCTGACTTTTGTGTTTTTTATGACTTGACCATTTCTACAGCTTAGTCGTCTTTTAGTAATGCTGAAATTATTACAGTGAGTGTTAAAGTAGACTTAAAATGCCAGTTATACAGCAGTAAAAACCAGACCAATGCTTTATTCATGGAGCAAAGTCATGCTAGTGTGCAGCTCTATTATTGCTCATAGTTTTTGGTCTTTGAGCTGGTATCTGTAAAAGCTTAAAGCTAAAATGGCAACAAACTGAATGTAGATCTACATTTTGATACATTTAAAGGCAAAGCTGAAACATCCTGTCTTAAACGCAAGCAGTTTCCAGCGCTCTCTGTGCTCAGCCCTTGGGCCTTTTCGAGCTGTTACAGCAGTGATGTATTTTCTTGCCAGAGCTAAAACTAGAAATTTAATCACCAATGGGTTCAATTAACTCCCTTTTAAACAAGCTGTGCTTGCAAGTGTAGGATAACTTCATAACTGCTATAATAGCAATGCACCTCTAAGCAGCTTTTGCTGGTCTGCATTTTTATGAAGTAGTGCTGCTGTTAAAGCCAAGTTGCTAGATGGCAGATAAATCAATTACCACTTACCATTTATTGTGAGTGATTCATTAACATGACGCTTTAAAGTGCCATAAGTGCTATTTGTATATATTAGGTTAGAGGGTGGGTGCACCGTGGCTTCTCCCATTAAAAGCGCCTTGCCAGTAATTCCCTTCCATTTGACTGTTGCTGAGAACCGGCGAAGCCTCGATCTCATTTAATGTTAGAAGATTCTGAAAATACTGCCCGAGTTAAACTTAATGCACAGTACATGCAGACTGTAACAGGATGCTTTTGCGTCTCGGAGTATGTTTAAATGCATCAGTATCTCTGCTTTTTGGTGCTTCAGGGGTTTATGCTGACCTGTTTTTGTTTTTAGTATTACGTGAGCTCACTGTGTGTAAAGTAACGTGACTAAAGTTCAGTCAGTCTCTAAATGTCACATGAAAGGGTCTTTTCGCTGCCCTTGTGTGTTTCTTAATGACTTCACTTCTTTCCTCATGATGAGCTGTTTATTGGCTATAAAAAGCTTTGACAGTAATCTTTTTGTTTTTAGACTTTGGTTTTATGATGTGAGTGACAAGAGGTTAAATCTCTCCATAAAGGAAAAAAAAAGATTCTTTCAGGCAGTTGCGTTGTTTAGACAGCAGGTGGCGACAGAGGCTGATTTATCACAAACTAAGGCGTGACTCTCCTGCCTGTTCTCACGTTGTCGTTTTTCTCTGCACAAATGCACGGTTGACCAGGTGCTTTGAGTCACTGCATGTGCAAGGTATACATATATATTTTTTCATATATATATATATATATATATATATATATATGCAATACTGTGCAAAAGCTTTATGCAGGTGAGGAAAAAATGCTGTAAACAAAGAATGCTTTCAAAAATGGAAGTATTAGTCATTTATTTT
This sequence comes from Aulonocara stuartgranti, assembly GCF_965226115.1. Classification (NCBI taxonomy): domain Eukaryota; kingdom Metazoa; phylum Chordata; class Actinopteri; order Cichliformes; family Cichlidae; genus Aulonocara; species Aulonocara stuartgranti. Next base: position 23,613,426 of record NC_138942.1, on the reverse strand, counting down.
CATCAATCAACAAAATGCAATGAATGAACAAAAGAGAAATTTAACTCAAATCAATATTTAGTGTGACCACCCTTTGCCTTCAAAACAACATCAATTCTTCTTGGTACACTTGCACACAGTTTTTGAGTGAACTCAGCTGGTAGGTTGTTCCAAACATCATCTGTGGTTATCATGTAATCCCAGACACACTTGATGATGTTGACATCAGGGCTCCGTGGGGGCCATACCATCACTTCCAGTACTTCTTGATCTTCTTTACGCTGGTTCTCAGTGACTTTGGCTGTATGTTTGGGGCTGTTGTCCTGCTGCAGAATACATTTGGGGCCAATAAACAATAATTTATATTTATGAAAGCATTCTTTGTTTACAGCATTTTTTGACACCTGCGTAAAACTTTTGCACGCTACTGTATATATATTAGAACCCAAAGGGTTTGGGGAGAAACCGTGAGACAGCAGTTAAAAGCTGCCATTGAAGCTGTGGTTTCATGCCAGCTTTCCTAGAATGGTGGGAAAATAAGATCCCGTGCTGATACAGGCCCATTTCCTGTGCACTTCTAAAAGCGGATCTTCCACATTTGTATATCAGAGAGATGAAAGAGGATAAGATGGATAGACCAGCCCCACCCTCAAGTTCAATGCATCATATCCTGTTTCTGTGTGTGCGTGCGTGTGTGAGAGAGAGAGGGACAGCACAGATCTAGTGCGGCCCAAAGTCATGATGCTCCCATTAATCAGGCTGCCCTAGATTCATGCTGTATCCTGAGCTGAATGCAGGCCTGTTAGAGAGGACATGCAGGTCCGTGCATATGCATAAAGACGTGTGCACTTGCCCTGATAGAAATTCATATATGCATGCTTCTAGAAAGGCTACGCACACACACACGCCGAGGATCGAGTGTGTTTGGTATTGAAAATGTATTCCATCTCACTGCAGCTCCCGCCCCAGCGCACCCCTGTGATTCTGCTGAGACTGCTTCCCTCTGATATCCTTTTACTGCCACGCCAGCAAAACACGCACTGCCAGAGAAACAGCGCTTAGTGTGTGTGTTTGTAGTGTACTACACTTTATTTTCCCGGTCTTTGTCAGGGTTGTGTGTGTGTGTTGTCTGTGGACTGCAGGTGTTTGTGAATGAAGCACTCCTAGATCAAAAGTGTCTGTGAGAAACGACACAGTGGGGTGGGGGGTGGGGCGTTTTCTCATTTTTAAAAAAAGAGACTTAGTGTCTCCTTCCTTTTTTCTTCTTCTTTCTTTTTCTACTACAGGCGTGAGGCTCTAGAGCAAGCAAATCCACTGGTCAAGGACCTTTTTCACCTGCAGTTTTCACCTCTCTCCAACAGGTGGGGCTGCTGCACTACATGAGTCTTCTTCGACCTGTGAACTGGGTGAAAGGCAAACACGAGAAAGAGAGGGCTACAACTGCTGACAGGAGGAGGCCAGAGGAGAATAATCAACTCAAATACATTAGATCCTCCATTTGCAGGGCTTGGAGTGATTTCAATGCTACAGTGGATGACATGCTCACAGGGTTAATACATCTCTGCATCGCCCGCCCCCCCATCCTTCAAAGGACATTACAGTATCTTGTCTGATTGACTGACAGCAGCTTTAAAGTGATGTTTTGTGTCTGTTTCACACACTCTGCAGTGCAGACCATCCCTCTGTTCTACAGTAACCGAATAAAGACGCATGATCGGTAGCAGCGTTTGCAGCAGCAGGAGCAGCAAGCCTTCGGAGGACTCAGTGACCCTGACACATCACCACTGAGCATTTACTCAGCAGGATATATGAGTCTGTTGCATCACTGTTTCCTTACATTTGTGGAAAGCCTGTGGATGTGCTGTTTGTTTGTTTTTTAATTTCTAGAGAAAAGAAAAAATTTCTCAGAGATCTGACCACACAAGTCAGGAAGAGGAACAAGTACCAAAAATATACAACCCTGCAAGCTGCAAGCTTGCTTGAGCACTGTACAGAGCACAGCTGACAGACACAACCACTGCCTCCTCATTTGCCATCCCCCACGTTGGTTTAAAGCAGGAGGGGCAGATGGAAATTTCTGTGCTGTGACCGCTCTGTGCATGTCTTTGTCATGGTGCTATTTCCAGGAGCAAAAAGAAAGAAGTTTAAAGATTAAGACAAAAAAGCAACACCACAAGCTTTTGGCCATCTCAGTTATGGTAGACTGACTTATTTAGCACCTTCACATCTGATTACAAGCTCAGACTATAAGTCAGACAGGGTTTGGTAGAAGACTGTCGCCTGTTTTCTTTCTTTATAAAAAATCCAAATAACGCGTTTGGTGCCCTATTAGTCACCTGATGTATGCTTAAGCTGACTAATTTGCCTGCTGGCTCATGTCATGGTGTACACCCTGACATTACATTTACCTACAACTAAGGACAATCAAAAGCTAATTTGTCCCTCATTGCATACAGCAGACCGACAACCAAATGTGCTGTATCCCATAGCATATCTGGGTCACATCATCAGGAATGATCGCTGTGGTCACCCAGGCAAATAAACCAGAATGCAAACTGCACAATGTGCACAGACGATGTCAAAACAGTACCTTTCACAAGCTACTGTACTTCAATGCATGCAGCACATTTGTAAAGGAAAAACAAACACACACATAGAAAAAAAAAAAAGCTTCAGGTGGCACATGATAACACATTCAGGATTTTGCTCAAGCTTCCAACTTACACAAGCTCAAGCCAAATGTTTGCAGCTAGTATTGTTCCCACCTTTCACGCTGTGAGTGTAAAAATGGAGTTATGCTGATCTCAACTAAGCGTGCTCTAAGTGACGCAAAATATTCCTCATCTTTCTGGGAGCACTGGAACAAATGCCAATGCTTGTTTTGATATTTACTGCTTCCTTTTTTTCTTTGTGTATTGAGATGTGTTGGATGTAAAAGTATCTCCTCGCACCATCTCATGTACTTCTTCCAGCTGGTGTGTTGTATGTGTGTGTTGTTTTTGCTGTGTGCATTTGGCTATTTCCTAAACCTGAACACACCGCCCCCCCAAGAAAGGAAGAAAAACGCAACGAGAGACAAACCAGAAATCACTTTACACATTCTGGAAATTGGTGGACCTACTTTTTCCTCTGTCTTGTGCACACATGTCTTCTGATGTGAAGTAAGTGGCCAGCTGTGCGTTCTCAAGTGGCCCAATCAAATCAAAAACAAAACAAAAACCCTTCAAGGCTCTGTCTGATGATTGGCAGTTACCCCATGAGAGCTCTGGGTCTGTATGGGCCTACAGCTCTGAAGTGGAGGGGGGGTTGGTCTGTGTTTGTGTGTGTGGTGTCAGTCATCTAAGCCTCGGTGGCATTTTTATTGCATGCGTGTGTGCGTTGCCTGTGCGTGTACATTTGCTTCGCTCCAGCAGGAAACATGACACTGCTATTAGGTTTCTTCATTAACATATTTCTGCATGTATCTTGCTGCAGTGCAGTAGCACCAGCTTCAGTAACAATACAGAGCTTGTGTCGAGCATGAGATGCAGTTTGATGAATGATTTAGCCCTCTGGGCATGCAGGCTCACTGCTCTGTGTGTGAGGGAGGGGTGTTAGTATTTGTTTGGACTTATTGTTTTGTTTTATGGAATACAGTAGAAAATATACTTAACTGAGAATACAACCATGGCTCATGGTTTTATTAGCCCATTACTGTGTGTGTTTTATGGTTATGCAGGAGGACATCCTTCTGTATTTATGTAGGGCTATGCGTCTCCTCTCCACAGAGGTGTGAACCCCTAGCTGAATGAATCAATGCCGCCTCCTCACTCTGTCCCCCGTGGGTTAATGTAGCCACAGGCCTTGGAGAAAATCAGATAGTTTGTCCAGCAAATCAAATCATTTACCTGATCCTTCAGCTGATAGGACAGAATTAACCCAAGCCTTAGAAAAGATAGTATTTGGACAGCCACACAGCTAGAGGTTGATGTGAGATAGGGCGCTGAGGGGGGAAGATAAGGGGCGAACAACAAGAAGAAAAACACTAGCAGCCTGGATGAGAGTCAAGGATAACAAATGTTCTCCCTCTATAATATCTGCTGGGTGGAATAAAAAAAACCCCAACAACGACAACAACACAAAAAAACAGCGTTAGTTAGATAAAAAAAAAAATGACTGTGGTATTATATTGACTCAGCAGCGTTTTTAGGTCATAAATCATGGTTTTCAGTACTTTTTCCAAAAGCCTGGAACATACAGTTGGATCATCCTCAAAGAACACAGTTGGTGTATATGCTATAAAAAAACAAAAAAACATAATCTACCAAATGGTCCCATCTGTTCCTATCCATGTGACAAGCCTAACCTAGAAATAAACAGATATGTCTCTGAACCTGGACACATTGTTCTGCACATTAGCTGCTTGTTGTGCTGTAGTTGGAGAGTGCAATGAGGAATGCTGAATTAGCCTTTATTGGGTTATTTGGCTGAACTGGAGGGTTTCATTACATAGAAATTCAGTGTGATGTTTGTATAAAAATAAGTCACCTTATTATTATCATTTTATTACAGTGAATAAACACACATTATGTTATGGATGTGGATTAAACCCGTGTGTAAAAAACTAAAAAAAAACCCCAAACAAACAAAAACAGGCGTAAAATGCTGCAAGTAATAAGCTGTGCTCTTGATTATGCTGTTTGGTAAATTTGCTACGAATCATCCATACCCACCTCAAAGTGGGGATAACTCCCACGGAAGCCACGGTGTTATTGACAAGACAAACCCAACACAGTGAAGGTGAACCCTGCCTCTCGCTCGCAGGTTGAAAAGAGGGCAACAACAGGACACTAATTAGAAAGAATTGTCTGAATTCCCAGTCGGGAGCGATTTGGAGAACAAAGGACCGACTCGGTCCCCTCGGACAGTCCGGGACATGACTCTGATCTCCGCCTGGTAATTCCCTCCCCGAGTCCCGTCAGGGATGGCAGGCGCATCGTAGCAGCGAGGTCAGCGGGGTGAGATCCGCCGCTGAGCAGCCTGGTGTTTTTGCTCAGCTCGCTAGCGGTGTGGTGGTCCGATTGGACAAAAACAAAGAAGCCACCGAGCCGTGACCACCGGGAAAGTCGGGCACCGAGTGTCCCCACGAGCGGGTACATAACGTCCACGTCTGCTGTTCAGATGAGCCCTTGCTGCTCTCCTTCTTCTCCTTTGGCGATTCGGTCTGTTGAAGCGCTCGCTGTGCCCCTACACCGAAGGGTCGCCTTGAAACCGGCGCAGTGAGGAGGGAGGGGCTGGAGGAATGGAGGAAGGAGGGGGGCACGGGCAGTTTGAAACCGCCTCTAATTTTTTTAATCAACATTTTTGCAACTGTGTAAAGCGGGGCGGTGTACTTCAAAGGAAACTTATGGATAATAAAAACCCGCCAGGGTCCGACAGTGCTGTCCGCACGGAAGAACAGGGGGGGTCACATCGGGGTTGAGGAAGGGGAGGCGTGTGTGTGTCTGTGCGTGGGGAGGGACTTTACACCAAAGGTCGATTGCCCCCACTCCCCCTTTATGAGTCTTAACACAATGGTACTAAATTAGTACGCCACTTTTTCTCCCCCTTTTAATGCAAATGTGTGTGTCCCTCCTCCTGTTCAGTCTGTAGAGATTATGCACAAGCAGACACCCCAGTCTTGTTTTCACCTACGGCCCGATTTGCATACCGAAAGCGGTGAATTCCAGTCGCAGCCCTTATGATGCCTTTATGCCCTTATGATACAAGTCCTCAGTGGGTCTTCAGGAGGTCTCTGACCAGTGAAATAGTGCTGTAGATCACAGCGCCCAGTCGATTGTAGACCACAGATATGGCCTATCGTGGCCCAATGATGCTGTCTTAAACAATGCTTTTGATGGCTCCCATATCGTCAGTTGCCAGGCCTAAACCATAAACTAGTCTGTGTTTCTGGCTTGTGACACGTTTCCCATTTCCACTCATGTGTTTTCACAAACCATATACCTGATCTACTGTTTCTAAAGCCCTAGCCCAAATGAAACGAATTAATTGCTATCGCGAGTTTTTATGCTCGAATTCTCGGTTTTGCTCCCCTTTGTAGCAAATAGTGGAGAGTGGGATTTTTCTGTGACTTAATTGGGCTTATTCGCTGCTTCCTGGTGAGAAAAAAAGTAAACGTGAGTACCACACTACCTAAAAAAAACACAAACACAAAACGCCTCCAAACGCCTGGGATACTTGATTTTTTTTTAGCGTCTATTATAATCAGGGTGGAAACTGGTGGGTTGGTGAGTAAGTGGGGGGCATCGCTTTGACCCCCTTCCTCTCTCTCTCTTTCTCGAGCACACATGGTGGGGGGGAAAAGAGAAAGCCCACTGCTTGTTTTGATCACTCGGTCTTGATGGAAGAGGGGACCTTGAAACTGCTCAACCTTTCCTCGCTCCATAATTGGTTTTATAGTGCTGGCGAGAGGCCACGGTGTGTGTTTTTTTAATACACTCGGGAGCTTTGATTGACATTCCTAACAGCCAATCAGAGAGGAGCAGTGTGCAAAGTCCTGGGTTGGATGGTGGTAAAGGAGGTGGGTGGGGCTTACAAAACAATGCTGTGTTTCATTGCTAGACGCGTCATGGGCTTTCTCTCTCCCCCCGAGTTATTCCCCAGTTTACCTTCGGACGAGCCTGTAATGGACTACTCCAGTTCTCCCAGCAACCTGGACGGATTTTAAGAAGCGCTGGCATTTTTTTAAGCCCCCTTCAAGACATTTTACCCTTTCAAGTAAGCGCTAGGCATGTTTTCCCCCGTCTTCTCTACGTACCATGGCCCTTTCTTAATAAAATAGTCGTATTTTTGTTGTTTTAAAAGCTATTTTGGTCCGCGAGTGCGATTTGAAAAGGGCGCGGAGGTTAGTGCACGCGACGTGTTGTTAATTTTTTTTATCTGGATGTCGTCGGTGTGAAAAAGCAACTTTCGAGACGTTTCTTCCGACAGAGTTTTGCGTGGCTTTTAGTGGAACCGTGAAAAAGTTTGAAACGTGGCTGAAATGCCGAGCCTCCTGCGCTGCCGTGCCGCATGGGTCACACCGAGAGGGGGAAAAGCTTTCGGTCTAGCTTATCTTCTAATTTAACTGTCCTGAACTCATTTTATTAATAAGGAAAAAATACAGGTACTTTCTCTTTGGCTCCCGTGTTTCTCTAAAGTGGTATAAGGGCGTTATTGTAATTTCTAAGCGAGCCCTTCTTTTCAGAGCCCGCCCGCTTGGATATCACGAGTCATTGCTGTGATGTGTTTGTTTGCAGCCTTTGAAGGTGAACTCGGCTTTAGCCTTTTTCTTTTTAAGAAAAAATCATGACTAATAATGTGAGCCGTATTTAATTTGGGGGGCAATCTGTAAATAAATAAAAATAGTATATTGAAGCTACAAGCTACCGTGTTTATACCGTCTTGGATGCCGTTTGTAAAAGTCGCATTTGCTTGTTATTTTCCCCTAAACTTTTGTTCTGTATCTCTTTGGAATTTAAACATAACACCGATATCTGCGAGGTTTTAATAAAGAGCTGCTCTAAATTCATTTCAATCGACCTTATTTATCTCTTCTCTTCTTGTCCAGAATCAAGACGCATACTTTACTGGCTATGCGTCGGTTTATAGTCTGTGCTGTAAAACCCACTATTATGTGTTTAAACGAGTTCAAACTTGCAGCAAAGCGTCGATAAAGTGGATATCATTCTAGGTTTTTACACAGTGTTTGCGGCTTGGGTTCAGATTTCGCTCCTTGGGCAGCACCAACGTCCAGTTGCGAAGTAACCCGGACTAAATCTGCATGTGCAGGCAACAAAACACCGCTCACCCCGCTGATAAATGATGCATGCTTTTGCGAGCTTATTTATTTTTAACCCGTTCGAAATTTATATTTGATGCGCCTCTAGTATTTACTGTGTATTGGTTTACATTGCGACTCGGCCTGAGCCTAGATTGCAAGGTTTACGGATTAGGGGGGCTGTTAATCAAGTGAAGGAAAAAGGTGGGATAGTTTTCTAAAATCCGACGGGTTCTTGGTTTCCAGATCGGGATCGCGAGATGCTTTCACAGTCGGGGGAAGAGCAGCAGCCGCTGGCCGCTCCTCCTGCTCGTTTCCCTGGGAAGCGGAGCGGCTGCCTGCTCGCTGTGCAGCGTGGGTGTAGTATCGCTCAGATGTCACATCATAATATTGTAGATAAGTTAAAATCGTATTAAAATCTTCATTTAGAGTACGACGGCAGTGCCTCACACGGTCTCATCGGCGTTTAGCTGCTATTCGAGGTTTAGTTTTTGAAGTGCTTTTCCAAACTGCGTCATTGCACATATGGGCCGCCTGTTCGCTGGAAAGAAGAGAAATCCTAAAACTACCAGTTCCCAACAGTTTGCTCCGACATCGCAGTCTGTTGTAGATTATATGCCAAGCTCTTATTTTATTGTTTTTGTTTTCATTTATTTTAATTTTTCATGTATTTTATAGGTCAGAAGGATGGCTGAAAAGGAGCCCGAATCGCCTGGAAAATTAAAGACATTATTATAGCCAGAACTGGCTTTTTCGGAATAGAGGGCCTATTCGAACGGACTATTTCCTTTCACAACTTTCCCCGCTGTGGATAATGGATGGCAGAGATTTTGGTCCTCCCCGATCCGTCCACGTACCACCTTCGTTGTTGGCGGGGCTCGCGATGGACTCTCACTCCATCCGGCTCGGAGCAGCTGCTGCAGCCGGGAGGATCCCTCCCTCCTCCGGTCACTTGCTGGGGAGTCAGCCGCAGCCTCTCCACTCCGGAAAATTCTTGCCATCGGCCATTAACCTACATCCACACCACAGTAAGTGAGCCACGCTTCATTGCTCAGCTTGATTCTGAAATATGAGTGTCCCCCCACCCAAAAACAACAAGAAGATTAAATATTAACTTGAAATAAAAACTGCGCACGGTTTGTGGCTATCCGTGGCAGCCCGCGCGGTCACCGCCTGGATGTGCGGTGTGATGTGGGCAAAGACAGGCGGCTGTTATAAGGCTGTGACAAGTTTCAGATGTAACAGATCGTGTTCAGGATCCTCGGCCCCTGTAATGTGCAGCGCATTAGCGGAAAATTACTTGGCAGTTTCCGATACACATTTCTTCGGATTGAAAGGACAAACAGGGCTGCGGTGTAGATGTTCATGCAGCAGCTTGCAGGTCAGGGTGCAGCGGTCTAGGATTGCATGCGGACCATTACACTGTCATTGCTGCTCCAGGGCCGATGCAGTGTGTTTATCTGTGTTTGACACGGCGGGGTAGTAAAGTTTTCACCTTAAAGGTATCACAGACCCGTGCTCGACCCGTTTCTGAGCAATAGCTGGAGTGGTTGTGTATTTGGAGTAAAAGTCACTCAGCTGGAGCATTTGGCAAATGGCTGATGTTTTTTTCTTTCTTTTTTTCATGAATTTGTAGCAGTTCTGTTAAACAGCCCTTGTTCTGCTGCAAGTACACTGGAGAATCTGTGTAATGGAGAGAAACTGTGTGTACTGGAAGCAAACTGCTGGGGTATTACACAACCATTCTCCTACAAGTGAACGCCCATGTGTTTGTTTACATCACATCGTGTGTGTCTGTGCATTATAAGCAGAATCATATATGCAGTATATGTCATTCCCTGTTGAGCTGATGATTTTTTTCCATTTACATTCAGTGCCTGCACAGTAATGTCTTGCGTTTTTTATTGGCATAGAGAGCCTTGAAATAACAAGAAAAGGAGATAACATTGCATGTTTGCATATGGTTTTGTGGTCGGTCACAGAGGAAGTTGGAGTCATCTATGTTCAAACCATATGTTCTGTGTGTGTGTGTGTGTGTGTGTGGAAAGGGATGTCTGCTGTTTCTTTCGGGAAAATGGAAAGTCTGACAAATGCTCTCACTGAGTTACTCTGAAGTCATGTAGCTGCAGACAGAGATACAATTACAGGTTTTCTGGTTTCTTTTAACCCCAAAGGTGATAATATTCCCTTTTAGATGTGTTCCCTTGTCCTTATCTGTGAGCGTGAGTTCATTGCAGTACTTAGGGGTCCAGTAAAGTGAGGGCAGGGGCTCCGATGAAGCGTTAATTTGACACCGTGGCAGAACCCACACATTCAACTCTCACACACAAACATGAAAAGGTGTCAGAGATGAAATCAGTGCACAGCAGGGAGTGTTGGCTTGATTGATGGGTGCATTGTGGCAAAGAAATGTACCAGGGCACAGTTTATTGAACCAATTTTGCGACTCCTGACAGTTGTGGGTATTACGACCTTAAATTTCTATCAGCATTATATATATATATATATATATATGAGGACAATATTTTTATTACCAGCTTACAAAACTAAAGGCATAACCCACTCACAACCCCACCTCTCTTCACACTACTGGAGATGTCAATTAATATATCTTGCAGATTAATAGTAATTAAAAGGATGCGTTCCATGTGTGTTTTGGGAAAGAGTTGTATGTGCGTAGGCTGTGATGGGATTCATGTAAACTCTGTTAGTAAACTGCATTGCTTAAAGAAATAAAGACTATACGAGGATTTGGAGGAAAGTGCTGTTTTTTCATATGTTTTGAAACAAAGTCGCCACACTAATTAAGATCGGCCACATCACAAATCTACCAGCCAGCCTGGGAAATTCCCAACACATCTAAGAGTATTTCTAAATCATGTTTCTTTTAGTTCACTGAAAGTAGCCTGTAGTTAGCCCGTGGGAATGAGGTGGGTTATCGTGTGTTGTTAAATTCTCTGGAGGTGGAGCGGTTTGTCCGCTGCTTGGTAGACTGGTGGTTTGATTCCTGACTGTAAAGTCCACGTATCAAAGTGCCCTTGAGCTGAACTTTACATACCTCGTGTATATGCTAAAGCCACACATTTTTCACTGTCATGGTGGTATTGCAAAAATATATGCTTGTTGACAAAAACATTGTCCCCCCCACCCCTATGTCCTAAATACCATGGAATATTTTCCCTTTGGAGTTAATCGACGTGTGGTTTTTACTAGTTTTTACTCTTCCCAAATACCATTCTGGCTCATTCTTTCCCGGTTATGACGGTTAACTAAAACTAAGTGTGAAAAAACATTAAAGTTAAGTGAAATAAAAGCGGGAAGTAGACAAATTAAAGCAATTTTCTTTGGTTTTGGTTTTAGTTTGGTCAGATTTGTCAACACAAGGAGCCTGTGTTTGTGTCAGGCGACTGTGTGTGAAGTTTTTGCTGTGTGTTGTTTTTCTTTGAGCTTCTTAAAGAATGCCACTCATATCGTAACAGAAACTAATAATAGCTAAACTAAAACAAGACATTTCTGCTCTATAGAAACTGAAGTGAAATGAGCAAACTTTCCCAGGAAACTAAGTGAAACGCAGCTCAACTGAGAGGAAAATTGTTTAACAGTAATAACTTTAGTTAGGATGACGTGACGCCCCTGCATCTCCCCTCCCGTGGCTCAGAAACGAGCCGAAAACTGCTTGTGTGCAGACGGGTTTGTAAACTTGACGTTTAGCCAGAGGGGTTGTGGGACGGGGTGTGGTTGTGTTGTTGTGAAGCAGAATTGACCCAGCTGCTGTCCCAGCCCAGATTGGCAGTTGAAAGGCTCCTTTTAAAACGGGATACATTTTACCCCGACCTTCCAAAACTGTGTGACTCATCTCCCCTGTTGCACACTCTCACAGCCTCTGCCCACCACAGTGCGACACAGGTCATTTAGCTTTATGGCACTCCTCCATATCAAATCCCCACACATTACATTTAACCAACCCCGAATGAGATTGCAGTCCTGTGCTTGTAATAACACTATACAACCCTATTACATAATAATTACCCAGTAATTGTGAATGTTCATAATGTTCCTCTTTAATTGCAATAAACCACATGAATCCAGTTCTCAAGGACCCGCTGTGCAGTCAGAGGAGCCAGGGTCGCCCTGCTACTGTTTCTGTTTACACATGTTTCAAGGAATTCAAAGCTTTTTTTTTGCACAGTTGTTTCTGGCTGAGCTCTTGATAGCAGGGTTGACTGTTTATAGCTGCCAGTGCAGCCGTATTTCCCAGGAGTCTGCCTTATTAGTTTTTGTTTAGTTCAGTTTTAATAGGGTTTCCACCTGACTTAATAGAGTAGAGTGTCCTCCCTTATTTTAAGCTGCCAAATGTGGAAGGCAGCTTAACACTTAGTTTGCAATGCATTGTGAAACTGCAAATAGTTTGACATTTGTGCTGCTGGTGCAGCAAAAAGGGCATCTGTAAAGACATAATTTTCCATCAGCCAATCCTTTCTATGCAGCAGCTCCTCTATCAGCCCGCTATTCACCCAGGTTGTATCTAAACAAGATCAGCTTCAGTCACTGTTTATAGATGTAAAATGGCTGTAAAAGGTCCGCAGTCTGCTGGAGGTCTGCCGGTGCCTCCATCACATGATTGAAGCCATCTGTCCTCTCCTTCTACGTCCCTCACTTTTGTGCCTGAGTGCTGCAGAGGCAGGACCTGCTGAAATGTAACTGCACTGAGGAGACAAGCACACCCATACCTTTTATTTCTGCAAACTGTAAAAAGGTTCTAGTGGATGTCATAGGAGAGGTTTAAAGGTAATTTCACTTTGCTTTTAACTAATTACCATCTTACACGTTTGAGATATATTTAGCACACTTGAAAGAATGAACTTGTATCACCAGTAAAACTAAAACTTCCTTTATCTGCTGTAGTTTTGTCGTTATTTCACTAGACGGCAAATCCAGCTTGTTACCTAAGTTATGTGCCCAAGCCTTCCACTTTTGGCCTTGTGGGTAACCTGTGTGTTAGATGGGGCCAACGGGCTTTTGTTGTGGGCACTCTCAGGTGTGTGAGAGAGAAAGAAGTAACGTTGCTGACACGTAGCCACAGCTCATGTTAAGTATGTGCCAAGAAATGGTAGAATACGGCATACTGTATCACTTGATCTTTATTGTTGTTGTTCAGTGTTGTTTTTATTGCAACTTTGTATGCACTCTACATGGAGCTCGGCGCTAGTTTTACTTGCCAGAGTCACTTCTTCATGACTTTTGTGCTGTTGCTTATGAAATCATCAAGGCTAAACAGAAGTTCACTCATTTGCAGAAGTAGAACTTGCAGAACTTGTAGAAGAAGAAACTGCAAGGGGAAATGACATACAGGGAAGAAAAAGCAAATGAGACAGTTAATGATTACACGGACACATTATTAAGATTAAAGGGGGATAATGCACAGAGACAGACTATTATGCAATGAATAAAAATGTAATTAGTGGTTTTTGCCTTATTTGGTGTACTCATGCCTGCTGTGTTGTGCTTATTTATTTCTGGGACTGATCGGGTTAATATAATGCAACGCAATGTGTCCAGAAAGACCAAACCTTGAGTTTAACAGTTCGTACAGTCTCTCCTCTTTACTCTTCACTCTGCACAGCAAAGATTAATTACCAGCTACCGGTAAAGACACTGTGCTTAGCAGCAGAGGTTTCCGTCCACTGCAGGGCTGCAGAGGTAGACTCAGAAATCTATTGCCCTGCAGAATTTGAAGCTGCTGTCACACCTCAAACACAAACACTGTTTACAAGATTGGCAGCTCGTTCCTGCTGCTGGCTGTGATCAACCAGCTCTCCTTTTTTTTTTCTTGTCATTGTTCATATTCTTTCTATTGTATCACCTGTCATGCCTTTTTTGCATTCATTAAGCTTAAGGTGGATCACCTCTGCACGTGAGCAAAAACCCAGGCTGCACATTCAGTGGTGTGTATCAGGAACTCAGTTATGCAGTTAGTGGTTGAAGTGAAATGTAAACTATTTTTTCTTTCTTTCTTCCTTTTTTAGTGTCACTTTTGGTCCCAAGTTCTTATGTTCCCACAGTAGTACTCAGAGATCACTTGGTGGTCTAACACACTGTGGCATCAGACTTTTTCACTGGATTTTGAGCATTTAACTTCTGTTTTCCTCCTAACAAATAGAACAAAAGTCACAGCAGCTCGTCCCCCATCCTTTCCCACATTTTTAACAAAACCAGATGTAGGTTAATATGCTGTGTTGTGATATTTGCTAGCGAATGTCACAAATGCTTGTTTAATGAGATGAAACTGTATTGCTCATTTCGTGAGACTTGAGGTAAAACAGCATTACTTTTCACTTTTAACTGCCTTCGGTACACATATTTCAGCCTCCCCCATTCGGAGAAAGGCCAATAGCTGTTGACACAAACAGCCTGAGATGAATGGAAAAGGAGAACTAAATGAGTGGAAATCGGCATTTTATTTTCAGAGGATAAGAGCTGAGGTTTTGCTGGTTGTGTGTGTGTATTTGAGTGTCTGTGTAGATGAGAGGACTGAAGTCTGGTGTATAAGAATGGGAGCATGTGATTGTGCTTAGTACAGTTGGGGCTGGGGCTTCCCCCTGAGACTCTGCAGAGAGAAGAGATTTATACTGACCACAACACATTCATACACGGTTAGATAAATGTGCTCGCCCTTCAGTTGTTCTGTCTCTTTCAGTCTCGCACACACTCACAGGGCACACGAGTGGAAGGCTAATAATTCATGCGGCTTGCAGGGGCAGGCCAGGGATGTCTTGGCTGATACCAATTTGTCTTCCGCGCCGCTTGGCTAGTGTGTCTGTTTGCACTTAAATTAATGTGGTGTGTGTGTGTGTGTGTGTGTGTGTGTATAAATATATATTCAAGACACACACACCTAAGTATGTGTGAGAAGATGTGGTTCAGACACATCCCCCTCTCAGATTAATTGAATCCTTCAGGAGAGAAAACGGGCTCCTTAAGAGAAAGCACAAGGCTCTGCTGCCCAGCTACAATAAACCTGTCAGTGGCAGAAAAAACGACACACATATACAGCACTCACACACAGCTGTCAAACATGAGAGTGATAGGTAGGCGTGTGTGTGTGTGTGTGTGTGTGTGTGTGTGTGTGTGTGTGTGTGTGTGTGTGTGTGTGTGTGTGTGTGTGCGCGCGCGCGCGTACAAGCGTGCTGTGGCATGTTGAAATACCTAAAACATTAGCTAAGTCGTTCTCTGTGCCAGATCCCTCCCTTTAACACAAACAACAGCCTCCAGCACACAAAGGTCACACACTGTGCTGTGTCTGTCTGTTTGGCTGCGTGTTGAGTCTCTACGTGTCCCATTACATAAGCCTGATAATATTCTTCCCAAGGCACTTAGGTAAAAGCTCAAAATGTGTAACAACACGAAGGAGATGCACACAGCAATTTTGACACGTGAATAGTCAGTTCTAGCTGATTGTTAGTTATGTGGAATATGTTTTAACCAGTGGAGACGCCCATACCTGCAGCATGTTTCATGGTTTGGCTTACATATGCTATTAAAGCTGAGCTAAACCTTTTTATTATTGTATTATTTAGTGTTACTAGTGGTTGTTCCTATTAAACAATCAGTATATGTACTTTTCTGTGATGTCAGTGAGAGATGTTTATGCTCATCTCAAGCACCTGCCTACCGTTTGAATCCTCTGTAAAGGGCAGCCAGTCATACACACAACTATCTTAATATGAAAGGGGCTAAACTGGCTTAATCTATAGAGGAGTTCTTAATTTAGGGGCTCAGTGTAACATAAATAAGGATCATTTTTGAAATGTGACTCATGCCAAGCCACTCTAGTAGAGTGCAAAGATAAAAATATGGAGCTGGAAATCAGCCCTTGAGTTTGCAGTCATCCTTAGATTGACTTAAAGGTACTTGACTGTGCATTAAATGAGAGTGTTTCTAAAAATCGGGTTGTTTCCTGTCACTACATATGTGGTTTTGTGATTACACCACTTTGTAGTTTCTGACTCTTTGGTCTGCAGCTGTGAATACAGCTTTGTGGTGTTTCTTTGCACACACTACCATCCTTGCCATTTCGTCTGCCTGTCTGTGACACATGTTGGACTCACGTTTGCCGATTTTCGAGGTGTGCGTCAAAGTAACACCTGCCATCGTCACAGGAGATTTGAGTGCAACTGCGTGGGACGGTGTGGATGTTGGTGTACTCGATTAATGTTTGCTCAAAGTTTGGTTTTGGTTTTGTTTTTTGTAAATTTGAGCAACATGGATTAAAACATCAACTTTTTTTTAAAAGAAATTGTTTAATCTGGGAGAGTTAATCATCCTGTGTGTGGTTTCAATTGAGATGGCTCAGTCCCACTGGTCTCCCTCTGGTGTTGTGCGTACTGGTGACCTTTCACAACTTTGTAATGTCCTTTAACTACTTCCTACTACTGCTATATATATATACACTATGTACAACTATATATCCCAAATCGTCATTTTATTCAGCAGGTTTCTGCTTGTTTTAATAGCTTCATATTGTTCCCAACCTTTTCTTAACCCATGAGTGCTAAAATCTAAATTCTTATTATTCATACTGTATTGAATGTACTTTTTAGTGCTAAATAATGCAAAAGTAATCTGCCTTTAATGTCTGATTAAAAGCCATAAACTGGGGTTAAAACCTCAGTAAATAAAGAAAATGTGAACTACAATTTACAATTCACCAAATACAACTGTGCCTTTTTTTTTCTTTTTTTTTTTTGGCATAATGTGGTTTTAAAGTCATTATAAACTAAAATTTAATTCCAACCTATTAAATAAATAATGGAAGTGGAATTGGTCAGTGAATGATGTGTTTTACAACCAAGAACTGCAACAAATCCATTTAATCTATTATCTATTGTTCACAGAGTCCAGATGGCAGCTCAGTTTGGGTCTCCATCTGATTTGACATTTCAGAGCTCATGTAATGTAATTTTCCCTTCATTTTTCTTCCGCTTAGAGATTTTCCTTTAAAAAGAAAAAAAATTACGAGTCTCCATTCTTTTGTTGTGCGTACCACCTCCCACCATTTCCTCCCACTTACTTTTTAAGTTGCCATTAATAATAATAATAATAATGTCTGTCTCTTTGGGGTTGCTCATCTGGTACTCACATCCAGTACACCAGAGACACATTAGCCCTCACTGCACACTGCCTGTTTCTTTAAAGGTTCATAAAGACAAAAGGCCCCCAAAATAAAACATAGTGAGATTACGGGTGTTTATCACTATAACACTTTAGAGAAATCACGACAGTACTGTGCAGCTCATCTTGTTTCCTAAAATTTGTTGTAGCACAGGAGTTATTTTCAGATGTGAAATTTTAGCCCAGAATAAATGCATGATCTAAGATAAATAATTAACATTCTGTCTTTCTTTTTCTTCTTCTTCTGCTGTGTGGTAAACAAACTACTCCAACCCTTCCCTGCATGTGTATTCAGAGTATCATCAGATGGAAGGAGAGCTTGAGCAGAGGAAGCAGCTGTGCAAGTGATTCTGTTTGTTTAAAAATGAATTTCTTTTTGCAAACTTATTTCATTTTTCTTTATTCAATCAAACGACAAAGAGAGAAACCAGTCAGATGCCACCTTGTTGCAGTTCGGTTTGCCAAACCGAGAGCTGACGTGTCAGAACTCGAACTTGACATTTTTAATTAAAGTTGAGAAACGGTTTGTATTCAGCTCAGCTGCGCAAACAACACAAACAAAACCTGTTTCCTGTAAACGGCTCCCAGCAGAGGAGAACCAGACATCTCCATTTTGAAATAATTAACACACTTTAAACCGCATGGCTGAATGAATTCAGGGACGCACATGCAAATTCCCGCACATCCCTTGCCTGTGTGTGAGTGTGAATGAGGGTTTCTTACAGTTGGGTTTAATGGTTACCAGTGTGTCAGTTAACTGTGGGATGTATAGCACTGCAGAGTTTTACTGTTTCAGTGTTTTTCTTGCAGGGAATAAAAACCAGAGATCAATAGAGATCTCCCCCAGCTAACCCTGCTCTGAGTGCCACTGATGGATAACAGATAGTGTGTGTGTGTCTCAGGCTTTTATACCAGAGATTTTCTTTCATTTCGTCTTTTTTCCTTTTGCACATTTTCCAGTATTGTTAAATTTTGTGTGTGTGTTTCAGAGAATTTGGATCAATTTGTGATCAACACTGACTTGTTAGTTTCTCTGATTTTTATTTTATATTTTTTCTTTGGATGTGTGCGCCTTTGTGCCAGATTTGCAGTGAGTCTGACAGAATTGATCTCCTTCCTATCTCTGATATCAAGATATATTTCTTATACTGATCTGAAAATGGAGGCTCAGAAACGCGTTGGGAGTCAGAGAGCGTGTTTCTTGGCAACTCGTTTCTCCCAATATGGCAAACTAACTGTCTTGTGAACTGAGAGCCAAATGCTGTGTGTGGTGTGTGGTGGGGGGGGTGGAGTTGTGAAGGGAGAGAGGAAGGAAAAGGTTAAAAGAGGGAGAGGGTGAGAGAGAGACGAAGCTAATGAAAGAGTAATTCCAAAACATTTAAGGAAACATTTCCCTCTCAGCTACCATTTGGATGTTGTTTCTGGAACAAGGACTGCAAATGTTTTTCCTCTTTCGACCCCTCCCACTTTTTCCTGCTTTTGACTGTTCAGGAGGGGCAAAGGGACTTTGGGATTGTATTTTTTTTCCCTGCTCACTGGCACAAAGCAAAACTGTAGACTGTGTGTACATGTGTGCGTGTGTACTCAGACACATGGAATAAATGGCCTGTAGGCGGCTACAATGCCGAGATTGATCCATACTCCAGTGAGGCATCTGTGCCTCTTGACGTGTCTGTGTATGTGTATTAGAGAGACCCTGGTGTTTGGCCTGAAGAAATGGAAACTGCTGACATCCTACCAGGACTTCAACAACCTTGACAGGTGGTGGTGGTGGTTGGAAATGTAGTGTGTGTGTGTGTGTGTGTGTGTGTGTGTGTTCATCGAGGGTGCATCTATGTTTTGCACGTCTTACACATGAGGTAATGATTAAAAAGTGGCTTAAAGGTGAGGATAATTTGTTAAAACAACATGGCTGCCACCTAGTGCGACACACATGGACACTCGCCGATGTGTTTAAAAGTGGCAGTAATTTAAAAAAAAAAAAAAAATAGTGAAAGTGCTAGAAACAATTCGGGCTTTGTGTCAAGAGTTGAACTAATGCCAAATAATTTCATCGAAACAGTGCGGTTATTCCTAAAAAGTAGGAACTGTAAAATGTCCAAGTCAGGAAATGTTGCAAAATATGCTTTATGTTCGTAGATGAGCAACTTTGCCTTTTTTTGATTTACAGTGGTGAATTTAGCAACAGCATTTCAGCTCACCTTTTATGTAAAGTGATTGCAGGAAACATTGCAGCTAACAGTTGTTGTTGTTGTTGTTGTTTGTTTGTTTTTAAATACTGTATCAAACCTTCATTGTGTTACTGCTGATGTAGACCGAGCTTCCTCTTTATATATAAACCGGTCGCAGAGCACTGACTGTGACAATTCATCCAATTTGAGTTTACAAAACAAGACGTGGTCCTTTTTTTATTTTTGTTGTTTTTGTTTTGTTTTATTCTAGCAGATCAGTTTTGAAGTTTGTAGAGGATGAATGGAAGCACCACTGTTTTAGTCAGCTGAAGGACAAAATCGCACTACTATCTTTGAAAACAACATGATCAAGATAAAATGACGCCGCTGGTTTCCATTCCAGGGATTCTCTTTTTTGTCATAAATCAAGGACACACCTTTCCAAGAAAGCAGTGACTTCCCCTCCTTAAAAGCCAAACTCATCCCTTTCTTAAACCGCGGTTTATGATTATTAAGACCTATTTTAAATTGTAAATTATGTTTGATTACATAATTTGTGCTGTTTCCAAAGTCGATGAATAATCATGTTTTAATAATGTTAGTGTTGACCCCAAAATTGGATTTATGCATTTGGTCATAATTGAGTAAACCCAAATCAAATCAATGTCTTGGGTAAAGAGTGTAAAAGTACTCAGCATTATTTACAGCATTTCAGGCCCCTTCTGTTCATGACTTGCTGAATAAAGGCTGTGTTGTTTGAGGGCTTGGCTCCACTTTACACACATGCAGCAGTTGCTCCTCTATTAGTATTTCATAAAAAAGTTGGTGGCATGTTTGCTGTAGTGTTAAACTGCAGTTGCCTTTACCATCAGTTACCATGGGGAGAGCAGGGCTTTAATCGTGAACATCACAACTTCAAGGAAAGAAAGCGCACACCTAAAATATTGTGAATTATAAACACAGTTGAAAGCAGAAGGAAAGTGAGGTTTGTGTTGTTGTTTAATATTGACATCAGTGCATAGATGATACTGCAAAACTGCACAGATGGAAAATTGTGCCATTTTCTGGGTAAAACCTCATTGCTGCTTTTCAGAGTTAACGTGTGTGTATGTGTGGGTGGGTTTGGTGTGCATGTGTGAATTTGTAAATGCAGGTCTACGGCAGTCTTTGTGTGTGTGTGTGTGTGTGTGTGTGTGTGTGTGTGTGTGTGTACAGCTTGTGCAGTGTTTTTGAATCAAAAGCGCATTCACTGCAAACCCACACATAACTGTTTGCACATGTTGGTGATCATACGGCAAAGAGGTGCAGGGGCTCTAAGCACACGTGCACACACACGTTTAAATGCGAGTGTTAATAAAAACTGTGTCTAATAAGGCAGAGTGTGGAAGAATCCACCTACACAGTGTTATCACAGTGAGAGAATAAAGGCACAGTGCATTACTTCTGTATGTATTGTGTTTGCATGCACGCCTTTGCGATAGATTGGAAAGCTGCATTTGGTATTGATTTAAAATGGTGTGTGTGTGTGTGGCTGCTGACGGACTGCAGTTTTAATGTACTGATTTAGATGCAGGGGAAACTCGGCAAGCACAGCATGTCTCTTGGATTCCCACAGGACTAATACAGAAACACACACGTTCATTCCCTCCCCCCTCCTGCCCGTATACAGGCAGCACCCTTTCCCCTACACACATGGTTAGTTTTATCAGGGTAATGGCCGTGGAGTGTGTTCAGTAATGGTTCAGGAGGGGGGGGGATCTGGGGGTCCTCGGCTAAACATGAAACCTTTTCCAGCTCTTCAGAAGGTTGCGCTTGGAAGAAGCTGTAATGGTTCAAAGTTTGCCGGTGGACAGATTGCTAATAAAAACGATCGATAACCGTATCGTCTTAAGATATGAAGTGATTTACGGGGATTCGCGCTCTCCATGGAACTGGATGCAGTGGTGTGTAGTGGTTGAATATTACTTATATTGAGGTTTTATTAATAACACCTTTATAAATGTATGGGGAAAACTCTAAACATAAACTGTTATATATTATATTATGCAGCAGGCATTTTTCTGATAAACGCTCCTGTGACCTCTTGATTTATGTCAGAGTCTAATGCACAGTGGCCAGTGCAGGAATAATCTGGTCAGCTAAAAAGTCATCTTCAGCTATTTTTATTATGTTATGTCTCATAGTGAAGCGAAGATTTAAAAAAACAAAAAAGGTACACATTATCAGTTTGATTCTTTCCAACATTAGATTTTGCTGCCTTATCTTTGTAAAGTGAAGCGCTTTCAGTTTTGTGATGACACAAAATGTGACTTGTTACCAGGAACGGTACATCGGGTGCAAAGCTACAGCAAATTTAAAAGAAAATACGTCAAGAAAAACTGAATATGTGCGCTTTTTTTTTCTTCTATATTTGTGTTTCTGAAAACACATTTCAGGTTTCAGTAATCGTCAGCATATTTCTAAAAATATTTCACTGTTATGTGTTACTACCCTTTTTTTTTTTTTTTAATATTTATAGCATTGTGTAATCAAGCTAACTGTTCATTTCCATGAATCGTTGTTGTGATTAACAGGTTGAGCTCAAGCTGTAACAAACATTTAATGTGTTGGGTATTTTTGCAGTGTGTGTGTGTAATTTATATTACATATACATCTTTGGCCTAATGCTGAAATACATTTGCTTTTAATTATATTTTTTAAATAATGGAAAACATTTTGTCTGTGAGTTGTTTATAAGGTTGAGTACATTTTTACTTGGTCAGATTTGTCTCATAAAAGCTGTCAGCATGTAATCCAGAGCTCTATCTGACAGACAGTTGAGTTTGAGGTAAATCCCTGTCCCACCCTGAACAGAGACGCACTCCTCCTCGTGCCCCACATGGCTGCATTCCTCTTGTGACGATTGTGGCTTTCGGTTGGTGGTTACATTAACTTCCCTCCTTTCTGAGTGAAGTCTGTCTGTGGTCTGTCTTGTTGAAATGGAGTGCATGGCTGCTCAGTAATAATGTGATTACAGCAGACTGCTCGGGCACAGTAGCATCAGCACATATTGATTTAGCTCCCCTCGCCCAAAAACACACACAGGAAGGAATGACATCACGTACAGAATAAAAAAAACATTGACTGTTTGTGTTGTTTGGCCTCGCGGTTACAAGGGTGACTGACAGTCTTCGTTCTTTTTCCTATAGGCGATGCCTTCCCGGCAGGCTCCAGCCCCTTCCTGTCAGGCTATCCAGGCCCCTCCTCTCTGACCTCTGACCCTGCATACAGATCCGCAAATCCCAGCAGTCTGCAGATGGCTCAGCTGTGGGCATCGCATGCTCATGATGGTAAATCACCTACATTTGCATTTCTGTTTCTATCCTCCTTTTCTGTCCCAGTACATAATTCAAAGGCAGAGTGGCATCATATTTTCATGGCATTTTTCACAATCCTGTCCTGACCAATGCCCAGGAGGCCTGTTCCTCATTGCTTACTCCGCTGGGATCCTGTTCCATTTCTGTCTCACGGCTGGTAGCTCTGCTGCTGGCTCTGTCCTGAATGTGCCTTGGTTCCTCTGTCCTCGACCAGTCCTTTACTTTCGCCTGTCATCTGTTTCTGTAATCTGTCTTCCTCTCTCTTGTTCTTTTTTGAGCCTTCTGTCCAGTACGCACTTTGTCTCTGTCGGCGTCTCTCTAGTTCTCCTGCCCTACTTTTCATACACCATCCTGCCCGAACACACTTTTAGACACACAGAGGATTGTCTCCTTGGACTCCTCGTTTCCTTAACTTGCCTGTGACTTTCCTCAAGGCTTGTTCATTAAGTGATTGAATCTCGGTCCCCTCCTCATTCCCTTGTGTCCTTTTGCAACTCCTTATCAAATCTCACTGGAGTAGGTCAGATAGGGTAGAAAACAAACCCCACAGTGCATTTCAGCAAGGTAAGAGAAGGACAAATGGATTTCATTTAAGATGCCTTTTAAAAGTGATTGCGTTGCCTTGTGTGACACACGGCTTGCTCAGTGCTTTTCAAACATTGTAAATCAAATTATGTGGTTAGTTTATTTATTTTAAGACTTTAAGACTCTGCTTGTTTCCTTCTAATGGTCAAGTGTCATTTCCTATCAAAAACAAATGGGGAAAAAAAGCTGTTTTTACAGTAGACCTCTTGTGCTTTTCCTTTTTCCATATGCTATTACAGTAGTGGATGCTCACATTAAACATGGCCACAGTTTAAAATAATGAGGTTGGTGTATGTGCAAGTAATCCTTGTGGGTCAAAAGCTCAGGCTTTAGACTAAACACTGTATGATGTCAGTGAGAGTGGATATGAGAGCACTAATATGGGTAGTCTTAGAGGTGCCCAGTGTGCAAATGTGAGGTAAAATGGAGCTTGCTGGCTGTATGTGAAACTCTTCCTTCAGGGTTGTGATTAGATCTCCTGTGTGGGAATAGTGCCACTAATTGCTCATTGTAAATGTCTAATTATAAATCTAAATTTAAAAGATGTAACCTGTTTCACTTTATATTCAGCCAGAGAAGGAAATATAAAGGGTGGATAAACTTTGACATTTGACTTAGGTTTGACTGGATTTAAGGTTGAAGTCTCTAAAGCTAAAAAAGCTAAACCCCCTGCTTGGTGAAGAAGACTCCTGAACAGAATCCTTCACGGGCTAAGAGAGATTCCTAATACCTGGTGGCTGGCTTTGATAGCAGCTAAAGTTACTCTAAGCTGGAGACAATTCTGGGCAGCAGCTAAGAGGCAGACTTTGGATATGCCTGGGATGCACCGTACTGCTACAGCTGAACCACAAATCAAAGCTGTTAAAGATCAAGGCTAGCTGTTAACTGTGGTTAAAGGGAGCTTTGCAAGAAACCCATCCTGCATGCTGTTACCTTCATTCCATCATGCCTCTTATATTTCTGTCTCCCAGTGCCTTCTTCTAATGCTGACACCCCTTAACACCCACCTCCTCGGCTTCTCCGTTTCTGCATCTCAGAACGAGGGGAGACCCATTTATACCTCTGCGCTGCCGCCGTTGCTTTTGGGCTGGAATGGCAACTGCGTCTTTAATACTTCTTGGAATGGCTGGAGTGTGAGAACAAGGAATGCCTCACCCTCCTTTTTTTCTTCTTCTTTCTCCTCTGCTTATGGCCTAACGTGGTGACACCAGCCAGCTCAGTCCTAACACAGAAATCCAAACACAAACCTTTGTCTATATTAAGATCTGGTCTCTGAGAGCAGCAGTTGGCTGTCGGGAGACTCTTGCCCAGCAACCCAGGCTGACCCACAAACAGTGATTTGTGACATGAGGTCAGCTGTAAATGTTTTATAAAGAAAAAAAAGAAACTGAGTCACAATTGATAGTGTGGTTAAATCTCTTGGAGCTGAAGTTGATTATTTAATTCAGTGGACAAAAAGAAAACTGATCAGCCACTTAACTGAGTGTCCAAATAAATACACGCACGTGTAGTTGAATTTCACCCTCTCATGTGTACGTTCTGATTTCATTTTCTCTAAAAGTCAGCAGATATTAAAGGAATCACTTTGAAAAGTTGGAGCATTAGAAAACGAAGGTATCTCCAGTCCTTATGTCAGCTGATTACTGATTATAAGTTAAGTGGAAAAATTGTAGAAACTGCTCTCATTACACAGTAACTCAATCATTACAAGTTAAACAAACACCAGTTTAAACAGTCTGAAATGTTTAAACATCAAAGCAAGAGTCATTGAATGCATGACTAAGAGGAAGAAAGAATGATGTAATGATCTGAAATGCCTCCTTGTGATTTCCTCATACATGGTATTGCTTCAGACCAGCTGACTGTAACGTCTCAGAGTCCAGGGCGACAGTCCAAAACCCAAAGGTCTCAGATTTTACAATAAAATGACTGTAACTGTTAACGAATTATCAAACAGTCAAAGACTGATTATCTCCAGGTCAACTAATAGATTCAAAGTTGACTAATCAGAGCAGTCAGCATGTAAGTGTTGAGAAATTTCTACCTGATGGGTTAGAATGAGAATTTGGCCAATCATTGACCCTAAAAATCTTCATTGTAAAGAAGATAAATGCCATTACTGAACATTTAGCCGGTGCAAAGTGGAAGTGACACAACAGATAAATATCAGCATGAGTCAACAGGACTGACGTTCAGAGGATAAGCTAACAAAATTACCTTTTATATTTATACACTAATTAACTGAACTTTTCTGGTGTTTTCAGTATCATTTCTATAACCTGCATTCTGTGTCTTCAGGCTACCCCCCTCTTCCAAGCAGCCTGTACTCCAGCCCTTACCTGGGGCACCTGGGGCACCTTGAGCCTCCCTCGCTCTCCCAGCACCCTCTCTATGATTCTCATAAAGGTCAGTATCTGTCGCCGACAACATTCACAAAGACCAGTTGCCTGAATTTATTGTACATATTCTGCCTTATCCTGTGATACATCAGCAGCAGTAGGTTTTGTGCTAAACCTTTTTATTATAGTGTGAAAGCCTATTTAGTTGTGGGCCCTGGCCAGAAATACAACACCAGATTTAGCCCTGATTCCTTTGTCATTTTCACACTATAATGTATGTCTCTTCTGTCATTCGGCTGTTGCCGATCTACTATAAGCCTGTTGCATTGTTACGTTTTCTTGGCAAGTTGACACATAAATATTTATTATTATTTTTCACCTCTGCTTGAGTGCTGCAGGATGCTGCTGTACTCTGCCTTCATCATCTGTTTCATCATCTGTCAGCATGCTGTGTGGTTGTTTGTGTTGTCTGACTTGTGTGTTATGTTGTGTTTCTAGAGGGATATTACCTGCCATCCTCCCTGAGGCAGTCACCTCTCCACCCCCCGTCTGCTGCCTCCAATACCCCGTCCAGCTCCACACCCCCACAGAGGACATCCCGGGAAGGGGTGAGGGAAAGGTCTTATCGGGGAGAGAGGGATAGAGACAGGGAAAGGGAGCGGGAACGTTCAAGAGAGGAGCAGCGGCCGCAGAGCGTGGTGGACTTGACACAGGACGGGAGAGGTGAGGAGGACCGCAGGGTAGGCAGGGAACGGGAACGAGAGAAGGAAAAGGACCGGGACGCAGAAAGAGACAGAGATGGTTGGTCCTTCCATCTACACCAGCAAAAGTCACACTCCCAGCCTTCCACAGTGGAGCCCAGATCCAGGCTGTCATCTCCACAGACCTCCTTCCCTCCTGGTGGGGGTGGAGGAACAGGCAGGTTTCATGGACCAGAACCAGACAGAGGGAGTCGGGACGAGGATAGCGGCTCTCGACTCCACCATAACTCTAATGCGAATAACTCAAACCCTCATTCAGAGAGACATAGGAGGAATGACTCTGTAGCCACGTCAGCTGGAACCCTCCACATATCCTATGTCCTTCCTCCTGCTCTCCAGTCCTCAGCAGCTGGAGCACCCCACCTTTCCACAACCAGAGAGTCTGTCAGGGAGCAACGCATAAGCGCACCTACGTATGTGCCTTCTGTGGAGGTTTATGATGAGCAGGCGGGGCCGATCCAGATAGCATCACAAGCGCGCGACAACAAACACAGAGACAGAGAACGGGAGCGTGACAGAGACGTGGAGCATGAACGGGACAGAGAGAGGGAGAGCTACAGGTTTCATGAGAAGATCCTCATGGAGCATCCTCGGCTCTCCCACTCAGGCGATTTAAGCAATCAAAGAGAGGAAGGTTCTGTGATTTGTTCCAATGGTTCCGTTGGTAAACGAAGCCAGGACACATCCCTCTCCTCCATCCAATCAAGGTTCAGCCCAGAAACCAGGGACATCTCTAAACACTCAAACAGATTAGGCATAGAGCGATCTGCGGCAGAGCCCAAGTGGAATCCTATCAGTCCGGTGACCAAATACGCTACAAGTCACATGGCTGCTCTGGCAGCCCAACACACGCTTTCTTCTCCCCACAGCCAGCAGACACACACGCGAATGTCACAGTCCCCTCACACATCCCATCGACACAACAGCAACACACAATCGACCCACAGCCATTCCCCCCAAACACACTCCTCCCAGCACGGACACGGGCGTGCAAGCGAAGAGGGTAGTCAGAGACGCTACCTGGACCCATCGGCACTCTACCGACCAGGGGGTTCCAGCGGTGGAGAGCGTGGTGGGGGATTGGGTTCGGATTCTAAAGAGGTTTCGGCCATGCAGAGCCTGATCAAATACAGTGGAAACTTTGCTGCTGAAGGCCCTGGTTCCTCCAGGAACATCACGGACGGCAGAGGGCCCTTTGGTGGATTGGCGAACATTGGGATGGAAATCGAGAGGGAAAAGGAGAGGGAGAAAGAGAGAGAGCGAGAAAGGGAGAGGGATAGGATAGCAGTTGGCTCCGGTGGTTCAGGAGCATTAAGGATGCCTCAGCTGAAGAGAGAACAGGAGCGACCCGACAGTGCCCGCTCCTTTGGTCGGGAAGGTGAGGGCGAGGTGCGCCACCCTCCGGTTGGGATTGCTGTTGCTGTGGCTCGGCAGAGAGACAGCGGGGCCACCAGTAAACAGACGAGTGGGAGCTCAGACACACAGAGACCCCTGCTGCAAACCGCTATTAAAGGTCAGTACTTCTTTGGTCTTCTTCAGCTAAAAACTCCTTTTTTTTTTTTTTTTCTTTTCCTGGTGACTGATAGACGTACAAATCTGAGTGCAAATTGCACTCAGTGTGGGTTTTAAAATACTTCCAGGAGTCACATTCACTGAACTGATAACACAATATTTTAAAGTTACTGGCAAGTTAAATCAAGTGTACTTAGAACATTGTTCAAATGTATTTGCTTGTGCTTGTGCTTTCAACTCTCCACTGTGGCTTCTCTCTGAATTGTTCTGCAGGGAACACAGATCCCTTCAGTTAAATGAACCAAGAGCAAATGATTCCTCATTTTGGTTTCTATGAATAATAGACGATTCATTTTCTCCCGCCTCAAAGTCATATTTCCTCAGCCCCCTGTTTGACACTGAGGTGTTCATGCGTGCAACATGATTTGAATGGTTAAAAACAACTCCCCCCCCCCCCACAATTTGACTAATTATGTCATAGGGTGCATTGCAATTCCTGCCATATTACACTCCATTCTTGGACGTCAAGGTCATTCAGCTCCAGTGCTCCCGCTCCATCTCCTTGTTTCTGTTTCTTTCTCAGCACCGTGTGTCATTGAGCTCTTTCTATCTTCCCACAGCTCGGCCTCACTCTCTCTCTTGCTCTTTTCATTGAGTTGAATATCTCTCTGCCTCCCCACCCTTCTTTCCTTTCAGAAAAGGGTTTTGTAGAGGTACTCCCCCCTTGTCCCACCTCTGGGCCCTCTACTCTTTCTCCACTCGTTCCCCCCCTCTGCATTAAACATGTCATTACAGAGCGCAGCTAAAAGCTACAAACAAGCCTTGAATTACAATAAGACCATGGCTGCGTTGCTAAGCAATGGATCAGTCTTGAGTGACTGTGTGTATATTAGGAATTGTGTGTATTTATGAGCTACTGTAGATGCACATGCAGTGCATCCCTGTTTGCGATTGGAGGGGGGGGGAGTTAGTCATTTCCTTCCTTGAGCAGATTGATTTGCTAATAGCCTCAGTCCCTCATGCTAGGAGGAGCTCTAAATAAACAGCAGAAGAATTACACTGGAAATAGATGGATGTGTAAATGGAAGGAAGCACGAAGTGGTCTAATGATAGGAGAGACCATCTATCAATAGGTTGATGGACCGGAGGAGAAAAGTGTGTCAGGAAAGTAAGAAGAGTATGAGACAGATGGAAGCACAGCAATGAGGAATGTGGGGGAAGAAGAGGGGGCACGCAGTGTTTATCCCTGATACAGAAAGGATAGCATGTGGGGCCGGCTCCTTGTAACCTTGGTAACAGTGTAGAACCCTTTCCTGTGGAGCATGTCAGGGATTGTTAAAGTCTCTTGTCCTTTTATAGGCCACACACACACACACACACACACACACACACACACACACACACTCTCTCTCTCTCATGACTGAAAGGTTTGGCACACATGTATAAAACCTTCTGCTGCTTGGGGACCCTCAGTCAGCGTTGATGAGATGGAAAAGGGTTAATGGGAGAGAGGAGGAGACCCTCATGTTTATTCTGGGTTGCCCGCTTGAGTGCTGCTCCCCTTCCTCCTCTTTTCTTCCTCCTCAGTCTTTTGCCGTTGGCTCTCATAGTAAGCAGGATGGGTTTAAGGCCCTGTGTATGCAGTAGTAAGGCAGCGATGGCAGGTTCACGTGTCTCCTGCGGCACTAGACTAATAATTGATGCGAGCTGGCAGCTGGAGTGAGAGCCGTCGCTCCATTTCTGTGTGTGTTTGTACAGTTTGTGTGCACACACACTCTGTTTGGAGAATGAAGCTTAACATAATGATTTTTTTGTAGCCTCTCTGCTCATTATGACATGCTGTGCCACCTTTAGTCGCTGTCACCTTGTATTTTTCCCCTTCTGTTCTCTGTTGTCACCCATCGTGCTCAACTTTATAACCTGCCAGAGTTTCCTTTTTCATCCCTACTATAGACCAGAGAGATGTCCAATAGTAGAGTGCACTGTAGCAGGTAGCATAATATGGCTGTTATAGCCCATCATATTTTCTTCTATGGTGTAGTATCGAAGAAAATGTGATGATGAATCCTTTTCTCTCTTCCCGTCTTCCTGAATGTGTAGATGAAGAACGTGGAGAGGACCGTGCTCGCCACCACAATGACAGACTGCTGGCTGGCCGGCTCGAACGTGAGCAGGAGAAAGTGCTCAGGTGGGGAAGTAATTCAGCTATTGATTTTTTTTATTTTATTATTTTTTTTTATTGTTAGTAACCCAGTTACTCATTAGTCATGAATCATGTTTAAACAAGTCTATTGGGCCACCTGCAGGTCTCTTCTTTAAACAATATTAAATTAAAATCGTAGCCTGTATATAAAGGGTGGAAGAATCAACTGTGTCACCTGTTGCTTTGTGACTTAAACTCTGTGGTTTTCACCACTTTGTGGGTTTGGTGCTACATGTGACCATATTTGCAGTGCAGAGTTCAAACTTATGAGCAAGCTCAGCTAACGAGCTGTATCCCGAACAGTCGACACAGACTCCTGCTAATTCCTGTGAAGGAACAAATAAGGGACTAGAATTTTTACTCACCAAAACTGGAGCACAGATTTAATTCCAGTAAAAATGCTAGTGAAGAGGTCCAGTTCAGCCACTCAGATTCGCTGATACAGCACAGAGCAGGTAGCCAGTTTGCATCCACCTGTCTGTCAAAGAAGTCATGTTCCTGTTAATGCAAAATTTTAAGCCTGAACAAAATCAAAATCTTACTGTGTACCGTTGTTATGAACGTGGTTAAAAATGTTTATGTAGCACACTGTAAACTGGTTTCTTTCTGCTGTAAAGTCGAATGCATTATGGGAGTCCACTGGGATTGACTCTTTTGGAGCTGTCCTTGAAACTGAAGTTTTTGGCATTTCCACTCTGCCTTCATTTCTCAGGGGTTGTCCCTTTATTAAACGGATTTTGTTTCCTTTTAGAGAGTCCAAGGAACTTGCAGAGTTTACTCAGATGCACCCTGCCCCACTATCTAGCGGCTTGACACCCAGTATGATGACATCCAGCCTCATGACCCCAAACCTTGTGGTCACTGGAGGGGCCGCTCTGGCAGGGGCAGGACGATGGCCTCCTGACCCCTCAACTTTGACCTCTCACTCGTGGATACCCCGGTCTGGAGCTCCCCCAGTCTGGCTCTCTGGCTCTCCATACAGTATGTAGATGTGCTTTTGTCTCACACTTTAGATTTTTCCTCAAACCCCTCGTAACATCGTTGAGGAACTCAGTTGTGTAACTGGCGATTTTAATAATTTTGTGCTTTATGTCAAGAGAAAAGTCAACAAAAGCTGAAATAATGAATCTTTTATTCAAGCTGCAGAAAATTAATAAAGACACATTGTTGATTGTGCTGCTTTTATTTTGACTGTTGTTTCAACATTTATTTATTTGTTTAGAGTAAACAATTATTTAACGGATTATTTGGAAGTAATCATACAGAAAGCCCTAGTTTACTTATTGTTTGCATTAAAAACAAAGTGGTAAACACATGTTACGTGTGTTACAGTCGCTTTGTTTGATGGAAACCTTACATGTTGGAGTTTTAAATAAGCTCCTTGAGCACTGAAGGAGACACCCAGATGTGGGACAGATAGCACAGCACGCCGTTAAAGGAATTAGCGGTTTTAACTCTGTATGCTTTTGCACTTTCAGAATCATTTCTATCTTACTGTCTGTCAGCGTTATAACACCTGGTGCTAAACGTAGAGCACACATGCTTTGTCTAGCTTTTCACACGTGGCTTTTCCTGATTGGTGTTGTCTGTCCGTCGAGCGGTTCAATCAGCAGCAGCCCCGTTGAGTCAAGTGCCGCAGACATTCCTGGTCTCTCCAGGACATTCCAGACCTTCTTCTTCCAATGCACACTGTCCAGAAATAACAGCACAGAGATGCAAACTCACTCACTCACGTGTATGCTTGCATAAGCATGTAAGATTTAAAAACATGCAACACTGAGACACATGGTCATGCAAAGCTCCCAAAGGGCCTTCTCTGTCTAGACACGGAGGACAAAAAACCCCCAAAAACAAAATACTCTCTCAAGCAGCTAAATTCAGTGCACGCTCCCACATGTGATTCCATTATGCTTTCACTGCAAGTATAAATACTGAATGAAGAATAGCACTGGGTAAATGTTGGATTCAGTTTGGCTTCTGTTGACTTTCTCTTCTTTTCATCTGACGTTTTTCGCACTTCTGCCTCCATTTTTTTCACCCTTTTATTCTCCCCCCCTCCTATTCAGGCCTGGGTCCCTCTTCACTCCACCAGACCCTCCCCCCAGGCTACCCACCCTCTCTGCCAGGCTCGATGCCCCCTCCCTACCAGTTTGCCAGAGATCCGCAGTCTGGACAGCTAATCGTCATCCAATCCGAACACCTGCCACACTATGGTAGGAAAGCTGTTGTCTTTGTAAAAGTGTCAGTGCAAGTTGGCTTCCGCCTTGCTCGAGCGAAAACAAAGGAGTACCACTTTTATACAGACAGATGTTACTGTTTGTACTTTCTGTAAACAAATGAAAATGGAAAATCACTCATGTTTCTCTGGCTTCATTTTATAATTTGCCATCAGCTGAGGCTATTCTTTGACCATAAGCCACCCTAAACCCTGTATCTGTGATCCTGTAGCAGTGCATTGTACTTCTTTTCCCCTTGTACATACTCAACTCAGTTTCAGTCGTTTTCCTTTACAGTTGAGTAACACCTAATGTGCATGGGGTAGTTATAGCAATGCAACAAGGCAACAGTTTTTATATTAAAACTACATCAGCTGGTTTCCTCAGTGCCCAAAAGCTACAAAAAGGACGTGGAGTATCACAGTAGTAAACAAACCCAAGTTCCAATAATTCTTTATCAAATTAAGAATATCCAAAAAAATCTTTTTGTAAGTGGGGAAAAAACTGCTTTGTAAAAAGCAGAAACTTTGAATGGACATTTAATTTTACTTTCTCCTCATGGCTCTGGCTGCTGTTCTGCAGGTGGTGATGTACTGGAGCGTGGAGCCCCAGTGTGGTCGGGTGTGTACGGTACAACCAGCACTTTGCAGCATGCGGCCCAGCTGCAGCTCCTCTCTCAGCAGCAAATCCTCCGACAACACGAGCTACTCATGATTCAGCAGCACACAGCGCAGGTCCTGGAGCTACAGAGGAATGCACAGATAGCTGTGAGTGAACTTTGTGCTGTTAAGCACCTTCATGTCAACAAACACCATATTTAAAGACATTTCCATGAATATTACACATTGTACAATCCAGCTGTATGTAGACATAAAGGCATAAACACAGCAAAACAATATTAGATTGGCTTGCAGTAGGGTTTTAGTTCCCTGCTTTGATTGCGCTTCCAAAAAGTAAAGATCAGTAAACAGCCATATCCTGCAGCTGCAAAAGAATACAGCCAGGAAAGTCTAAACAAAGCACATCCCACAATTCATATCCTGAGTCTGTCACATCATACACACACGGTGCGTGCGTCTGTCAGAAATATCTCCTCTCCTGTGTTGTAGGAGCGCCTAAAGGCCAGTGAGCACCGGCCAGAGATGGAAGACAAAGCAGACAAGCGTAACACTGACTCAAAGCCCAGACCCTCCTCAATTTCATCCCCGTCTCCCTCACCGGTGCTGCATCCCCGCAAACCTCCTCCTTCCTCTCGATCTCCAACCCCGTCGACATCGTCCCTAACCCCGCTGCCTCGGCTCCCCTCTCCAGTGACCACACTGAAGTCAGAGGAAGGTGGGCAGAGAGTACTGTCTCCGCCGAAGCCCCTGCCTCACCCGCCTTCACCCCGTTCAGCGTCTCCCCCCCCTTCCTCGCCACGGCGGCCTAAACAAGAGATGTCTGAAGAGGGGGAGGTGAGACAGAGGGAACAGAGAGAGGGGCAGAAACCGACCTCTGCACCCTTTCAAAGCATGTACGCCGGTGAGTCTGGAGCAACCTAACAAGTGTATAATGCAGCCATCTTTGCTTTTCATCATCATGTCAGCTAGAGTGGATACATAAGACTTTTATTTCACGGTAGTCCAAACATAAAGTGTCTTAAGCAATGAATTAATCAGACCTACCTCCTGATATCAGACAAATTTTCAGTTCTAACTTATATTTTTGTTTGCCTTTGTGACAGATCTCCCTCCAGGTTATCCTTACCAGTCCATCACGGCCCCATTTGGCTCACCTTTTCCTCCTTATCACATCCCAACACCCACAGGGGAAAATGCAGAAGCTGTCCCACCCCGTCGTGTCTGCTCTCCTGCTTTAGCTGCCCCTTTGCCCTCAGCCCATCTCCATTCAAGGCTTTTGGACACAGATATCATGCCTCAAAAGCTAGAGCAGTCAAAGTCGGCATCTTTCCTCAAACAGGAACCTGATGTGGAGCAGGGAAAGCTTGACATAACACCAGAGCCACTCGGACCTCTTCAGCAAAGCTGTAGTCCTGCCCAAGTCACCCAGGACAATGAAGACGACAGGGAACCCCCAAAGCCACAGCCTCAACCGTTACCTCTGCATGTCCCTAGTCCTCCACCACAACGAGCCAGAGGGCTGGAAATCAGGGAGGAAGAGAAGGAAGAAGGTCAAATCAAAATAGAAGTTTCAGCTTACTCATGTCTGACAGCATATTCTGAGCCTCCTACACTCACAGAAGCTGAACCTAAATCCAAGGTCATAAAGGATCCAGACCAAACACATTATGCAGAGTGCATCAGCACAGATTCAGACAGACAAGAACTGTCTCAGACATGTGCATCACTAGATCAAACCACCAGCGCTTCATGTGAACAGGAACAGCCAGACAGTCCAGTCATCTTGGATGCTCCGAGTCCAAAAGAAAGTCTGGTTGATCCTCCTCTCTATCCACTTCCTGCCCCTACCTCTCCACTTCCACTTGTCATCAGTTCAGAAGATCCCATGGCAGGGATGCTCGCCTTATTGACAGCTAGTGAGATCGTCCATCCTCTATCCATCACCCCACCTGCCCCAACACTCATACCACAGATTGAAAGCTGCAGCACTGCAGGACCTATGGAGATGGTGGCGCTGGAGGGGATGGCCCTGCTTAGCCAAATGGCTCAGCAAGAGTTAGAAAACAGCCATAAGGAGCAAGGTAAGCAGTTTCTAACAGATGTAATAAACAGCTATTTATATTTATGAACTCCTCTAATTTTAGTTTTTTCTGCATCCCATCCAGATGTGACATTAGAGGGTCTAGACTGTCTTCTTGAAGCAAGCAAACAAATCCTTCTGGAGGCCATAGAGAAACAATCCCACATTGATCTGCCCAGAACGCTGGACCCCAACAAGAAGTACAGCTGGCGGCAGAGGAAAGAGGAGCCGGTAAGATCAAGAAACGTGTGGCCCACAATTGAAAATGAGCCGGTTTAGGAAATGTTTCTCACCTCGTTGCCTCTCTTTGCAGCTGTACAGTAAACTGCCTCTGGATGTGTTGGACACAATGGAAGTGGAACTCCGTGTCCGCTTGGCTGAGCTGCAGAAGACTTATAAAGAGAAGCAGAGAGAGCTCAGCAAGCTCCAGAGACGCAGAGACAAGCGGTAATTTTTTTTTAACACTGCTTGCACACTTGCTGTAAGAGTCACTACTACGCGAAATAATCACAAAAGTGCGAAAAATGCTTCCATGCCTCCGCTCCTGGACTAACACACGCTTAAAATTGTTTTGTTGTGTCAGTGAGCGCCAGCTGCAGGAAGATGAGAGGCGCAGTCTGACCAGACGGGGTAGGGGGCGACCTAGAAAGAGGAAACACTTGGCCACACCTACCAAACTGGACAGCAGGCCTGGAAAGTGAGTGAACCCACAAATGTAATCTGCTGCTGGCTTTTGCCGTTTGTTCTCCTTTATGCATGCTTTTCTATATGCATATTCAGCAAAGGTGGATATTTCTGTCCCAGGGTGGGTAGGGCGGTGCAATACTCGGAGGATTCTGAAGCAGGGGAAGGACAAAGGAAGAAGTTCCGGGTGTCCAGAGAAGAAGAGGAGACAGAGGCAGGAAGTGGAGGCTTGAAAGTGAAAAAGAAGAAAAAGAAGAAGAGCTGGAATGACACGGAGCCATCTACCAGTCATCCGCTGGAGGTAGGCTACCTGGAAGTGTATTTTTTTTGGCAGTAGGGTAATGAGACTGGTCTCGTATAATTAATGATGAGTCTATGGTGATGGTCTTAGGTGCTAAAGGCAAAGCGCGGCCTCCTATGTGAGCAGGAGCAGCTGGCGTCAGACCTCGACAGAGCGCTCTCTCTCTCGCAGCTCGGCTCTCTCGGCGCATCACGCAAATTCACCTCCAGCACGAAATCGGAGAAGTCGAAGAGCAAGTCTGTGGAAAGTCGACTCAAAGAGAGAGGAATCCACTCCTCGGTCAAAGCAGGAAAACACAAGATGGCTTCCGAGGCTTCTGCTTCAGACGCTGCCCGGAAAGTGAAAGGTCAGAAGAAGACAGCTTTGTTCTCTCCCATGAGATCAGAGCTCAGCAGCTGCTCTAACAGTGAGTACCTGGAGACAAAAAGTAGCTTCATGTGTCTTTTCCCCAACTGTCAACACAGCCTGAGTTATAGAGTGACCTACTTTTAGCTAATGCTGATACAGTGTCACTTTTTATATAATTCATGGTTAGACTTGGAAAATTAAAAGTGCAGCACATACTCATGTTTTATGCCACTTACGTCATTTTACATTTGTCAGTCACTGGCTTCAGCACACAGAAAAGTGCTGTAGAGATGGGAGTTGGGTCTGAAGTGGTGGGAATTAGATTTGCATGTGCAAGACTTCCACAGATAAAGTGCATCAGAACCACTGAGAGCAATTTAAAGGTGCACATGTGGATCAGTTTCTGGGTGACCTGCTTGGTCACTCACTAATCTTGTCTTTTTTTGTCTGGCAATGATTTGCTTTCTTGCATTTTCCCCCATTTTCTTGACACATGCTCGTTGGTTAGATGGTGTAGAAAGTTAGATTATCTGCGGCTGACTAGTTCCAGATATGCTGGGCTTTGCTGCATTAGTTTAGAAAATAAAACATTAATCTCTGTGAGGCTGTGATATTGAAACCAAGCGGAAACTCTCTTTGTGTCTGAGTCTTTGTTTCCATCCTCATGACCTCATGAATGATTAACCGCACTCTCTCCACACCAGACTCCGATTCAGAGGAGCACACTTCTGCTCGAGGGGGCTGGCCCCCTCTCTCAGGGACGCGCTCCCACGGCAGCCTGCCCAGGAAGAGGCGGTCTACTTCATCGCCGACATCCCTGCTATCCAGTGAGAAATCTCTGAAGAAGAAACACAAGCACTTATCCCTACTGCTGGAGGAAGCGGGCCTCAGCTCCTCTGACGACTCCTTCGACCAAGGTTACTGACCAAATCTTAGAGCTATTCGCCGCTTGCTGTCGAGTCAGACATCACTGTGTCTTAGAGCTTGTGTCTTAGTTTGGTCTTCACTAAGGCAGCTTTTTTTTGGGGTTTTTTTATTAAGACTGTGCTTTTGCTTGACGATCTCTACCTCTCTCGCTGCTGGCCTCTCTGCAGAGTTGCCATATTTTTTTAAAACAAATGTTTACTTCTACGGTGTTTTTTTAATGCCTGGATTGCAAACTGTTTTGTAGCATTTGTACATTGAACATTTTGTGAATTGTGAATTTTTCGCCCCCTCATAAAATTGTATTGCAGTTTGACATCTATAAGCTTTATTAAAGGTGTTGATTTGATTGCTACAGAATGCAAAGCGCCGTGGTCCTTGTGTCTGCTTCATCTGTCTGTCCGTCTCTGTCAGTACGTCCAGCTGCCCAAGTGCACCTCACACATCCTTTGAAGTGCTTTGTTCGTCAAATATCCCTGTGGATAGCTGGAAAATGGCTGTTCTGCTTAAGGGTTCACACTTGGAAAGCTAGAAGATGAATTCAGAGCACACAGAGCCCAGTCTGTTTGGACAGATAATTTCCTTGCTGCGCTTTTAAACGGTCATAAAATAGATGTGTAATGCTAGTGTTAGTTGTCGTGCTTCACTTTTGTTTTTAGACTAACGCTTCTTGAGCATGTGGCCTGGTGTTTGACGTTTTTGGGGGAAAAATGACCCAAGAGTGATTTTGGGATATTTGGACAATAGAGCTCCTCCTGTGTGTCTACTAAACCTTCAAATAACCCTTTTCCCTTTACGTTGCTGTCTCCGACACCTTGCTCTGTCCTCTCACCTTTGACCCCCACCCCCATCCCCTTCCTGCCCTACTCATGATGCTTTTAAGTGTCTCAGCCTGTTCCATGTGCTTGTGCTGCTGCTACTGCGACATTACAGAAGCTTGGCGAGGACTAGCGCAGCCTTGAGCCTACACTACCGCGCCATGGCCATTCTGCGCTGTGGCTAAAGCTTTGCTTAAGCTATACTGGGCTAAGGCCAGGCTACGTTACGGCTAGGCTCTCGCCGCTGCGCTGCCCTGCCCCACCCTGTCTGAGGCCACACCCCTGTCACCTGCTCTGTAAGTAGGATGTGCCCCTCCCTCAATTTTATTATTGACTAACATGGACTATGCTGAAATTGAAATGCCTACAGAGAATATTAACTTTTTGGGGGGGAGGGGTTTTTTTTTTTTTTGTTTTGTTTTTTTTATTGTTCACACAATTTGGAGCTCTAGCGGTAGCCATGGTTACCCCCACCTACCAAGTTAATGTCTACTGATGGCTTGTAAAAGTTTAAAGAGACACATTTGGTGTTGGTTTGGAACAGAGGATATAACCATGGATAATTAAACCACATAAGGGGCCTCACAGGGCTGTCCTCTCAGTGCCTGCTTGTCCTAACGTCTGTCTGCTACTGTTAACGCACCGTGGATTCACAGTACAACATGTGCACCAGATTTGGTTCCTAAAAGTAACTGTTAGAGCCTCGAAACAAGTCTTTAAATGTTTTCATTCTTGTCTCGAGCTGCAGTGAAAGTAAACTGTACAATTAATTGGGGTTAAAGCCTAAAAACCCTGCAGTGACCGGCAGGTATGCTCCAGGGAAACCTGACAGCACAGTCACCTCTGATTCTTCTTAGAACTGAGGCTTTGAACACAAAAATCCAGAACCACTTGATTTTCAGCCTAGTGATGAGTTTCCTTTCCCTAACATTTTTTTTTATAGTTCTGTGCTTTAGCATCACTTAAATCCCAAAGTTATAGCCTTTTAATAATTTTACAGCTCTTAAATGTACTGTGTATCCACCCTCCATGTTAACACTAACCCCCTCTGTTCATGAACTGCTAACTGCCAGCTACATGCAGCTAACAGCCACTATGCTACACTCTGAGTGTGTGTGTCTCTTTGTGTGCTCTTCTGGCTTGTCAGAGGAGGAGGAGCAGCTTTTATTTTATTTCCATGATGTTTTTGAGTGTTTTTATTTTTCCAATAATAAATAATATCCCAGTCAGCTCACGCGGGTCTTACTGACTTTGTGGGGACCTTAATCTGTTTCACCACTTACATTATGGGGACATAACTACTTAATGGGACCTCATGATGCAATGAATACATTTGAAAGTAAAGTGATGTTTTCAGGATAGGTTTAGGTTGGGATTAGGTTCAGGCAAGCTACAGCTAAGGTTATACGAGATTTCCAGTGTAAGTCAATATAACGTCCTCTGAAATCAGCTGTGGTGTGTGTGTGTGTGTGTGGGGCTCAGATGCATGTTTATGGTTGATTTTTCTTGCTGTTGCTTTCTCGTGCAGCTTTACATAAAGGCGGGCTGCGGCAGTTCAGACAGTGGATCTCCTCTCTCTCCACTGTTGTTTCTCTCCCGCCTACACGTGTGTGTGTGTGTTTATGTGTACTTGTGTAGACACATAGTTAAAGATCCGGGCTGCTGCAATAGCGGTGTTATTTCTTTTGTTAATTAGCCCTCTCTGTGGTGCACTCTCTCTGCAACAGTAGGAAGCGATCTGACCTTTGGTCCAGACCTCCTGCCGTGAACACATTTGTCTCTGAGCTGGAAATCTTTTCTCTGATGCAGAAACCTCCGAGGACGAGGAAGAGTCGGATTCAGACAACGACCCCGGTTGTGAGGAGAGCGGGCTGGGTCTGCTGGCCAGGTTTGCGGCGAGTGCGCTCCCTGTCAGCTCGGCCTCTTTGAGCCTCCACCACGACAGCAAACACTGCAGCAGGCAAAGCACTCTGGGTAAAAGATCTTACACACAAATGAGCTGTGAACTGATGTGCCTTCTCTCTCCTTTTGTTTTAATGCAGACAGACCCGGTTCACTCTGCTTAAACTGATTTCACACATTCCCCCGATGGCCTTTAACTCTATTGTGGTTTTTTTGTGGTTGAGCAGATTCACCACCTGAGCATTCGTTCAGGATTTTCTTATTGATTGAAGGTTAAATTTTAATTCATTTCTAATTGTCACAGCAAGGGTGTGTGTAACGATTCACCCTTGAATTATGTATTAGTTTCAAACTGATCAATACTCCTATTCACAGAGTTATTGATTTCAGGCAATCTACCACTTCAGTTCGTTAATGACTGGATGTTTATGGGAGGAGTCTAGTTTTATGCATGTGCGAGAGATACATAGGAAGAGTTTTTACCATCATATGACCCTCTCCTCACCTCCTACAGGTTCAACAGAGTGCGAGTGGTCAGACTCTGGCTCGGACGTGCGGTTAAGGAAGTTCCCTTCTCTGCTGCACGGAAAACGCTCCGCCCCCGAGCTCCCCCTTTTGCCACCAGCGACCCGCCGCGTTGACCAGAGTAGCCCCACCAAGCGAGACGAGGCGCTGCAAGTCAAACGCAAACCTCTGCCCAAATTACGCCCTACGCCTCGCTCACCCCGGAGATTTAGTTTAGACCTCGCCAGCAGCTCTGGGTTCGGAGGTTTCAGCGAGGATGAGGGCTGGAACCGCCGACGCAGCGAGAGGATTTTTCTCCACGATGCCACGGTTTCAGCCTCCACCCCTTCCACCAGTCAGAGCTCCTCGTCCTCCTCCACCAGCTCAGCCCCACCGCTCACACCGAAGGCCGTCTCCAGACCGAAGCCCACTCAGCCCAGCAGAGACGGGAAAGACGTGGTGAAAGTATGTCAAGAAGTCA
The DNA here is from genome assembly GCF_965226115.1 of Aulonocara stuartgranti. Lineage (NCBI taxonomy): Eukaryota > Metazoa > Chordata > Actinopteri > Cichliformes > Cichlidae > Aulonocara > Aulonocara stuartgranti. The sequence goes on along the minus strand of NC_138942.1, from coordinate 23,572,673 downwards.
CTGAGCTGTTACCGGCTCAGACTGAACAACAAAATCACACCTTTTCCCCCTCTCTTCTCACTCCACATCTTTTCTACTATCTTTTCGCCCCCTTGTTCAGACTCCTGCTCCCTCGCATCCTTTTTTCTATTGCAATGTTTGCTAGTGTGTGTGTTTAGGAGTGTATGTCAGAGCGCCAGCAGGGTTTCCTTTACTTCAGTCATTGCAGCACTCCCCTGCTGTCTGTGGCGTGTTGCTGACAAGAAAGGACGACTGCAGGCGGCTTGGATGCACCCCTCCCCCCCGTGTGTGTGTGTGTGTGTGTGTGTGTACACAATGTGATTCTGCCCAACAGAGCCTCGGTGACATAATTTATTCATATGCATGTTTTTAACTGTGTTGTAAAAACAGAAAAAGAAGCTGAAGGACTCTCCTCTGCCTGTGAGCCCGTCCACTCTGTGCAGTCCAGTCACAGACAGCCCTGCACCGCTGAGCCTCAGCCTGGCACGTAAGAGTCAACCAAAACCCAAGACCAAAGCCAGAGAGGTCAGTATGATGATAAATTTGCTGCAAAGATGCAAACTTAATTATGCTGACAAGGACAAAGCCAGATCTTTAAAGTTATTGGACCTAATAGTGCAAAAGGTACTTTGAGGCTTGGCGTGTGTGTGTGTGTGTGTGTGTGTGTACAGTATCAAAAGGTCTTCAGAAACAAACTAATAGCTTGTGTTGGATTTAACACTTTTGTTTTGTTACTGAGGGGAAAGAGTAAACCTAATTGTGTGATTTCTGCCAAAGTGTTGTATTTCTCACCATCTGCCGCCAGACAAAACTTGAGTTTGCCTTGGAAAAGGAAGCAGAAGTGTGTGCAGGGCTCTTTGTGCTGGTGGAGATCGTTTATTCGACAGCATAAGTGTTGTAATATGCTACTGTTTGTGTGTGAAAAGTTCATTTGTGGTGTGTCAGCCTGGTGATTTGGTGGAGTGCCACAAGTCAACATTAAGTAGAAAAGCCACTGTGTCGCAGGGGGAATCACTCTTGTTCCACAATAATTTGATTGTAAGGAAAATAACATCATCACGGTTTTTTGGGAATCTAATCAAATCTGCTTGTTTGTGTTGCAGCCTTCCAGGGGTGCGGTGAGCCGGCTGATGGAGAGCATGGCGGCAGACGAAGACTTCGAACACAACCAAGACAGCAGCTTCAGCGAGGACGAACTCCTCCCAGCACGAAGCAGCAGCGTGTCAGAGAGTGCCTCGACTCCCGGTCAGTGCCCGCAGACTCGAACCTCAGATTGTCACACATGCTAAAATGATAGCATGTATATTTATTACTGTTTGGGGTGGTGTTGTGTTCAGCTCCAGTGCAGTGTGTGCTAGATAAGGACTCTCTGGTGGACGGACTCAGAGTATTGATCCCGATGGACGACCAGCTACTGTATGCAGGACATGTGAACACTGTACACTCCCCTGACATGTGAGTACGCATTAGCAGACTTGTAAGTAGAGGGAAAAACATGTGACACATTTGAACACCTTCTTAGCTTAGCATAAAAGTTTGAAGCGAGCTTTCTCAGTAAAAGTTGTAAACACAAGAAAAGCCTAAAAGTTCATGCTGTCCATCACGTTTTCCAAAGTCGTCCAGTGGCCCGAATTGGGATCTTTACCAGGCCAATTTTTGCCCTCAGGCCTTATGTTTGACAGCCCCTGCTTTAACCACACACATGCATTCACACAAACATGGAAAAAGGAAAACATTAAACATGACATTTCACTGATGAGTTTTTGACCCACTCCCACTGTCGACATGAAATTTCACATCTGTGTTAATTTGGATCCTGTATGGTTATGTTAGACAGATATTTTTGACCCTGTGGTTGTTCTTGCTACAAATAAGTACCACCAAAACCACATTTTGCCACAATGACACTCACACAAAGTGAAAACAATAGTAAAGAGAGTGGGTTCCTCTATCTACTACACTTCAAGCTCTATCAAGATATGGCCTAAGCTCTGGTTCTGACAAAGAGACCACTCACACTACCAAGAACGCTGCTGTGGCTCAGGAGACTGTCTGACAGTGTTGTTTAAAGCAATGACCCTTGCTCGATGACCCCAAGCTTTTGACCAACTCCCCTTTTCCCACAGATACAGTGTGGTGGTGGAGGGGGAGCGAGGAAACCGACCGCACATCTACTGCTTGGAACAACTACTCCAGGAGGCTGTGAGTATCTATGTGAAATATGTGAGGTGTAAAGAGTAGCAAAAATAAAAGTATTGTGTTCATATGCAAAGGGAAGTATGAAATAGTTTGATGCTTTAGCTTGCCATATAAGAGTTCCTACTTCTGTGTGTACAGATCATTGATGTGAAGCCTCCATCCGTGCGCTATCTCCCTGAGGGCACCCGCATCGCTGCCTACTGGAGCCAGCAGTACCGCTGTCTTTACCCCGGCACTGTTGTCAACGGTGCGACAAGAGCACAAACAGCCACCACTTCAATGATAGGATTCATAAGCAAGTTACATTGTTGCCAGCAGCACAAACAAATGCAAACGATCTTAGCAGAGCTGCACTTTCATTGTAGGGATGTTACTGTCTTGGAGATTGTAAAGGAAACGTAACTGGTCTGGATTCTGTTCTTGACTTCAGATCGAAACATGCTACATCAGCCCTTTTTAATCTAATCTAACCAGATACAATCGTTCCTGCTGACCTGCGCATTTTCGTTTCTTCCAAACAGGAAGTTCAGACATCGATGAGAATGACGATCTCATCACGGTGGAGTTTGACGATGGCGACACGGGCCGCATCCCTCTCTCACACATCAGACTGCTGCCGCCAGACTACAAGATCCACTGTGAGCACGAAATATGCACACAACACAGTGTGAAAGGTTTAGCACCAGAGACACTCAGATTAGTCTTGGAGAATGAGAAGGGGGAGTAAAGGGGAGCAGTGAGAAAAACGGGGACCATGAAGCACATTGCTCCCTAAAAAAACTGAACATATTTAATGATCACTGAGTCCTAATCCCCGTGTTTCTCTTTGGGAACTTGTAATAAGCAAGGTGCTTCCAACACTTCCTGAGGGGATGAAGACAGTAGAGTGTATGCTCATACATAACAGTATCCTAAACATCTTAGCCCAGTTTGCACATTGCAGACAACCAACATGAGCCCCCAGCCCCCTGAAATCTCCTGCATTCATTATTAAAAGTGTGAAAAGCACAAACTTTAAACCCTTGTCTTCTTCTGTAAAGGTGCCGAACCATCCCCGGCTCTGCTCGTGGCCAGCTGTTCCAGGAGGAGGGTCCGCAAATGCAGCAAAGAGGGTAAAGAGGCGGGAGCAAAGCCAGAGGAGACCACACCCAAGATCAAGGGAAAACCTGGTCGCAAACCCAAACCCAAACCAGGTGAGCCAAACAAAGTACTAATACCATCACATTGTCTCGAACTCCTCAACTTTCTGCTTTACTCTGATAGAAAATTTTTATTCCCAAAGCTGAATGTCTCTGCGTACATTTTTACATGCTTGAGACTTTTTGTTTATCAGAGATAATAACAGAAACACTTCTGTGTGGTTTCTTTCTGCATTTATGAGAGAGGCCACTTTCGATGAGTCACGTTTTTAAAACAACAGAACCAGCAAAAATAGCTTGAGGTTCAGAAGTGTCAGACATCTCTAGTTTGACCATGTGTGTCATCTCTGATGTCAGTTTAATGAATTTACTGAAACTGCTGCTGTGCTGTTCTGTGAAGCTCGCAGCCCGTAGCTTTAACTGTAATAAAAAGCACACCGCTTGTCCGATTTGCTGACGCTGCCACGTTTTGACTGGGTAAGCAGTTCTTAGATGTAATATTTTCATTTTAGAAACGTTTGCTTGCTGATCTGTCTACTCTGCTCAGCATGACGAGCTGCAGACCACAAAAGTCACGAAGCCACACAATGGAAATGTCAGCAAATGCGGAGTAAAGCAGGAAATAAAATTACATTTGTATTGTTTTTCCTCTTTTCCCCACAGAGAGCTCCATGAACTCAGACGGTCGGGAGAAAGCTGATCCTCCACCTTCCTCCACCCAGCCAGTTGAAAGACCCCAGGCTCCAGCCAAGCCCGCCCAGGAGCGACCCTCCTCTGTCCAGAAACCAGCTCAGGAGAAACCCCGCCCTGCATCCCGGCCAACACTGGGAACCCAAACAAAACCAGGCCGAAAGAGCTCCGCTACATCCCCAACAAGCAGCCCTACGCTTTCCAGTCCAGTGCCCAGGAAGAGCAGTCCGGCGCAGCCTCCAGCTTCTAAAGCAGCTCGTTCTCTCCCTCCCTCGCTCTACCCCTCCACCTACGGTAAGGTCCTGACTGTGGATCTGTACAGCGAGCCAAACCTCAGCTCGTACAACAGCCAGCGCAGAGAGAGGGAGAATAACAGCAATGTCAGTCCTACTGCAAACAGGCCAATGTCTAGGCCCAGTATAACTGCTTCGTCTACTGCATCCAAGCCTGCTGCGTCATCCACACCCAGACCTACTTCTAGTTCCTCGCCTAAAACCAAACCCTCCTCAGACCATCACAGCAGCTCTAGACCCAGCCTAAGCTCGGGACTCATGCCCAGCCCCATTTCTAGGCTGTCAGCAGGCAAAACCAGCTCTTCTCTGACTCCCAGACCTTCATCATCATCTTCAATATCGTCATCCTCGGCTCCCAGACCTAAAATCAAGATGCCGTCCGACCAGCTGTCGTCCAGGCCAAGCTCCATCTCCAGGCCCAAGACCAGCTCTGGGCAGGGTGATGTGAGGCGGAAGTCTCTCTCCGCAGAGCCCCTCGTGAAGCTCGACCACGAAGGAGTCACCTCCCCTAAAACTAAGAAGACGAAGGCTCTGATGTTGCTGGAAGGTCGTGAAGTTAGGCGAGACCACACCCCCATTAGCACAGCCACAGCCAATCAAAAGCTACTAAAGCCTAAAGTGAGAGCTCCGGGTAGTGAGACTGGTGTGCCAGACAAGGACTCAACCTACAAAGCTCCAATGATGGCTAAGGAGAAGGCAGACAGTCGTGGAGGTAGAGGACAGGAGGTGGACACAAGAGAGGAGAAAGGTAAAAAGGAGGAGAAAAAGGAGGTGGAGAAGAGGGAGGGAAGAAAGATGAAAGAGGAATCTCAGAGCAGCAGCAGCTCAGACTCGGAGGAAGAAGGAGAGAAAGGGAAAATCAAGAAGAAGAAGAAGAAATGCACCTCAAGCTGCTCTTCATCGTCTTCATCCTGCTCTGGTTCTTCCTCATCTTCTTCCTCATCGTCATCTTCATCATCATCTTCGTCGACTGACGACTCCTCCTGCAGCTCAGATGAAGAGAGGACTCCTACACCTCCACCAGCCTCAGTCCAGAAGCCTCCAGAACAAGATAAACCTAAAGAAGAAGCAAAAGAAGAAGAAGAGGAGGAAGAGGAGGTGAAGAAAGAGGTTGAGGTGAAAATGGAGGAGGAAGAACTGTCTCCACCACCGCAGTCTCCCTCCCCTTCAACCTCTCCAACAGCTGCTGCTCCTGCTCCCTCTAAACCGGCTAAGCCAGCCACCGGAAAGGGCTCCGGACAAAGGGGTCGTCCTCCAAAACCAAAGCCCAGTGGAGGAGAGGGGAAAGCGGGGAGGCCAAAGAGGAGAGAGGGGGTCCACCTTCCCACGACTAAGGAGCTGGCTAAACGTCAGAGGCTTCCAAGTGTGGAGAACAGGCCCAAAATTTCAGCTTTCCTTCCTGCACGACAGCTCTGGAAGTGGTTTGGGAAACCCACTCAGGTGAGGAGAAAAATCTTTTTCTATCATGTAGGAAAAAAATTTATGAAATGTAGATATCGCTCTTTTCACTCTGTGACCAACATGTCCTTTGTGGCCCCTCCAGAGACGCGGTATGAAGGGCAAGGCAAAGAAGCTCTTCTACAAAGCCATTGTGCGTGGCAGAGAAATGATCCGCATCGGGGACTGTGCAGTGTTCCTGTCCGCCGGCCGCCCCAACCTGCCCTTCATCGGTCGCATCCAGAGCATGTGGGAGTCCTGGGGCAGCAACATGGTGGTCAGGGTCAACTGGTTCTATCATCCAGAGGAGACGAACCCCGGCAAGAAACTCACAGACAAGAAGGTAGAAGTTTGTGCTCAACACTGATCAAAGGTTTATAAAGAAAGACAGCGTTAATGTACTACACTTTTTTTCTTTTTTTCTTTTCTTTTTTATATAGAGGTTTATAAAAATGTGTAAGTGTTTGAGGAGCTTCCAGCTTTGTGTCCTAAGTGTAAGATTGCTTCCTCTGCAGAACTGGGATCAGATATGCGGTCAGTCTTTACCAGCAGCTCTGCACTCTTCCATCCAGAGGAAAGACTTTATGGAGGTGAGGAAAAGTTTTATCTCTGAACTTCAGACTTCATATTCTACTGCTGCTTATTCCAGTATGGGCAAACTGACAAAGTGTACTTAAATGGATTCACAACCAGGAAAAATACAACTGAATACAGCCATAAATAATCCTGTTGGTTGGAAAAGGAAAACTTCATACAGTGTTCTTTCTTATTTGTAATAAAATAACTTTCTATAAAAAAAAATTCACTACTATTTGGTCTTGCTACATGTTTTGCATGCTAGTCTTGAGCCACTGCCGATCTGTATTAGCCAGAACACAATGTTTAACACCAGCTGTAATCCCAAAGCTAGTCCATTTTAGCTAGCATGCTAACACTAACTTTCTTTGCTACCTCACTGTAACTGAGAGATCAATAATAATCGTTTTTTTAGGACAAAATAAAATGGCACTAGAAAGAAAAGACAAGTTATATAATAACTCACCGTCACGGCAGATGGCTCCCCCTCCCTGAGCTGGGTCCTCTAGGAGGCTTCTTCCTGTCAAAAGGGAGTTTCTCCTTCCCGCTGTCACAAAATACTTGCTCAAACGGTCTGATTGTTAAGGTTTTCTCTCTATTATTGTAGAGTCTTAACCCTTAAGTCTAGCATGAGCCACTGCTGAACTCAATAACGGACAAGTATTTGATTCTTGGGCTCTTAGCTGTAGAAGTAGTGGCTCGTTTTCTTCAGTCAGGGTGATGAGCCTTTGTTGTTATTTACCATTTATGTGTTAGTGTTGACTTGTCTGATGAATGTGGGTTACAAAAGCAGTAAACACAGCCTGTGTCTGTCGCAGCGCGCCCTCTACCAGTCGTCTCACAGCGACGAGAACGACGTGCAGACGGTCAGCCACAAGTGCCTGGTGGTGAGCGTGGAGGAGTACGAGCAGATGACCCACACTCGCCGCTACGCCGACAGCGAGGACCTCTACTACTTGGCCGGCACCTACGAACCCACCACGGGGATGATCTTCAACACCGATGGAGTTCCAGTCATCTGCTAAAAAAAAAAAGAAAAGAGAAACTCACTACGAGTTGATAAAACCAAATTGTGACCCGGCTTACTTTGGACCTCACTGGGAAGGAGTCAGTACCCAACCTGTCAAATCACTGATTTTCACTGGCGGTGGATCTTTTCACAGACTCCATGAACAGAACTGCTCTGAAACACTTTAAGTAAAACAAAAAAAAGCAAAAAATTAAGAAGACAGTCATGAACAGCTACTACTACAGAAACTGGAGACACTATGTAGACAGTATTAGAAGAAACGCGTCTCTTGAAACATTTGCACACACGAACGTCATGAACACGCTTCTGTTTTCCTTGTTGTGTTCATGGGAAAGCTTTTCGAACACGCATGAACACTTCGGTCTCCTTTTACAAGTAAATGCACCCTGTCTAAAGAGACACACGTACGCTCACACGTGCACAAAAGCAATGTAAATACAGACGCCATGTGACACAGTTATATAGAGGACAATAATGAGTGTTTTTATTTTCATCTAATAGATTTATGTCAGAGTACTTTTTTTCTAAAGAGGTAAACAGTCAAGAAGCTTTAATGAACTGTGAATGAAGATGCAGGAGATGCAGGCCTGTGTCAGTCTGTCCACCCCCAAACCTGCCCCCCACCCACCCACACACGCTCCGGCTAAACGGACAGACGGACCCCGCTGGTGTGATGTTGTGATTATGTTGCTGTGGTGATGTTACAGTCATGTTACAGTTATATAAATGTATCTACAGAACAGCAGGAGCGACAGACAAAGAGAGAAGGAGATGCACAGAGAGAGGTAGACTCCTCCTTACCAGAGAGCACCTAAAAAAAAAAAAACACTTAAAAATCTATCTGTCTTTAATTTAAACGCCCCTCCTCCTTCCACACAATCCCCCTTGACAATCCTAACTTGGGCAGACAAAACTGCCCGTGTGCTTCTAAAAACTTCCTGCTCCCTCAGAGACTCAGGCTAAAGAGAGAGGAAGGATCTTGTACTATTAAAAGCACTTCTCATTTTCATCTTTGAGCTCCTTGTTTTTAAAGAGGGGGGGAGACGAAAAATCCACCCCGAAAACACGCAAACACTAGAAAACAAAAGCAGCTGCTGTGGAAGTGTGCTGCATTTTGTTGTTTGCCCGCTTTGTTTCAACGCTTGGAGAAGTGGACCCCAAAGGAGGCGCAGACATGAGATGTGGTGCCTTAAAGGCCTGTCTGGATATTTTTTTTTTTTTAAAATAAAAGCATCCTGGGAAATGTAGGCCACCTCTCTTTTTACTTTACAAACAAAACGGGTAACCAAGAAAAAAATAAACCACAACACTTGATGAAAAAGGAGATCTGTGAATGTACTGCACGATATAAGCTAATGTATCAGCAGTGCAGGATTCCCAATGGGTGGATTTTTTTCCCTCCTCCTCCTTTGTTTTTTTTTGGTTTTGTTTTTTTATTTAGGGTTGTGAGCGCTGCAGCCGGTCTGAGAAGCATCAAGGTCATGCCTCTGATATTCGCCACGGAGCTGCCAGCACTCATTAGATCAACATAATTCAGTTTTAACACTCCTCTTCCGCAGTCTGCAGCGTTTGCAACCTCCAAATGTCCTGCGCTTGGATGCATCTTATTTTATTTTTTACTTTTGCTTCCGCTGTTTTATGGATGTTCATCGTTTTAGCCTCTTTAATCACATTTTGCCCTCCAAGCAATCATCTTTAACAAGAGTGCACTTTGAATGAGCTCCGCTGCAGAGGAGAGTCTTGTATGTTTTCTTAAAGTATTTACTACCCCCCCCCCCCCCCCCCCAAAAAAAAAAAAAAACTCCCGCCGCTGTCACCGTCTCTTCTCTGCACGCCACCGTTCCCCCGTCAGAAACAAGCAGCGACACATTCGTCTTGTTTTGACGTTGTTGTTTTTTTTTTGTTGTTAATTCTGTGTGCCTCGTTTCACCGTTTTTTAGTGGGAGACTGTTGAATGTCGTGCTCAGGATTGTGAGCATTTTGAGAGGCCTTACTCTCCCAGGCCTTATGATGATGATTATGATAATTCGCCAAATCTTTTACACCCCCCCCCCCTCCCCCCCAAGTCCTGCACCTTCAGGAGGAATAATCAGATATGCTCCCAGTCTGCTGGGAAAACGCCTTCTTTATGATCGTGTTTTGGTTTTGCAACCTATCCAACCGACCCGGAGCTCTTAACAGACTTACTTTGTTGTGTATAATTTGTATTGGATATAACCGTATCTTCTGCATACAGTATATCAGTGTATGTATACATGCAGTGTATGGTAGCTGTATGCTGTATAAACATGTAGGTTTTAAACATGTTGCCCTCTCTGCTTTGCTGCAGAGTTTAAAAATTGTCTTGTTGATATTCAATAGGTTTAATATTTTCTACTCTTGTTGAGCTCTTATGTCTAGATTTGTCTAATTTTTATCGTACCCTATATATCATGTTTTAAGTCACTCTGGAGGACAACCCCACATGTCCCTGTTGTTAATGTGGCAGCAGTGCCAGCACAGTAACAATTCCATATGCATTTATATATATATATAATCCAGATGTGATAGCCACAGAGTAAAAGAGAAAGTTTGATAATGTGCTGCTAGTTTATTGGTATTTAAAAAAAAAAATGAATCGGGTACAGAGTGAGTCCATGTGCCACTTTCTGAGATTGCTAACATCTTATCTGCTAAAGCCCCACCTGCTCCTGTCGGTTCATTTCAGACTAAAACTCGATGCATTTCCGCAGATAAACGTTTTTAAATGACAGGCAGGCCGAAAGTGTCTCGGCTCGTTGGCGTTTGGATGTGTGGGAGCATCGTGGATACACAGGTCGCACCGGTGTTTGCAGAGTGAACAAGCTCCGTATTAAAGTGCCCGTTATGAATGTTTGTTTACCCCTGGAGCTGCTCAAGCACTTTTTTCTGTGTGTGTGTGTCTGTGTGTGCGTGTGTGTGTGTGTGTGTGAAGGACAGAGGTAAGGAGACTGATAAGACATCAAGCTCTTATCTCCTGCTGTCACCACACACACACACTCTTACACACCCTTGTAACCCTTAAAGGTGTGTTTTATTGCCTTCCAATCTCTATTTGCCCCCCCCCCCCCCCAATCTCCATCCAAAGCCCAGCCTTAGGCCTTCATACAGGGTCCAACACAAACACAGACACACACTTATTCCCCGTTTCGCCTTCAATTTTTCTTTTTGTTTTTATTTTTTAGGTCATACATTTTAAGGGTCTGACTTTGTATATGTTGTTTATCATTGTTTGTCTTATTTCGGCTTTGTACTTGATTATTTGCTGTGATTGCTTTTTTGCATCCCCCTCCACACCCCCACACCATTTTTTTTTTTTTTTTTTTTTTTTTTGCACGTTTCTGTCCCCCCCCCCCCCCCCCCCCCGGCTTCCCCTCTCTGAACAATCGTCCACGCCTCTCAAGCAATACTGCTGACTGGCACTGGGAGCTAGCTGCTAGAGAGAGAGAGGAATGGGAGAGAGCGAGCAAAAGAGAGAATGAGAGAGAGAGAGAGAGAGAGAGAGGTGGACTGGAGGCTGGTTCTTCGTCTGCTGTTCCTTCAGTATCGTTATCGTCCTGTTACAGAAAAGATTATTTTGAAAATAAATAGAAAAATCATCTAAGTTTTGTAAATGATCCTTCACTGTCGGGGGGAGAAAAAGCTATCAGAATATACTTTGTACACATGTCTAATCTTGTAAAAAATGCAAAAAGAATACATTTTAGAGAGAAATCTGAAACCTGATATATTCTGTCACCCTATACTGTATGTGTAAGGAACTGTTCTTTTTTTCTCTTTTTTTACAGACAGCAACCACGTTTATCAGTGTTTCTTTGAAATTGTTTTAGTAACTCAATATTTTATAGGCAATCAATAAACAGATGGAACTGTATGTCTCTGACTCTCTGATTTGAAAACAGTGTTTTTCATTTGACTAAAGGTGCAGACGCTCGTGTTCTGGAGCTGTTTAATGTTTTCCGACAAATTGATTCATTTTTAGAAACTTAGTTCATTTACAAAGCATAGCAACAGGCACTGCTTCGTGGAAGCTGCCATGTTGTCCCGCCATCTTGAATACGGTGGCCAAAAGGGACATCACAGTTCAGGTTAGGCTCGAGTGATTTGATTACATTCTCACATCGAGTATTTTTTGCTAACATCCACTTTAAAGAAAGTTTTACTAACAGCGGCATTTACTCACAGAAACATTCAGGATGTCCTCAACAACTCACCTCTGTACCTCTTTCACCACCATCGATACCAGTTCAGTATCAGTATTGGAGTCCTTTCCCATAGTTTTACAGCCTCCTCCGTGGTAAATAGACATGAATGCTTTTTACCTGGCATATTGACACCTGAGGTAAACGGTGGGCTGATGGCCTACCCAGATAGCAAAATAATCCAGGACAGATCTGATGCAGAGTCACGTTTCTCCAGAGTACACTCCCTACAGATAAACAGTGGCCTGAGTTTTTAATAAAAACTAATAATAAAAATATTAAATTTTTTAAATTTCTGGTTATCTGCTGAGTGCTGATATTATTGAAATACTGTTTTTTTTGTTTTTTGTTTTTTACACAAACAGTAATAGAAACACGACGGCAACCCGTGGTAATTATGCGATACAATCTAAATGTAATATTGTGACTAAACCATGTTTGTCCTACAGTGGCCACCTTAGGATTATGCACTTAAATTAGAGGGGTAAGAAAACAAAACTTAGTTGACTGCAATCTGCAATCTACTGACATCTAGTAGTGAGATTTTATACACTGTACCTTTAACATTTTTTCCCTCTAATTCTGCTGCTTTTTGATTGCACATATTTGGAAACACCACTGAAAACAAAAACAAAAAAAAAAGCAATTCATGTTCCACTTGCTGCCCATCACATGCTGGCAGGTTAGTTAGTTGCCAAGGTTCCCCCATTATGTGTTCCCCACCTATATTCTCCACTTCCATCTCGTTGCTTTTAATCTCTTGCACACACATTGAGACTGAGTAATGCATGAGTTATACTTCTGCAACGAATCCATAGAGCCTACAGTGTAGCCCATGCAAGAGTTTGAGCTCCTTGTTTTTAAAGAGGGGGGGGGAGACGAAAAATCCACCCCGAAAACACTCAAACACTGGTGCAGTTTGATTGCTCTGTGGAGTTCAAGTGGATCATTTGAAAAAATGGAAGAAGAACTGTCAGAGAATGGATGGATGTAGAGCTCAATTTGGTTGCCAGCCATCTGAATGTCGCAGTAGAAATGGAGACTCAGCCAATCTTCTACTGTCCAACTTTGCTATATGAACTATAGACTCAGTTTGCTGTTCGTGGCTTGCAGGAGCATCATCCGGTGTTGGTTTTCTGCGGTTGTAGTTAATCAGCTTTAGCGTTTGATGTGTTGTGTATTCAGAGATGCTCTTCTGCAAACTGTGGTTGTAACAAATAGTTATTTGAGTTACTGTTCTTTCCTATTGGCTCAAAGCGGTTTGGCTGTTCTCCTTTGATCTCTGACTTCAACCAGAGAATATTTCCTCTTTTTTTTAGACCATCATCTGTAGATCCCAGTAGATCAGCAGTTTCTGAGATACTCAGATAAACTTGTCTGGCGCCAACAACCAGGCCACATTAAAAATCCCAAAACTCACCTTTCTTCCCCATTCTGCTTTGCACTGATTTGCTGCCATGTGACTGGCTGATTAGACATTTGTGTTAACAAGCAGGTGAACAGGTGTAGCTAATAAGTGGCTGGTGACAGTATATATGAGTTCTTTTCTGGTTTTTCAGACTGTAGGTTAAGATAGAAATGGCTGAAGGGCTGCATGTATGCTTAAGTCCTACTCTGCCTTCACCCAATCTGCAGTTGTATGTCAATCAGCAAGGATCTTCAGGCATGCTCTGTTTTCTTTTTTCTTCTTCTCTCTTTTTGTTGTTCTTTTTTCCTGTGCCTGTTTAGTGTGTGTGCGTGTGCACGCTGCTCCTTTAGTCAATAGTGGACTCAATCAGGACTCCATTTTGGCAGCCCAGTAATGAAGCTGTTGGTTGTGATAAAATGGAGGAAAAGTCCAGCTTCCTCCACTGAGCTGCAGAGACGACCACAGGAGACACATTTTCCACCGCTGACCGTTCATGACTGTGCTTTCAAAGAGCTGGTAAAGGTGTGTGTGTGTGTGTGTTTTGAATTCCTGTGTGTCAGCGTGTAATTAAATCTTTGCTGACATGAAGTGAGTGTGTGTCCCTGCTTCATGGTGAGAGCAGCAGTCAGAGGGGTTCAGACGCCTCTCTGCTTTCCCTTAAGGACCGGCATCAGCATAACACACACACACACACACACACACACACACAGGGCAAGACAGAAAGGTACCAGGCATCCTTAAATACACACTGCATTGCCATACACACCTTCCTGTGGGTGTGTCAGCATGTAGCGCTCTGATTGGACAACAGCACACAAATGGAAACATTCTATTGGCCGAGGCTTCATTGCAGCTTGTGCAGGGGGCAGAAGCGTGTATCTGTGTATGTGAGCGTTTTGAACTCATTACTTCTGAACCTGCTCCCTCTCACCCACCTCCCTCAGCTTCAGGCAGCCTTGCATTTATGTGTGTGTGCGCGTGTCGCACAGTTTCCCAGGAGACAGGTATCTGAGTGAGGGGGCGTTCAAATGCACGCTGAGCACAACAGTTTGAAAGGCTTGTTATTCAGACTGGAGTCTGCCCACAGACTTTCAGAACTCTGTGTTTGTCCTTCAGCTCTCTTTGGTGAAAGAGAAAAGGACATTTCTGCCTTCAGTTCCAGCTCTAACAACGCGCTTCGCCTCCTTACCTCCACCCCTCTCTTAGTTGTGCTTTTTTCCCTTCCATCTCAAAATGTCTTGCGTCTCTGTGCCATCGTCGCTCTGCTTCATGGCCGCAAACGGAAAAGGAACAGCTTCACTTTTTTTAACACCTGCCACTGAGTTTCTTACATTTGCGTGGCATTAAAGTGGCTACAATAATCATTTTCATCAAGGCAGCGCATTAAATAGCCACACAGGGATGGACCTGTAGAGCGCTATCACGTGCCTGCTTTGGTTCTTCAGCCTCGCTCTCACCGCTTTCAGCTGCAAAAATCTCCCAAGCTCCACTACGTACATTTCAGCTCTGCACAGCTGACAGATACAGTCAGCCAGCTGGTTTTAGCATTTTAAATAAATAAATCTGGTATTAATCTCAGAAGTTGATGGAGACGAAAAACAGAGGAAAGCAGAGTAAACCTCTGACTTCTGTGCAGTCATCAGGTGGCCCCAAACCCTCCTGAATCACAATGTTTCCCTCATATCAGCTCGACGAGTTTACCAAATATGTAACGACTTGATTACACATGTATATATTACTCCCGATCAGATTCATTGTGCTTCAGGTGACTCCGTGTTTCACGCTTTTGCAAAGCTGCAGAGCTCCAACAGCGTGGAAGTCCTGCTGAGCTGCAGGGTGGTGCAGATTTACCTGACATGTCTGTGAGTGCGCATTCTTTGCTTTCTCTGGCGTTTGATCTCCTCTCACTGCGTCTCTCGTTCTTCTCCCTCTTGTGGTAAATCTGAATGTGAAAAGACAAATATTAGTTCAGAGCGCGAAGCCACGTAGCAGAGTGTGTGCGCGCGCGCCGTGCGTGCACGTGCGTGGTCTACTGCATATCAATTAGCTATCTATTATTCATGCTGACAGTGTAATGAATGAAACATCACAGGCTTTGTATTTCAGGCATGTTTACTTGTCTCTCACTCTCTCACACACACGCAGCTGCCGTTGTGCGTATTTATACAGGAGAAGCAGTGTGAGCTCAGTCCCATTGTAGCCGCGAGGGCGAGGTGGCGCCCGCTGATGATGTGACAGCTGAATCCAGCCAAAGACAACCAGCTCCTCGTAATTAGGAGGGAAGGACATCATTTGGAGGGAGAATGAGGGAGGGATGATTTAGTTTGCAGAATCTCTCTCAGCAGCGTCCTCCAAATGGTCCAGGTGCCAAAATCCAGAGAAGAGTTGAGTTCATAAAAATGTCCATGTGCTGGTCTGCCCTCATTTGTTATCGTGGGCTCAAAGCAATCAGAGTGGATGCTGTGGGCGTTTTCCCCCCGGGTTTTGCCTCTTAGGCGACATTCTGTTCAGGCTGCCCTCACCCTCATGATGGGTGGAGGTTGTTAGGGCCCACGTGAGAGATCGTACAGACACAGAAATGGCAGTTTTAAAGGGGGGGGGACTCAACGTGCAGTTTGTTCTTTACGTAGCAAACCATGAGGATGATTTAAACACAAAGAGGCATGACACATTCTTGGCAAGACCAGAAGTTGCCTGACAAAAAAATGTACGTGTGGTTTTGAGTGACATTAATAGTGTATGTTTACTTGGTGTCAAGCTCTTCCTTTTCTTTGTTTGTTTTTATTACCAGGCAACAAAAAGAAGTACACTGTAATTACTCATTTCTAAATAAAGAAGTGTATTTTTCTAGCGAAGGGAGCGTGTTTTGTGTTTTGTGTGTTCATTATTATATTTAATCGTGTAATGACGTGTTCCTTTTTCGCCACGTTTCCCTTGAAAAAATCATTTTAATCTCAACGGACTTCCTTTTTAAATAAAGTTTTAATTAAAATAAAGCAAATAGAAATAATTAACTAAATAGATTTTTTTCCATTAACCCAGTTCAGGGTTGCAGGATCGTTGGTGCCTGTCCCAGCTGCCATAGGGCGAGAGGTGGGGTACCCCCTGGACAAATCTCCAATCTGTCGGAGAGCTCACACAGAGAGCAGACAGCAACTCACACTCACACCTACGGCCAATTTATTTATAATCATAACAGCAGTCATATATTGAGCAAGCACTTGTCGACAGTGGGAAAGAAGAACTTCCTTTAAAAAGGAAGAAACCTCCAGCAGAACCAGGCTCAGGACAGGACAAAGACACGGCGTGGAAGAGAGACAGAAATTAATATAATTTTTTTTACTATTTGTTATATTATTTTATGTATTTATTATATTATTTTTAATAAAACAATCGAAGAACCACAGTGGTCCTATAGATACACTGAAGCCTGTTAGGATTTTTATTACTGCTATTAATTTAATGTTTATAAACTCTATCTCATCACGTTCAATAACATTGCATTTAGTTTTAAAATAAATGAAATGAATATGTACAAAAAATCTATTTAGTTAGCTCTCATGTTGAAGCAGCTCTGGTATAACTGTGGCGTAATGCAAAATTACCATTTTTGGAGCAGGATCACAGGAAGGGAGGACTGAAAATGAAAACCATTTTTTCTGGCTTGGTTTGCTCTGTGGACTGTTTAAGGACACCAGAGAAAAATTGAACAAGAAGAAAAGATTAGTCAGAAAGAAACCCAGATAGTTTTTCAGTATATCCAACATTTGTCTTCCCTGTTCTGATAATTAAATATCTTTAAAGAAAAAGCATTTTTATACACAGCTAAACAAAATCTAGAAGGTTCCAGATGTTTAAGAAGCCCAAGCTAGCTTTGGCTGTAAAATGTAAGGAAAAAAAACATGTTGTGGTCTCAAGAGCTGAATTTGTTATCAGGATAACTGTGGGCATGACTCACCTACTTAAGCTGTATTTATGGCTCAGTGTTGAGTTGCACTAAAAGATGCTTTAAAAAGATATAGCTTTAGCTTTTGTGGAAAGTACCTTATATTTAAAGCTTGTTTTTTTTTTTAGCAAACTAAAAGCATCCCAGTGAATATCACAGTAAATTAGCTATGGACCATGCTGCTGAACTAGCCAGCCCTTGCCAGTGTTGGTCAAGTTACTTGAAAAAAGTAATCAGTAACTAATTACTGATTACTTCCCCAAAAAGTAATCCCGTTACTTTACTGATTACTTATTTTCAAAAGTAATTAATTACTTAGTTACTTTTTAAAAACACGATTTACAACCTGAATAGGTGATAAAGCGATAGATCTTTCAGCCCAATTCTACTTTTTCTACATAATCCATCATACAAAATGTAATCAAATGGAAAAGTCTCTTTTTAAAACTTGTTTTATTAGTTTTAATCTTTTAACTTTATGCATCAAGCAAAAATGTAATTATATGCAACATTCTCTGACTGGAAGAAATTTGTTTAATATCTAAACCTATTTTCTGCACATTCCAGCACATAAAATAATAATTTTTTTGTGTGTTTACACTCACTCTTTCAAATAGATGCAAGTAAAACACAGCAGAAAATAAATAAAATCAAAGACTCAGCGGTCCTGTTGCTCTATTTTCACCTTTAAAGCAGGAGTGGGGTAGGCGGAGGTTTACCCTGGTGCAGGTGTGCCTCAGCGGGCAGTGGAAGAATCCACGAGTTTCTCTGTGAATTTCCCATTACGGCGTAACGCACTCGGTGCTTGCTCAGGGTGCGGTGTTTAGGGGTTTTTTTCACTGTAAAAAGAAGTTTTCTTCCCACGCACAACGGACACTAATGTTTTTGTCACTTTTTATGGAATCAAACTTAAAGTAAGGTCAGTATTTCCACGCTTTAAACGCTGCACGCTCATACTCTCTCCTGCACTCGATATATGATCCATTGTTGATCTGCACACAGCTGTTGTCACCAATGTCGCACTTGCTTACGTCATTGTCATGAGACATTCTGGCAAAAAAAACCCCACGGTTTTAGTAACGCAGTAACGCAGCGTTCCTACGGGAAAGTAACGGTAGGCCTAATCTAATTACGATTTTTGCAATAGTAATCCCTTACTTTACTCGTTACTTGAAAAAAGTAATCAGATTACAGTAGCGCGTTACTTGTGACGAGTAACGCGTTACTTGTGACAAGGACCAGAGATGGTCCTTGCTGCCTGATAACTCCCAGCTATGCTCACTCCTCCAAATATAGCCACAAAAAAGGCAAACCAACGGATGGAGAGACATTGGGTGCTTCTATCTTTTATTTACAGTCTATGGTGAGATTATTACATTTTTTATATTAATTCAAAGTTGATTATCGATATCTTAGAGGTTGGTATCTGAATAAAAAACCTACAGGAGAATGTCAGAAAATAATGCTGAAATATCTTAAAGTCCCTTTGGGAATACAATCTCACGCTTGTTTGTTATAAATAACTTGCTTTTTAAGTCTTACAACCTGTTTGGATTCATTCAACTTCATAGTCATGACATTAAATTTGAGTTTTATTATTTAAAGTAGCAGAGGGCTGAAGCGTTCGCCAGCTCAATGCTGCCACCGGTAGGCCAGAGCTCACATTCATATCCTGAAAAGTTTACTGTCATATTTCATCTTTTATATGACAGATTTGTATTATTGTTTTCTATCCATCTCAGATATGAGACAATTCAGAGCATTGTGTCTCTTATCAGGAGGCCTCCATCTGTCCCTGTAACCAATCCACCGCCACTCAGCCATCGCCTCTCCTTCCTCCTCCTCATTCCTCCATACCTTCACGCTGTAGCCATTGTTCTTTATCGTGTCTTTCTCTTTTGCTCTCTTCTATTTCTTTCATCTTCATTAAGTCAGAAGTCGTAATGCTACTTTTTCTGCCATTTTTCCTTTGGCTGAACAACAATTTAAAAAAAAAAGACTTGATAGCAAATAGCAGCCTGGCTGCATGGCAATTATTTCGAACCCCTGCTGTCTCTTTATCAGCATAGATAGCACGTATTAGTTTGTGTTTGTCTTCCTTGCTTTAAGCATTGAGTTTGTTTAGTCAAATCTGTGGTCCATTAATAAGCAACCCTACACTCAAAAAAATCTGTTGTTGGATGAACACAATTTAATCATGGCACCCTTTTTGCACACAATTTAACCAAGTACAATAAACCCTTTTCGATCATGTCAAACCAACACATTTAGCATTTGGTGGTTTAATGTAATCAGATTACGTTGGATCAACATACTATACTTACATTGATTTGAAGTGATTTATTTAAGTATGTAGAGTGAAATTTGTTTTAATTCATTCTACACAATTTAAAAAGTTTAGGAAAACAGAATTAAATCTTGTTGTTTCAACAACTACTTTGTTAATCAAGTCAATGATTTCACTCATTTCAACCAAATTATTTCAATTAGATTTGTTTACATTTGTTACACATTTAGAAACCCACTACTTTACAAAAAAAAGTCACAATCAGATTATGATAACATTATCTTTATTAACTGGATTTAGTGGACAATATAAAAGCTTACCATTTTTGTACACCTGCAAGCATTATGCCACTTCAAAAGGTAAAACGTTAGAATACTTATTTACATAGGTAATATGTTGGAACCAAAGCTTCCACAACTAAAAACAGATGCAAAATTTGCTCAATATATCGACTGCATTTTAAAAAAAATTAAACTAAAAGATAAAAAATACATCTCCCACTTGGCAAGTTAAAACATGTGACAAAATAGAATTACTATTGTGTGAATTTGGAAAAATAAAATAATTAGAAATAATTTGGGGGCAGTACAACAACAAAACAATCCATAGGTGATGAAAATCTATATTTGTTTGGTGTATCTCATTGAAATAATTATTAGTTTGACCAATTTTTACATTTCTGTATTTATTTTTTTAATTTTGGTTGCAGTCCTCCACAGCTAGCAATATAGTTTTGCTGTGTTTTAAAACATGCTAGCAAGCAAAATGGAAACAATAATACAGTGAACTTAACAGGTGGCAGTGGTCTTAAACTTTACAGGACCTTGACACATAAACACAACATAGTACTTCTGTCAGTACTTCTGATCCATTTTGAGCCATCTATATAAGGACAAACAAAAATCATCTGCAGTGCTGTATAAAAGGTGAATTGCCCAACAGAGAGAATCCAAAAACTTAAAAAAAAAAAATTTAAATGAAAGAAAAAAATATAAACAACTCAAATATTACCATTATATATTGGAAATCACCATTGCACCAATGAACCATTCAAGACCTATCAGTCATTTTCAAGTGCCCTCACCCCATAAGCTTGTTTTTCAGAAACTGTGCCTTTGAAGACAGCTTTTGTCCATCAAGATTTAAAAGTATCTTCTGGAGGACTTCAAAGGTGCATTTAAGTTCTGGTGGGTAGCTCAGGTTCAAACAGTATACGAGTCCAAACAACAGAGCACATGCTTGTGCAATGTTACCCAAATCAGTGTTAGCCTCCACACCCTCAATCAGGACACCAACGTCCTCTGGGTCATCTTCAGGTTCAGCACCCTCCTTCTGGATGACGTACACCCCCATCACAGTTTGCTCCATGCAGCTTTTTGCCTCGCTGTCCGTATCCTACATGAAAAAATATAAGACAACAAAGTAAAATTTAAGAGATTGTTTAAACAACTGTTTCTATGCTGTTCATAAAATCCAAGTACAGTGGGGCAAAAAAGTATTTAGTCAGCCACCGATTGTGCAAGTTCCCCCACTTAAAATGATGACAGAGGTCAGTAATTTGCACCAGAGGTACACTTCAACTGTGAGAGACAGAATGTGAAAAAAAATCCATGAATCCACATGGTAGGATTTGTAAAGAATTTATTCGTAAATCAGTGGGGAAAATAAGTATTTGGTCACCTCAAACAAGGAAAATCTCTGGCTCTCACAGACCTGTAACGTCTTCTGTAAGAAGCTTTTCTGTCCCCCACTCGTTACCTGTATGAATGGCACCTGTTTGAACTCATCATCTGTATAAAAGACACCTGTCCACAGCCTCAAACAGTCAGACTCCAAACTCCGCCATGGCCAAGACCAAAGAGCTTTCGAAGGACACCAGGAAAAGTATTGTAGACCTGCACCAGACTGGGAAGAGTGAATCTACAATAGGCAAGCAGCTTGGTGTGAAAAAATCAACTGTAGGAGCAATCATCAGAAAATGGAAGACATACAAGACCACTGATAATCTCCCTCGATCTGGGGCTCCATGCAAGATCTCATCCCGTGGGGTCAAAATGATCATGAGAACGGTGAGCAAAGATCCCAGAACCACACGGGGGGACCTGGTGAATGACCTGCAGAGAGCTGGGACCAAAGTAACAAAGGTCACCATCAGTAACACACTACAACGGCAGGGAATCAAATCCCGCAGTGCCAGACGTGTTCCGCTGCTGAAGCCAGTGCATGTCCAGGCCCGTCTGAAGTTTGCCAGAGAGCACATGGATGATACAGCAGAGGATTGGGAGAATGTCATGTGGTCAGATGAAACCAAAGTAGAACTTTTTGGTATAAACTCAACTCGTCGTGTTTGGAGGAAGAAGAATACTGAGTCGCATCCCAAGAACACCATACCTACTGTGAAGCATGGGGGTGGAAACATCATGCTATGGGGCTGTTTTTCTGCCAAGGGGACAGGACGACTGATCCGTGTTAAGGACAGAATGAATGGGGCCATGTATCGTGAGATTTTGAGCCAAAACCTCATTCCATCAGTGAGAACTTTGAAGATGAAACGAGGCTGGGTCTTCCAACATGACAATGATCCAAAACACACCGCCCGAGCAACAAAGGAGTGGCTCCGTAAGAAGCATTTGAAAGTCCTGGAGTGGCCTAGCCAGTCTCCAGACCTCAACCCCATAGAAAATCTGTGGCGGGAGTTGAAAGTCCGTGTTGCTCGGCGACAGCCCCAAAACATCACTGCTCTCGAGAAGATCTGCATGGAGGAATGGGCCAAAATACCAGCTACTGTGTGTGCAAACCTGGTAAAGGCCTATAGTAAACGTTTGACCTCTGTTATTGCCAACAAAGGTTATGTTACAAAGTATTGAGTTGTATTTTTGTTATTGACCAAATACTTATTTTCCACCCTGATTTACAAATAAATTCTTTACAAATCCTACCATGTGAATTCATGGATTTTTTTTTCACATTCTGTCTCTCACAGTTGAAGTGTACCTCTGGTGCAAATTACTGACCTCTGTCATCATTTTAGGTGGGGGAACTTGCACAATCGGTGGCTGACTAAATACTTTTTTGCCCCACTGTAGTTAAAGTAATAAACAGAAAATTACACCACTAAAGTAGTTGTTAGTAATTACTCCAATACATAAATTATAAAATACACCTCTCATGTCAAAAGAGGTGGCATAATTGACCTCTCACCGGCCCCTCCCCCGAAAGGGCCATTGTCCAATTACACATTATAGCAACCGTTACTGTGTCTGACAAATATTAACCTCAAGCAAGATGGAGAAGCGGTGTGCCCACCGATACGCCGAGAGATTGTGTCTGGAGGAGTTGTGTTCTTTCCATTCACAAAGTCAAAAACAACGTGAATGGATTAAACAGTGTGTATGGCCCCATTCCCAGGTAACTGTACCGAACATTATGAAGCATGTCTGCTTGCACATTCGGGTACCCATTGGTGCGCAGAGGAAACCATTTGTTTGTCGGACGTAGCAAGAGTAACTTAGGGGGACAGGACTCGAGAAAAGGCTAACTCAGCTGCTAAAATAAAACAGGTATAGAAGTGTTAGTACTAAACAGCTCAAAGTTCATAGACATTTCTATTTACAAATACTGATGACCATAGCAATGAAAAAACAACAGGACTTGTTTTAATCCAAGTACAGATTCAAAAGCAATATTGTCTTGATGCATGTTAAATGCATTGTATGTTTGTGTATCAAGTTTAAGTAGGCATAAATTTCTTTCCTTCCAATACCAAATCCCAGAAATTCTTTATTGCAACGCTTAATACTGTTTGGTATTCAAGACATCCTTTCCCCAATACCAGGTGTCTTGTTGCTAATCTCAAAATTTTAATTTTAACGATTTGCATTTGAGGCAACGTCACAATTTGTATGAGAATGTTACGGTCAACATGCTGTCACAGTGACTCACCAAGTACTCCTTTATTAACTTCTCATAGTCTTCGTTTAGGTAGATGCACAAAGACTTCAAGATGCATGCTCGTCTGGTATGGATGTTGTCATGCTGGAGAGGAGGAGGAGATAATATGAGCCAAAACCAGGCTGTTTTTCTTAAAGCTATGGTAATCAGTTAACTTGCATAATTATTCTTTAGGTTAGAACCTGGCATGTACCATTTGTTAAGCTGAAACAAAATTGACAACTTCATCTCCAAATAAAAGTTATTTTTGCTGCCTATGACAAAGTCTACTCAATCCTAATACAAACCTTGGAGATGGCAAGCATGAGACCTCTTATTTTCTTTCCACGTGTCCCTCCTTTGGTCAGAAAGATTTCCATTAAGCGTGGCGCGTATTGGTCAAGCTCGGCAAAGAAAGTAGATAGCAGAGGCTTTGTGGTGATTCGCAGAAACTCCTTGTCAATCTGCAATAGAGAACAAATACATTGATTAAAAACTCAACTGTATATTTCACTCACTTCACATCTAAGCTGACTAAAGCTGCTTTTAGAAGACCATGCAGACATCAGTGCTGTCTGTGTAGAACATGAATCAGTCTGTGTCAGATCCTGAATTTGAAATTTCCACTAAAGTCACAAGTAAGAGGCAAGTGGAACCAAGATCTGGGCCATTTGCTTTTTGAAGTTTGCAAAGACTGCTAAATTGCACCAGTGGTAGTTCACTCTTTGCAACATAGTATGCTGCTCTAAACAGATTTTTCAGGTTTATTTTTAGTATATTATTTGCAATTGGTGTTTGTTCTGGGAAAGATATTGCAGACTGAGCAATAATCCATTTCTAATGGGGGCCTTTCTTAAAATTACTGGTCCCAGTAACAAAGGCGCTTGTCGACTCAGGAATCGAGGGAAAACCAACAACACACCCGGCAGAACATTATGTTATTTACACGGGTGCACATAAGTGGTCCGCATGTGCGCATTCGCTGTCAAAATAAAAGACGCGCACCAGATAAGAAGTTGCAACGCGCGTTTGCATCCATATAAAAAGCACTGTTTTTGTCCGCTAGAGTGGGATTTTCACGGCACATTCTGCACCACATCTGTGCGTTCATCATTTGTTTGAAGCCAGCTCACCTCCTTCAACCACTTTTCTGAGAATACGCGCTTCTTTTGTGGTTTGGACTCCTTCTGACATTTCTTTGGAGGTGGAGGAACACCAAAGTAATTGCTTAAAGGAGCTTCTTGACATCTTTAAGAGTTCTAAACAAATGTCTGTCCTCCTCCTGAAAATCTTATGTACGCAAACACGCGTTGCAACTTCTTCTCTTGTGCGTGTTTTTTTATTTTGACAGCGAATGCGCACCTGCGGACCACTTATGTGCAGCCCTGGTTATTTAGCTCGTCATATTGCAGCCACAGAAATCCTTTTGTCCATGAAACCATAAAGCTGCACTTTCTTTTTGCCTTATAGTCTGATTTGTCATAACTTCTCCGTTTTGTGGTAAGCTTTTCTTTGGCTGTCACTTCTTCACCCTGACCTGTCTTATTTGGCTCAGCAGAACTGAAATATATATCTTCCTGCTTTTACACACGCACTCACATAAGCTCAGCGATTCTCTGCGCGATCAACCTCTCACATGTTTAAGCTGCGGGAGATTTCACTTGTCATGCTTGCATAGTAAGCTAACGATTGATAAGACGATGTCAGAGGAATTGGTGCGCAAATTATCCTCACTCACAGATCAGTCCTGTCGCTCTCTATACACAGTTCGCACGATTGCAAAGTGAAAGCAAAAAACAAGCGCAAATTCAAACGCGATTTCAATATGTCACATATTGACAGTGGCTCACCGATGCCAATGACATAATTGCCCAGCTACATTTCCGAAAGAATGCAAAAGCATTGACATATATTTTTCCTTCCTACAAAAGCCGGACGGGCAGGGCAGAGATAGATTTTGGTAGCCCGACTGGAAAAATCGCTAGCCCCGGGACGTCGGGCTAGCGATTTTGCGAGCCCTGTACAGCGTTTCAATAATTTGTACCTACTACTCTCCCTGATGGAACAACGCTTGCACTGCCACATACAAGTCACTGAAAGAAAAAAAGAAAAGCAGTTTTAAGGATGGTTTTATTGGCACCTTTTTTTCCACTTTGATTAAATCATAAAACTATCATAATAAATATATGATGGTAAAAGGCTTACCATGTATTAAAGAGGAGGCACAAACAATCAGCAAAAGGGGTCAGCTTTCTTTGTGGTGTTACTATGGTAAAGAAAACAGACAATTATTTTATAAAAATTCCAGTGGATTTTTTTTAACTTTGTTGCAAATGTATAAAAAAAAATACAAATACATATAAATACCTCTTGCAATATAAAATTCACAGATAAATATCCAATCTGTTGCCAAATGTAATAGCAGTGTTTCACACTATGCAATAAAGATGCTGGTAGTTGCGGTAAAGGTCCGACAGGCAATTTTCATAACTATCCGCCACTGCCTTTTCCTCTGACCTCGTGTTTATGCTCTTTTTCCCATGCACTAGCGATCAAGTCAATTCGAAGGATGCAGCCCCTGAATTTGGACACAGCTAATATTTAGCAACTCGCGCATGCTAGTTTAACTTGCATTACTGTGAGAGGCCGAATGCTTAAAATAAAAGGAGAAAGAAAGAAAGAAAAAATGCAAATAATAATAAAAAAAGTGAACAAAGACCATGTCTTGCAATAACCGTCATTTAAAACCAAAGTGAATGCTAACAGAGCTAGGTAAAAGTTCAATGAGACAACCATACTAGCTTTAGCTAACTTCATTTACTTTGAAAGTGAATTACAAACGTGTTAAATATTGAATTAAACATATCAATAACCGCTAAAAACACTATAAGACTAACTGCAAAAACAGGTAAAAAAAAAAAAAAGAAAAACAATGAAGTGGAAATGCTAATAATAGTATAAATATACCCAGAGCGGATTAGAAATCAGGTATTAGACGGTACCGATTGGCACCGTCTAATACCAGATTTTCACTGCATTTGCTCCACTCCCGCTGTCTAATGACAACTTACACATTTGGATTTAAAAACATTGTTAAACAATTAACGGACAGAACAACTTCGTTTGACTAAGATATTTTGAGTTATTTATTACTTACCTGTATTGTGGAAGATTCCGCAGAGGGAAATGGCAGTTCACTGAACACATAACTTTCTCCGCGTTCCCGCCTTTTCACTTCTGGGAAGTTTGAGCATGCGCACTAGGCATCGGTTTTAGAGTTGTTGATTTAAAATAATTACATTTAATTGAACTGAAGAATGCAAATCTAGTTCATTAAACTTTTTGTTATTTTATGTTAAACCAACAACTGATAATGATTTAAAAACCTAAACTCAATATGTTCATGTTAAATAGACAAATGTCTATTGAATTAATCAAACAACTGCCTTAGTTGACTTTTTTGAGTGTAGAATGGAAATGAAGGATGAACCGTAGCATAGAGAAAAAGACGAGTGATCCCTGCTCAGGGAGGCATGGAGATACAGCAGATGTGCAAGGAGGAAGCAAGCGTATGAACGAGCATAGTTTACATGTTCTGATGCTCAGATAGGATGCTGCAGATTGTTACAGATAATTGCATACAGCGCGATCATGGTGCTTATTTCCTACATTCCTCTCATAGCCTCTGATGATGTTCTTGCAACATTTTAAATTTAGCTGTGACCATGAAATGCTGAACTACAACAGAAAGACTAAAAGTAGGACATCGACAGTCACATGCAAATAGCTCGTTAGGTGCATACAGAGACATTATTATCTCTCTGTGTATCTGTTCAGCCAGAAAAACGAGAACAGCCGACTGGAAAAGGTTGATCTGTTATGTCTTCATGTAATGTTTTCTGGAATGCAATTGTTGTACTTTATATACCAGCATCCAGTAATGATGACATGTCTGTAGTACTGTATCAGTTACTGTATTTAATATTTCACATCTCTCTGTCTCATGTTTTTTTTAACCAAAGTTTTAAAAACTGCCTGAACCCTACAACAAGCACAACGTTCAAGCCAAAAGTGAAAAAACGTACGTGTCAGATATCCAAGAGGTTTATGGAGGGAATACAGGATGATCTGATCTATCAGATGCTCTTATGGATGTTTTGTACAGAAAGGATGTGTATCTGGAAAGATCCAAAAGTACACAAGTTCACAGATCTGTCAGGAGTCCATGATGTTTACTGGGGCCCCTTCACGGAGTTCTGATCTTCCACAGATGGTTGTGTTATATTGTCCTGATGTGATGTGACTGCAATTCATCAGTTAGAATACAAGATTCGTACATCGCAAAGCTCTTATGTCTAGCATAATGGAATCAAAGGGTTTTTCAGGAAACTGCGTACAGTTAATGGAAAGTTACAGAAAGACTAAAAGAGGATGTGACTGTGTCATTTTCACTGCTTTATAAATTGAAGGATTCTGTTTTGCACACATGCACAGTCCTTCATACTGGTTGGTTAGCTGAAATAGAGAAGCCTTACAAATCAAGTGTTCAGTTTGTCATTCAAAATGAAAATCAGGTACTGTTTTTGTCTATTTTTCTTTTTTCTTGAACTTTAATCTCATTTTAATGACAAAACTGTAAACAAACACGTCTCTTAAACCATCTGCAGTTACTCCAAACTTCCCCAAGTTGTATTCAGTGAAAACCAGGGCTTGCACATGACTCTGGAGTGACAGAGTGACAAACACATTCTGCTGTGACAAATAGTGTGTCTGATGTGATGTCCCTGACTTCAGCCCTAGTTAACTGGTGTTTGGGACGAGGTTAAACAGTCCTCCAGAAATCCTGCTTATCAGCAAATACACTTAACTTTCATACACAGGATGCCCTATAGGCACCACTGGCACCTTATATGGTGTAGTATGTGAATGCACTGGAGTCTCCACTTTTTTGCAGAGTGGTTGGAGATATTACTTATCCGCTGTCTCCATCTATCCTGCATCAGCTGCCATTGCACAAAACCCAGAAGCACGTTTTTGCCGACGTGACAGCTGCTTCAAAGATGGTTTGCTTAATCATCATCAGAGCGAACATTTATCGATGTTGCTTATCACTCTCTTCGTCTATGTTGCTCCATTCCTCTATTTCTGGTTCCTGTGGTTTTGTCATTTGCTTAATCTTTCTCTGTGGTTTTAGTGAATGTGTGACAATTTTTGTTCAAATGGCGATAAAAATGAGATCAAAAAAAAAGAAAAAAGAACAGCATCTAAGCGTGCCAGCTAGTTAGGTTTACACAGATTCCTGGAAGCAGCAGGTTCTCCAGACGGCTCGGTCGACTTATCTACCTCAGCAAAAAACAAAACATCCATCTTCAGGTCCCTGAGAAGTGACTTGGGTACCACCTTGAATCTGCCTTACCTTGGGGACCAATCATCAAGGACTGGTCAGATATTTTGACCACATATGGACAGCTACTGTGAACACATGTTTCTACTGCTTTATTTGACCTAAAGGTGTCCAACAGTAAAGCTTTGAGAACCTGCACACACATTAACAGAAATGAATGAGCCTCACAGACTGGACAGTCTGTACTCCGGCCTCCACTGTGCACTACTGCTAGCGCACTAATGAACCCCTTAAATCTGTCTGTGTCCTCACTGCAGTGATTAATCTTTTCTTGCTGGAACATATGGAGTGTAGACTTCCACCGAGTGGACAGGGGAGCCATCGGGACATTTACTCCTGGAGTTCAGCCAGCAGCCTGTTTGAGTCACCAAGGCTGCTTCAGAGTTCAACATCTTCACAAATCTGCTGTTTCTGTCTCTTGAATATGAAAGCACTTTGAAAGCTTAATGGAAATCCAGATTCCACACCAGCCTGTTGGCTTTCCCTAACCAAGAACAGTCACCTGACCAGGTGTGTGAGACGTGGGGAAAAACCCTGATACAAGGGTCATTATTTAGTCTTTCAACTGCGTGTCTGAAAATCTGAAAATACAACACCACAAATAAAATCCATAACTATATTTTAACAGTTTTCCACAGTTAGTTGCTGTGTTATAGGAAACAGACAGACTGACTCCAACTTATTGCAACATTTATGGTAGTCTTTTCTGACCTGTTGGTTTTCTTGACAG
Source organism: Aulonocara stuartgranti (assembly GCF_965226115.1). Taxonomy (NCBI): domain Eukaryota; kingdom Metazoa; phylum Chordata; class Actinopteri; order Cichliformes; family Cichlidae; genus Aulonocara; species Aulonocara stuartgranti. Next base: position 23,543,384 of record NC_138942.1, on the reverse strand, counting down.
TCTCATTGTTAACCCAACGTGGCATGACTTCATCTTATTGGATAAAACAGATGCTGACAAAGTTTAAGTTTGAGGACGTAATTTGCAGTTGACAAAGGTGATAAATTGCGCTATATGTTACTGAAATACTGGGGTAGGGCTTGGTTTCTGTGGACTCACACAGAAACCAACTTCCACAACAGTTTTGTTTTGTATCCTATCAGATTTTATTGTAATTAAAAAACATTATTCTCCTATTCCTCATTTATGTACAACCCTGGCAATTAAAGTGATTCTGATTCTGGTTACAGGGAATAGATGTAAGTTGCACAAAAGTGAGTGGTCAGCTCAGCAGTTTTGCATGTCTAGTGCTGGTTCCTCCTTCTCTGTTTGGGGTTTGATTCACACCACAGAGAGAGTAAAGAAGAACAATTTTTAACGATGCAAAAACAGCGCTTGTTGCAATTTCACATCAGTAAAAATAAAGGATGCAAAAATAAGCGCCCCGTGGCACAGAATCACACTCTTTCTTGCAAGTTTCCTGCAACATGTGACGGATGTGATAGATAACGTTTCAAAGGAAGCAGTGGGATGATGATGCACATGTTTAGAGAAACAAATGAGCTGACGCGAGGCTTCTCATTATGTGTTTAACTTCAGACTTTAAATTGCAGCATCCACCCAACAACACTTTCACTCTCTTTCCACCTTTCTGTATCTCCTCCATCTTCCTCCCTCTCCTCCACTCTTCCTCGCTACGGTATGTGGAGCAGAGTGACTAATGATCAGTGACTCTGTCACACACGGGAGACTTGCTTTCCCTGCAGCCACATCCAAAATTAGCACACACAGACACCTATGAGAACACAGGCGTACACAAGTCTGCGTGCAGACGTTTCCAACCAAAAACCAGAAAGGTGCATGCACGCACTTGCAGATGAGCAGCTCCACAAGAGCGCTCTGACCTCTGTAGCACAGCACACAGACGGAGGTGTCATTTGTCTCAGTGAAACATTTCTGTGCCACAAAGAGAACTTTTTCTTTCCTTGCAGAGAATAAGATTGGTTGTTTGGAGCCCCTGATCTGCTGTAGATATTGAAGTCCTGTGAAGTCCCGATACTGCACGGGACTAAATGCTGTGCTCTGATATTGTGCTCTCTCTGCTGGATGGAAGCAGCAAATACAAATCAGCTTTCAAAAGCTGTTTTCTTTTCAGGAGCACTTTAAGAGTATTGCACTTGCTGGAATGAAATGAATAAAACCACAGTTTCTTGTCTCTTCAGTTTCTTTCCTGCAGCAGGCTGCTAACTGACCCCAGATCACACAGCAACCAACCCACACCTGAAGAACAGAGCAGCTCCGGCATCAAACCTCCCTCTAGTGTTTCATGTTGTGCACAATTCCAGATAATTCGGTGTTCAAACACTCGTAATCGTGGCTGGATTTGTGCGAGCTCAAACGAAAGGAAAAAAAGATTTCGCGAGATTCGAGCTTTTGTGGTGCAGATCGGTGCTGCTCACAGCTGTTTAAACATGAGAAAAAAGGGGGGGAAAGAGCCATATCCTAGCGACTGAATGTGGTTGCAATGTTCTTCCTGTTTTCACAGACACAAATTATCTCTGATCTAAACCATAGCATGCGAAAGAGTCTTATCTCCATTTCCATAACTGCAAAAATAGCAACACAAACAGCAGATGTTTGCTGAGGGTATGGGCAGACGGATCCTAAACCAAAAAGAGAACAGTTCATATAAAAGCACTTTTAGTTTAAGCCATTTTATTTTATTTTTTAATTTTTGCACATTTGCTCAGTTCCTACAATAATATCTGTCATGTTTTGACAGGTGAAGTACTACATATCATTTTTAAAGGGTATCCTGTCCTTATTTACTTCAACACCCTATAAATTGTAGTCAGGAGAATGATCTCTGTTGAATCCTTCGCTAATGCAAAAGGATTTTGCATCAAAAAGCTGATTAGAGACCCAAAGCTCACACAATAATTTAGCCAAAAGAAGCTCGCGGCACCTCTTTGCAGAACAGGTCTTTACAGAGGACGTGCAAAGCCCTTAAACTCTTCTTTGTTTCTTCTGTTTCACAAATTAACTGTGAAATATCATCACGTTACAGTGTGTGCGTGCATGTCTGTGTATGCTCCATCCTTTTACACCATCACAGCGTGCAGTCACATGTTGAAGCCTAAAATAGTCAGCGTGACGTAGTTCTAAAATATATCATAGTTCAATAAAAGTGTTATGGAACAGTGTGGCTGAATTTATAAACAGAAACAGGAAGTCACATGCTGGGTGGAAGATATCGGCCCCGATGGGTGAGATAAAATGTAGAATGAAAAGAGTTCCCGTGCTTCTGTTTCTGTTCTAACCAGATCCCTGTTTTCATGATGCTGAAAGTGAAAGTCGTTGCAAAGCTGTGGCGTAACCTTCAAACTCCTTCACTTTCCATCACAGGCACAAACCTCCCCCTTGGGGATCTTTTGCCCACTGCTCCAAGGCTCACTCTAATTGTCATCCAACTATTCCTTCTGCCTCTTTTGCCCCTTTTTATGTGATTTCTTGACACGCTTTCTCTTTGAGGATCTTTCTGCTGTCATGTGTGATTTTGTCAGAGCTCTCTGAAATTTTCAGAGATTCATTTTTTCATGAAGCTCGTTCTTCTGTGAAGCCCATCATGTGTCACTTTGGATAATCCGAGAAAAGTCTATGACATGATGAAAGTCCGACATCACCAGTGGAAAAATTCCCGGAGTGTACATGCAATTCTTCTTGTAGTAGATTATTAATATCAATTTTGCTGGATTCATGTTCTCAGCTGCTCCTATGAGCTGTGACAGCATGCTGTCTTCATCCTGTTCTGATCCTGGAGACAACTTTTATTTTTCATTTTTTGGCACGTGGCTACAGTTAGGTCTAATTTGTCGGACAAGACACAATATTTCACAATTTGTATAGTGTTGCCTCTTCATACTGCCTCCATGGATTCATTCAGACTGGTATTGCATTAATTGTTTAGGAATATCAGACATGTTTACACAAAATCCTCAAATTTCTAAAAGTTTTGCTTTGGTTTATTGTCCATTTGCACTTTAAATCATTGTCCAGATAGTTTTGGAGCATTTGTCTGAATCTGAGCAGAGACTATAACCCTGTACACTTCACAAGCCATCCTGCTGCTTCTTTGCAGTCACATCATCAGTAAACACTGATGAACTATTATCAGCCACACATCTGCATAACATCCTTCACCATGTTTGACAGATGATGCAGTCCGCTTTAGATCCCGAGCAGTTTCATCAAGGTTATCTTGGTTTCATCAGTCAAATGTTTTTTCCAGAACTGTGCAGGCTCCTTTAGATGCTTTCGTAAAGCTGTTTCGGTCTATTTATTCATTTTTTGTGGTCTTACTGCAGCAGGAATGATCACAAAGTTGCATTCGCTGGTGCAACTGAAATCATTATTAAGAGTTTAGGTGTGGTGTGTGATCGTACACCACATGGTCTCTAAGTATTCACTCTTCCTGAAGTTTAAATATGTACAAGTATGACGTCCTTTGAGGTTGTTTCTTCCACAATGGGCGTCTTGAGGACCATATTTTGCAGTGGTGAGACAGAAAAGAGCGAAATCAACATAAAAAAACCCCCATCATCCCATCATCAAAGTAAAAATGGGGAGTTGGTTAGTTAGATAGCTGCTAGTTTCTTGTTTACCCTTCTTGAAAACCCTACAGAAAAATAATTTCCATAAAAACCAGACTGCTTTACGAATCCTCACAATGAATGTGCGAGTTCATCGTGAGGAATGGTTAAAAAAAGCATTCCTGGGAAAGTTGGATTCCCCCCTCTCTCAAAATGTCTGCAGGAGAGAAAGAAAGAGAAGGAGAGAGACTTTTCATGTCCTTTAATGACACAATTGACCAAAAATAACTAAAAACACCTTCAAACCCAGCAGCTCGCTGAGAGGCCGCAGGAAGCAGGACATACATACAGTAATGAGGTTAGCTCCCAAATGGCATCCCACCGTATTTCAAACAGTGCCAACATTCTCCATCCAAGCCATCACTTACATAATGCAGTGCACATTTGCAGCTTTTTACATTGAGGTCTGTTATTTATTTATTTATTTTTAAATATAATATATAAACTGTGAACTCGGCTGCTTCTCTTATCGCTGAAAAATTAATCAAGTCCAACAGGAAACATGAGGGAACGGAGACGCTGCTGTGCGTCAGCTGGAAAAAAGAAAGCGATAAATAAAGGAGGGGATCCAGGGGTCACTTCAACTAAATAAAGCTACAAAAGATATGAATCTGATTCTTTCTACAGGCTTTGCAGTAGTGAAAATAAATGCCTTTCATTGCCTTGAATGCATTTTATTCTATTTACAACTTTACATTCACTTTTTTCTCCCTCCCCCAATCGCATCTGTCATAAACACAGACTGTTTGGCACTAATTATTTTGTCCCCTTATATCCCACATCATCACATAGACATTTAATACAGACACCATTCAAAGGCGGTGCAAAGCATTTCAGATAAACCAACAAAGACTAGCGTGATAGGACTGCAATACCTCCTCTGGTAAATAAATACTTTTTTCAGCCATCAGGGGGCGCAAGAAGTGACGTGAAATCTCTCCTTTTACACGATTTCTTTCTTTCTTTCTTTTTTTACCCTACAGCTGGTATTGTTTGTGTGTCATGATGACAATTGCGTGGTCCTGGAGACCCTCTGCTGTAGTAGGAAATACCACACCGACAGGTTCGAGTACTTTGTGGACAGATTCTTTCAACACAGTTTCACAAACATGCAAGATGCAGTCACAAAATGTTACAAGTGTTTAGAGATTGAAAAAAAAAGAAGAAAGAAGGTGAGTTTAGAGAGGAGCGTGGTCCGCTCACGTGAAACCAAGCGGTCACCCCGAGGTTGAGGGTGTTGTCTGCTCCAAGGTACGAAGCAATCAGACTGATTGGTGAATTTTTGCTGATAATCATTGTTTAGTTGACTTTATAAATGGAGACAGATCATCAACATGTTGCACTCAGTCTATAGTAGTCTGCATCGAAGAGTACAACTTGTCTGCAAAGTGTCTCGTTGTAGGGGTTTGGATCAACTGGTTGCAAACTATTATTCTCCTGTTAGAATGCAAGGTTGTTGAGCAATCCTGCAGCAACTACGTCACTATTGAAACAGAGGGAGTTCTCTTTCAAATCTGTGAGGTTCTGGATGGATTCCGAATTTGAAGTAGTTGTTGTGAATTTCAGTGTTTGTTATCACAAACAGACTGCCAACTTGACTCCATTTAGTCTTTTTGTTCCTTTATCGTCATCTCGATGCAACAAATTCGCTTTGAAGACAACGACTGACTGCAAGTTGTTGCAGATCCGATTTACGTTGTCAAAGCAACCATTTCAAAGGCAATGACATTAAAATTTAATTGCACACAGTTGCAATAATTGCCTCCAACCATTATTTCCCCCAGTCTGGTTGCAGCATTAGATATCTAACACAGTGCTCTCAGGGTCAAAAAAATGTCTTTGAGTCTTAGGCAGAAAAGACACTGATTGTTTAACCCTTGTGAGGTCTGAGTCGTTATTGGTAACAGCTCATAGCCCCAAGCCCTAACCCAAGATGTAAGTTTTTTTCAGTTAGAATGATTATTTGTTTGAAAAATGACTTATTCTGATAGCACAGGGTTAGGGTCATCCTCAATGAGGGCTGAGATCTCATAAGGTTAAACTGGTTTTAATAACAGGGTCCGAATAAAATGAGCATTTACGGAACTCATCGTCTAAAAACGCTGATCATATTTTTCCGTGAGTCTGAACACCATCTCGCTTCTATGATGGGCGACAGCTCTGAGAATGCATAAAACATAACATCACATATAATGCAAGGTCTCCTCTAAAACCACAAGCCATTAGCTCCCCGCAACAAAATATCACTTGACTTTGCACTGTACAAATGTCAGATGATGTGTTCGCACATATGCAGACAGTAATTTCACTGTGTGATACTCTGAGGGTTAATGTCTGCCTGCTGGCAGACGCACAGCTCCACTTCTCTTCCTCCGGGGAAGTTCATTGGAGCAGATGCTTGAAGGTCAGTGGATCACCGGGAGATGAGCGAGTGGAGAAATCTGCACTTTTTTCACTTAATCCCTTTCAACACTAAAAGCCACTGCTTGTCTTTTCTTTTGTTATTGTTGAGTTATTCTGCAGCTGGAGTCTAGTACATCAGTTTATGCTGCTGAAAGGGCAAACGTCCTGTCCTTACGCAGCATGTGTGTACATGTAAATGTATACAGATGGATGAGTGAGTGCGTGTCAAACCTACGGACATTCAATACACGGTAGTGTTGGCAGGTGTGTGTATGTTGAGCGTGGAGGAGTGTATTCCTGTTGGTGGAGCAGTGAAGCTATAAGCTGCATACGCTACAGCGGAGCCAACCATCAGGCCTGTCATGTAGGAGACAGTCATAGTATTCCCTGGCGAGAGAGAGCAGAGAGTAACTGTAGAGCTGATCATACTGCCTAATCCGGGGGGAATGCCATTTTTAAATAAAGAATACTGCTCGGCGTGAACAAGTAAGCAAGAAACATGTTAGATAGTGAGTAACAAGTCTAAGAAAGTACATCTTTGCTATCCACTCTTTGATGTTCTTGCATGTTAGCATCTGCAGGGATAGCATGTGCCATTATAACCATCCTAATTTAGCATGCTAATTTAGCAAGCTAACATTAATAGGAGCGCAAGACACCAAGCACAGGTCACTCAGAGGAAAATTATAATAAAATCTATAATTATAATCTAAATGTAACTTTAGTATTTCTTCACAAAATCCCAGCCTGAAAACAATGTCAGACTGCTAGCTAAAAAAAACTCTTGAAATATGCACTACTTTTGAGTGTTAAAGATAAAATTTAAAAAGCATCTCACAGGTAATAATGTTTAATATTATAGCGCACATAACAGTGTTGAGTTTGTTTGATATCTTATATGTAATCCTTCTCTGAAGGCTTAAGCTAACATAAAATTACATCTAATATAGGCTATATTTGCCTTGTTGCTACTAGCTAAGCTAAGCTAGCTGTCAGGCCAAAAAAAACCTCATTCATTCTAAAGAAAGGCAACTTTATTAAGTTGATAAAATAATTAAGTTACAGTTACAGTGCTAAGGTCAGTGTTATGCTGCTAAGAAGAATATAATGATCTAATTTACAACCATTTAATGGTATTCTTATGACATACAACAACTTATATAGCTAAAATTAAGCTAATTGGGTCTAATCAACTGGCTTCAGTTCAATTATTGATGCTTTTTATTTAACAACAAATCAGACAAAAGAAGTCAAAAATCACCTGCAAGCTCCCGCTGTTCAGGCGGCACTTTGCCCGCAGCCTGGATCATCGGTACAGACCCAAAATATCCGTTGGTGACTCCCATGAGGAGAGAAAAGAGACAGGGCCAGGCAGGATGGGATAGGGTGGGTTCATTGGCCGGATACACACACATGACAAACAGAGGGATGAAGACCACCCTCAGGCAAGAGAAGAAGAGCAGACGACCCCCAGACCAGTCATATGGCAGCGCTGCCAGGATCTGAGGGGACAGCAGGAGTGTTTCAGTCAGGCTGTGTATTACACTTTGGAAAAACAGGGAAAAATATTCAAATAATATATGAAATATATGAGCATTTGCAGTTTTGAACTTAAGACCGTTATGTTCAGTAATTCTCCATTGCTTGGAACAATTTCTAAGGAAAGCACTTGTCAGGGAAAATAAATAAGAACAATAACAGTATTAGTGCAAAACAAAGTGAACCGTGAGAGAAATGCAAAAGAAAAATCCTCTTTACACTTTTCCAGTCTCTTATCGTGACATTTTTCTTTCTCTCTCTCTTTTTTATACCTCTAAGCTACCTTAATTTTTCCTTTTTCAATTTAATTCCTCGTCTAATCTCTTTCCCTTTTCATTTGAAGAAAAAACTCAATTTGCCGCGAGGACAAAGCCAAAGCCTACATAACAACTTTCACTAAACCAATGTTGGTGCCTTCAAAGTCAAAATTATGACCCAAGGAAACCAGATAAGTTTCAGAGTGTTCGGATGAAGCCTCCGAGCTATAGTAAGTGCAATTATCCCACAATACACCAGACGTTTTACCAGCCTTACGTTAAATTAATGGGTCGACGACTTTAATGGTTTCAAGAGGTTAACTCTGCCTTTCTGTCTTTCTTGTTCCTTTAATGCCAAGATGCCTGTAAATGGAAATTTAAATCCCAAAATCTCAGTAAGTGTAGCGTGAGAAGGGCAATAGCATTTAATATTGATGTTAAACCAGTGAATTTTATACATTGGCAGTAAGTTAATACAGGCCCAGTTCCAAAAATGATGGGATTCACAACAGAACAAACCTAAAACTTAATTTAAAAAGAGCATCTTAGAGAGGCAGACTTTCAGCAATCTGCAAAAAAACTGCATTTTTGGAACAATTTCAGTAATATTCCTCATCATCTGTTATACATATAGATCAAAAGATTCTGATAATTTTGGAGAAATCTCTGTGCACAAGGGACAAGGCTGAAAGACACATCAGACAGCACTGCATTAAAACCTACGGAAGCCTGTTTCCGCCACAAAAAAAAGTATCCATAACTTGAAATTTTGAATTATTTTCTTGAAATTTCGACTTATTAACTCGACATATTGCGTTAGCGCTGCCAATCAGTAATCTACGTGAATGAAGTCATTTCCTTGTTACCCGGAAGCTGAAGCCCTCAGCTACAAATGCTACAGCTAAACTAACAGTATTATAGCCAGTCATGAACGCACAAATTGCTGATTATTTTCTTCACAAATGATGAAATCCTTGTGTTATTAGCTGAATCATGTGGCGTTACTATCAGCAAACGTACTATAAAAAGCCCCAATTTGTTGCGATCCGGTTTTGAGTGCGTATTTCTCTGTGCCGTATCCTTCCAGGTTGCAAGAAAATGACGCCATTCATGTAGATTACTGATTAGCAGAGCTAAATCGAAATGTCGAGTTATTAACTCGAAATTCTGAGAAAAGTAAATTGAAATTTCAAGTTAATAAGTCAAAATTTTGAGCTATATCATATGGATACCCTTTTTTTTGTGGTGGAAACAGGCTTCCATAAAAAACAGACATGACTCTGTCATAGAAATCACTGTGGGCTCAGGAGTGCCTCCAAAAATCACTGTGTGTGACCACACTGTGCTATCCACATATGAAGATACAGCTCCATCGTGCAAAGAAGAAACCATATTCATCCAAAGAACATGGATCAGCCAAAGGAAAGGCTTTGGATTTTCTTTTTTCATTCACATTTTACACGGTGTCACAAAAGTTTTGGAACTGGGGTTGTTCTCTTCCAAGTTCTCTCCAAAAACTTAAATCCCTGGAATCAAAGGTTAAAAGTCACCACCGTGAAATATATGAATATATGATTCTAATCTCTCCGATTTTATAAAAAGTATCATGTGTGAAGTATTCATGTAAAAGTCACCACCCACAATGTTTAAATTCAAACTTGTGAAGTTAATATATGGCTCACCTTGCCAACAAAGTCCGACATGTTGAAGGTGGCCATGATGAGGATGGGGAGCCATTCACCTAAGGTGGAGTTTCGTATCTCTGACTCCAGCCCGGGAAACAGACAGAGAGTGATGCTGTAGGTCACAGCTATTGACAGCATGTAGGCCCAGATCACGCGGGACACCACGTAACGATGCAAGATCATGTCTGGTTTGAGAACACACACACATGACCGTATTAAAAATTCAAATGATTCACTCGAGCAGTCATTTCATTGAGATCGCTCCTCTACCTAAATAAAAATCACCAGGGGATGCATTTAAATTTCAGATCCATCTGTTGGAGTCAGAGGGTAATTGAGAAGTGATTAGACAAGATTTTGAAAGAGACTACCTCGGAGCCCGGGCCAGCTCCTTCTCATCTTGGCTTTTGGGGCATCAAATCGAACATAGGTACCGCCCGCAATGTCCTCGACGCCTTCCTCCACAGAAGACGCTCCTGTACCACCGTTTCCCTGAAGAGAGACAGACGAGATGTTTACTGTAATCTTCTAAACTGAATAGACACACGAGACTTTATGTTAATGCTTTCAAATCTTAATTGTAACATATCTCTCTCTATATATATATTGATAGACATATATGAATGAAATGAAAAGAATGTAAAATAGTCAGATATATCAAATCATTCAGACATTTATTTCTCTTTACACGTAGTGGGTGTGCAACAGAAAACACGAACATTTAATATCAATGTGCTGAACGACCCTAGCTTCAGGAACTCATCTGTGTTGGATCCAATGACGTATTTAAAAATAATCAGAAGGTTAATCCTTCAACACTGTGGGAAAGATGTCCTAAGGGAGAATTTTCTAGTCAGAACATACTTGTAAAAACTACAAGATTAAGATTGTTATTAAAGATCACTACATTACAACCCCAATGTGAAAAAATCAACACGAAATAGACCCGATAATGACAATGAGTGAAGATGTGGAAAAAAATAAGAGTCACAAAGCAAGAACATTATGTCGCGGGCCCTAAAGCGACAAACTTGTTAGTTTGCAGACTGTGAAAACAACAATCAGAAAGCACTTTTCATGAGATCAGAGCTCCAGCTACTCATATAATTACTTACAGTTTGGGTGGTATCCAAAAAAACTGATTAGAGGGAGAGAGGAAGAAAAAGACTGCTTTCTCTCTAAGTGATCATTTTAGATCTTAGCCGCTGCTTTAAACTTATATTCACGATCGTTTCAAGATTTTTAGAGGTGAGTGAAAACAGTCTTGTAAGTTAATGGGCTACATTTCCCTGTTTCACACTCTCATCTCTGTGTGATGGCAGAAACAAATATGTAAATGAGAACAGCGTTTTGAGGATATTTGCTGTACCACAGAATAAATACAGGGAGTGCAGAATTATTAGGCAAATGAGTATTTTGTCCACATCATCCTCTTCATGCATGTTGTCTTACTCCAAGCTGTATAGGCTTGAAAGCCTACTACCAATTAAGCATATTAGGTGATGTGCATCTCTGTAATGAGAAGGGGTGTGGTCTAATGACATCAACACCCTATATCAGGTGTGCTTAATTATTAGGCAACGTCCTTTCCTTTGGCAAAATGGGTCAAAAGAAGGACTTGACAGGCTCAGAAAAGTCAAAAATAGTGAGATATCTTGCAGAGGGATGCAGCAGTCTCAAAATTGCAAAGCTTTGAAGCGTGATCATCGAACAATCAAGCGTTTCATTCAAAATAGTCAACAGGGTCGCAAGAAGCGTGTGGAAAAACCAAGGCGCAAAATAACTGCCCATGAACTGAGAAAAGTCAAGCGTGCAGCTGCCAAGATGCCACTTGCCACCAGTTTGGCCATATTTCAGAGCTGCAACATCACTGGAGTGCCCAAAAGCACAAGGTGTGCAATACTCAGAGACATGGCCAAGGTAAGAAAGGCTGAAAGACGACCACCACTGAACAAGACACACAAGCTGAAACGTCAAGACTGGGCCAAGAAATATCTCAAGACTGGTTTTTCTAAGGTTTTATGGACTGATGAAATGAGAGTGAGTCTTGATGGGCCAGATGGATGGGCCCGTGGCTGGATTGGTAAAGGGCAGAGAGCTCCAGTCCGACTCAGACGCCAGCAAGGTGGAGGTGGAGTACTGGTTTGGGCTGGTATCATCAAAGATGAGCTTGTGGGGCCTTTTCGGGTTGAGGATGGAGTCAAGCTCAACTCCCAGTCCTACTGCCAGTTTCTGGAAGACACCTTCTTCAAGCAGTGGTACAGGAAGAAGTCTGCATCCTTCAAGAAAAACATGATTTTCATGCAGGACAATGCTCCATCACACGTGTCCAAGTACTCCACAGCGTGGCTGGCAAGAAAGGGTATAAAAGAAGAAAACAAATGACATTGCCTCCTTGTTCACCTGATCTGAACCCCATTGAGAACCTGTGGTCCATCATCAAATGTGAGATTTACAAGGAGGGAAAACAGTACACCTCTCTGAACAGTGTCTGGGAGGCTGTGGTTGCTGCTGCACGCAATGTTGATGGTGAACAGATCAAAACACTGACAGAATCCATGGATGGCAGGCTTTTGAGTGTCCTTGCAAAGAAAGGTGGCTATATTGGTCGCTGATTTGTTTTTGTTTTGTTTTTGAATGTCAGAAATGTATATTTGTGAATGTGGAGATGTTATATTGGTTTCACTGGTAAAAATAAATGATTGAAATGGGTATATATTTGTTTTTTGTTAAGTTGCCTAATAATTATGCACAGTAATAGTCACCTGCACACAGATATCCCCCTAAAATAGCTAAAACTAAAAACAAACTAAAAACTACTTCCAACAACATTCAGCTTTGATATTAATGAGTGTTTTGGGTTCATTCAGAACATGGTTGTTGTTCAATAATAAAATTATTCCTCAAAAATACAACTTGCCTAATAATTCTGCACTCCCTGTATATTACATAAGTGTACAGAAATTAGACGAGCAGCATAGAGGTGGTGATGTTAGCTGCATTAGCTGCAAGATGCAAACTTTGTTTTGGAGGTTTTGGAGTTTTATGTTTGCAGGTGATATAGTTTTGGAGTTAAAGTAAGCAAACGGTGACTCCACAAAAGAGCAAAAACCCAGCTGGTTATTATATTAGGAATGCAGATCCATTCTGCAGGTGTGGGCAGTACTTATCATCTTTTGAAGTCACAGCCTCCCTCGTATACTCATCCTTATCTTTGGGATAAAAAAAAAGGGTCCTTTGTCCTCAAAAACACTAAAACATGTGATTCTGTCCCCTTTTAATTCCCTATGCTAGAAAATACTGAACTGTATTCATTTTTAAACATAGTTCTGAGTGGGAAAATTAAGACTTTGTTGCTCATTTCTGAAAACTTTTTTAAAGCATTTGAAGGTTCTTTAAGGAAACACTAGAGGTAGCCATCACACAATAAATAAACACATTCACTTTTACTGCTTTGACCTTTACATGTTTTAGTTTTTTTCATTAGTAATGGCTTCTGGGATACATGACATCCCCTTTTTATGACAGTGACTATTAGAGAGGATGGCTGTGACCGGCTGAAGGTTGACTTAATGATGTCCACCACCACCACCACACACAGACATCTTTTCGGGTATGGGCACATCCCTTTATGCTGAGGTCTTTCCAAATACACACGAATTCACTGAGCCAGGTGACTGCACGTACACACACACACACACACACACACACACACACACACACACACACACACACACACACAGATAGATCCATTAGTTGATTAGAGGGGCTGCCGGGCCAGAAGGCACTCCTATTCTTGATTATCGCATAATAGGAAGAGCTGCATTCATTTCCCATGGCAACCAGAACAAAGAACTGCCAGAATCAACCCCAGACACACACACGTGCACATACACACACACACACGTGCACACACACACACACAGAGCTGTAAAACACCGCGGGACGTCCATCACACACTTGTATGTAATGGCGCACATACAAATATGAACATGCACACATTAAGCGATGATAGCCTCAGGTGCAGTTTCTTCCTTTGAAGGCTCTGAATGCACACACAGACACACACACAGACACACACACACACACAGACACACACACAGACACACACACAGACACACACACAGAGCAGGATGAGCAGTACTAGCTTCATGTCTTCAGGCTACAAAATGCTGCTCAAAGCACAGCTACAAAGTGGGTTTCAATTCAAAGTCGTTTTCTTTCCCTCTTTTCCTCTCGTTGTCATGGCCGGTGTCCTGCTCTCTTTCCCTTCTCTTCCTTTAATTTGTTTTGTCTTATGTTTTCTCTACAATTTTTATGAGCTCTTCCCCACTCTCTGCACTGCCTCTCTCACTTGTCTCGCATTAGTAGCTTCCCGTAAACTTTTTTTTCTCTCTCAGCATCGTGACTCTCTTTCTCTCTGGGTTCAAAGGAGGCGTCGTCAACTCTCCGTCTTTCTCCTGCACCACTCCCTATATTCCTCAGCCCTAAAGAACAACTTCCAATATCTTTTGCTCTTCCTCTCTTTTAGCATCTTTCTGACCAGCAGCCAAGAAACAGCTCATAGCTACTAAGTGATTGCATTTTTAAGCACAACCAGCCCTCAATACTTGTGTGCGTGCTCGCTCTGGATGACATTACAGTTTAGAGGCCTGGCATTTCCTCCCTGTCTGAGTCCAGAAACTATTTGTCATTACAATATTTATAAATGATTTAATGAATAAAACATGTAGCGGAAGCTTTAATGAGGGAGCCTGTTGGTCTGTGTAGAGTCAGTATCCTAATCTAACTTGAAAAGCAACGTGAGAAAAATATCAAAGACGCTGAAGATACAACGCTGACTGCAAAATATCAAGTCCAAGCACTTTAGCAGTTCACTGTATAGTGTATGGCATATTTATGACTTTTGGTACCAAATGCACTACAGGAGATATGCATAGCTTTCTTGTCATTTCTTCAAGTAGTCTTCAGGAATAGTTCTCCAGGCTTTCATTCAAAGCTCTTCTTTGGATGTTTGCTGCCTTTTATTCTGTTCTCTGTCAAGATGATCCCACACTGCTTCAATAATGCTGAAGTCTGGGCTCTGGAGAGGCCAATCCATGACCGAAGTTCCACTGTGTGTCCTTCTAGCCAGCTATGCTTTTACTGCATTGGCAGTGTGTTTGGGATCATGCTGAAAAATGAAGCCAATCAGATGCTTTTCAGTTGTTACTGCATATCGAATTAAAATCTGATGGTATTTTTCTGCATTCATAATTCCATCAGTTTTAAAAACACCAACAACACTGACTGAAATGCAGCTCCAAGCCATGACAGAGCCTCCACCGTGTTTTACAGATGGCTGTAGACACTGTTGTACCTCTCCTGACCTTTTCCAAACATACTGATGAACAGTTAAACCAGAAATGTCAAAACTGGATTCATCACTCCATCAGACATGTTCCCGCCTATTTTCAGTACAGTACAGTCTTTCTTCTTTCCCTTCTTGAGAGCCATCCTTCCACCATCTTTAGTGAACAGTAGATGGATCGACTAAAGGGCCAGATACATCTCTCTGATCGTATGTCAGGTCTTTGCTGGATTTCTTTTTCTTATTTCTTAAGACCATGACTTTCAAATACTCTTCATCTGCTGTAGATACTTGTTTAGTTCTTTTGTTTGCTACTTACAATTTCATTCATTTTTTAAGAATATGCTGCACAGCATGCTGAGATATAAGTTTTCTACTGATAGTGCTTTGAGAACGTTAGTGTAAAACATTTTCTGCCTGTTAAACTCTGTTATCTTTGACACTTTTCATAGATTTAGCTCAAGAAATGGGAAGAAATTTTGTGTCTTTGTCACAGCTGTTAACGGTACACCTAAGACAACACTGATCCATCTGCTAAGTTAGCTTATTAATGTTTGAATGATTCATAGGTTAGTGTTAATGGCATAATAAACAAAAAACACTCCTTTGAAATGATCGGCTACTAGGACTGTAATATAAAAGAGTGAAAACCAGCCAATATCTAAAGGCAATAGTTTAAGAGCACTTTAAACACTTTAAAGAAAGCCTGGCTCTTTGCGATATATAGTATATATGTTAAGATGTGTGTTCTGTGCCAGAGTAATTGAGCCTGCTGCTGGCATGGCTAACAATACTTAGTATTCGCAGTGAACAGACATAAAACACATGTGAGTCAATAAGCTGTCCATAAACTTACAAATCTTACTTCCTCTGCAGTGACATCGTGGTGAACCCTGTACCCGGTCCCGTTGTCTCTCGGATCGTGACATTTGCCCGGACCTTTACCCTGGGCGTGGCTGGTGTAATACCGGACAAATCGTGAGCGGCGGACCAGCAGGTGAAGCAGGAAGCACAGCATTTCCATGCTGATGGAGACGAGGAAGAAGATCAGCGTGTTCTTCTTGTCATCTTTGATCAGCAGCTTGGTGAAGATGCGGGACAGCGAGATGATCACCCCCGCCGTACCTGAGGAGGGTACGTAAATGATGAAGGAGATGAAGAAGGTGAGGAGGATGACAAAGTCTGGCAGCAAGAGCTAACGAAAACGTGTGTGCTAATCGTTGAGTGTACTTACTCTCTCCAGTCATTACCCCCTGTGTGTACCTCTTGGGCAGCATCCCCATGTAACCATAGAAACTGGACTGCTGCACTGAAGAGGGAGGAGGGAGGCAGTTATCAGTGTAAATAGAGGCCCAACAGTCAACATTGTAACAACACGATTTATTTAGAGGGGAACTTAATGAACCACCACACACCACTTGAGAGAAGCTGCTCTGACCCTCAGACCTCCACTAATTAAACTGATATTACAGCAGGCAGAAACTCTGAGTTCTCACTGACAAACACACAGAGGAAAACGACTCTATGTATTAAAGTCGGCAGCACCTGAAGACCAAAACCTCTATTGGGTTTGTGTTTATCCCAACAGGGGGAGCTCTGACACATATTTAGTTATAATTTATTATCCTTTTAATAAAAGCAATTGTCCTCATAGCTCTATATTGTTTTCCACAAACTCATGAGGGAACTGTCTGGTTATTAAGGAGCTAAATGTTCCACTTTTTCTGCCTTCTTTTACAGGCTGAATCGGTGATGTACAGGCTTTAGCAGAGTGTTGTTGTCTGCTAGCTGCCTGCAGACAAAACTGTACATTGTCTGTAAGCTTTTTGCTACGAGCCACACTTTTCACATAGTCATATACAACCAGCAGCTCCAGGACTAAACCCAATGTAGGTCCTCTAATCTCCACTTGAGGCACAATTGAGACAATTTCAGAGTCCCTGAAATCAACCTCATTAAGGTGATTGTGTTGTTAGCGCCTTTTGGAGGGTTTTTTTAATGGAATTATCAGGCAGCCCTCCAAATACGTTTGTGCAACAGTTATGGCGATTCAAATTCTAGTATTTGAATTGCTTTAGGTAACAGTAGTCTGTTACCTAAAGCTATTATTACACATGTGTTTGTGTTGCATCGGTATATTTCAAAAATGTAGCTTGCTAACCAAGCTAATTTGTGCCATCTGATATCTGAGCTGTGCACCCTTCATCCACAAATGGTCTTTAATGGTTAAAAAAACTCACATGAGAGCCATCATTTACATACAGCCTGGACAGTAAAACTAGCTAACATCTCTATAGCCTGGGACAGAAAAAGAGAGTATTTGTCTCGAAAGCTAATTTCTCCCTTCATTAAAAAAATCTGCAGCGGTGAATTTTTAAACATTTTTCAAAGATGTTAAGCCTTAAAGCTTATAAGCATTGTTACTGCGTTGATTTACACGGGAGACAAGACACAGGTGGCTGTAATAGCGGCTAATGATTGCTAGGCTTTTGAAAGGCTAGCAAACATTTCTCAAAGGCTGCTAGTTTCAGTTAAGTCCGAAATTACATGCAGCCTGTTTGTGGCAATTGTGTGTGATAAACTGATAAACTGGCATGTAGATGGAAAATTTTTTGCCATCTACATACATAGAAATTCATATTAAGTGCTCATTGCACAGCCAGAACCCAATGGATATGAAACTGAAATTCTGAAATTTCTCCACAAAAAGTGACATAATTGCTGCGTCTCTGTAATTTAACTGCAAAATGCAAGAAGTGCTTGACCACCTCGATTTTATATAGACTACAACCAGAATGCAACCAGGTGCCAGGTAGCTGAGCCGAGTTCCCTACTGCAAAGAGCCACATCGCAGACAAGTTGCGCTAATTGGTGCAGATGGACTGATTGTAACATGTTGGCAATCTGTCTTTCTAGCCTTTCATCCAATTATAGTTCATCTAGTTCCAAAAAGTCAAGGCTGCAAGGATGTAGTCAAGAGTGGCTCTTCTGCCTTTTAAGTGTAGTCTGTCATTCAGTTCGTTTAACCATTATTAGGGTAAAAGAACATCAAAGTACCTGTACATCCAAAGGCCACCACTCCCACTGATACCAGGTTGATGACATAAGCCTGCTTGGTGGTGAACTTTTCCAGCCAAACATCGAACACGCTGACAAAGATCAGGGGCCCCAAAGCTAAGATGTAACCTGCAGAGAGAGTGACAGGCTGAGTCAGTGATCCAGGTAATGTTGTGACTGCAGGACTGAACACATATTTGATAAGAGTGAGGAAACTATATGTGAGGCAGTTCATTAACTCTTTAACCTGGGGATATGCTCTCAAGCTGACGTCAAACTTCAAAAGACCTTTAACCAAAAATACAAGCACAGCTATTTTAAGCAGCAGAGGCTATTGCGGTGAAACCCCGTTCTGAAATTTAGCATGTATGTGCAGTGATCTCAAACTTCCGGGGAACATGCATATTTAAAGAACCTTTTATCATGATTTTTTTAAGGGTGAGCTTGAAGGGCTTTAATATTTCTAGGTTCATCTCCAATATCACAGTTTGAGAATAATTTCTGCAAAGATTAATATTTTCGGCCACATCTCTCCAGTATCTCCAGCTAAGACTTTAACAAACATGATTTTAAATCAGCCTCTATGTGCTCGCCTGTTACCAAACAGCTTATTCAAAGAGCATAGCAAATCACCTTTAATGATGTTTTTGAAATATGAAAGCAATCTGAGGAAGATGCAGATGAATCCTGAAACCGCTGCTTGTCAATTCACAGTTTTCGGCAAAAGCCAAAAACGGATCTCCTGTGGTGTTTATGAATAAAGACCACAAGAGATCCATGGAAAAGTGGATTTTTATTTATCTTTATAACATTTTCCCATTTTTGCACACTCTGATAATCTTTGAGCTTCCTGCTGTTTTTTGACAGTTGTTACTACTGCTGGAAGTAGTGCACCGTTTTATGTGTCCACACGTGAAGGACAGCTTGTAAGGTTAGGCTTAAGAATTAAAAATACAACTGATTTTAACCAGCAGTGAAGTTTTTGGCTTTATGCTTCATGTGTGTGGGAGTAAAATATGATTTTTGACTCATTAAAATGAAATATAAATCTTGCATATCTTGACCAGCACTTCACTTTCAGCATGCTATAAGGCAGAAATTATACACCAAAGCCATTAAGACAACATGAAGAAGCTTAACTAGGATTACAAAATGATCAAAGACCATAATAAGAGTTATGCTCCATTACCAACCACAAGCCAAGTCTTGTGTCATTCTTGTGCAAATTCTCCACAAGGTCAGACGTGCAACGCTCAGAGAAACTTCATCTTGGACTCTACAGGCCTCAGCCAGCACGTCAAATGTTAATGTTCATCACAGTACAGTGTATGGCTCTTTCAAAAGGTTTGAAGTGAAAGCCTCGTCTCTCTAAAAGAAACATGACAGCACAGATTTGCAAAGATAGAACTGAAAAAAAAAAGACTTCTGGAACAATGGTCTTCTCAGTCCAAAGGACAGAGTGAAGATGTTTGGCTATAAAACACTATTTGTCAAAAACCAAACACAGCACATCAGCGCAAACAGCTCATACCAACTTCCAAGCACGGTGGGGGACGTTGGATGATTTGGGCCCTGCAGCCACTGAGTTGACCATGAAATCCTCAGCTCATTCTCACTCCGGAGGCATAACATCCTGATGATTTGTTACATCTGGCAGCGTTCCTGAGGAATGTGGAAGGCGACCTTCGGCGTTCTTAAGGTAGCGCCGGGTTATGGGTGAAATACAGTAGAATGACGATCCCGTGGTAAAACATGTTCCAGCCATGTATTCCAGCCTTAACCATAACCTTATACCTAACCTTAACCAGCACTTTAATGACGTGAAATAGTGTTTTCCAAAGTGATTTGAGGAAAATGAACGAATATGTGTGGATTAATTCCAAACAGTTCTCATATTTCCTTATTTTTCTGATTTCGTCATTTAGGAACGTGTTGGGTGCCCGGAAGCGTAACATGTTGACGATTTGTCACCTAAAATATTGAGCCTCGGGAGAGAGAACGTGTTTAAATTCTCCAGAGTATTCTAGAGTCATATGTGAGGCCATCTGTCTGACAGCTTGGCCCAGGCTGGTCTTTCAACAGGACCATGATTGCAAGAACATCAGCAAACCTACAACAGAATGGCTGAAAAAGAAAAAAATCAAAGTGTTGCAATAGCCCAGGCTCAACCTGACTGAAATGCTGTGCATAAACAAATGCCCACAAGGTGCACTGACATTTTTGCAATACGATAATGTGAGAGACTGAAGTCATACAGAAAACAGCTTCTTCAATTATTGCTATCAAATGTGGTTCTCCAAGCTGCTGAATCATAGGGTGCACACACTCTACCGTTCATTTTGCCTTAGTGTTTGTAAAATAAAGTGGCATGGTGTAAAAATATATCTGAGGTTATATTTAAATAGTCTGAAGGCCAAGATGATTTTTTTACACCCTGATCTGTGAAAGAATTGAAAGGGAATGTGCTTTCTTTTTCATGACTGTAGTTCTCAGTGAAGCTCCCCTGTGGGTAGATCTCTTCGGGACTGTGTGGTCCCAAAGTATTTAATAAGTAACAGGGTAAGTTTTAATGGAACAGTTTTTAATTTTCCACTCGATCTGTGCTCTTGGCGCCTCTCTGACTTACCCACAGTGATCCTGGTGTGCATGCTGAGTCGCTCCACCAGCACATTGTTGAGGATGACGGCCAACAAAGCCACTAAGATGTACGTCAGACTCATGTCAAACACTATCGATGTCCCTGAAACACAAGGGAGAGATGTGACAGCGTAGCCTCGAGCCGTAACCGCAAACGTGACTTTGTGCACACTCATCCATATTTATACCTTTAAACTTCTGATGCAGGTAATCCACATCTGTGATGAAGCTGTTGTAGGGAAGCAGGAAACCCACTCCAGCCAGTAGCATTGCAAAGTAGATGCCATGGTAACGGTCGTCAGGGATCGGTTCCTCAAAGTCTGAGCAGCAAAATGGGAGTCATAGGTTAGAGAATTAAAGCAGCATGAAATCAGACGGCGGGATATGATTAACATCTGAATTAGTACTGAAGCCAGAACACTCTGTCTTCAGAGAAGCTAATCAGGAGGAAGAAAGGTGCAGCGGCAGCAGGAACGCCTCTGTTCCACTTGATGGAGCAGCTGATGGTGGAGCAGACTGTTGCGCTTGTGTTAGTGAAAGATTAATCATGGGGATCTCAGATCATGGTCTAGCTGTCGAAATAGCTTCAGTTAAAACTCGTACATTTCTGTTTTGCAGCCGGATCGGTTACATGGAGAAAGTGTGATGTGCAGGTTTTTTATATAACTGTTCTTAATCCTTTCCTAATCCCGTAAGCCTAATATTAATGGCCCAAATCATTCATCATGAGAATTTAGGCTTTACTGCAGACTGAGTGGGAAAATGTCCTTCTCACTGACTCATGTCACTACTTTATTACTATAGAAACAAAAAATTTTTTTACTGATACATCTGTTGATACAAATGGATTTTCACCCTTTTAAAATTAATTTGGCCGCTGAAAATAAAAATCAATGTACACCTTCATAAAACCTGTTGTCCTCTGCTCAGAAACACAGTTGTTGTGCAGCTGCAGAACTGAAATAGCATCTTAAGGTTAACTCATTCTCGGAGGCTGCTTTGCCACATCTCCATCTTTTATTTTCTTCTAGGAGAAGGCAGACTCTGTGGAGATTGCATCCCCTGTCTGTTTTGTTGCATACTGAAATATGAAGACTGGCAGCTTCAGGAAAGAAAGGGAAGCAGGAAAAAAGAGCAAAATATAAGTAAGAAACACATGAAGAGAGCAGGGAAAAAGGCTTCTGCCTGCAAGGCCGTCATTATGCGTCACTGGTCACTTATGACCTGATTAACATGGCCTTTGTGTAACCCGTGTAACCAGGCAACACAGCAGTTTTTTGTTATCAAGACCGCCGTCTGTGTCTAACATGCACTGCCCATACAAATCTTCAAGACGGTTATTAAATCCATTCTGACTTATTATTTACAAAAATCTAAGGGCCCTTTGATGGACTGGCAACCTGTCCAGGGTGCACCTCACCTCCTGCCCAAACACAGCTGGGAAAACCAATCGGTTTTCTACATTTGGAAGAACTTATCCAGAGGTTAAGTGGGCTGGAATAATCTAGCAGCACGACCATGTTTAACCTTTGATTTAAAAAATCTGATGTCACTTTCAACATTGTTCATTTTTGAAATAAAGTCTGCATATTAGTTATCTGTTGTGGTAGCTGTTGGTATAGAAGCTTAGCTGAAGTTTGATAGTCTCATTGTTAGAAATGGTAAAAAGGGGAGGGGGAAGAGACTTAAAGCTTAATATAACTAAAAATTTTATTTCAGATTTTTTAAAACATTTTTTTTCTGGTTAGCTGCTGTTGTAAAGTGTATTTGACAATAAATCAAATGACAATACAGCGCTGTGAAAAAGTCTTGAGCCACTTCTCAATTCTGCTTCTAAAGAGCCAGACTTTCTAGAAAGTTCTTCAGACTTTCTGAAGAACTTTAATAGTCTTGTCTCTCTCTCTTTTTTTTTCTTTTTCTTTGTTTTACATTGGCTACCTTTTTACTCACTTTCAGTCCGGTATTGGCTCTTTTCAGAGGAACATTCAAATATAAAAAGGCACCTAACTTAAGGGATGAACCACTGTAGTGTAATCCACGTAACAGACAAAGAAGAAGAACAGCAAAGAATCAACTTTAAATTGTATCTTCAGCCACTTTGTTGCAAAAACCTTTGTTAAAATTCCTTTAGTATAATCTATAAAAAATCCCACAGACAACACAGTTTGACAGGAATAACTTAGTATTTTTGTACCATTGAGGTGATTCCCAAAAAGGTGTTAACTGAAAACGGCTCATTAGTATGTAGAGATGAGGTCATTAGAGAAGTACAACAGTGGGTGTGTACAGCCATCTGTAAAACATGGTGGAGGCTCTGTCATGGTTTGGGGCTGAATTTCAGCCAATGTTGTTGGAGATCTTGTCAAAATTGATGGAATTATGAACACAGGAAAGTATCATCACAGTTAGATACACCGAGCAATACATCGGGCAACAGCTTCATTTTTCAGCTTGACAATGATCCCAAACACACTGCCAAACAGCAAAAGCATACCTAGATAGAAAAACACACAGTGGAACACTATTAGTCATGGATTGGCCTCCCCAGAACCCAGACCTCAACATTATTGAAGCAGTGTGGGATCATCTTGACAGAGAACAGAACAAAAGGCAGAAACATCCAAAGAAGAGTTTGTGTCCTTCAAGAAGCCTGGAGAACTATTCCTGAAGACTACTTAAAGAAATGACAAGAAAGCTGCCTAAGAGAGATCAGACTGTGCTGAAGAATAAAGGTGGTCGTACCAAATCTTGACTTTCAAGCTGATTAGAATTATACAAACTCTGTTTTGTATTATATACTGTATTTACATGTATGTTTGCACATGTTTCAATAAATCTCTGCACCCATTTTCCTAATTAAATATAAAGAAATTATGAGTGACTCAAGGCTTCTGCACAGTGTTGTGTTTTGCTGTTAAACAAACAACAATAAAAAACACTGCAGTTTAAACCAGAACAAAGTTGATTTGGATAGATGCAGTGAAGGTGAGTTATCCACACTCACTGACAGCTCGGGTTCGCAGTCATGCAGTTTGAGTCTCTCCACCTCTCTCTTGTCAAATCCCACATAATGTTGTGGCGTATGTGCTTGTTTCAGGTCAAATCAACACGGGTGAGCAGATTACAGCCCGTCCACACAGATACAATTTCAGCAGGTCTTAAAAGATAAGACAGTTTGGGTAGTTAATCTGCGGTATCAGTAGCAGTGTTATAAAAGATCTTGGGATTCTTCGATCTATACAACTGTGCAAACTCTGAAAACTTCCAGCTGAAAAACCTATAACCTATAAGCATCTTTTTCACTGCTTCTTACAATCTCAAATATATTTTAAAAACATCCAGAGCAGAGGTTTACTGCCCTCTGAATACATATCTAACAGTTAATCAGTAAATATGTAAACAGCACATGTAAATGCTATTCTGTCTAAATTCTTTATATATAGAATATAATGTGAAAGTGTGGTAAACAATGAAGAAGGTGCATTTTAAATTTTCTGGTGGAAAATCATTGGCAAACACTTTTCTCTCTGTCCACGTATCTAAACACTTTGTTCCTGGTGTTTAGGAGTAGAAGGATATTAATGTGCCTTTTTTCACTTTGACAAATTGCTGTTTGTTGGTACACCTACCCCTTTCCTTCCTTCCATGTTCCTCGCCTCTCTCTTTATAAATAGTAGATTACACACACTCATGCACAGATAGAACAAAAACTCCCTCACCGGGCTCGGACAAAGCCAGCACTCCTCGCTCCGGGGCGTCTTTACTGATCTCCTCCTCCTCCAGCTGGTATGAATCGAAGCTGTAGCTCTGCACAATGCCGCTCTCTCTTCCCTCTCTCCAGCCCTCTCTCCAAACAGATCTTCCTCCATCCCTCCACACGTCCCTCTCCTCGGGTGTCTGGGCCGGCGTGGGCCTGCGGCGCTCCGCGCCCACCGAACCCATTCCTGCACTTGACGTACGCTCGCGAAGAAACACGCACTGTGGTTGATTAGACAAGCTGTGCGCTCTCGTGAGCGTGCATGCTAGACGCAATCACAGAGGCACGCCCTGGAAGAGATGCAGGAGACCTTCCGATGATGGAGGATCTGCAGGGCATGAAAGAACAGGAAACAGAAATAAATATAAGAAAAGACAGAAGAAGACTAGAAAAAACGCAAGCTGTGCTTTCCGGAAAATAACAAAACTCAAGGTTAGACAGCAAAAGAAATGTGGCCCCCCTGTTTGTGTATGTGTGTCGGTGTGAGAAGCATATTAACAGAGAGAAACAGAATGACAAAGGATGCATGAATGAGTGACAGACAAGGTGAGCATAAATGCATCTCTGCATTCAGTAAAGAGGCGCCGAGAGAGCTGAAGCTGTGCAGTGTAGAAGAGAGGAAGAGGTCCAAGTGGAAATCAATTAGCTGACTAACAGAAATATCCGTCATCTACAATTCAAGTCATTGATTACTAGTTTGCATTTTTGCAGCTTTACAATTCAACAGAGAAGCCCACTGTATTCTTTCACCTGTTGAATCGTTTTCTCTACAAAGATCAGAAAACAGAGCACGATGCTCATCACAGTTGCAGCATGCAATACCAAAAACACCTCAACACTCGCTTGGAATCTCTTGTTGTCACCACTACCCTGATTTTTATTTGTAGCCAACAGTCCAAATCTAGTCAGTTTGCAGGCTTATAAATGAGATAAGCACTGACCTTTGCTACCGAGCAATTATTGAGAAACTTGATTAGCAGTCAGAACACACGCCAATAAATTCTCTGCACTATGACTGAAAGTGTAGCCTGCTGAGGAGCGGAGGAACCCCTGCTCACTTTTAAATGTAAGTTAGTCCCTTCTGTCATCAGAGCAGCTGAGCTGCGGTTCAATACGTGTTTGCATTTACTTCAGTCAACATTGTTACAAGCTGGATCAATATTAATGGCCGCTGATGTTGTTCCATACTGGCGTAGAAAGAGAGCACAAAAGCGCTTCTATTCTGCGCACCTGGCTGGATTGTGCAAACACAAGGAGGACATGCAAAGAGGAGGCAACAATTCAACCCTGCGGCCTCGCTGCCAGTCTCCCTGCTCACCTCTGGTGCCCTGCAAGTGCTATTTCACTCCAGGCCAACAGCACGAAGCTCCCGAGTGCGGAACAAGCCGGCTTTATTTCTTTTTATGTTCTATTTTAATCCTCTGCTGTCTGGAAACTGGTAGGATCGGATGATGTAAGAAGGTTATCATCTGTGTAACATCACGGGCCCCGGTGGCCCCCTCAGAGGAACAGGTGATTAAATACAAAGCAGTGACAGCTCTGTTTATGAAGTAAAGCCGGGCTGCTGTTCTAGAGCAGATATGATCCCAGTTTACGCTCTGTACAGATTCCACGTCCAGACTTCGGGCGGCGCTCGCAGCCCTTCTCCTTTTAAATCAAAAGGCTCCAGCCAGCTGCTGTAATTGAATTGCAGTCTGATGTGCTGCAGTTTCTATTGTTGACTTAAATGAGCAAAGAAAATTATAAAAGAAAGGAAAGAAAAGCAATAAAAACTAACATCTCGTTTTACGCCTTCTGAAGAGCGTACGCCTGCAGAAATGGCAAATGAACACATTAACTCACAATCATTTGCTTTTGATAGAAAACGCGTGATTTTCATAAAATCTAATGAAAAAATAAATACATACATAGAAAATAAACATGAGCAGGACGTTAGAGCGGAGGGCGAAACAGAGATAATAATGCCTCTTTTAGAAATCCAGCCCAGTCAGTCCAGCACGGCTAACGTGTCGCTCTCACGTCGCTCATTCGGCTCTCCTCTTTATGAACGACAAACAAAAACACACCAACAACAGGTTATTAACGGCCCGTTACCTCCCGAGTCTCTCCTCTCGCTCCTCTCCCCCTCTCTCTCGCCTTCCTACAGCAGCAGCGAAGTCCTTCCTGCAGGATCCTCGAGGTGGTCTCCGCCGACCGGACTCGCTCCTTTCCTCAGCGCCGTCTCCATCAGACAGAGGGGGAAAGCTCCGGGTTTCCTCCTCCGTGGGGTCCTAAAAACGCACCATCCAGCGGCAGAGGCAGAGGGAAGCGCGGATGGATGGATGAGGAAAGCGAAGGGGGGAGGAGGGAGGAGGAGGAGGGAGGAGGAGGAGGGGGGCACCCGCCTGTGGCTGTTCATCTTTTGCAATCAGCCTTTTGAAAGGCACCGATAGAGCAGAGAATTCATCCCAGTGCGTCTCCAACAACTTTCCAGTTTAATCACCTGCTTTATATATTTGAAAGTGCTGCTTTGTTTTTTAATGATTTATAAGCCATGGTGTAAGTCATCAAACTACAACTAAAAATTATATTTCAGTGGAAGAAAGGGGAGAAAATGCAGACATTATGCACTTACTTCACACACCACAGTCCTCTGTGCGTCACAGGCCCATATATAAATGTGTTTAACAGTCCCTCCATCCCCCCCACTTGTTTTCAACATTTACTGGCCTGATGTGATAACCTGCATACACATGTGTCGCCAGAGCACGTGGATGAGACACACGGTGGTAGGAAATGGGGATAAATTGTGCACACCTCCACAGTAACCACAATGCTGGCAGTGGGGCCTCCAAGTGATTGACAAGTTTATCAGTTCAGTTCAATATGCTAATGCTTTATTACTGGCAAGCTCTCCGTCATGCTGCACACCCCCACTGCTGCCATAAAGGAGCCAAGCCAGGCGGGAATTAACTAAATGGGATAGCAGCCTTGTTAGGTGTGGGCCTGCTGTCAGTGTCACAGCAACAGCCTCAGGAGCTGCTGCTGCTGCTGTTATTGTTTCTGCTGCTGTTGCAGTGCATGATGTGAGGTCCTTGGTTTGAATGCCACTCTGAAGCTTGCTAGTTTAAGCGTTGATTTCACTCGTGCAGAGTTCAGCTCACTCATCTCCAAGCTTAAAATCACTGGTCACAGAAAAGCTCCAATGCTGTAAAGCATCAAACAAAAAGTTGATCTAATTCGAATGCTGAATTTGTCCTTTGGTGAATTTTAGTAATCGCCACGTTTGCACATAGCTGTTTGCTGATCTCTTAAAGATTATGTGCAGAGAGCAAACCTTTGATAGTCTGGATTTCTATTTCTGATTTCTTCCTGGCACACGCTGTGTATGGCAGACTAATTCAGAGAAGACACGCAAATTAAAAAGACGCAGGGCGAGAACACAAGTAGAAATATTTTTTTTTAAAGTGAAGCAGCGGGAGCTGTGCTAAAGCATGTTTTACAGAAAAGAAAATCACAGCTGCATAGCAAGTACTTTTTGATGCTGCTGATTTCGTATGTCTGTCTTTTTCATAATGGCATCACTCAGACCTTTACTTTATACCTGAAATGAGTCCAAATTACAGCCCTGTGCTACATCATCAGTGCAAAGAGTGCATTCGCTGACTCACAGCACAGCAAGGTGTATTTTTTGTTTTTTTAAACCGATTTCTGAGAAATGAACAATTTGAAGTCATGAAAAAGACAAGTGCACCCATCATTGTGTGTCTCCACACCAGTGTTACTCTGCATGTACAAAAAAGAAAAGCATTAAAATATCCCAAAGAAGATGCACTTGTCATTAAATTTCAAGCTTCGGTGTTCTCTGTACATTTAATTCTTTTCAAAGCAAAGCTGCACAGTGCTAGAAAAATTGCACACACTTTATACACAGACCTGTGTGTTGACAGGGGATTATGAGCAAAACGAATCACACTGTGGGTGTAATTTTGGAGCCATAATTACAGTATGTACGCTTTACTGTAGATGCCCCACAGCAGAACATATGTCTGACAGATGTAAAGGACTGGCCTTTACATCTGGGACTTATTGGTTTTCTTGCAGAGTTAGATTAAAAGATCAATACCTCTGTCACAGCTGTGCCTAAAAATGCAAAGCTCACTAACAACACATTTTCCCTTGTATCTTTAAACCATTCAAAGAAGAAAAACAAATTCAATAAACAGAGCTGGCTGCTCCAGTTTGGCACTCTTTCCCCTCACTGACAGCTTTTTTCTCATTGGCTGCCCCTCCTAAAGAAAAAGCTGGTGCTGCAGATTGATAGGGCAGCTGTGTTTACAGCCTGAGCCGCCTGTCCTGTTTGATGTCATAAAGAGCCAGGAGCAGAGAAGAAGTTTGAAACGGAAAATGCAGTGCAGTCTGTACCATTTGTAACAGTATGTACTGTATCTGACACAAACGTAAGGGAAAAGACAACAGGTTCACTTTAAGAGGGGCTCTTAGGAGGCTTTTATCCCCTGTGGACCCATCCAGGCAACTTTTTTCTTAACTTCATGCCAAACTAATTATAAAAAATGTTGGGTTTCCCTGATTGCATCCTTTACTGCTTGGAGAATTTGAAAAGCTGAACTTTCATCTCTGAATTCCTTTCAGTTCTTAGGTTGCTACTCAGAGAAAGGAAAGAAAGTCAGTGGTTACAGCTACAGGGGAAGACGGAGACATGCAAAAAGATCTTGTGGCCGAGGTGCAGGCATTCTGACGGTGGTCCAGAAACGCTTCCTTAAGATGAATTTAATCTGTGTGAAATACCCTGGATCTGGTGCCTGCTTTATCTCTTTAGCTGGCTGTTTTGTTTGTGCACCTGTCTTCCTCTCACCCGTCTGCCTGTCTGCCTGGGTTATAACTGAGTCTCCAGCCTGCCCGTCTCACCGGCTCTCTCGTTTTGGCTGCGCGCCTGCCTCCCTCTGCTCAGCTCGTAGGAAGGCTCACATCTCTGGATTTATGCTGCATGTTGAATAGTAATGGCTCGCCGTGTTGTTTTAGCCCACAGCAATATGTCCAAAAAAAAAAGACTTCCTGTAGATTTGTTGGCATCCACGTCTCACTTATGTTGTGGAAGACCTAAATGTGTTTGCACAGTCACATTATGACTTCCCTCTTCTTGCTATAAATCTTTAAATTTGAAAGCTAATAGCTTTTTTTGTTAAAAGAAAGTTGTGGTGGGGGTTCAGGTGAGACTAGATCTCCAGGAAGTAAATGTCAGTGTGATATCCTCCGAAATCATGGATGCAACACTTTGTGAGTGAGTGTGTGTGTCCCGTAAATATTTTCCTCAGTAGCTCTCTGTCATGAATGTGTAAAAAGGTCAGAGTATGTTATGCCTCCTTTGCTCAGATGGAGTTAGTTTTCTTCCCAACAATAGCCCGAGGTGCTGCACTGACAGTAGCATCTATGTGTGGTACTAGTTTATTATCTGTATCCAATATTTATCCTGCTCTTTACCACACTGCCTTAGAGCAATGTGTGTGTGTGTGTGTGTGTGTGTGTGTGTGTGTGTGTGTGTGTGTGTGTGTGTGTGTGTCCCTCCATCCGCTCATCCATCCCTCCTTCCAGCCTGGTAAAGATGCTGAGCCTCTGCTGTGTCTATATTTAGCTCCTGGTTCAATCAATGACGGCAGAGCCACAGCGCCATGACTCTGCATGCTGATAGTACTCCTGCCTATCACCACCTCCGCTCACCTCCGAAGAACGAGATGGAGAAAGGCAGCAGGCGGAACGGAGGGAGACAAAAGCAGGAGGATCAGCGAATGAGAGAAAACGATGACAAGAAGATGAGAGCAAAACAGGCAAAAAGACCCAAAAAAACCCCACAATCAAAGACAGATGGAGGCCTTCATCCTATCACACGGGAAAGAGTACGAGAAATATGAAGAAAAGGAGGTGACGGCGACATGCGAGGCAGGCAGGTGAAGGAGAGAGATGAAAGGAGAGAGCAGGTGTGGAAGCAAAAAAAAAAGAGGCAGAGGCATCGGGAGATGGAGACAGATGGAGCGAGGAGGGGGAAAAGAGAGAGCTGAAGCGGGAAGAGGAGGTGGGGAGTTCACACGAGCAGAGATGAAGACACACGAATCGAAGGGTGAGAGAGCAGGGGAGAATAGCTGTTGTGTCTGAGGAAGGAGAGAGCGTGGAAGAGGGAGTGAAAAGTAAAGGATAGTTCAATCAAAAATAAAAGTGCATGTACAGGAAGTGGAGGCTACAGGCTTTTCTGTAGCAAACAGAGGAGAGGCGCTCAGTTGATGTGAGTTTGGAGGGAAAATGAAAAGTAGCGAGGCAGGAACAGGTGCAGGAGGGAGAAAGAGGCAGAGGGAGTGTATTGACTCTGCAGAGGCTCCAGTGAGATCTGACAAAGAGAGAAAAGAGAGGAAAATTGAAGGATTTTCAACAGACATCATGCATCATGGACTAGAGAGAGAGAGAGAGTGAGGTCGGCACTGACTCACTGCTCGCTCCTGGTAATACCAAATTCAGAAGCTGTGACCTGATTAGGAATTTTAACTTCACAACACCGCTCTTTTTTTTCATGTTAATTATCTAAAGCTTCACGGCCAAAGCTAGCCACCCAAATCTGTAGAAAGTGTGAGAAACTGGAAGGAAATCAAAGCACTGCAGGTGAGTTCAGCTGAACAGCCTCACAGAACAGGCTCAGTGCAACCCAGCCTGACATCTGTACAGACCATGTGTTGATTCCTTGGACGATCACAGACTGTGTAAATGCTCCAACAGTCGAATGTGTGTGAATAATGCCAGATAAATATTTGCTTTGCTTGTGGGCGCTGAGGCCGGGGGGTAAATTTGCCGGGAAGATTGCGGCGTTTTCTTAACACTTGCTCCAGAACATCTGCTTTTATAGAGGTGCTCATACTTCCTGGTGATCAATCAGTCAAGTGCATTTGGTTATCAGCGCCTGCTGCTATTTATCCTCTTAATTCCAATGGAAGCAGTGAGGTCTTTACAGGACTGTGAAAATGTTTGAATCACACAGTTCCTAACTACCAAGCTTTTGTTTCACCTGGGAACGTAAACAGAATGTCATACATAGATTCCTACGACATTTATCAGCAGGAATCATTTGCTGCACAGGCTGTCCTTCAGTCCTTCAGTATGAGAAGACGATGTCTTTGTGTAAGAGCAAGAACGTCACTGTACAACACTCAAAGTTATTTTAACAGTGGTCACTTTGTCCACAGGAGTATTTTGTGCATATGATCCTGAGCACAAGAATATCATATTTGTGTCCGAGATGACATGTTTTAGAAGTGCCTGCTACTTTCAACCACACTTTAGAATTTAATGTTTCAGGATTAAAAAAGACTTAAAAATGGCTATGAATGAAAATTAAAAGTTGGTGCCAGATTTTTTTTTTTTGATTATCAAAACACAACAAAACAACAGGCGCACCATAACAAGGCTGTAATAAAAAGAGGAGCTTCAGCAAATATTTTCTGCACGCAGAGACGCTCACACAGTGAAAAACCCACTATGGTTAATGAGAAGAACATGATTCAGGCCTTCAGCGTAAAATAAAACGGTTTCCTGTATGTTGTAGGAATCAAATGTTGTCTCAGGAGCCTGGTTGTGGCTATTGCACATACACACCTAAGAAACGGAAACATGAGCTCCTAATCTTTACTGTTCTCACACATGCAAACATTATCTCAGTGTCTTTATTGTCTCGCGGGGCATATACAAGGAAAACACATTCAGACAGAATACACACACACACACACACTCTAGGAAGCTGTGAAGACTGGAGAGTGCCTTGAGCACTTGGAAAGCACTTGCTGTAAATCCACACTATTGTTATGTTTGGCAGTGATCAGTGCTGGGACGGAATTACACGACAACACAGGCAAATCCCAGCAAGTCTCTGCTTTCCTTCTTTTTTTCCTTTATGTAACACAAAAATGCACACAAACACACAGACACAATGCATAAGCATTCAAATTACACACACACACACACACTGATTTAACCTTCTTAGTGTGTGTGTGTGTGTGTGTGTGTGTGTGTGTGTGTGTGTGTGTGTGTGTGTGAACATGCAAACATCGTGCTCTGTATCGCTGACACTGGGAGGGTCAGAGTTCAGCACTGCCTCCCTCTTGTGTGTATTAAAGGCTGATATGTAACGAGGAGCTTCTTCACCACTTCACTTACTTTGCTCGCGGCTTTAACACATCATGCGTGTTTTATTGTGTGCCTTTCAATGTGTGGCTTGTGGTTTTATGTTTCTTTGCCCCACGCTGCAGTATTTTACGGCCAAACAATTGGACCAATCTGTGTTTAATCTCCGGCACAGGGCGGCCATGGTTCTCTGATACTCTGTTGTTTCAGCTCTCATAAGATGGTTTTCAGACACAGTCTGTAGTTGATCTCAGTGAAAAGCTCTATCAATACTTGCTCAGCGTCAAACGACACACAGACAAAGTTAGCGACTGAGCACTTCCTGCTAAC
Organism: Aulonocara stuartgranti; assembly: GCF_965226115.1. Classification (NCBI taxonomy): domain Eukaryota; kingdom Metazoa; phylum Chordata; class Actinopteri; order Cichliformes; family Cichlidae; genus Aulonocara; species Aulonocara stuartgranti. Next base: position 23,510,520 of record NC_138942.1, on the reverse strand, counting down.
AGAGGATTTCTGTCAGGAGGTAGTGAAGATGAAAACAGGTCTAAAAGCTGGAATTGTTATGGTCCCTGTGTCTGCCCAGCTATGCATCGCCTGGGCGGAGCTCGTTGCGGGCTCCCCGGCCCTGGCCCTCACACCTGTAAGTTATAATGCACCTGTGATTCATTACCTCACCAGCATCCACTACTTAAGGCAGTGGCTGAGAACATCTCACCTCTGGACTATTGAGTTCCCTCGTTAGTAAAGCCACTCGTTCGCATGTTTCTAGTTTTCTCTTCGTGTTTCACTGGATTAACCTCTTGTTCTTGTGCATAGGTCTCCCGCTCCTTGGAGCTCTGGGCGAGCAAAGTGACTTGTGTGTGGCGTTTGTTTTCTGTGAGTGGAGCTGTGTGAAGACCCCTTGTTCCTGGACTTCCCCTGTGCCCGCCTCTGGATTCCCCTCTCTCACCTGTACAAGCACCTGGTGTTGTGTGTTAATAAAAGGAACTGAATTGTGCTTTTCAGTCTGCGCTTGAGTCCATCCTGCCTCGTGACAGGAATAGTGGACGTACATTAAACAGATAAATGTGAGTCCAGTCCAAAATACCCACAGTGGCATGTAAAGTCTAAATAAAACAGAATGCAATGATTTACAAATCTCATACACAGTGAGGCACAGAATACATATCAGGTGTTTAGAACTTGATGGAGCCATCATGTTTCAAAAAAGGTTGGCACTATGGCATCAAAAGCCAGGAAACATTTTGCAACTACTTGTGTTAACTGGTAACAGGTCAGTAACATGACTGAATACTTAATATAAAAGAGCACCTCAGAGAGGTAGAGGTTCACCAATCTACATAAAACTTTATCCACAAAGTTGGAAAGAAATGTAAATGAAAACTGTGAAATTGTGAAGCCTTGAATATCTCGTTATCTACAGTAAAAAGCATCAAAATATTCAGAGAATCTGGAGAAACCTCTGTGTACAGGAGTCAGGGCGCTTCACCGTACCATCTACAAATGCACGTGAGAACAGGCCATATGTTAACATGATCCAGAAACACAACTGTTTACTTTGAGTCAAAGCTCATTTTAAATGGGCCGACGCAAAGTGCAAAACTGCTCCGTGGTCATTTTTTGTCATTCTTTTTGGAAAACATGGACATTGTGTCCTCTGGACCAGCGGTCCCCAACCTTTTTTGCACCACGGACCGGTTTATGCCCAACAATATTTTCATGGACCGGCCTTTAAGGTGTCGCGGATAAATGCAACAATACAAATAAAACTAGTACCGATACCGAAAAAAAGAAAATTTATTCATAACACACGTGAAAAGACCCAGGAAAACCGAGTAAACGATAAAAACGATAACAAAATAACGCTGAAAACCGATAAAAACCCTGAAAACTATACATTTCACACCTGAGCCTCAACTCTCACGGACCGGTCCGAGGCCCGGGGGTTGGGGGCCACTGCTCTGGACTAAAGAGGAGAGAAAACATCCAGCTTGTTACCAGCGCTCGGTTTAAAAGTCTCTGATGGTACGGGGGTCCATCAGTGCCTGCAGAATTGGCAGTTTGCACATCTGGAAAGGCACCATAACTGGTATATTCAGGTTTTAGTGCAATATACAGGGAGTGCAGAATTATTAGGCAAATGAGTATTTTGTCCACATCATCCTCTTCATGCATGTTGTCTTACTCCAAGCTGTATAGGCTTGAAAGCCTACTACCAATTAAGCATATTAGGTGATGTGCATCTCTGTAATGAGAAGGGGTGTGGTCTAATGACATCAACACCCTATATCAGGTGTGCATAATTATTAGGCAACGTCCTTTCCTTTGGCAAAATGGGTCAAAAGAAGGACTTGACAGGCTCTGAAAAGTCGAAAATAGTGAGATATCTTGCAGAGGGATGCAGCAGTCTCAAAATTGCAAAGCTTCTGAAGCGTGATCATCGAACAATCAAGCATTTCATTCAAAATAGTCAACAGGGTCGCAAGAAGCGTGTGGAAAAACCAAGGCGCAAAATAACTGCCCATGAACTGAGAAAAGTCAAGCGTGCAGCTGCCAAGATGCCACTTGCCACCAGTTTGGCCATATTTCAGAGCTGCAACATCACTGGAGTGCCCAAAAGCACAAGGTGTGCAATACTCAGAGACATGGCCAAGGTAAGAAAGGCTGAAAGACGACCACCACTGAACAAGACACACAAGCTTGAAACGTCAAGACTGGGCCAAGAAATATCTCAAGACTGGTTTTTCTAAGGTTTTATGGACTGATGAAATGAGAGTGAGTCTTGATGGGCCAGATGGATGGGCCCGTGGCTGGATTGGTAAAGGGCAGAGAGCTCCAGTCCGACTCAGACGCCAGCAAGGTGGAGGTGGAGTACTGGTTTGGGCTGGTATCATCAAAGATGAGCTTGTGGGGCCTTTTCGGGTTGAGGATGGAGTCAAGCTCAACTCCCAGTCCTACTGCCAGTTTCTGGAAGACACCTTCTTCAAGCAGTGGTACAGGAAGAAGTCTGCATCCTTCAAGAAAAACATGATTTTCATGCAGGACAATGCTCCATCACACGCGTCCAAGTACTCCACAGCGTGGCTGGCAAGAAAGGGTATAAAAGAAGAAAAACTAATGACATGGCCTCCTTGTTCACCTGATCTGAACCCCATTGAGAACCTGTGGTCCATCATCAAATGTGAGATTTACAAGGAGGGGAAACAGTACACCTCTCTGAACAGTGTCTGGGAGGCTGTGGTTGCTGCTGCACGCAATGTTGATGGTGAACAGATCAAAACACTGACAGAATCCATGGATGGCAGGCTTTTGAGTGTCCTTGCAAAGAAAGGTGGCTATATTGGTCGCTGATTTGTTTTTGTTTTGTTTTTGAATGTCAGAAATGTATATTTGTGAATGTGGAGATGTTATATTGGTTTCACTGGTAAAAATAAATGATTGAAATGGGTATATATATGTCTTTTGTTAAGTTGCCTAATAATTATGCACAGTAATAGTCACCTGCACACACAGATATCCCCCTAAAATAACTAAAACTAAAAACAAACTAAAAACTACTTCCAAAAACATTCAGCTTTGATATTAATGAGTTTTTTGGGTTCATTGAGAACATGGTTGTTGTTCAATAATAAAATTATTCCTCAAAAATACAACTTGCCTAATAATTCTGCACTCTCTGTACATCCAGATGAAGTCTTCTTCATTTTACAGCAAGATAGTGCTAAACTACATCTATTACAGTGGCGTAGCTTCTTGTAGAAGACTGAACTAGGAGGTATATATCTCCCAAATGAGACTGGACTGTTCCCAGATGTTTACTGACTGTTGATGCTACACAGTGGTAAACTGCCATCACATTCACAATTTCATTTCATCGCCTCGCTTTACAACATTTGATATGTTTTCCATGTTCTATCGTGAATAAAATGTGGATTCAAATCACTGCTTTCTGTCTTTATTTCCATTTTACACAGCACAACAACTTTACTGGAATTCGAGTTGTAAGTAAAAATGCATTTCTTTCTTATCAGTTCAGGATATCAAACTAAGTATGATAGAGATTGTAATATTACTGCAAAGTTTGCAGCAGAACGATGCAGTTGAACATGGTTCCGGTACAGAGAGTCAAACTGATCTTATAGCTTTTGTTAATTCCCAGCCCTTGAGACTAGCCGCGTGTTTACATCCACAACACACAAAATGCAATTTTACAGGGTTCAGTCACATAAAGCACAGCAAACCACAGATACAAGCCTAAATAAACAGTAACTGTGGAGAAAAACATGGACGCAGAATAAAATATATACTGAATTGTTTCTCGACTAAACATAGATTGTGATGAAATTCAGAGGCGTCGTGCTTTCCAACCATGAATTATTCTTCAAGGTTAAATGAGCAGTCAGCTGGGTGCTGTCCTAAATAAATGAAAACAAGCAATGCTGACAAGCATTCGGGATCCACGTTGTAAATAAAGCAGCCAATTAATTTGACAGTAAACTGAAAGCCGGTTTTTAGCTCTCTTAAAAAATGTATAACATGCTCATCTGTGATCGAGGTCATCCACAAGTGTGCCTTTGATTAGTCCGCTTGCCATTAGCACCTCTTACAATTAAGGTTGTGATTGGATTTGAATGAGAAAGTTTGATTTAGGGGATGAAGCCATTATCACTGCAATGAATAATATATTCCCTGTGGAGCATTTCTGTGCATGTAGCATCCATCCCCCCCCCACCCTGCTGGCTCACCTACTCTCTAACGCACGCACACACCCACCAGTTTCCTGTGGGACCTTCATCAGGCTTGTGATCTCCTTTTAGTTTCTCCCCTGATGATCTACATATCTCTAATGACACTACTGTAGTAACAGAAAATCTTTTAAATCTATTGCTCACTAACCGTCCCACCTTTGTTACATTTCAGGGCGTCCGGAAGGGGAAAAAAAGCATCCGGGTCACCGGAAGCAGGAGAACGATGAGAAAAGGACATCTGTAACAATGTGGAGAAGAACAGGTCGATGTGAAAAGACAAGAAAGAGAGGAAATGAGCAAAAAAGTGAGTGACACTTACAAATGGGGGAAGGGAGGAAATTTCTTGCAAGGCCGAGAGGAGGAAAAAAAGTGGCAGTTTTAAGTAAAACATGGATAAAAGTCTGAAAAAACCTAAAAGGATGTGCCCGGTGAGGGATGGATGAACAGGCAGAGAGTGGCAGCGTGGCTGTTTAAAGGTCATGTGTATTACAGAGCCGTGTGCAGAGACACGGGGCTCCATCCTCTCCTCTTTTCTCTTTTTTATCCTTCATCTCCCTCCATCATTTTCTTTCTGCTGCCAGTTTCTCCTTTTGTAATATCTCTGTTCTAGCCCCTCGTCCTCGCTCGCTCCTGTCTGCCTGCCTACTCTTCACCCTCACACAAACCAGCCCCCCTCCCTCCATCTCCCATTCTTTCTCCCTCTATCTCCCTCCATCAGCTTCAAAGAGCTGTCTCTGTGGCAGACCTCGAGGGCACCTGCCTCTTGAGGTGGAATTAAATCATACGTCCCCTAGCGCCTGTGTGTGTGTGTGTGTGTGTGTGTGTAGCTAGTGCAGACTCCTCTGAAGTGCACTGAGGCCGCTGGGCAGCAGCGCTGCACCAAACAAGCAAAACTAATAAACAAGCAGGTGAAGCTCGGCCGCGGGGTCACTTCTGCCTCTGGGTTCATTCTCTAAATGAGATTACGTTACAGTTTCGCTGGTAACCCTCAGAGCCCAAATGAAATTTGAGTGCAATAGACATGTGGGTTTGTGCTGCACCGTTGCTCAGTGTGCCAGTCTGCCATTGTACATATGCGTGAATCAGTGTGTGTGTGTAGGCGTTTTGATGACAGCATTTGGGAAAATGCCACTCTGGAGGTTGGTGCCGGCTTCTCGGTGTCAAAGGATGACATTGGATTAGAGGTTCTGGCCCACACTGTGTGTGAAACGCACACAGGTGTTGGTTCCACAGAGTGTGTGACTGAATCTGACCTTCATTCGGAGAAGAGAAGAGCAACGTGGATAGACTGAGCCGTTTTCTGCAGGCTTACATCACAGGTAATTGACTTTTTGTGTAGTATAGTAGACACATTTAATTAAAGTAGACGCTCAATTCTATTTTATTTATATAGCAATAGATCAAAACAGCGGCATTTATATTGTAAGACAAAGAGCCTACAATAACCCAAATTGTAGAAACTTTACCAAAACAATGTCCTTTAACTGTCACATTAATCCACTGTCTAGTTCCAAAAGCTCACAGGGACTTGGGACTAGAAAAATCCATCATATTGCTCCTGTTTTAGCTTGTCTTTATTGACTCAAAGGCCTGAACGATCAGGCCTCATCATATCTTTCTGACTTATTTGTCATTCCTAGACTTTCTATAAAGTTTCTACAGGTCGTATGGGAGCCTTCAGCTCTCAGGCCACTCTCCTGTGGAACCAGCTCCCAGTTTGGATTCAGGAGACAGCATATTTCCGTTACTGACTACCTCCACCAAGACGGTGGCAGCGTTTTTGGCAGCGTGTGCATGTGTCATCATTCTGTCTATAAACACAATAGCTCAAAACTTTCTGAATCAATTGTGATGAAACTTTGTAGAGGTGTGGAGTGGGGTCAGGTTAACAATAAGCAAAAACCTCGTGACTGAGAAACTATGATTCTCATATGTGCGGTGTGTATTGTCAACATATTGAAAGTATCATATAAAGATTTAAAATATCATCCCACTTTTGAACACCGACTTCTCTTTCAAGATCAACAGACCAATCTGAAGGTCATTGATGATAATTCTACACAGAGCTATTTAAATCTTTCTTACTTCAGTTGTTTGTATCGACAACATATAGGCATACAGGGAACAATAAATAGGGATGTAAGTTACTCTAACCTCTTCTTCAAGCTCAGATAAGGTCACACATGTACTAAATCCACACAATTGTTTTAAAGTGATTGTACTCAAAATTATGTTAAGTATATTAAAATTGGTTCAACAGGGTAAATAACAAAAGGCTCCACTTTGTATGTTACGTCCCCACATGAAAGCTAGGCGAAGAGTGTGGGGGACAGTAACAGTTGGATCCAGGTTGAAATGAAAAGAACGCCAGGCAGAGATATTTAACACAAAATATATCTTTATTATAATCAATTAACTCAATATTCATATACACAGTAACAACAAAAAGAGACAGCAACGCTACTTTAATGATAAATCAGACAGGCCCACCCAAAAAGATGGTGACCACTTCAACAAAGAAAACAACATTAAGGCTTCAACAGAAAAAGACAGCAACGCTGCTTTTAGCAATAACCAGGCAGGCCAAACCAAATAATGGAGGCCGCCGTCACTTAGGCAAAACCACTGCTCAGTTAAGAGCTACTCACAAAGAGCCACGCACGGTGGGGCTGGTCACACACACAGCAGGCCTTTTCCACACCTAGACCAGACTCACACACTGACCAGCACAGAGGAACTCCACCAGAAGCCTCTTCCACTGCTCACATCGCAGGCCAATCGCTCAAAGCGGCTACACCAGAGAAAGCCACCCTCCCACATCCAGCCCATCCCCAGGTTATATAACCTCAGAGAGGTGATTGCTGACTGGGCCCAGGTGGTAAACGAGGCCAATGAGCAGCAGCTGTGTCCTGGGGAGAGAGAAGAGCAAGAGAGAGACAGAGGGGTGGAGCAAGAGAGGAGGAGGAGGAGAAAAACACCACGCCCACACAAGGGCAGTATCAGGAGGCCCAGCTAGGGCTGTAACACCCCCTCCCATAAATACAAACCAGTGGTTTGTCACAGAACGTCCTACCCAACTTTTAAACATATCACCTACCATGCACCATAATAACGGTTAGGCATACCCTGCCAAATCTGCCAAGACCTTTTTGATGGGTTGAAAACACTGCACGGGGTTGGCTCAAGTCCCTCAACATAGTGTCCCAAGTGACAGCCAGATGTTTTTTGAGCCATCACATATGGAGAACCCAGCGAATAGCTAGAAGGCCTTTCCGAAACACTTTTCAGACGCTTCTTCGCTAGGTCATGGCGACAGGTATGCTGGTTAGCCAGAGGTGCAGGTTTGAATGTTTGTGTCGTACACAATGTGTCACACTGCAGGTCTTCTGGACCTAAAAGACGGTCAACAGGTGGCGGACCACAATTAGTCGATCTCTGACAGTGACCAAATGACACCACCGAGCAATTATGCTCCAACTGTCGCCTAGGACTGGCAACTTTGTCCGTTTGTGAACCACAGTTCACTCTTTTGAAAGCAGATCGATTTTGCTTTGAGTTGTCTTTTGAACAGTGAGCAATCAGGTGGCCAGGTTTGTGGCAGAAGAAACAGAGCTTTGCTCTGGATCTTGAAACCATGCCTGCATTAGCATTGTTAGCTGGCACACTCCTAGCCCTTGAGACCGACTGTTTCTGTTTGTAGGCCTCACAATTTGCAATTAAATGGTCAGGCTTAAAACAGAAAAAACACTTTTGTTTTGCCTTGGAATGGGACACAAGTACCTCACTCTTTGGGTACTGTGCAGCTGGCACATCACTAACCTTCACTGAGGCGACGTGTTGTACTTTGTACATTGTACTTTCACTTTTACTTCAAACTACTTAATAGATGTTTAAAAAGAACCTGGATACAAACCACAATGCCTTTGTTTTAAATCCTGTCCAGAGAGTGAGCTGGCTTGGCGGAGGTTTGCATTCACTGAGTGCTTCTTGTTACTGGTAATTTTAGGTGCTCGTTGGCACACACCTCCACATTCATATGAAGTCTTCATAATGAAAATAATAAAGTCCAAGCACCAGACGTGAGCCGTGAACACAGTACGTACTCAGCATCATCATTAGTCAGCATACTGAGCAATCCAGTGGATACAGAGCAATAGTATGATAAAAGTGTAGTGTTAAAGTGGTGTGTGGGTTCGGTAAATAATTGCAATACTCACAATGTAACTGTGTTTTGGTCATGAGGCGAGCATGGTTTAGTGCTCCTCTGTTATTTCTGTGCCCAGGTAATGCAGGGAGCTCTTTAAAATTTCATTATGAAGAATTGTATAAGGTACTTTCTGCTGCTCCCCTACTTCCAAAGGTACCACAGCAGCTGGTCCTTCATGTTTAATTTGGTGCAGATTTTATACTTAATGCCCTTCCTGAAGCAACCTTCTTTATGGGGACTTTGAAGCCTGCACGAGGCGTGCATTAGTTCATAACTCCTTGGACTGGGGTTGCGTCTGCCCCTAGGTCTCAAACTGGAAATCTTTTTCATGTAAGGTGAAGGTGCTAACCACTCCATCATGGAGGATCATCATAAGGAATTTGATGCTGTGGGATGCTAAGGATAGTGGGTGCTGGACATGCCTGCGAGTCGTCCATCTAATAAAAGTCATTAGAGAGAAGCAGGAAAATCAGTCTAATAAAGGAAAGAGGTTGGTGCTGAGTCTTGAGTCTTGGATGAAGGCCAGAGACATAATTTAGTTAGTGGTATGTGTGTGTGCATAGGGGTGGGGTTGATACACAGGGGTGTATTGATTGGTGGGTGTGTTTAACAGGGACCTGAAGCACCACAGCACCTCCTCCCCCACTAACACAAACCCCTCTCTGAATGAGACTGTATCTTCAGGTACATTATGTATAAGTGCTACAAGCTGTTGTTGTGCTGCTCATCGATCGCCTCCTTTTCTGAAACCAAAATAAAAAGGACCTGTCTGATAGCGTGTCGGGACACATCAATAGTAAACCCTTCAGGTCAGTATTTCAGAATTCATGAGCACCGATCCTTTAAAAAAGAGAGAAAGAAAATGTGAGAAAACGTGGAGAGCAGCCAGCACAAGAACCATACACAGGTTATCCTGGATAAATAAGTCTGCAGATTTCCCATTCAAATTCTGCACAGGTTACAATAGCACTACTGATCAGCCACAACATGGTCTGTGCTCTGACTCCAGCAGGGCCTGCTGTGATTTGACCCGGTGGGTGTGTTCTGTTCTTTCTCCAGGTGTAGCTGCTTCCCTTTTGTACGTCTGACTTGACTCAGCAATAAAGCCAGAGTACTTAATGCCAGAGAGAGGAGCACGCTGGTACCAGAGAGCCGTTTTGATTTGCACTTTATGAGCTGTGTGTCTTCTGGTGATTTACCCTTCGTAACTTACTCTTTTGTTTGGTGGCCAACTTCTGGACTCTGTTATGTTTGTTTCTCTCTTTTTTTCAAGGTCGTAGCAGAATTCGCATCTTTTACATTTTTATTATTAATAAAACCCTTTACTTGGATTATTTTGCCTTTTAGGTTACTTTCCCACTTCCCCAGTTTAGGCAGGCAACACAGTGACCCAAGGTTTCCCAGCACAGCATTTCAGTGTAAGAAGAATGGGCCTTATTTACTTCACCTTGCCATGTGTGCTGTGGAAAATCAGGGTTTGTAGTCCTGACATTTTAAAATGTATTATGAAGTCCTTTTAAATAAGTAAGAAGATCTTTTATAATGGAAGTCCCGCTCAGTTCAGCTCTTTGTGTTGCTCCATGTGGATGCTTGAGCGTCGCTGTGCAGCACTGATGGAAGTCCTGCTCTTTCATCTGCTGCAGGGGGAAAGCTGTGAGCTCACCCTAAACTGTACGTTACAAAGGTAACTCTGCTTCTGTGAATCACAGATCTTTCACAAACGGGACAACAAAATCCCACGTGGTAGCCTACAACCGGCCTCTCAAAATCCTTATGCCCTGAAAGATTCACAGAGACCAGTGCGGCTGTTTTGTTCCCTCGCAACTTAACAAGGTTGATGACTCATCCCAGCCAACGATCTTACAAAAACACAATTCCCACTCGCTGATCACCTTGTACTGGCTAATGACAGAACATCCAGAGCTAGCACAGACCCAGAGGCCACGCTGAGCAATTAACCTTAGAAAATGTTTAAGGTGCCTTGAGAAATACTCTGTGAGCTGCATTGACCTAAAGGATGAAAAACAGTTATAAGCTCACATCAGCAGCCTTCAGGTTTCTTTCAGGGACTCCAGTGACCTTCAAGTGGCTTGATCAATGATATAAACACTGCTCCAGTGGTGTCCATCTGAATGAGCCTTTCAGAACAGATAAGAGGTGCTTCATTGCCGAGGAGACTGTTTGAGACGTGTGCTGTTTTTCCCTCCAATGGTTTCCAAACTCACTGGACTGACCTCTTCTGTCATATCAGCCCTTCATCTGTGAGGTGAGGCATCTTTTTGATCACCACATGGACAAACTATGCAACAGAACCGCCAGGCATGAGTAAGGCACTTGTGTTCTAAAGTTAATGGGGGAAGCCTCTGACCCATCTTCAGTCTCCACATACACTCGGAAAAGACAGCTCAGGGGAAGGACCCTGCATGTGGCTCAATGCACCTTTGCTGGCATGAAACTGAGACATTAGGTCATGCTCTGTCTTAGTCCAAAACACAAATGGCCACTTTGACAGTTGCTACGGTCCTTCCGTGTCCTGCCTCTTGTGCTTCTCCTACTATTTGTTTGAAACACAGCTTCCATTAGTTACACAGATGGTGGAAATCCAACTCCAGTGTGCAGGTGTTCTAGCATTTCCTCTCTTTGAGGCAGACAAAATCTTTATCTGATATACAAAGCAGACCAGGTTTCCCTGAGGTGATGCACACTTGAAAAATTAACTCACAACAGCGGCCAAGCTAAGAACTCCCATCCAGAGCTGTGACCAGGCCACTGAGCACAAATCAGTACCTCCAGGACGCGCATACAACTATTTGCATCTGCAGTGCCAATTTCACACATGTGGGGCAAAACTGTAATCCTAACAAGGTACTAGCAGCACAGGTGATGTAGCCAAAGTCAGGAAGGAAAGCTGGCAACAAAAGTAGGCTTCTGCAAGTGTGCAAGTTAATCTTTTAAGTCTTTACTCAATCAATAAGTTATAAAGGGCAGATCTCACTCTAATTAAATTTGTGCACACCATTTAACAAAAGTGTTGATTCAATTATGGTGTGCCTGACAAGTTTGTTCCTATTTTTTAACACATGTAGAGACGTAAACAGACAACCGGGAGTAACATTAAAAATATCTGAATAATGATTCATTCTAGATTTTTAAAAGTGAGGGAGGGTGAACAGATACAAATTTACACCAAAATAAATAAAAAATTAAGATGTTAATAAACATGAACGTATTATTCAGAGCAGATTACGATAAAATAGAAGAAATTAATTTATTTAGGAAATAATAATAATAATGATAATAATAATAATAATAATAATAATAATAATAATGTTTGTTGTTTGGTTTTATTGCTTTTGCCGCTCTCTAGTGGATTCACTTTAAAACTACATGACCTCCCATAATGCACTTTCTCCTTTTATTCCCATCATTCCTTGCAGCAAACCTTCTGCACCGGTCAAGATGGCGGACAGAGCAGGTACCGTAATGTGCCTTCTCCCAAAAAAATATTGTCCTGTTTTTGTTTTATATGTCATCATCTTGGCATATAACGAGGCTTTTGGGGACTGAGGGGTGTTTTCTATCAGACAAGCCGTGAATTCGTCACTTGAAGGTCTTTTTCGGACTGAAGGCCTCGCTAAACCCTTTGAGTCACGTCAAGGACTTTGCGTGTCATTGGCGGATTTACTGTGAAAATAAATCTGCAGGCCGCTTTTTTACATTTAACTGCACCTTTCAGAGTGACCTACAGCTTGGATGAAGCTCTAATAATCGTGCTGTTGATAAACGTGTCGATTATATAACTGTTTCTTTAGCTAGCTTGCTCGGTAGCACGCAAACACGGTGCGATTAGCACAAACTAGGATGGTCTCTTTGACCAACTTTAATTGTAAAAAAACATAAAGAAGAGCTTGGGTGCCTTGTTGTGTGCTTTATGGTGTTTTTGAAAAGCGGTCCAGCAAACTTTCATTCATTATGTCATCACAATCGGCTACACACACCTGGTAAATTTCAAACTAGCTCCTAGCGAGTCGGCTGCTGTGTTTTGAGTGTAATTGAATTACTGCGACGACTGAAAACATGTTAACAAGTTAATTATTTTGCAGAATTAAGAGCTTCGGTTTTTAATTAGTCTCCGTAACTCTTAGCCTGATAATTATTTGAAAGGTTAATAGTTTATTGGATTTTTTTTTTTTAAAAAGTCAGAAAATATGTAGGGAAATTACAATTTTGTATCCTCGGTACACGATGTTGCCACTTTTTGTCGTCTTAGACAAGCGGTTTAAACGTGTTTTTAGATTGCTAATGTTTGTAATTCAGTGGCATGTTTTTATTCTTTGTTGACAGTGTGCATTTTCAGTGATGACGCTCTTTTTACGTGTTTTTAGTTTCCTTAGCTGAGAAGCGGCTGATGGACGTGAAACTCAACGAGCTGGGAGCCTGGCTTGGAGGTCGAGACTTTACTCCCAATGGCATCCTCTCAGCCATTCGCAGGGGTGAGTACATCTTGCTCCGACTACTTCTGGTGGGCAGGAAAAACGTTTTTCTTTTCTTTTTTTTATCTACTGGAACTTGGTTTTTAAACACTGACTGATTATTTATATACATTTTTTTCAGCTTGCACTCTCTTCCTCACCTCTCTTATGCACTGTCGGTTGCTTTGGATCTTTGACCCCCACATATTTAAACCCATCCACATTAACTACTTCAGCTTATTGCATCTTTATGGTTTCACCTGTAACGCATCTGTTATGTAAGGAATGTTATTTATGAGGGCTCAGCTCTGCCTTTGGCTAGGCGCTTCCTTAGTACACGGGTCCTGAACCTCTCCAGTGACTTTATCAGAAAATGGATATGTATATAAAAATAAACAATGGCTTTGTGTGTGAATATTTCAGTTTTTGGCATTGATCAGATGTCCAACTCCAGGCCTCGGGGGGGCCAGTGAGGCTAAATTACCTCCTCAACATGTCTTGAAGCTCTCAAGAGGCCTGCCAATGAACTAATCATTTCATTCAGTGGTGTTGACCCAGGGTGTTATCTAAACTCAGCAGGACACCGGCATGGAGTTCGACACCCCTGATCTAAAACACTCTTTACATTTACCAGCAGTACAATTGTGTCCTTAAACACAGATTCTTAAAAAAATATTTTACGATGTGCATCATAGCTCATGTTTATCGCCTTGATTTTTGCTGAACCTCAGTAAAAATGGTCAGCATGGCTGTGTAGTTTTAACTCCCAGTTGGTATGGATTCCAGATCTAAAAACAAAAAAGTGTGAGGGGAAAATGGAATGATTTCTTCACTTTCACCACCAAGTATTTTTAATCTAAAGCTGGACTTTAGTTAAAATTGTTGAAAATTGACTGTTTTAAAGTTTTTAGATTTCACTTTGATATATTGTCTGATTGGGGCCCCTTAAGATTGATTTGCACAGAAACCTGGGTTGAAAATTATACCTGCTCTGTCTCAAAGTGGATTTAAAAATGCTAGTTTAACTCCACTTCTCTTTTGTTAGTAATAAGTATAAAATAAAGTGAAAATCCAGAATTGAAGTACAAAATAATCAGAAATGGCCCACTGGAGAGTAAGAATCTACTCATTTAGGCTACTTTACACTTAATCTTAGTATCCTTCTTTACATGAGGCTCGTGCTTTGTGGTCTTTTATTTTTTTGAATCACAAATTGCTGAAAAATGTCTCTTGACAGTAAAGGTTGCTGACCCCTGTGCTAGTAGCTTTACTTATACTTGGGACACTAATTTGAGAATCTGGCCTCAGTAGTAATTAAGGTCACAGAATGAGTGCTCCTCTTGCATGTATTGAATACTAAACAGGACACTTGACCATGCTGTTTTCTCTTCTAGGCCATGACAGATACTACAACAAGTACATCAATGTGAAGAAGGGGGGCATCGGTGGTGTAGCTATGCTGCTCGTGGGCTACGTGGCCATCAGCTACTTATGGGAATACGACCACATCAGTAAGAAACACACTCGCTTACAGAGCCTCTTTTCTTTCTTTGCACTCCTGTCACAGTTAACCTCACTGGTTAAAAAAAAAAAAAGCTAATATGTTAAACGACTTCCGCTTCTTTTCTTGTAGAACACGATCGCTGGAGGAAGTACCACTGAGCCCCTTCAGGAACGCGTCAGCTCTTTCTATCCTCGGCTCTGTTCATATGTGATTGTTGTGACCAATAAAAAAATAAGGATAAGGATTTACTGTTGTGAGTGTACTGTGTAAATCTCAGAAGTGGCTATGAGAAGATCAGAAGTGAGGGGTAAAAAAAATTAATAAAATCTGAAACAAGAACATTTATTTGTACAGACAGAATATGTTCAGACTGTCAAAGTGTCTCTTCCAGCTGCTCTGCACTACCGTACCTGCCACACACGGCTGCTAAACAGAGGCTGAAATGTCCAGAATGAGACCGTTGTAGCTAGTGTGGATTTGGGCACTGAGTACAAGCTAAATTACATTCCTAAGATGTTTATCACATTTGTTCAATTTTTTTTTTTTTTTTCCACGGTCAGACTTGGAACATAGCAGTGGCAGTTGCAGTCACATGACCTGAGGAACAACAGCACCTGTATTGGTGTTTGCAGCAGTCTGGACCCTGGGAGTGACTCTTCAAAGTCACCTGTACTGTACAAACCCAGCAAATCAGGCCGGATGACCTTTTTTCTTGTCACTTTCATGTGTCCACAGGCCCCCCTCCCACTGTCCGTGTCTGTCGGGCAGCAGTTAGTCTTTAAGAAACACCAGCATGTAGAGCAGTCTTCCCCATTCTCTCTTCTGCTCACATCAGGGGTGGTGCGCTACAGCACTGAGGTGTTCGGCTGAAGGTTACTGACCACTCAGGAAGGCGAGATGGCCTTTAGTGCATTTGTTGGCATAGTGGCCCTTCTCGCCACACTGCAGACAAGAGGAAGACGGAAATGAAGCAATTAACGACATTTACTGCATGTTCCAGTTGTTCCCAGTAGCGAGGAAAAAAAAAAATCCTCTAATTTTAAAGGAGATTGTTTTAGGGGTGTTTTCCCTTCATTATTTACAGTCATATGTGCTGTGAGATTGGTGGCTCTGTTAAAAGTGTACAAGGTTTAAATAATGATATCAGTGAATGTCCAAGTAAATCCTATAACCCAAAACCCCAGGCTGTTGGAACAGCTGCTCCACCCACATTCATACATGTTCAGCATACAGTTTGCAAGAGACAGCCAATCAGAAAAAAGTGGGAAGCAAACTTAAAACTGATGATTCCAGATTGTGTTTGAACTGAGGAGCCAGACTCTTGTGCACATTTTTCATCCCAAAGAGATTTGTGTCACCGCCTTTTGCTTTTAGGCAAATGTGTAAAGTACTACACTGTGGAGAGCCAAGAAATTCAGAAAATTGTTCCCCTTTAAGAAGCTGGATAAATTCACAAGAGCACCAGTGATCCATCTTGTTCAAGGCTCACTGCAACCACGCAGAGGAAACCAGTATTATAGGTAAAACCTTACAAGTGCATCTAAACTTGAGAAAAGTCTGGTTTTAATGATCTAAATGTATGGCCGGTGCATGCTTTGGCAATATAACCAACCACAGTTTGATTAATGATTGCAATTACGACCAAAGCGAGAGACTGGCATAGCTTTAATCACACAGATGTACAGCCGACTCACCTTGTAGCAGGTGACTTGGTCCAGCGGACGAGGCCCTCTGTTGGCATTTAGATTGTTCTGCTGAGACACAGTAGTCGTGTTGTTCTGCTGCCGCTGGGCTGGGATGGAGTTGGTGAGCTGGATTAAGGAGAGCGACGAGCGACCAATGGTAGGCACGGGCTGCGGCAGGAGGCAAGCAGAGAGACTGTTTTCACTGTGCACCTCAGCAACAGGAACGAACAGTTAAATAGAAGCACCGAGAGTCATGCTGATTCATCCTGTGAGATGGATCCACGCCGGCATCGGGATGCATCATTCGAGTGTTTGTGTGCATTCTTACCTTTGCCTGGTTCTGGTTTTGCTGTGGGAGAGGAGGCTGTTCAGAAGCGCCCATAGGCAGCTCAAATCGGGGGCTGTGGAGGAACATCAACGTATAATTTACGTTACTGCAGGGTGAAGTCTCAAAAAACTTTTAATCCAGCTATCCATCATTATAAAATCAAACAAAGACCATTTATACTGGAGTGTAATGTGATGAAATGAAATTCCTGTACAATTGCTTGGCAGATTTAACCAACTTAATGTGGAGCAGCGGTCCTATCAGGAATCATACCTGTTGTGTAGGAAGTAAATGTAAAAGGACTACTTACTGCATAAATTTACAGGACTTTCCTTCTGGACAGAAGCCCACCAAGTAGTTCACACAGATCACCCTTCTGGTATGTCGGTGTCGGCAGTCAGGACCTGAGGTAAGAAGACGGAGACACAGATGAGGACAAATAATAAGACGTATTATGTTTTTCTCCATTTAAACCACAGAACAGACAGGCTACGTCTATAAGCAGTGGGTTTGTGGTATTAGTACCAGAATTTGACCTTACCGTGTTTGCAGAAGCCTCGGTCATACCAGGGACAGTCTTTGATCTTGGACTCTGGATCTATGTGTAGGAAAGGACACTCCTTGTTGCTGCATTCACCTGTGAGGGTCGCAGAACAAAACATTAATCAGTACGGCATTCATCTGACAAGATCTGTGCAAAGTTTAACCAAATAAATGCACTCATGATGTCAACTCACCGAACTTTGAGTAGAAGTAGCATTCAGGCATCTTGGTCATGTCGTATTCGTGGAGAAACTCGCACTGGTCTCCCTTCTTACACAGACCTCTGAGCCAGTGCTTACACACCACTGTCTTCTCTCCACTGATGTGACGGAACGGACACATCCCACCTGTGAGACACAGTGCGCTTTGTGACCGTCTCCTCATTAAGACACACATGGCTCTCAGTGTCATGCTGATCACTTAAAACACAATTTAGTACTTTAAATTTGGACATTTTGAGATCAGCAGAGACTGGCCTAATGGCAGGGATTGAAATGGTTACAAAAGTGATTAATAAAGATGGGGGGGGGAAAGGTCATTTCCCTTGAAGCTATTAGAGGAGTAATATAATTCACAACATTATGAAAATGGGCTATTCTTGGAAATCAGTGAGGTGCAGGCTACTGTAGCAGTGCGTAAACAGTATATCTAAGGCTGTATTTAGACATGAGAGGTCGAGCTTGCTTAAAAAAAGGTCAACCAGCACCGATCTGTGCGTTTGAGTGGCGTGAAGTGTCTAAACTTTAACTTTACGGAAGTTAAAGAGTTCATTGTTGGGGCCGTTCACGCTGCAGTGACATCACCACAGAGTTGAGACCATGTTGTGATTTTACCTTTCTGACACGCAGCTCTCATGAAGAACTCACACACAGCAGACCCGGACTCTGCAGAGACACACACGATCACAGGGTCAATGAACATAAGTAGTCAGTGGCGGTCAACTCTCCCCTCGTCAATTTTACCGTTAATTCCGCTTAAGGTTAACCCGCAGCGGGCTTAGTACCAGCTAGCATCCCAGCACTTACTATCCATGCCGGGGAAAGGCAGCGGCTGGGCTCCCAGCTGCTGCTCCACGGCAATCTCCAGGTCAAACTTGATGTGGTCCACGTTGGCCAGTAAATCCTGCATGTCCCCTGCAGTCTATTCACTCCTCCGATCAGATAAATGTCCGTTTCGGTTAAGCTAGCTCGAAGTCTAGCTACTAGCTACCAAGTTCCCTCTCAGCCTGCTAAGGCGGCTAGCCAAGCTAACTGATAAGTTAGCACCAAACTCCAAACTCCGATACCGAGAATACAACAGATGCCGTAGTTTGTAGGTCTAATGTCGGTTTTAAAGACAAGCCATGGACACGACCGGCCCGTAAATGTTTGTATGTCCCCGAACTACTCCTTGTTCTGTGTGGATGATGGGAGGCGCGCAGGCTGACCTCCGACCTGACAAAATCAGACAAGACTAAACGATCGCAGAGCGCTTCGTTAAATCCACAACTCAACAGTAAGTTTCAGTTTTTCCACATGATGAAGAAATGCTGCTTTAGTAAAATCTGTCAGCATTTCTCTTTGGGCTTAAACTGTAAGAAATGAGAAAAATTACAGGAAAAAACCGTGGAGCCAAAACAGAAATTTCTATAGTATAGTATAGTGACAAAACAAATTTCCCACGTGTGGGACTAATAAAGGTTATCTTATCTTATCTTAGTAGATCATTTGTAATCTGAATGTAAGAGCATTGAAATCAGAAATTACTGTAGTGTAGCATGAATAGCCAGGGGGGAGCTGGAAGGAAAAGATGTAAAACTGATTACATTTGGATTCTGGTGCCCCTTTATGTCTGACACCATTGGTACAAAACATATTTTATATCAGTCTGTGTGGTTCAGAGGCCCGACAAGGTTTTATTCAGCTTCACTGAAGTGTTTTTTTTTCTTTATAAAATCCATCGCTGTTGCTTTCGTGCATTTATTATGATTATTATAGAGCTTCTCAGTGGGAAAGCTGAGGGTACTGGGATGTGTTATTTTGATCTTCAATGATTGATTGATTGAATCTTTATTTTGAACATGTTGAAAAAGTACAACAAAATAGAATTAAAAGAGACAAATGAACAAAGCAAAACAAAAGGAAAACGAGCAACCACAACTCCAATTAACGTTCATGTTCAAAAAGGAGCAGGAAGAAGCATAAGCTTATTTAATCCCACCCCTTTTCCACTATCTAGTATCAATAGACTACAGAAATACCTCATTGCAATTACATTATATGTTATGTGTAATTTTTTTTTATATATATATACATATATGTTTCTATCTATCCATACATACGTATATACACACATATACACATCATGTTGAGCAAAACCTGATTTTGGCTCATTTGAACCCAAACACTAATCAACACTTCTCAAACCGAGCTTGTCTGTTGATGGAGTTCAAGTTCAACTTTTATTCGCCACATGCAGTGGCAGGTTGCCCTGCAGTGGAATGCAGGGCAACCTGCCCCCCGACTTTACACACACAACACAGACATCACATAGGGATACAAGTCAGAGAACGGTTGCATTACAGAAAAAACAATGAAATATACACTACAATGGGAAAGTACAAGAGGAAAAAAAGAGACCTCTACTCATACTGGGCTATAGGAGGACAGCATGAGAACAGGAAACAAAAAAAACTCCTCAGGACAGAAAGCACATAAATGTCCACAGTACAACATTATAGAGCACGTGACGAGCAACAGGGTTGGGTAGGGGAAAGGAGTAATCCCAGGCAACACAGCAGCCATCCTGCCCCTCGCCGTCTCTCCAGTGCGGGTCCAGACCCGCCTCGTGTTCCCAGGAGGCAACAAGCATCGAAGGCATTGGAAGGGGAGGGGGGATGTGTGAGTGCTTATCAGTGTAAGTGTATGTGTGTCCGTGTCCATAGTTCAGCTGAGACAGTTTCCTTCGCCCTACCAGGCTAAGTAAACAGTCTATCAGTCCCTCCAGGGCACTTGGGCTCACCCGAGCCCAGACTTCTCCTTGAGAAAAGGGTGTCAATAGCATTCAGAGACCAGTTGATCAAATCCATAATTCTCTTTTAGGTTTTAGAGAACAGACTGTGAGAGAGTGTTCCAGGGAAAGTAATACACACGAGACAAGACAAGGACACAAGAGGCTAAGCAGGGAAGATAAGGGGAAGGAGGAGAGGAGAAAAGTGCGACTGCAAACAAGATTCTAATCTAAAATAATCAAATGTATAGATTAAGAAAAATTTAAAACCCCCAAACCAGTGATTGTACCAACATTTGTAGTTTTCAGTAGAAACATATCAGATCCTTGTTTCCAATAAAATTGGGACACCACGTAAAATGTAAATAAGGTTGTTTGTTTAATTTAAAATTGGTACAAAAGCAACATATGAAAGGTAGAAAATTAGATATTCTTTTTTTAATTGGATGCCAGCAGCATGCTATGCTGTTTCAGTGTTTTCTAATGTCCTGTATCACCTGATCTTTCAGGATTACTGACCGTTTTTCCTGAAAGAGACTATGTTATAGCATATACAGATTCATACAGCAGTATCCAGTTTGAGTGAAAATCCAAGTCCAGGATATCTCTTCACTGAGAATTGTACTAGGAAGAAAAAATGTCTACTGGAGAAAACTTATTTTCACCCTTTGAAACCAATGTCCAGGTTTCACAGGAACACAGGGTCTGGATATTCGACTCTCTGTGGACTCGTTCTCATCAAGGTGATTTGAATTTTAATGACCCCTTAACTTTTATTCTACCAGAATTTTCATTTGTCCAGTGCTCTTGTAATGACATTCCAGCCAGCATCAGCTGTTTTTCTATTGCTGCTAAATCAAGATTATTAAACCACTGTAAGCTTCCAATATCTACTTTACTTAATCAGAGTCCAGAGCACTGATGTACTTAGACTGGGGGAAAAAATAAAGCAAAACAAAACATAACAGCTGAGGTTTCGTTCATTCTTAGTTTATTCAGAATGTAATTATTTTATTTTCAAAGTTGTACTTACGATACTATATACTGAAAATGTGGTAGTTTGCTACAAAACCTCTGAAGTGTAATCTTAATAAAGATGAAAGTGAGATTTCTGATGAGCTCAAAGCTTAAATATGATTGTAACACCCGACCATGAAGCTAAATGGAAAACACGTAAAAATGGGAAAGGCTCAGTAACAACACAGAATAATTCGATGGTTATTAAATCTGTTTGAACAGAAATCGTGTCTATCCATGCGAACTGTGAGTCGACAGTCAAAATAAAGGAAAAACAAAAACCCAGCATCATATGCCTTCGTACTAATCTTCTTGAATCATCCGTTCAGCTGCATTTAGAGTCTGAACTGCGCTCTACAGCTCGGGTAGACCTGGCATTGGGAATTGTCCGGCGAAAGCCTCCACCTCAACCCTGATCTCCGCTACCCGCTGCTGGAACTTCTCTCCCTGGGATAATGCCTGAACAAACGCCTTCAGAGTGGCTTTGGGATCCAGACTTTTCTGCACCTCCACAGTCAGTTCAATGCCTGCGGAAGAATGGAAAGCATGGGTTATTTACATTTTGTTTGTGAGAAATCTTTTTACACCAATTCCTCCTTTAAAGAAATAAATTACCTCTGTGGATGAACTCAGCCACTTTCCTGAAGTCATTCTCCACCAAGCCTCTGGAGGTAAGAGCCGGCGAGCCGAACCTCAGGCCGCTAGGTCGCAAAGCACTTTTATCTCCTACAAAGATGTACGAGAAAAACTAAGAATGGGACTTTGCAGAGACTCCAATCAAGCAAAAATGGGATCTATCTACTTAAAAAAAAAAAAAAAATCTTATTGTACATCTTTAAATTTCACTTAACTTACATTTTAACTACTGATTTTATCTACTGTTCTGAGTTTATCTACTGTTTTTTTTTTAATCAATTTTAAATCATGCTTTATTGTTTTTGTTTTTTAATTTCTGTGTAAAGCACTTTGAATCACCTTCTTGTTGAATTGTGCTATATAAATAAACTTGCCTTATTCCTCTGCTTCTGAGCATGTTTATGACAAAAGAATTTCCCTCAGGATAAATAAAGTTCTTATCCCATCTTAAATATGAAATGTTCCTTACTTGCCATACTCGTGTATGGAAAACTACTTTGCCTTACACACACACACACACACGCACACACACACTCACTAACTACCTGGACAGGTGTTTTTATTACAAGCAATGGCACATGCTTCCAGGACCTTCTCTGCTCGTCCTCCATCGGTTCCCTTGCTGCGCAGGTCCAGCAGGATCAGATGGTTGTCAGAGCCGCCTGCACATTAAGAGATTACAAAAAGGAACATTAGATGAGCATGAAGCTACAAATCATCCATCCACCTTTTTAACCCCACTGAGATAGTGGAGCGCTACACACTGGGCAGGCTACTCCATCACAGAGAGATGATCAATCATTCAGGCTCACTCAGGCTCAGGATCATCAGTTAAGTCAATGACCATATAAGGCTGATGCTGTAATTCAATTTTAATGAATTGATATTTTCCCCCTTTGCACCTACACGCTGCTGCACTCTCGTCTTCCAATCAAAGCAGTGCAGCAGATCTTTCATTAGGCATTTCAAAAGCTATCGTTTTCTTCTTCTGAAAAAGACTCAAAATCAGTTCTTTTGAGAGCAGATCCAATTTTAGGGAAAAGAAAGTCACATGGTGCAAGATCAGGCAAATACAGAGTGTGGTGTGGACCAAAGAACCTTTCAGAGAGAGCAGTGTGGGTCCTGATGAAAGAGGGAACCATTTTCCAACAGTTGTAGCCTCTTTTTCTTCACCCTTAGATAAAAATGTTCAAGAACCCATTTATAATAGAGTTTTGGTTCAATCCCTTTTGTTAATTCCTCTAGAACCCCGTCCTCTAATCCATAATTATGCTCTTAATGTCAAAGAAAACCGTTAACACAGCCTTGAACTTGAATTCTTTCATCCTTGGCAACCCAGGTGATGTCCAACCTTCTCCAGATATAAATACTCCGGATTTGCTTCAATTTGTTTCACGAGTTTATCCCAACCGTGGGATAAACTTTGCCTAAATGTCCTTCATGTTGTGCAAAGATTTCCCTAAGTCTCTTTGTTGATGGACACATTGCTGCAATCATTCTGACGCCTTCATTTGATTTGTTTTCGAACACTCGTTCTTGGGCATCCATGGTGTTCCCCGTCCTCGGCATCCTCCGAAACATTCACAGGATCTTTACTGCCACGCAAACACACATGAACATGCTGGCCTTCTGAAATTTATAAACAACCCTCTCTTTTGAACTATATATAAGGGAGGCTTTATAAAGCATCGCATGCACCATGTCTCATGTTCACATAGGACATCAATCAAATAAGATTGAGCAGGGATGGATGGTCAAGTTATTGCGGGATTGGAAACTTCAAGCCTCTTTTACTCTGAAGAATGAAAAAATAAAAAGTAAAGGGGCTTAGTTATACTTTTTGCATCCATGTTGATTGCTCTTCTCCCACTCAGTGTATTTTCAGCTGGCTGTCATGGCAATTTTCTCTTCCACTTGTCTATTATGGTGCTCTGCAGTACTTACCGGTGACAATCTTGTAGCCATGGTCAATAAGAGCGCTGGATAGAGCCCTGCAGTTAGCGAGAACCTGCAATTGATAGGCCTTGAACTCTGGTGTCATGGCTTGCTTCAGAGCTACAGCAACACCTGCCATTTGTAGGAAAAGAAACAAACAAAACATGAGCCCAGTGAGAGACATGAAAATTAGTAAAAAGCGAAAGTGGAAGAAAATGATGACCTGCGATGGCGTGGTTGTGCGGTCCTCCCTGCAGTCCGGGAAACACGGCCTGGTCAATCAACGACTCCAAGTTGTACAGAGTCTCTTTTCCTTTGGCATCCACATTCCGCACTCCTGAAGAGATGGAGTGAAGACGAGAAAGAGGAGAAGGTCAAATAAAAATAGTGAATTCACAGATATCAGTGTGGGGAAGAGCAGATTTACAACAAGACAAAGGGAGAAAAAGCTTCAGGTCCGTTTTATACCTTTTCTGTAGAAAATAAGCCCAGCACGGCAGCCACGCAGTGTTTTGTGCGTCGTCGTGGTAACAATGTCACAATGCTCAAAGGGTGAGGGCACCACTCCGGCAGCCACTAATCCACTTATGTGAGCCATGTCTCCCATCAGATAGGCACCGTTCTCATTAGCAATCTGCTTCAAGCGGGCATAGTCAAGGTTGCGAGAATAGCAGCTTGTTCCTGAGAAAGACAAAAAAAAGACAAAGTGTAGAGATTTTCTTTTCTTCCCCCGACAAATACCCTCAGATTTAAAGTTCCCAGTCACTGCTCACTGATGCATAAAAGTAAAAAGATAAAAACATAGGAGGGATGAACTACCTGCGATGATGAGTTTAGGGTGGAAGAGTCGTGCATTTTCCTGCAGCCTGTCGTAGTCGATGTAGCCAGTCTCTGGATGGACCTGGACAGAGAAGCAGCAGACCACATCATAACCAGGAGAATAACCTCCTCCTAAACATCAGCAAGACTAAGGAGCTGATCGTGGACTTCACTACAAAGCAGGCGAGGAATTACAAACCCCTCATCATCAGTGGCACGCCAGTGGAGAGAGTGGACAGTTTCCGATACCTGGGTGTCCACATCACTCAGGACCTGTCATGGTCCTGTCACATCAACACCCTGGTTAAGAAAGCCCGTCAGCGTCTCTTCTTCCTCAGAAGACTTAGAGACTTCCATCTGCCACTGAAGGTGCTCAAGAACTTCTACTCCTGCACCATCGAGAGCGTCCTGACGGCAAACATCTGCACCTGGTTTGGGAACAGCACCAAGCAGGACAGACGAGATCTGCAAAGAGTGGTGCGCTCGGCCGAACGCATCATTCAATCAGAGCTCCCTGACCTGCTGTCCATCTACACCAAGCGGTGCAAGTCCAAAGCTAGGAAGATTATGATGGACCTCTCCCATCGCAACAATGGACTCTTCTCACTGTTGAGGTCTGGGAAGCGCTTCCGCTCCCTTAAGGCCAAAACAGAGAGAATGAGGAGGAGCTTCTTCCCCCAGGCTATTCGGGGCCTGAACCAGGTGTAGGACTGGACTCTCCCACACACGTCACTATAAGACTGGACTCTCACACACGTCACCACACGCACCACCACACATTTCCTATAATCCTATAATTTATAATCCTTATAATCTTTATAATCTCTTCTGCTATTTGCACATTCTTTACTGTAAATTCCTAAGTTAATTTGTAAATTCTGTAGGAAACTGTAAATTGTAAATATTGTAAAACTTTCTTCTGTCATTTAATGGTCGGGCATTGTACAGCTACAAGCATTTCACCCCCATGTCATACTGTGTATGGTTGTGTGTGACAAATAAAATTTGAATTTGAAACCAAAATATAACACCTGCTATACACAAGATGAGGACAACACCACATAGTTGGACTTTGGATAAAACTTGAACCAAAGTGAAATCAGTTGTTTTGATTTTGCCCACATTTACAAACATAGACAGCCACAGCAGATACTGGTCAATTTTAATGAATCTGACGATATTTTTTTTCAGCATGAATGGCATCACAACCCGTGGGAGATTCAGTCAAACTTCACAGATGTGTAGTTCATTGAGTCTGAAGTACTCACTGGTGTTACAGATGGTGTGCTCCCACCACGAGGTGATTTCTAGTGCTCACTTTTGTTTCCAAAAATCGTATCTTTGACCTTATACACCACCTTAAACAGCAATATCTAGTCAGCCGATCTTATGACTTTAATTGAATGAATTTAAGTATGTAGACATGATCAGCGCGACATGCTGAAGTTCAGATTGAGCATTAGAATGGGGACAAAAAGATGTTTTAAGTGACTTTTAATGTGGTATGATTGTTGGTCTGAGTGTTTCAGAAACTGCTGAGTGAGTGGCAGTTCTCTGATGAAAAAGCTCTGTCACTGTCAGAGAAGAATGGCCAAACTGCTTTGAGCTGATAGGAAGGGAACAGTAACTCAAATAACCGCCTTGATTCTGTGATTTGTCCCAGCTGTCGTGAGGAAATACCAGAGCACATCGCATCTTTGAGAAATTTGTTCCCAACTCCGACAGAGCCTTTTGGTTCCCGACCATACGTGCACATACATACCTTGTATGGCATGGACTCAAAGAAGATTGAGGTTGCCGAGATTTTTTTCTTCTCAGTCATGAAGCCGTGTGTCAGGTGACCTCCATCTGGAAGATCCAGCCCCATGATCCTGCCGTGGGGCTCCACAACAGCCGTGTAGACGGCGAAGTTTGCAGGTGACCCTTACAGAGAAGCACAAACGGTATGACAGTAAGTGACAGGAGCACGGCAGATGTTGCATGCCAACGGGTGTAGTCAGACTCAGATTTAAATGCATCCATATTTGATACCCGAGTATGGCTGAACGTTGACACCCCATTTCTCCGAGTCCAGACTGTAGGCCTCCAGTGCTCTCTTCTGACAAAGTCTTTCTAGCTCATCGATATGCTCCGTACCACCGTAGTACCTGTACACATGAATCATGCTCACCATTACAAATAATGTTCATAATGTTAATGCCACACTAATGAGATTGAGCCAGTTGGGATTTTAACTAGATTGTACCTCTGGCCAGGATAGCCCTCGGAGTATTTGTTGTTCATACAGGAACCCAGCGCTTCAAGAACAGCTCTGCTGGCAAAGTTCTCAGATGCTATCAGCTCCAAACCGTACGTCTGCCTGTGCTTCTCTTTTTTAATAATGGAGAACACCTGAACACACACACACACACACACACCTGTTAGGTGGGAACTCTCAAAGGCCCATTATTAGGTACACGTTTATTAGGTAATTTGATGTTTTACCTCCACTAAACACAAACCTCTGAGTCGTTGACTGCCAGCGGCTCCAGCAGCATCTTGTTGTGCGATTCCCATTCTTCTTTGCTTATATGATGGGCGTTAGATAAAGACATGATTGCTGTTTTTTTCTTGGTCTCACAAAGTGGAAATCTAAAAGATGAGACTTTTACACAGACATAAAAACAAAAACAATATCAATTTGAAAGAAATGAACATCTGTGTGTGATGACACAGCATGCAGACAGCGCTGCTGACAAACTGGCCCTACAGATGCTCCATTATTGCAGCACAAAGCCTCAGACAAAGAGTGAATATGCAGCAGCACACCACCCCTGCTACAGTATTATAGTGATAAGGCTAAACTTTGAACCATAGCACTGCCCAAAAAGGTCACTGAACTACACAATCACTGGTTATTTTGTAACCCAGATAACAAGCTCACTGCTCCATGAAATCCACAGCTGCCAGATCTTTATCAGACTGTCTCTCCTCATGACAGTCATGCATCTGTGCAGCGCATGCTTCTCATTACATCTCCTGACTGACCCAGAAAGACAGCAACAGCTGTTCAGTGCACACGCTGGCTAAATCTGAACTGAGAGGACCCCTGAACACATCATCAAGTTTAAAAAACACAAAATGTGAAAACTTCTACCTGCAGAGCTAATCTGCTTTAACGAAGGTTAAAGTGCAAAACACATTTACTTCTCCACATATTTTCTCCCTGCTCGCATTAACATTACCGTCCTCTGTGTGTGAAACTTTAACCAGCTCACCGTCTGTGGAGACTCCCGCGCTGTCAGCCGTACACTGAGCTGAAGTTCGAGCCCCTGAGCGCCAACAGTAATATCTGCTTCACAGCGGAGGGTAAAGTCCGCCAAACTTCCCACCAATCAGCGCATCGCTTCTTCTTCGTTTGCTTTTTATCCTGCGTGCTACATTCTTTACTGCCACCTTGTGCTACGGGCACAGACATGAAGACGACTGTGAGGAAAAATGGAGATCAGCTCACCGGACACATTATTAGGCACACTTATTAGCATGCTCATTAACTAAAAAAAATCTAATCAGCCAATCACATGACAGCTCATCTCCATCTCTAGATCAGGTTCAAAGTAACCATCAGCACGGAGAAGAAAGGTGCTTTAAATGTCTATTCTGAGGATTTGCTGTGATATTCCCACACAAACATATGTAGTTTACAGAGAATGATCTGAAAAGGGGAAAATATCCAGTGAGCAGCAGTTCAGCTAACCCCCTTCCACCGTAGGAATCTTACAGTGGACTGAAAGCAGGAGACATTGCATTGGAAAACTTTGCAAAGAATTTTATTTCTTGTAAATGTAGTCATTAATAATAGGAGGGGTTGTGGGTTGTTGTTGTTTTTTTACTTACCTCACATTGGCCATGTTTAGTAGCTGCTTTTCTGGATTTTTAATGTACAATTTTATATTCAGTTAAAACAAACATTACTTTTGTCCTTGTGCCTTACTCCTCAGTCCCTCACATAGACCGGTGTCTGTGGAAGAATCCCAGCAGATCAGCAGTTTCTGAAATATTCAGGCCAGCATGTTTGGCACCAACAATGATGCCACATTGAGTCACTTAAGTCACCTTTCTATCCCATTTTGATGTAATTCAAAATCAACAAATCAGTGCATTCCCAAAAGCACTGATTTGCTGCCAAGTGATTGGCTGATTAGATAGTTGAAGTTAATGAGCACCTAAAAAGATGTACCCAATGAAGTGGCCAGTGAGAGTATATCTATGCATACCATGATGAAGAACAGCTGTAAAATAGCACTTCTCATATCTAACTTTGGACTGTTGGTGCCACCACAAACACACGTCTAACAGAAATCACATTAATTGCATATGAAATCGTCCACAGTTAAGATCAAAGGATAGATAAATGTGATTAATAGCTTCAGTCATTTCAGTTCATTATAAATGTATAACTCCCAAAGAAATAAATTATATTTTCATTGATGCATCTTCTCATGTGTATTTAAACGCAATTCTGTATTTTTCTACAGTTTTGCATCTGTGGTTTGACTGAAGCTTGTAAAATGTTATTTGACTTTTGTGCGTCTTTATCAGTCTCTCACATCATTGTGGTGGAATTTGTGTGGGCCCACTTCTTAACTCGTGAATGACCTTTCTTACTGCAGCATGACAGACTTCAAATTGTTTAGAAATGAC
Source organism: Aulonocara stuartgranti (assembly GCF_965226115.1). Taxonomy (NCBI): domain Eukaryota; kingdom Metazoa; phylum Chordata; class Actinopteri; order Cichliformes; family Cichlidae; genus Aulonocara; species Aulonocara stuartgranti. The sequence continues at coordinate 23,481,459 of NC_138942.1, read as the reverse complement.
CTTATAATGCTCCCAGATTAATGTACAACAACAATTCCTCCTCTGAGATCAGTGCTGAGGTCTTTCCTATTTGTGTTAACATACACACAGCCCAGCAAACTGACAAAACCTCTGTTTTTATGGAGGTGGCCACACTGACTGACGATCAGTTTATCAAGTTCATTTGATTAGCAGAACTTGCCGCTACTTACTGTTTCTAACAGAATTAAGAGGGTAAGGGTGGACTTAGTTTTTCATGTGAGTCAAATTTAGGTTGATAGGATGAATGGTTTCTTTATCTGAGACTATTTGTGTGCAAGTTAATTTATTGTAATAAACATAATTTGATAGCAACAAAGTGTTGGAGTAAAACTTTAATTTATAATACATGCACTGAACCCATCGTGCCATGAGCTTTTTCATGTCATAGAATGAGTGTGGCATCTGGGACACCGGTCAAATCTTGATTTAAATGCTCCTAATTATTGGGTTGCAGGTAATGCTTCCATGCATTATACCAATGACTACCACAAAGCCATATTTTACTCATTTTAATTTATCAGTTACATTAACTGATAACTATTTGGTTTTTTAAATCTACCTAACGAATGCTGTCTAAACCTGCAGTGAATCGGCAGACTCCATAAAGTAAATATCAGCTGACTTCCATATCAGCGGACCCAGATGTGGACTCTTGCACCTGAAGTTACAAAAGTCTCCTCTACACCAGGACATTCCGGTAAAGAAGCAAATAAATGAACAGACACATTTCACTGGTTCATCTTATTAATCTGAAATATTTTCATGAGTCAGTTATATACAATGTAAGTCCCCCCCCCCCAAAAAAAAAAAAGCCCAAACAAAAAAAGAGTGGCAAAGCTCAGTTAGGAAAGTTGAAATTGTACAATGATGAGTTTACCATGTTCAATATCGAGGGGTTCATCCCAATGTACGTGAATTTGATTTCAATTGTAGCTTTACTTCCTGGAAGGAACGAGGCCGTTATTCCCACGCCAAAATATACATAACCCCTCTTCACTGGTGTCTCCTCCGACGGTCACGCGTTACAGTAAATATCAAATACTCTTCATAGATCTTCCTTTAAAAATAGTCAAAGATATATTGCCTCAGTCCATGCGCAAGTGAAAACGCTTCGGATACTGTGCATCATTTGAGAGATAGGGAGTTTATTCCTCTAGCTGCTGCTGCCGCCACCGCCGCCGCTTCTTTTGCTGCAAAGAGAAAATTCAAGATGAAAACAGCCAGTTGTTGTAGTGGACCTAGGCTTGATTAACTACTAATCCACGACTACTGCAAATGCTGGGATTGTGTCAATACATTTCTGGAATCAGACTAGACATCATTACATGCTTAATAGACCATCTCAGAGCAGGAAATTAGTCACATGAATCACAATTTTTTTCGAGTGGACTAAGCAGGATTAAGTACTTTGTCAGCTTTCTTAATTTAATTCTGAACTTCAGTGTGCATGACTCAAGTCACAGCCTGACCTGACTATCAGAAATGTATCTACACATGGCAACAACTGGGTATTATTGTCAAAGGTCTGTTTGACAGCAATAAGTGAGTATATTGTTAGCACAAGGATGCGACAAAATGTAATAAGCTTCAACTGTGTTTTGTGTTCTGCCAGTGTAAACAAGTGCTGGTTTTTTTTGTTGTTTTTTTTACTCAAAGGAGACTTCTTTCACACAGAAATACATGCACACACTGTACAGGACAAGAGAGATTTATCAACACTAACAAGTTTATTAAAGTACACCTAATATGCTCTTTCTGACTTTTGTATCAACTGTGGACACTCATGTTATCAAGGTCAACGGTACAAAAAAAAAAAGTTCAGGCTTCAAACTGCTCCAAACACTCAGTGTCAGACAGGTGTTTTTTTTCTACTGCAGAGATCCTGAACATAGTCATTTCAGGAAGATGGCTCTGGCGTGAACACAGAAGCCTCGCCCACCTGATGTTTCAAGCCTGCTGGTTGGGCGGGACAGCCAATCAAGAGAAAGGTTTGTCTTAAAGGAGGAGACACTAAAACAGCCTATTGCAGACAAAGGACATACCAAAATGCTCAACCAAAGACTAGTATGAGAAATATGGATTATTTTTGAAATGGGAATCATTCAAAGCTATTCTAAAGGAGTGGAACTGAAAACAAGCGTAACAGATCAATGCCGGGAGATACAAGTATGGCAAACATCAATTACAATACTGCCATAACTGTGACAATCTGGCTTTGTAACACCAATAATAACACTTTGACCATTGCTGCAACTCCTCAGGAAAAGTGCAGAGTAATCGTGCTTGCCCTCCACTTGGTATAAGACACAAGAAAAACAAATATGAGCTAATGGGAAAGAAGTGGGACATCTAGCACTTGCAAAATAAGGCAGGGGCACTAATTCAGGTTTTGTACGGTGTAACAGGACAGTGATTTGTCCCTCAACTAAGTCTTATCACCACTTTAAACTGTAAGACATATATTGTTATGTTGTATGACTGCCATTGAGTATTGCATTAGAAAAACAAGGTTTTAGGTAAATTATTTTAATTGATTTAGTAAACATAAAAAACACTTTATTGTAAGAGCCTCTCCTTGCTGAAAGTCAGTGAGGAAAGTAACTTATTTATTACTAACTGAAAACTGGAGATAAGATGAGTAAAAACATCATAAAACAAGTTCGGAGGTAACAGAAAGTGGACTGGTACTCCTATAGCACCTTTCCATTTTTAAACAGCCGTCTACAATCACACACAATAAATTAGTGCTTTTATCTAACCCTAAGCACCTTTTAATATGTAATATTGTAAACTAAACCTGTTACAATAATAAATATATAATACATACTGTATACTATTAAAAATAGTATGTATTTTCACTCCTCCAGCTGCCCTTAAGATATCATCGAAAAGAATGCTGAACACTAAAAAAAGTAATAGGGTGTAAGGTGTGCCAATAACAGTGCAGTTTTTCTGAAAATAAATGTAAAGAATTCACTTTCATTGCCAGTTTTCCTCACAGGAAACTCAACATTTACCACCTGGTGTTTAATTCAGTCTGTGCTGTTAAATAACCACTTATGAAATGCCTGCACAGCTGAGGTACTTACCTTTTTTCTCCTCTTCTTTCTTTCTTGCCGCATCCTCTCTCTGTTTTCTAATGATGGCGAGGCGAGCGAGGTCAGCTTTGGCCTGGTCTGTCTTGCCGGCCAAGTGCATCTTCATGTAACGCTCCTTGGCCTTCTGCTTCTCGATCTCTTCTCTGTGCAGAAGAACATGTTTCAAGGTTAGAGGAATGACAGGAGTTCAGTTTTCCTGTAATGTTCTACACACAAAAAGCCTTTATGACACATAGTCACCTCAGATTAGATTTGTGTGTACCAAGCAGCTTTTTCTCAAACTGTTAACAATTTGCGCTTCAGGTTCATAATCCACAATAGTCCAAATCTCATAAGCTCATTGAAAAGGTTTCATTTAATACTATACTTTCGAGTAAAGTCCCCTATTGGTACTAATACAAGGTGACAGGCTGATGACACACACCTCTCTCTCCTTGACAATTGCCGGGGCTCTTCCAGCTCAATCTGCGTCACCTTCTTGGACTTCTGAGCCACTCTGTTGGGGTTCTCAATTTCTATCAATCCCTCGACACCGGCTCTCCTCCTCTTCAGACAAACACCAACATCTCATACAGTGCAAGCCAAACACTAACCACATATTGAGATCATAAGAAGTGCTTTAAGTGTGCACATTAAATAACACATTGGCCTTTATGTACATGATGGAAAAGCTGTGGCAGTACCTGGGAATCTTCATCATCGCTGTCCTCTGATCCAGAACCTGGTAGCTTCTCCTCTGCTGTGTCATTCTGAGCTGCACCTTCCTGCTCCTGCTCTTCTTGCTCTTGCTACAATACATAAATGACTGTTATTTTTTACATAATACATAATAAAGATGTTTAACTAATCATCTAATCGCTGAGATACTTTAAGAAAAAGAAGTGCAATTTCAACAATACATCTCAATTTCTCTACATGATATATTTTTGTAAAATGGCATAACCCCCTCCCTTTTTTTGGTAGCTCATTAAATAAAAAGGTTCTATAGCAGATGGTGAAAACTGTAACTTTTCAGTCATTTACTTGTTTAGCTGTTACTTAATCACTTTGGTTCAGTATGAGTTGTTATGGGGGGGGGGGGGGACTGGCTTTTCTTTTTCAATAAGAAAACCTATGAAAAAAAGTGGGTCGGACTGGATTCTTTGCTGGACCGATTCTAGCCCCCTTGCCTTATGTTCGACATCTCTGACGTAACAAGGATAACTTTCAATCAGGAGTGTCTAACAAAAATGTATCCGGCTATGTTTTATTCTTTTCAGCTGTTTTCGCGTTGCATTGTGGGAAGTGTAGTCTCCAGCCGGTCTACTTGTGTGGGACATGACTGAGTGTACACTCCACCAACCTTTCTCCTCTCCTTTTCTGCCTTCATCTGGGCATCTATCTCTTCGGGGCTGGTGTACGTCCGCATCCGACCCTTGTGGCCACCTTTCTTACCTGGAAGGACGACGAAAAACACAGATGTGATCGCATTTTGTACAGAGCACGAAAGAAAGAGCGGACAGACAGGCATCAGATGAATCTGAGCAGTTTATAGACATGCTGGCACAGGCCTGCTTAATGCTGAAACATCATTCAGAGCGTAGTTATGCGAGTTAGAATGCCGCCCCAGCGGTACATGTCCATCGGGTGGCTAACAGCGGACAAACAAACATACAAAAATGATTTCAGTCCATTCAAACAACTTTTAGAGTCACTCTCACCTCCTTTTGGCATTTTAACAAACGAAGTCTTTACTATAAAGTCCCTAACCAGTGAACACTGACAGAAAACATAAATGTGACGGCAGCGACACAAACTGACAGCTGGCTAAACTCACAGTTGCAATAAGGAGCAGTATATTTTGCGTTGTCCAAGGATATGCCGGTTCATAAATAGTGAACACACGGGTTTTTTTTGGTAAGCCCGTATGCCGCTATGAACCACACATAAAATATTCCAAGAAACGTGTTAGTTATTTTTCCAAATAACATTGGCTATCGTAGTGTAGAAATCTAAATAATGCCCTTAAATGTAAGGCAATTTGTAAGACTGCTAAAGTGATGCAATAGACCAGGCCCGACAGTAAAACATACTTAACCGTACGAAATAAGTATTTTAGGGGAACTTGCATAGTTTATTAGGCTGAGACAAGTTTTAAGAAGTTACTTAACGCCTTTATAAAGAGGTTATCTTAAGTTTCGCGCAATGACGTCGTTCGAGAGACGGAAGGCCTTTTAATCACCCCCCGCATGTGACGTCATATATACGCGCCTGAGAGGGGCTCGTAAGACAAACAGGAAAATACTTACAGCGTTTTGTTGCATTTTTAGCTAAACGGAGACAAAATGCCAAAAGTAAAGAGGAGTCGAAAGCCTCCCCCAGACGGCTGGGAGCTCATTGAGCCCACTTTGGACGAGCTGGATCAGAAAATGAGAGAAGGTAGGCCAGGGAAGTTTCTCGGGGTGATCGGCCGTGGGGCTGTATGCGCAAAGTGAGTCCTGTGTATGACACTGTGAAGCAGCATGGTCTCCCCACACTGATGGATTCGGGTTATTCAGTTTCAGTACATGTTTATATTTGAAACACAAGTTGGCTCTCACCTGAGTTATGTGATGTACCCACAGTAAAAAAAATTGGGGTGAGGTGGGGTGGGGGCGCGGGCAGTGGTTTTCCTGGATTTCCTGTTCACATCAGCTACATCCGGTAACTGGGAAGAAATGGGAAGCTCACCTGGCCCATCATATTTCTGCTTACAGGTGCCAAAATCCTGTGCGGGTTCACCACATTAATACATTGCATTGTATCAGTTCCCCAAGGCAGGTAGTCCTTGTGATGTCATGCTCCTGGTATCAAAGCTAACCATCCTGAATCTTGTTCTGTGTTCTAGCTGAAACTGAGCCGCACGAGGGGAAGCGAAAGGTGGAGTCCCTCTGGCCCATTTTCAGGCTGCATCATCAGCGGAGTCGATACATCTATGACCTATTCTACAAAAGGAAAGCCATCAGTAGAGGTGGGCACAGCCAGCTGAAGTGTTTCCATTACACAGGTTGTGTTTAGGGCAGCTATGGACCACTGCTAGCACTTTCATCTCCTTGGAGGACCACTTTAGTTTTCAAGTATTACAAAAAAACCCTAACAAACAAACAAGAAAACGCCCACAAAATACTTAAAAAAAATGTAGTTTTGTTGTTGTTGTTTTTAAATTTAAGATATTGTATAACAAAACAAAACTGCACAAGTAAACACAATTTTTTTCTAACTTCCAAATGAAGCCTTTTATTAAACTACCAAATAAAAAAATTGGCACTCTTTCTGGCCAGACACGTGACAGCACTTCTGCTAATATTTTGTTTGTATTTAACACAATAAAATATAGACATAAGTGTACACAATAGTTTTTGAGTGCTAGTGAAAATGGTTTTCTTTACAAATAATTCTCTCACTGAAACACTCACAGCCAATCCCTCAACATGTTTATACTCTGCTCATTTTGCCTTCGTATTAAATAATTTTTTGCTTTTTAAAGAACTTGTTTTAACATTGCACTCAACAACAAACAAATCCTCCCTAACAAAAAAGGAATTTCAAGGGCCAAATTGCATTATATTTCTTCACATCAATATACAGGCTGAAAGTGGCCCCTGGGCTGTGAGTTTGAGATCCCTGGTCTAGGTATACGCATTCATAGTGCACTTACTCGGACTATACATGTGGAAAATGCATCTATGAAAAGCCATCAGTGTCTTCATTTGGTCCGGAGACTCGTGGCATTGGTGGCTGGGAAGAAACTCTTATGTCATGGCATCAGCAGCTTGTTTTGAAATGCAGTAAAGGCTAAAGCTGAAAATGTTTTTAAATAACATTAAAACGTTAGGGGGAAAAAAACACTGAAACAATAACCCTCTCTCCCCGAGGTAATTTGTACATTGACGAACTCTGGTAGGAGGTACAGGATTCCCTCATGTAAGCCTAACCACTATACTCATTTGTTCTTCTGTTAGTTAAACCGATTAATGAACATGACAGAGAAGTGTTTTTTGAGGTGAATATTTCAAATGATAATTATTAATTGTTATTCATTTATTCATTCAAGTGTGTATGCCTGCTTAGGGTGTTTGTCTTGATTTGTGTTGATGTCTAATTATTGATGCAACAGTTTCCTGATCCAGGACGAGTTTCTTCTATGGGAGATGGTAAAGGTATCTTATCTTAACATTTCCTGTTCTGGAATGTACAAGATATCAAACCTGTACTGTGTTTCTTCCTTGCAGAGCTATACGAGTACTGTATAAAGGAAGGCTACGCAGACAAGAACCTCATTGCCAAGTGGAAGAAGCAGGGCTATGAGAACCTGTGCTGCCTGCGTTGCATCCAAACACGAGACACCAACTTTGGAACCAACTGCATCTGCAGAGTCCCCAAGAGCAAGCTGGAAGTTGTAAGTCTGGCAGTATTTTAGCATTTCTTGCTAGAATCATCTTTTCAAACAGTTTCCAAGGAAACAACAGATTGAGCTTGTTTCTGTTTAGACAGAATTTGTGTGTTTGTATGAAGAAAACACAAAAAGGAAACAGAAAAGGAGACTAGAAAGCTGAAAACGTGACTGTCAAATTGAAGAAAATATGAGCTTATTTTCTTGATCAGGCAAACACGTTCAATGTACAGTAGCTTGCAAAAGTATTCAGCCCCTTGACCTTTTCCACATTTTGTCACATTACAGCCACAAACATGAATCAATTTTATTGGAATTCTATGTGAAATAGAATAGATCTGGACTTTGACTGGGCCATTCTAACACATGGATATGTTTTGTTTTAAACCATTCCATTGCTGCCCTGGCTTTATGTTTAGGGTCGTTGTCCTGCTGGAAGGTGAACCTCTGCCCCAGTCTCAAGTCTTTTGCA